>NC_090922.1:1186314945-1186940257 GCF_040938575.1 Ambystoma mexicanum
CTCTTAGCAGGAGAAAAAAAATAAACCCCAAAATCCCAGCAAAGTTGCTGAGGGGACTCACTAGGTTTGGGAAATTAGCCTTTGACCAGGAGAATTATCCCTAACAACACCTAGCAGATTTGGGAGTTCACGTTCTGTCATGTAGAACTTATCTTTGGGCGGTTTCCACCTATCTATCTACGGACCAATGCTCTTACACTGTCTAATCCAGTGGTTAAGAGACATTTTGCAGGCTTCATGCGCCTTTTCCTCCGATTCGCAGTACGCACCAGTCGTGGGATATAAAATGTGGTCCTGACGGCGTTGTGCCAAAAGACTTTCGAACCAATGGCCACAGTGGATCTCAAGCACCTCTCATGGAAGGAGTCCTTTTTGGTGGCCGTCACTTCGGCAAGGCATTGAGTGAAATCCAAGCTTTGTCGGTGGAACATCCCTTCTTGGCTTTTCACAAGGATAAGGTGGTCCTATGGACAAACCCTGCTTTCTTGCCGAAGGTGGTTTCTGAGTTCCAGCTCAACCAGTCTATTTCCTACCGGTCTTTTTCCCAAACACTGCTTCAGAGGCGGAAAGGGTTCTGCATTGTCTGCATGTTAGAAGGGCTCTTAAGTTCTATCTGGACAGAACTTCTGAACTTAAGAGCTCTTCTCAAACTGTTTGTCACCTTTGGTAATCCGCAAGGTAAGCAGGCCTCCAAGGCAACCATCTCCCGATGGATCGTGGCCCGCATTACGGAGTCTTACACCGTTCAAGGGCTGAAGCCTCCTAAAGGTATTCATGCACACCTGGTGCGGGGCAAGGCAGCCGCAGTGGCTTTTCAGAAAATATGTCCCTTGGAGACCATCGCAAAGGCAGCTACTTGGGCCTCCCCGTCAGCTTTTGTTAACATTATTGCCTAGACCTGAGTTCAAGAGCTGATGCTCAGTTTGGTCAGGCTGTGCTGAAGAACCTTTTTCAGTAAGGGGTTTTTTCCATCCACCCATAGTTCCTGTAAGGAGTGCTTGGGAATCTCCCATAAGTATGGAGAAAAGGGGACGGGACGTAGGAGTATAACCAGGTTACTCACCCGTAGTGACCACCTTAGTCCTAGTCCATAGTCCCCTTTCTTCCATACGCTCGCCGCCCGTCCCCTCTAATAAGGTTCCTTTATATTGCTAAAAGGTCTCTGACCTGGCGATAGAAAAGGACTGATGGGCGATGCGTGGGGCGGAGCCGAGATGGGCGGGGTTACGGCCATGTGCCGGGCCCCGCGTAGAAAGAGAGTAAGGACTAAAAATAAATTGACATTTTTGGATGCTTTTGCAACGCGTTCCGGTCCCGTCACACAGGACGAGAGATGTCCCATAAGTATGGAGGAAAGGGGACTATGGACGAGGAGTAAGGTGGTCACTACGGTGAGTAACCCAGTTAATTCTTTTCTACGGTTCAGGATCATGGGCTACCATTTCCAAATGCAAGGTGCTTCCCTTTGGCCTCAACTCGGCCCCCCAGGGTCTTTACCAGGCCTGATAAATGCTGTGGCGGCCCTCCTCAGGGCCACCACATCTATCGTCCCTCTACAACTGGCTCGTCAGGGCTTCATCTCCGGAAGCGGTGCACTACACCTCCGACGCCCTCATGAACATACTTCACAATCTGGGTTTTTCGCTCCATCTCAAGAAGTCGCAGCTGCAACCTAAGTAGACTCTGACCTTCTTGGGGCTCATCTGGGACACAGGCTCCGAGAGTTTTTCCTTCAGATGACAAGATCACGGCCATCAAGAGGGCACATATGCACTTCCTCAGCAGAGAAGTGACTTTGGCCTGGTGGTACCAACACCTACTGGGTCTTCATGCCAGCAGTCCTTTTAGCCATCCCCCACGTGAGACTCCGGATGAGGAGGATACAGCATCGTGGAACCAGGAACAGGGCTCTCAGGCGAGATGATCGTTCCTCCTTCTCTTCACCCGGAACTCACTTTGTGGTCCAGGGACTGCAACCTGCGGACGGGCAAGCCCTTCCGGCAGCCTACCCCACAGATCACCATCACTACAGACTCCTCTCTCTCTCTCTCTCTCTCTCTCTCTCTCTCTCTCTCTCTCTCTCTCTCTCTCTCTCTTCTCTCTCTCTCTCTCTCTCTCTCTCTCTCTCTCTCTCTCTCTCACTCTCTCTCTCTCTCTCTCTCTCTCTCTCTCTCTCTCTCTCTCTCTCTCTCTCTCTCTCTCTCTCTCTCTCTCTCTCTCTCTCCTCTCTCTCTTCTCTCTCTCTCTCTCTCTCTCTCTCTCTCTCTCTCTCTCTCTCTCTCTCTCTCTCTCTCTCTCTCTCTCTCTCTCTCTCTCTCTCTCTCTCTCTCTCTCTCTCTCTCTCTCTCTCTCTCTCTCTCTCTCTCTCTCTCTCTCTCTCTCTCTCTCTCTCTCTTCTCTCTCTTCTCTCTCTCTCTCTCTCTCTCTCTCTCTCTCTCTCTCTCTCTCGATGAGGAGGGGGGCCACCCTGGACATCCACTACGTCCATTGCACCTGGACCCGGCAGGAGTACCACATCAATTGGCTGGAACTGAAGGCGATCTGGCTAGTGCTCAGAGCCTTCCTCCGGTTTATCGAGGGCAAGGTCGCCCTCATTCAGACAGACAACATGACAGCATGTTCTATGTCAACAAGCAGGGGGGGGTACCAGGTCCCCCCACTGTGCAGACTGGCAGTCAGCATGTGGGAATGGGCGCTGGAGAACACCGATCTCACGTCCATCCACTTTCCAGGGGAATCACACCTCAAGGCGGACAGGCTCAGCAGGCTAAGGAGCCAGCAATTACGAGTGACAGCTAAATGCCCTTGTACTTACAGGAGATCTTCAGCCAGATGGGGACAGACCCCAGGTGGACCTCTTTGCCTCCTGGCACATCAGGAAGTGGCACCAGTTTGCCTCCTCTCAGGGGCAGGGCCCCGGCTCCCTGGGCGACACATTTCAGATTCATTGGAACGGCATGACCGCATACGCCTTCCCGCTGATGAGCAGGTGTGATATGGCAAGATCAAGGTGTCTTGCCAACTCAGTGTCATTCTGATAGCTCCATGGTGGCCAACCAGGCCTCGGTTCCTCAGAGCTGCTCAGCTTCTCAGAGAGGACTACCTCCCATTCGCATTCTGACGTGCCCAGCATGTCTTCTGGCACAGCAGGGGGGCAGGGGTCATTCACCCTGCACCACAGAAACTAGCCTCACAGCGTGGTTCCTGAGCAGGTCATGCTAGGACACCTCAGCCTGTCCCAGGCTAATCTAGAGATCATACAGGGCGCTAGGAGCAAGACTACCATGGCCCAGTATAAGAGCAAGTGGACCAGGGTCTGCCACTGGGCAGACGTAAGGATATCAACCCCCTGGCATGTACCTTGGATGACGTGCTCTCCTTCTCGGCACACCTCGCCCACTCGGGTGTGCAGGTTGACACTTGCTGCACTTACTTGACAGCCATTGGGGCCTACAGAAACGCAGAGGAAGATGTCTTCTCCTCTTCCAACTCCATTGTCAAGCATCTGACGGGTCTTGCAAGACTGTACTCGCCCATCAAGAGGCCCACACCCCGTGTCGGACCTTTAATATAGTGTTTGGTGCCTTAGCGCACAAACCATTTGAGCCAATGGCATCCGCGCGGACATCAGGCTGGTCACCATTAACAGCCTTGCTAGTCGGCCTCACCTCGGCTTGCAGAATAAGTGAATTCCAGGCGCTGGTCGCCTCAGAGCCCTACACTGCGTTTCACAGAGATAAAGTAATCCTGCGGACACACCCTACAATCCTACCGAAGGCTCCTTCCGCATTCTTCTCAACAAAGAAATAGTGCTGCCTACGTTTCTTGCTGAGCCCAAAGACGAGGCACAGAGTTCTTCACTGCCTGGATGTCGGGGCTGCCCTGAAATTCTACTTGGACAGGACTAAGTGCTTCCGCAAGTCGGACTCACTTTTCGTCACCTTCGGCGGATCTAGACCCTGATATCAGGCCTCCATATCCCTTTGGGTGGTCTCGGCCATCAAAGGAGCTTACATGGGTCAGCAAAAGCCACTTCCGGTCAGCATTGCATGCCCACGCGGTCAGAGCCATGGCAACGGCCATCGCATTCCAGCGGCATGTCCTGGCAATTTATAAGCAGGGCGGCCACATGGGCACCCCTTCTGCTTTCTGCAAGCACTACTGTTGGATGCCGGCTCTAGATTAGACGTGGCTTTCGGACAGGCGGTTCTTAGAAACCTGTTTGCTTAAGGAGGGTCTCCTCTCCACCCTGTGGCTACACTCGGTGGTAATCGCCCATGCAGTATGAAGGAAAGGGGACGGGATGTAAGAGTTTTATAAGTTGCTCACCATAGTGACTAACGTACTCTTAGTCCATAGCCCCTTTTGCTCCATATGTCCCTCCATCCCCCCCCCCTTAATAAAACCGGTGTCATATCTATTGTAGACGCGTCTATGGGGACTGAGCTGTGGCACCGGAGGGTGGAGTCAGGGCAGCGCATGCTCCCAGGGCCGCATTCCTGCGCGCCTCTAAATTGAAGGGGGAAGGAGGTTTTTTCTGGTGAAAAAGATTGTCTCCCGTTCCTTGAACTTATTCCAGGGGGTCCTGACGTGCTTCGCTAGAAGAGTTCCCTGACAAATCTCCAGATTCTCTGAGATGAAGAAGGAAGTTCGCTGACTGTTGGGAGCCCTAGAAGGAAGAGCTATAAACCTTTTCCAGGGGTTTTGGGAGGGTGAGTCTACGGAGAAACAATATCTGGGGAAGACTTCAACTGCCCTATAAGTTCAAGATTGGATCGGTCCGGTCCCGGGGTGGCATACAAACCGCAAGCAACTAAATCATCATACTTTGTACAGTGGACTTCGACCTGGTTGATATATGGTGAGAGCAGCATGGCACCGATGGGATAATCTTTTTATTTGCATCACCATGATACACACACCTGCATAGACTTCCTCTTGGTGAGCAGAAAGAAGCTTGTTAACTATGGGAGAGGCTACCTACCTGGGGAAAACCTCATCAGATCACACCCTGCTGGAAGCTCGGGTGAGGAGGGAGAGGGTTGTTGCCCACCTGGAAGCTTAGGGACGACATATACAAGGAGCGAATACTGTGATATGACTGCTCTTATACACAAATGTATATTGACAATGCGTTTCTGCCCTACGGTTATTTTTCTATGTTTGTTTTGTATTACTGGCATTTGATATCCCTGTATGTGCTGCACTTGTTTTCTATACTAGTAGAGTTTAAAAAATAAGTACAAGAGCGAATACAGTGGTCTATAGTAGATAACTTTGCATTGAATGAAGATTCGCTGGGGGACTGAGATAGTATGGGACGCATTCAAAGTTACAATCAGGGGACATTGCCTCTCTACTTCTTGTGGGATACGGTCTGAACTACAAACCAGTTCAGTGCCTCCTCAAGCTTACTTGCTGTATAAGCGCCTAACAAGCAAACAATCAAATTTAATTGAACCACAAGAGATCACCACCCAGGTGGTCACAGATGGAGGGGTGGAATCAACCAGACCTGCCATGACTTGTACAAAGCGCTATACACCAGTGGGGACTCGCCGGACATGGGGGGGACATAACGGAAATATTGTCACAAGCGGGGATACCAACTGCAGCAGCAGAAGAAATGGAAGGGGGAGTCAAGAGCTGTGATCTCTTCTTTGGGAATGGGGAAGTCCCTGGGTGGAAACGGCCTACCTACAGAATGTTAATCTTCATACATGGACATGTTGGCTACCAAACTGAAATTCCTTTATGGCGCAGAATTTCAGAAAGGGCTACTACCAGAATCCATGAGGGAGGCCATGATTGTGGCGTGGCTGAAACTAGGCAAAGACCCACATAGATGTGAGTAGTACCGCCCCATATCCCTGTTAAATGCGGACGGGAAAGTTCTGAGCAAGGTTTTAGCAAACAGGTTAGCAGAGCAGATTCCAAATCTAGTGCACTAAGACTAATACGGTTTCATAGGAGGCAGGAACACGACAATGAATGTATGGCGCCTCCAACACATTATAGAATGGGTGGAGAATACGGAGGAGGAACTAGCGGTCATATCCTTAGATACTGTAAAAGCTTTAGATGCAGTGGAATGGAGCTGGCTCGCACAAGTTTTGCTAGAGTTCGGGATATGTCCGATACATGAGGAGGTGGATCAGCCGAATGTATAAAGAGCCTCTGATGAGGGTACGAATGGGCATGGAGGCCTCTCCAAGGTTGCAGTTGGGTAGGGGCACATGGCAGGGCTGCCCTCTGTCCCCACTTCTCTTTGCATTATCGTTAGAACCATTGGCCAACATCTTCAGTCGGATAGCAATGCTGGAATAATGGTGGACGGCCAAACCCATGTCATCGCGCTCTACGCGGATGACTCTTCTCTACGTTTACACACCGGCCTTAAATGTCCCTTACATGCTAGATATGATTGACCATATAGGCAAGCAGTCCGGTTACCATGTGAACACAGGCAAGTCGGTGGCATTTCCACTGGGAGCCCTTAAAGGGAGACTGAGCAGCGACCGGTCTGATAGAGGCATACTTTGAGAAACTAACTCCTTTCGTTACCTACGAATCCAGGTGCATCATGATGTGGCAGACATTTTTCAGCATAACGTAGGCAGGGCACTCTCGAACCTAGGGGACAGGATCCAGTTTTGGAAGAGGCTCCCATTTTACTTGTTGGGAAGATTGTGAGTTGTAAAATGGTCATCTTACCCAAATTACTATACTTATTTGCCAATATACCATATTTTATTAAGCCCCCCTTTTTCAAGACCTTGGACAGTCATCTATTGAAACTTTCTAGGGGTGGGTGGGGGTAGGGGGCTGGAGGGGCGTAGGGCCGATGTCATGGATGATAAAGCATGGTCCAAGGGTTGTTCGGGTATCAGCAAGATATAATGCAATGCATGCTTTAAACGTATACAGTTGAACATTGTACATCAGGCATACATAGCGCTTTCCTGGCTGAGAATAATCAGGGGAGTCCATGTTCTACTGGGTAGGCAGTTAGAATGTACTTCTCCAGCATAGGGTCTGTCATGGATTCACATGCTCATGAATATTCCCCGTCGTCAGGCTGGGAATCCTTGGTAAAGAAAAAATCAGTATCAGTTTCGTTTCTGATCTGTCTTTCTTAGTAGTAACCAATAACTGGTCTCTAGGTCATACTGCCCCCAGCCAATGACTGCCCTCTCCCTAAGCCCTGCCCCTGGCAGCCATCCTCAGATTTTACCGCATGCTCAAGTGTTGGGAATCCTCGTGCTATAGCTCTCGAGCTTTTACTGCGTTTTGCGCTCCTTCAAAGAGATTCCTCATTTTTCAGTTTAATCGAGCCTCAAGCTCCACCGTTTCTACTTCTGATCAATGGGGACCCGTTTCAGATTTATCTACGCCCCTCAAGGGTGATGTTTTCGTCGAGTTACGCTTCTTGGAGGATTCCAGAAGTTTCTGAGGACTACTTCGTGGGCGAGAGGAACATGGCCCAGGAGAAGGGACGCTCGACTCCCGGCAAACTGTTCAGGATCTGCGCTGGATGCAACCTTCAAAATGTATTCAAGGAGGACCAGCATTCGAAATGCCTTTACTGCCTCCACGAGGACAGAACGCACGTGGAGAAGGACTGTGCGTTTTGCTTTAACATGGCGGATCGGACAATGAGGGATCGCCGGACCCGTCTCAGGCAAGAGCCCAGCAGGTGAGAAGAAGAAGTAGTAGTCCAAGCGGTCTTCTAAGTCCTGTGAGGGCGCCCCAGCGACGGGGGCCCAACAGAAGGCAAAGCACTGCGAGTCCGCGGGCACCGGGAGTGCCGAACGGTCGGGCTCCTCGGCTGCCAGGCAGGGCGCACCTTCACCAACGCCATCAACCACGAGTCAACACTCTGGCTTGGGAAAGAGAAAATCTGAGAACCCGGCTAAGCTACTGGAGAGGCTCCGGTCGATCTCGGAGGAACCGGCCGAGGGGGAGCGAGGCAGTGACCCTCCCCCTAAGGTGAAGGCCTCAAGCGCGCCCAAGGTGGCAAAGGACTTGATTCACCCGGCTAAGGCATCTATCGGGGGGAGTCGCTGCGGCCCGGGCGAAGCCTGTGGAGGCTATCCCATTGGAGGCGACCTCAGGGCCCAGAGTTTCCCTGCCTCCGTGGAGGGAATCCTCTTTTAAGCCCATCGAGAAGACCCCCGTGAAGACCCCGGTGGAAAAAGAGGGGGGGGGCGGTGGTTGGTACGGACACAACCTCCGAGGAGGAACTGACCGAGAATTTGGAAGAGGCCCAGCCCCACGGGAGGAATCCCGAGGAGGAGGACGATGAGCGCGAGGGTGGCAACGACGACTAGGTTCACGTGGAGGAACAACCGTCGCTCCCGGCACACCCGTCGCAACCCAAGCCTCAGGACAACTCGGCGGCCATTTTGACGGCAATCCAAGCCTTATGCACGGAGATGAAGATGAGACTGCCCCTACCCCCGACGGACGACCCAGCTGTACCGGATCCGTAGGGAAGCCCTTCGAACAAGGAAAATTCATCCAGTGCCCCTTCAGCCCTAACGGTCTTCTCAGCCTTTGTCACCTGCCCCGATCCTGAGGGACGACACAGGAACGGACACGGCCACGACGGGGACGGATGATGATGACGACGGCGGTGACGACGGGACTGGCTTCCCGACTCCGATTCCTCGGGCGTCCGCGCCCGACGAGATTGGCTCCTTCCACGCCATGATTGCCAGGGCATCCAAGCTTTTTCAACTTTGCTCTGAGGAGAAGGAAGGCTTCCTCTACCAACGGCGCAAGGCCAAAAGGAAGACTGTCCTTGCGGTGCCGTTGCTGGATGACATCTGGAATGAGGGACGTGCCCTCCTCAAGAACCCGTCCACGACACCTGCCAAGAGGGACCGGTACGAGAAGTTCCGGGTCCCCGACACCGCCCCGTTGTGCCTTAGGGCGCAGCCGACCCCGGATTCGGTCATCTCAGCGGCGGCCAAGAAGAAAGCGGGTGGGGGGGGCATCGGCTTCATCCTCAACTTCCCCACCGGACGGCGAGGGAAAGAAGCTGAACGCTGTGGGACGACGAGTCAACTCGGCAGGGGCAACGACAATTAAGGTGGCCAACGCCCTAGCGATTGTGGCCCGCTACGACAGGGAATTGTGGTACAAGATCACCCCCCTGTTGGACTTCCTCCCGGACAAGAGGGCAGAGGCCCTGACGATCCTACAAGAGGGTGAGGTGGCGTCAGATCATGCCATAACTGTGGCCACGGACATTGCCGACACCGGTTTCCGCCAGTTGGGCAACAGCGTTTGCTTTCGGCGGGGGTGGCTCAAGGCAACGGATTTCCCCCAGGACGTGCAAGCCAAGGAGTTGGACATGCCCTTCGACGGAAACCATCTGTTTGGAAACTGTGGATGAGTCGCTGCAGGCCATCAAGACCGACACGGAGATGGCTCCTGCCTTGGGAGTTCTGCAGCAATGGCGGCCGCCCTTTCGGAACTTTGGAGGCAAGCAAGGTGCCTCCAAAGGATTCGGCGGCCGTTCCTCGTCGCAAGAAGCCTACCAGGGACGAGGCAAGTCTGGTGCATCTTGCCGTCGTCGCCAGGGAGGCCAAGGAGGCAAGGCTGCTTCCAAACAAGACTGGCGTCGGGCCCCCACCGTAGCACCCCGGTGGGAGGCCGGCTGGCGAGGTTCATCAGCACGTGGGAGTCCATCTCCACCGACCGTTGGGTGCTGGATGCCATGGCCCACGGGCACACTCCGGAATTCCTAAAGAAGTGCCCGCAAATTCCTCCAGTGGCCAGGAAGGAAAACCACGTCCCTCAACTGCTGTTAGAGGTAAGGGCGATGCTCAAGAAAGGAGCCATCGAGCTCGTCCCAAAGAGGCTCTGGGGCTCCGGAGTATACTCAAGATAATTCCTCTTCAGAAAGAAAACAGGAGGTTGACGTCCCATCCTGGACTTGCGTCGGCTAAACAAATACATCAAGGCACAGAAGTTCCGGATGGTCACCCTCCAGCACGTGCTGGGACAGCTGGAGGAAGGCGACTTCCTAGCGTCGTTGTATCTGGAGGATGCATACTTTCACATCCACATCTTAAAAGGACACCGAAAGTTTCTCAGGTTCGTAGTCCAAGGGCGGCACTACCAGTTCAAGGCCCTCCCATTCGGATTGAAGTCGGCGCCCAGGGTGTTCACCAAGTGCCTGGCACCAGTGGCGGCGCGGCTGCGCCTGCAGGGGATCCACGTCTACCCCTACCTGGACGACTGGCTCTTCCGAGCAGGGACAAGGGAACTCGCCGTCGAACACACGGCAAAGACCGTCCGGCTGCTCACGGACTTGGATTCTCCATCAACTGCCCCAAATCCGACCCAGTTCCGTCGCAGGTCGCGCTGTTTCTGGGAGCCAAGCTCGATACAGTAGCGCACTTGGCCTCACCGTCGGAGGAAAGAACGCAGGCCATCCTGGGCAAGGTACAGCGTCTGCTGGCCACAGACGTGGCCAGAGTGAGGTCCATCAAGTCCCTTCTCGGGATGATGTCCTCTTGCATCTACCTGGTGCGCCTGTGCAGGTTTCGGATGCGTCCTCTGCAGGAGTTCCTCGACGCCCGTTGGACAGAAGCGACGGACAGCTTCGAGGACAACATCTCGCTCAACAAAGTATTCCGCCAGGCAATTCGATGGTGGGGCACCCGCGTGCATCTCGCCGCGGGCACGAACTTTCAGACCCCAGCATACCAGGTGATGGTAACGACGGATGCCTCCCTGGAGGGGTGGGAAGCGCACACCGGAGATCTTCATGCGAGAGGCCTGTAGCTCCCGGAGGAAAGGCCGCTCCACATAAACATACTGGAGCTCCGAGCAGTGTTTTGGGCCCTCAAGTCATTCCTCCCACCTCTCAAGGTCAAGGTGGTGAGGATCTTCACCGACAACACCACCACGATGTTCTACATCTGGAAGCAGGGTGGAACCAGATCTGTGGCACAGGATCTGTGGCACTGGGCCGTTGCCCAGGGGATGTTTCTGGTGCCTTTTCATCTAGCAGGGGTAAAAAAACACCATCGCCGACTCGCTCAGCGGGGAGCTGCGCTCTTGCCATGAGTGGGGGAAACCCCAAATCGACCTGTTCGCGACGGTGACGAACTCCAAGTGCCAGAGGTTCGCCAGCAGGTTCCCCCAGCCGAGGAGCATGGGAGATGCTTTCTCGTTCCCCTGGGATGGCCTGTTCCTGTATGCGTTCCCGCTGTTGCCGTTGCTGCTCAGGCTCATCAACCAACTCAAGAGGTCCCAGTGCAGGATGATCCTCGTCGCACCGAGGTGGCCGAGACGGATATGGTTCCCGGACCTTGTCAGCGTCCCCTCTAGTAAAACTGTCGACGGACGCAGATCTTCTCTCCAGAGAAGGAGGTGCCATTCTTCATCACGACCCAGAGTCGCTGAACTTGCAGGCCTGGCTCCTGCAGCACTAGAGTTTGGAGGTACGACATCCCGGTTGACTGCAGAGAGGTTCTTGCAAAGGCCAGGGCGTCCTCAACTCTCAAGTGCTACGGACACAAGTGGAAGAGGTTCTCTGTCTGGTGCCGTGCACAGAAGAATAACCCTCTACGTATTACAGCCCCTCAAGTGCTACCGTGTTTACTGTCGCTGGCCAAAGGTGGACTAGCTCACGCGTCCATCAAGATACATCTGGCATCGATTTCCTGATACACCAGAACTGCAGGACGGTTGTCCCTGTGGTCTCATCGCCTGGTGACTGAGTTTATGAAAGGACTGTTCCGATCGTTCCCGCCGGTGAAGGCTCCATCCCTGGCGTGAGGACTCAACGTGGTGCTGACAAGGCTCATGGGCCTGCCATTCGAGCCCTTGCATTCGGCTCCGTTGAGGTTTCTGTCGTGGAAGACAGCGTTCCTTGTGGCCATCACCTCTGCACGACACGTGGGAGAGATTCAGGCCCTTTCCTGCAAGCCTCCATACTTGACTTTCCACGAGACGAGGGTGGTGCTGAGGACGCACCCCTCCTTCATGCCCAAGGTGCCGTATGACTTCCATCTCAACGAGCCCTTGGTGTTACCAGTCGTTTTCCCGTCACCTTCGTCGCCGGCCGAGAGGACTTTGCACTCGCTGGATGTAGCTAGAGCGCTGAAGTTGTACGTGGACCGAGAGAAGAGTTCTCGGAAGACATCACAGCTGTTTGTGAACTTTGGACCTGTTAACCATGGGAAGGCTCTCTCGAAGGCTTCCATTTCCAGATGGCTCTCCGGCTGCATCATGCACTGTCATCGGTTGGCAAACCGACCGTTGCCTGGCCGTCCGAGAGCCCATTCGACCAGAGCGATCGCTGCTACTACAGCGTTCTTGTCTGGTGTGACCCTGCTGGACATCTGCAGAGCTGCTACGTGGAGGTCGACGCACACCTTCACGAGATTCTACTGCGTCGACCGGGATTCCAGGGAGGAGTCCAGAGTCGGCCAGGCAGTGCTGCGCAACCTGTTCGCTTAAGGTAGCCTGGTGAGGCGGTAAGAGATGCTTAATGTTGAGTTTTATGTAATGCTTAATGTTGAGCCTTGCCACCTCCCGTGGTTGTGCATGTGTGTACTGCTATGTATTCTTATATTCATGAGCATGTGAATCCATGCCAGACCCCATGCTGGAGAAGGAACAGGTTACTTACCTGTAACTGTTGTTCTCCAGCATGGGTCTGGCATGGATTCACATGCAAACCCTCCCTCCTACCCCTCTGCGGCTTTTCACTTGCTCATACTGCCACTTTACGTGCTACCAAATCTGAGGATGGCTGCCAGGGGCGGGGCTTAGGGAGAGGGCAGTCATTGGCTGGGGGCAGTATGACCCAGAGACCAGTGATTGGTTACTACTAAGAAAGACAGATCAGAAACGAAACTGATACTGATTTTTTTCTTTACCGAGGATTCCCAGCCTGACGACGGGGAATATTCATGAGCATGTGAATCCATGCCAGACCCATGCTGGAGAACAACAGTTACAGGTAAGTAACTTGTTCCTTGGAGTCCACGCAGAGTCTAATCTTCCTGGACCTTATCTGGAATACAAGCGCCAGATGGATTTTCCCCTCAGCTGATTAGATCGCAGCCACCGAGAGGGCCACGGGGCATTTTCTCAGCAGAGCAGTGACCTCGGTGTGGTGGTACCAACACCTCCTGGGCATCATGGTGGCATGTCTCCTCGCAGTCCCGCATACGAGGCTCAAGATGAGGCGCTTGTGGTTGCACTTTCGCAGCTTCCTAGAGCCAGGAGAAGGGTTCCTAAGCTGAGCTGGTCGGCATCCCACATCTCCACCAGGACCTAGTCTGGTGGAGCATGGACAACAACCTGTGGATAGGCAGGCCCTTATGTCAACCGGCACCTTAGATCAACATCACAACGGACGCATCCCTAGAGTGCTGTACAGCTACCTTGGGCAGCCACAGCGTCCATGGGGTATGGTCCCGCCAGGAGCAGGCGGCTCACATGAACTGGCTCGAGTTAGTTGATGGCCATCTGGCTCGCTCTCAAAGCCTTCCTCCCGAAGATGAGCGGCAAGGCGATCTTCATTCAGGTCTCCTCTGCTCTGCACTATGGCAGTCGACATTTGGGAGTGGGCTCTGCTGAAGGACATGCACCTGGCAGCAATACACCTCCCGGGGGAGTCCAACCTGGAGGCGGACAGACTCAGCAGGCTAGGTGCCGGCAACTACGAATGACAGCTGAACAAACAAGTCCTCCAGTAGATATTCAACAGGTGGGGCCATCCTCAAGTGGATCTCTTCGCCACCTGGTACAACATGAGGTGCCCCTAGTTCGCATCCTGGCAGGGACAGAGCAGGGGCTCTCTGGGCGAAGCAGATCCAGTCAAATGACAAATGTGCATGCCTTCCATCCGACCATCTGGTCCACAGGGTAATCTGCAAGATCCGGAAGCCCCGACACCTTTGCATCATCCTGATGGCTGTTGTGGCCAGCAAGACCATGGTTCTCGGAACTACTCAACCTGTCAGATCAGGCTGCGGTGCCCCTTTGCATGGGCCCTGCACACCTACTCTCTCAGAAGAGGGTCACGCTAATCCACCATGCACCTCAGAAGTTAGCCCTCGCAGCGTGGTTCCTGAACAAGTCCCACACAGGCATCTGCATCTGCTGCAAGCTACCCTGGACATTATACACAGGGCTAGGAGTGATGCGAACAGAAGCCAGTACAAATGCAAGTGGACTAGGTTTTGTCACTGGGCGGAATATAGGAAGGTCGATCCTTTGACCTGCAAGTTAGACAGCGTGCTATCCAGGTAGACACATGCTGCACCTATCTGGCGGCTATTGGAGCCTACAGGAAATCGTAGGAGGAAGTAGGTTCATCCTCCAATCCGGTGGTTAAAAGACACTTGGCGGGCCTAACCAGGCTTTATTCGCCCATTAAGAATCGACAGTGTGTGGGACCTCAACGTGGTCTTGGGTGCACTGGCACATAAACCATTCAAACCTATGGCATCCGCGGACATCATGCTAGTCACCATTTTAAAAGTCCCTCTTGGTGGGCCTTAACTCAGCGCGCCGGATCAGTGAAATCCAAGTGCTGGTGGCTTCATGGCCTTGTACTACTTTTCATAAGGATATGGTCATACTTAGAACTCGCCCCGCTATTTTACCTAACATTGTCTCCTTGTTTCACCGAAATGCTATCAACGTTCTTCGCAGACCCCAAGGATGACGCTCAGAGGGTATTGCACTGTCTGGACGTCCAATGTGCCCTGAGATACTACCTGCACAGGACCAAGAGCTTCCGCAGAACAGACGCTCTTTGTCACCTTTGGCGGGTCAAAGCCTGACTGTCAGGCCTCCAAGGCTTCCATAGCAAGGTGGATGGTTACAGCCATCAAGGAGGCGTACAAGGGGCAGCACAAACATCTCCCAGCAAATATGCATGCCCACGCGATCAGGGCTAAGGCCACGGCGGTTGCCTTCCAGAGGCACGTCCCATGGCAGGTTATCAGCAAGGCGGCTGCATGGACTACACCCTCTGCCTTCTGTAAGCACTACTGCTTAGATGCCGGCTCCATGTCGGACGCAGAATTTAGTCAGGCAGTGTTAAGGAACTTGTTTTCTTAAGAGAGCATCTCTCCACACTGGGGCTACATTCAGTTGTAATCGCCCATACTCTTAAGTCCCATCTCCTTTCCTCCATACTGTATGGGCGTCCCTTCCAAGGGACTGGAGACGGAACCTTTTTCACTAGAAAAAAAACCTTCTTCCCCTGTAAATTTAGAGGCGTGCGTGGGTGCGGACCAGGGAGCATGCGCTGCCCTGGTTCCGCCACCACACCTCAGTCCCCTTTTCCGCGTCGACAGGAACGGGCCGAATTCACCAGCGCTCCTGGGTTTGGCATTGGCCATGTAATTCCACGCGCGGATACCTCTTCTCTTTGTCTTTTTTGTCTTCTCTATCATTCAGGTACTCTGTCCTCTGTCCTCAGGTGTCACACTCCTCCCCGGCGCATGTCGACTTCTACAGGGTTCAGCAGGTGTCCGTCCTGCAACAGGCTCTTCCCAACTTCAGACTCCCATACCGTCTGCCTACGTTGACTTGCCCAGACCACGGTTGGCAAGCATGTTTGGCGTGTGACTCGCTGTCCTCGAAGGCGCTGAAGAACAGACTATCCAGGTGGAGGGAGCTCTTCCAGAGTTCGCCTCCAGAGGATCTCAAGAACTTCGTGAAGCATCGAACCAGGCCCAAAGTAGGGCTGATATTTTCCAGCACGCGCACCCTGCAAGGGAGACACCTTCCCAGGTCCTTCTACCGGCACGTACACCGAGGCTGCTGCAGCTACCGGCCTTCGGTCGAGGGATCCTCTGATCCTTCCGGGCGCAGTGTTGAGGGACCGGAAGGTTCTTGTACGGAGCTACGCCCTAACATCGGCAATACGTCCGAGGGGCTACACCCTAATACCAGCAATACGTCAGAGGGGGTGCCTAAACGCAGCTCTACCGACCCCAGGGTAGAGGGTGTCGCGCCTACCGGGCGTAGGCCCGAGGAGCAGGGTAGGTCTTGTGATCAACTCGCAAGAGTCTTGGATGAGGCTGGGCCCAGCGGGCCGAGCAACACGTCGCAGGCAGCTTTACAAAAGGGCCGCCACGCCAGAAAGAGGCACCCGTCCGATGACATTCCAGGAATTCGGCGAAGAACGAGTGTCAAAGTGGGACTGGCCTCAACCAGGTAGGTCGCCTACAATCTACCCTTCATTTGCGCAGGGCAGCTTTCCTTTGCGTCCATATGGACAGGGTATGCAGCAGCTCCAGCAGCCCCCCGCTGCCCTCTGCCACCTCTTTGGCCAGTGAGGAGGTGCTCTTTGAGAAATTCCTTGACCTCATGAGGTCACCTCAGAAGTGGGTTATCAAGGAAAACCATCAGGGAAGTCATCCCCGCCATGCCAGCGGCACCACAGACTCCTCCATCAGGCCCCCAGGCCCTGGTGTAGCCGCCGCCTCCTCCTCTGGCTCCACAGCCAACTCCGCAACCACCTCAGCCTACGGCTGCGTTCCCTGTACCCCAGCCTCCGGCACCATCTACTCCTCCTACTCCTCCTCCTCCTCCTCCTCCACAGGATGGTCCATCCTCAGCCAGGGCCTCCCACAAACATCTTGCTGGCCTGGTGGAGTACCTGGGCCTCCCCCAACCCGAGGTCGAACCGCCGGCAGAGAGGGTTATGTCGGAAGTCCTCACGCTACGCCCCTGTGCCAACACAGGGATTCCACTGGAAACCGATGTAGTCTCCCTGACCAAGAAGGGTTGGCTCAAGCCCCACTCGGTCCAGCCGGTCAACCGACGCCTGGACGCCAAGTGCAGGCAGATGGAGGGGGATACACTCTTGCTCTCGACCCATCCTCAGCCATACTCCTCGGTGATCGCTGCAGCATCACTATACTCCAAGCCTCAGTCGTCCTCGGCTGCCGCCTCTGCGGCGCTGCTAGGCAAGGAGATTATTACCTTGGAGGTGTACGGCAAGAAAATCTACTCCAACGCATCCTTGCACCTCCGTGAGGCCAACGTAGATGCCACGCTGGCGGCTGCCAACCAAACGTTATGGTGGGAAATTGCGGACTTCCTCCCGGAACTCCCCACCCAATGCCAATCACACTTTAAGGCGGGGCTAGCTGAAGCCAAACTTGTGGCGCATGACCTCATGGAATCCACAGTGGCTCATATGGATACCTCAGGCTGTACCATCTGCATTGCCACAGACATTAGAACAGCCTGCAACAAAATTCAACCCGGATGTCCAGGAGCGCATTCTAGATCTACCATTCGAGGGAGGGACCTCTTCCACTCCTCTACGGACAAAGAGCTAGACAAAAAGAACAGCTCACAAACGGCAAAGTCTCTTTCCATTCTTGCAAAGACCACACCCAGATCGTACACCCAATCTCAGCAGTGCTCGGAAAAGGGTCGTGCACATGGAGTGTTCTGTGGATTTCAGGAACGCAGATCCAGGCAGCCGGACTGCTCGCCGTCTCAGAACCGGCGCAAACAACAGGGGGGTTGGGAGGGGAGTAAGGGCTTTTCCAATCCCCCTTCTCAGCATCAGCCTCCGAGGGAAAGAAAGCATGACACGCCCCTTCGGGTCCATGTGTCTCCGGTGGGGGGGCAGGTTTGCTCTCCATTCACAATTCTGGCGCCAGAATTTCGCGGACCCCTGGATCCTCTTGGTAGTATCCACGGGGTACCGCCTTCCTATCCCAGCCTCTCCTCCCTCCTCCTCCCCTCCAATCCCACAGGTTGGGACAGCAATTCTTTTGGCAGAGATCCGGTCACTCGTAGTTGCCTGTCAGTGGAGGAAGTTCCAGCCTCCCAGCGAGGCTTTGGCTTTTACTCCAGGATTTTCGCCATTCAGAAGAAGAACCAGGCAGGCCTGAGAGTTGTGCTGGACCTTTCCACCCTTAACCTCTCCCTGCAAAAATTCAAGATGGTTACGCCAGCTTTTATAGTGGAGACATTGGACAAGGGAGACTGGATGTGCTCCCTGGATCTGAAGAACGCGTACCTACATGTCCCGATTTGGCAGCCCCATCGTTCTTTCTTACGGTTCAGGATCGTGGGCTACCATTTCCAATACAAAGTCCTTCCATTTGTCCACAACTCAGCCCCCAGGGTCTTTACCACACTCATGAATGCTGTAGCAGCCCTCCTCAGAGCACAGGGCCTCCACATCTGCCCATACCTTGACGACTGGCTCGTCAGGGCTACATCTCCAGAAGCGGTTCGCCACTCTTCCCATGCCCTTATGAACACACTGCATGATCTGGGCTTCTCGCTCAACCTCAAGAAGTCGCAGCTGCAGCCTATGCAGACTGACATTCTGGGACTCATTTGGGACATGTGCTCCGAGAGGGTCTTCCCGTCGGTGGACAAAATCTCGGCCATCAAGAGGGCTACCGCCTGCTTCCTAAGCAGAGGGGTGACCTCGGCATGGTTTTACCAACATCTTCTGGGTCTACTGGCGGTGGTCCTGTTAGCCGTGCTGCACGCAAGACTAAGGATTAAAATGATTCAGCTGCACTTCGCGGCCTCATGGAATCAGGAGTCAGGCTAGCAATCCGAGATCAACTTTCCTCCATCTCCCCACCCGGACCTAACTTGACTCCTCGCTCGAGGGCTGGGGAGCCACCCTGGACAATCTCTCGGTCCATGGCACCTAGACTGAACAGTAGCAGGAGTACCACATCAATTGGTTGGAGCTGAACGCCATCTGGCTAGCGCTGAGAGCATTCCTCTCACTTCTCATGGGCAAGTTTGTCCTCATCCAGACGGACAACTCGACCAGCATGTACTATATCAACAAGCAGGGAGGCACCATATCCCCTCCTCTGTGCAGATTGGCGATCAGCATGTGGGAATGGGCCCTGGAAAATTACATTTACCTCTCAGCAGTGCACCTCCCGGGGGAATCCAACCTGGAAGCAGACAGGCTCAGCAGGCTGGGAGTGGGCAATTACGAGTGGCAGCTAAACAACCTTGTTATTCATGAGATCTTCAACAGGTGGGGTCACCCCCAAGTGGATCTCTTTGCCACCTGGCACAAGAAGTGATACCAGTTTGCTTCCTGGCAAGGTCAGGGCCTGGCTCTCTGGGCGACGCATTTCACCTCCTGTGGACTGCCTTTCTGCCCACTCCTCTGATCCACAGGATAATTTGCAAGATCAAGGAGTCTCACCGACTCATCATTCTGATAGCTCCATGGTGGCTGGCCAGGCCGTGGTTTTTGGAGCTCCTCAGCCTCTCGGAAGTGCCCCCTATACACCTTCTGACGGGCCCAGCACATCTTCTGGTGCAGCAGGGGGGGCAGAATCATCCACCCTACGCCAGGGAAACTAGCCCTCACAGCGTGGTACCTTAGCAGGTAACGCTTCGGCACCTTCACCTCTCACAGGCCAATCTGGAGATCATACAGGGCACCAGAAGCATAGCCACCAGGGCACAGTACAAAAGCAAATGGACCAGATTCTGTCACTGGGCAGATTCCAAGGGAATTGACCCCCTGGCCTGCAATTTGGACGACATGCTCTCCTTTTCGGCACACCTCGCTCATTTGGGTGTACAGTTGGACACCTGCCGCAAATACCTTGAAGCCATTGTGGCTTACAGGAACTCTGAGGGAGGCATTTTTTCCTCCTCCAACCCTATCGTCAAACATTTGATGGGTCTTGCTAGGCTCTACCCGCCCGTCAAAAGACCGCACCCAGTGTGGGACCTTAACACAGTCTTGGGCACCCTGGTGCACAAACCATTCGAGCCAATGCCGTCTGTGGACATCAGGCTAGACACCAACAAGAGAGCCTCACTAGTCGGCCTTACTTCGGAACACAGAGTCAGCGAGATCCAGGCGCTGGTCGCCTCTGAACCATATACCACCTTTCACAAGGACAAGGTAGTTGTGCGGACGCACCCGGCATTTCTGCCCAAGGTTCCATCTGCATTTCACTTGAACGAGGAAATAGTCCTTCCTACGTTCTTTCCCGACCCCAAGGACGAACCACAGAGAGTGCTGCACTGCCTTGATGTCAGGCGCCCCCTAAAATTCTACTTGGACGGGACCAAGGGCTTCCGCAAGTCGGACGCCCTGTTTGTCACTTTCAGAGGCTCGAGGCCAGGCTATCAAGCCTCTAAGGCTTCTATATCCTGCTGGATGGTCTCTGCCATCAAAGAAGCGTATGAGGGCCAGCACAAGCCGCTCCCGGTCAACATGCATGCCCATGCAGTCAGGGCCAAGGCAACTGCCATCGCATTCCAGCGCCATGTCCCTTGGCAAGTCATAAGCAGGGCGGCCACTTGGGCCTCTCCTGCTTTCTGCAAGCATAACTATTTGGATGCCGGCTCTAGATATGATGTGTCTTTCGGACAGGTGGTTCCGAGGAACCTATTTGCTTAAGGAGGGTCTCCTCTCAACCACGGGGCTACAATCAATTGTAATCGCCCATACAGTATGGAGGAAAGGGGATGGGACGTAAGAGTAATTATAAGTTACTCACCATAGTGACTAACGTACTCTTAGTCCATAGTCCCCTTTTCTCCATTCGTCCCACCAACCTCCCCCCTAATAATACTGGTCTCATTAGGCAATGTTAAATCTATTGTCGACACGTCAATGGGGACTGAGGTGTGGCGCCGGAGGGCGGAGTCAGGGCAGCGCATGCTCCCAGGCCGCACCCCTGCGTGCCTCTAAATTTATAGGGGAAGAACGTTTATTCTGGTGAAAAAGGTTCTCTTGGAAGAGACGCCCATACAGTATGGAGGAAAGGGCACTATGGACTAAGAGTAAATTGGTCACTACGGTGATTAACTTATAATTACTGTATGGAGGAAGGGGGATGGGACTTAGGAGTAATTGCATTTTTTTAGAGGCGAGACACACAGTTGCCCAGTTAAAAGTTACATGTGTTAATATCCCCGCAAAAATATCGCAATACAAAAATATTGCCATATGTTTGCTGCAATATTGAGCCATGGACCCTGTGGGGGACCCCCCCGCAACCCTGCATTATTTTTAAATGTGCGGGGGACACCCCCCCCCTCCCACAAATTATCCTTCCCAAAAATATTGCCTATGGCGAGACAAACTACCATATGTATGGCAATATTTTTTGGGGGGGATAATATATAGGGATACCATTAAAATGTGTGATCTTAGACAAGGTCACTTTGGGCAGCAGAGGAGGTGATTTAGGCAGGAAGCTATTACAAAGAGAAGTTCTATGGATTGACTTCCTGGACTCTATGCAACCCAGGGGAATGAACTGTGAATCTGATTTAATGTGTTTTTGTTTGAGCTATCTACTCATTTTTAACATAATCAAGTGGAAATGTGTCACCTATCATGGCTTTTTGTAACAGATCATTGATATTACTGACTCCTTGTACTATGAAACTGTTGCCAGTGATGGTGTACTGCAACGTTCATACATATGCTCTATGCATCTTTGAAACTATGTAACTGTTGCCACAGATGGTGTACTGTAACGTAATAATGCACATGTTATATTCATCTTTAAAGAATGTTTATTGGGAGCTAGTACATTAACAGATGAGACCATGTTTGATACGGGCAGTGGGTTTGCCCTCTTATTGGGACTATCAGTATCTGATCTAAGAGATGTTTTAATTATGTACATGTCATGAATATATTTATGGACAGTTGGTTTTCCGACATAGGAGACCATAAATTATGCAGTTTACAAGTAAAGGTGGTATACGATGTAATTTACGTGTTTGGGTGGCATTGATTTTCAATGGTGCTGTACACTGTAATTGCTTAACATTTTAATATGCTTGTTCCACTGATGGCAGTCATAGCAATCCATAGGACAGCAATTTGGTAGGTACATCAAGTCACACTCAGGAGCCACTAATATATACATCAAGGCACAACACCCCTTCGTAAGACCTTTAAGCAAACCTTCGATGCATCTTCCAATGTATGTCACCTTATAAGGCTCGTCTTAGATGCACATGATATAGAGAGACCACGTATTTCCATGGTCCACCTGAGTACTCGCTAGATACAGAGATTTATATCCCACAATGAGGAGTGTAGGAGTGTTTTTTCACTCGCCAGCCGCGCTACTTGTATGCCCTTACATGTTCTATTATATCCACATCATATGATGCCGGTTACTTGCTACTACACATAGATGAGTACACCGTGATGACATTATTGCTATCCTCACACCTAATTGGGACATGGAAGGGGCACCCAGCCGACATTTTCTGCCACTTTCCCTGTCCACCAGTAACTTGCATTAGCTTATTATCTATCTTGACGAATTGGGGACTTTCTCCAGACATCAGCACATTTGAATCTTATTTTCAATTTGAATACTGTTTGACATATGATGCACTTTGATCACTGATTGCAGCCCACTCGATTTACAGTATCCAGTGGCGTTGCAACAGTCACTATGGTAACATATATTCCCACACCAATATGGCATTGAGGTGACCCAATACGCATGGGTTATCGTCACCTAGCAACAATATATCAACACTGGTTTCGGCGTATTCGACCCGTAGAGGAGACTGGCGTCTAGCAGGGACCATTGTGATCTTGGTAAGCACAGTCTTTTTCTCTTATATCATAACGGAATAAGCCACCCTGCCTGTCGCGTGCACACACTGTCAGCTCTTTGCTTGACAGAGCGAACCTATTTTACTATTAAAACCCTCTGATACTTGTCGCCTCGAGGTAAGAATCGTGTACACAATCCGGCTTAAAATAGAAAAATATTGGGCACTAGACGTTGAACCTGTAGTCACTGCAAGTAATGACCCATTCCTTAATACCATGTCGCGGGGCAAACACTGCGGGCCGTGGAGGAATATGCAGTGCGATATTATGAATGCACTCTGCGTATACACAATGCGGTGTCGGTCAACAGCCAAGCACAGGGCACGTTAGTACTGAGATTAGATAAAGGGTTGCCTCTCCTTTTGCTTTAACTTCTAGGTCTAGACAGTCAGATCTGTCCCTGGACTTGGAATAAACACCGTTGATGTGATTATTTACTGGTCAGCCAGACACTGCAGGACCGCTGTGCAGACAGCCCCAATAGCCAGTCCATGATTCAAACCATCAGCGCCTGAGCTGCAGTCTGCAGAGCAGCATTAACACCCATCTTTCCTACACCTGTATGAAGATTGAATAGTCAACAAGGCTTATATATTGTTAGAGAGGACATAAGGTCAGTTTCCCTACATTGCCAATACATCCCATTACCAATACATTTATGAGTGACAAACCCTCTCAATTAATACTGTCTTTGGATGTTACCTTTCAGGCATACATCTGGACATGCAAGTTGGAAATGTATGTTTTAAGACTAGGCTCTCAAAGCCCTGAAGAAGGATTTATTACCCGAAACGCGTTAGCCATCATGACATCTGTATAGGAGCCTAATATATGTGAACCAATACACTTATTGGAGAACTGTGTCCAGGACTTTCTATTAAATAGCTGTGTGGAATTCATAACACAACTATGGAATGCAATACATAGTTGCCATGAAGAACACTCATTGTGTATGTTGTATATGTTTATGGACACTTGTACCAATGTGTTTTGAGTTAAATTGTTTTTTCCTTTTGACATTGCCTTCCTAATTATAATTTGATAACTGATTGAAGTTGTATTTAACTGTTCTTTTCATTTAGCATTGTGGAAATCAAACATGAGGGGCCACTTGAAGGTCCCCATTGGAGTAAGCTACTATTAACACAGGCAATAATAACCTGGAGTTGATTATATCTTGAAACACTAGCTAATAAAATTCGATAATGTGTCTTGGTGTAACCAGAGTACAGAGTATGCGGGTAGATCTTCAACGCACGTGTTGAACTAAAAGTTGGGACTTTAGTATTCCCATAGGAGTGCATAGTGGGGCAACTTGTCAGCATATGACAAGTCACGTTTTGGTCTATTTCTCCTCAGTCTCTACTGGCCTTGAGACTTGTTTTGCCCCTTTGCACTTGAAGTACATATATACACTTCACGCACAACCATAACTGCTCTAGAAGCTTATCAGTAATACTTATCCCGTTGGGTACTTATACTTTGAACACAGTAGTGCCCCTCTATCCCCATATATTTAGTAATTATAGGTTACTCACCCTAGTGACTCATACTCCTAGTCCATAGTCCCCTTTCCTCCATACGTTCCACCATCCTCACCCCTCTAATAAAACTGGTATCATTAGGCAATGATAATATTGTTGACATGTCAAGGGGGACTGAGGAGTGGCGCTGGTGGACGGAGTCAGGGGAGCGCATGCCCCCAGGGCCACGCCCCCTCGCGTATCTTCATTTAAATGGGAAGATTTTTCTGGTGAAAAAGGTACAGTCTCCCGTCCCTAGCGAGGGACGCCCATATACAGTATGGAGGAAAGGGGACTGTGGACTAGAAGTATGTTAGTCTCTACAGTGAGTAAGTGAGTAACTTCTAATTTATAACCTCATATTGAAGGTGACTGAGCTTATTAATTCCTAGAGAACAAGCTTATTGGGCTCGCTGAGGCTATTAGTTATGGGGTCATCTCAACATACAGTTTGAGTTATTAGATAGTATGGTCGAAATAATGGTCGAAGAGAATGGACATTGGGGAATAGGCAGCCCTAATTCTGTTAAAACAAGAAGGCAATATGGGAATGCAGAGGAGGTAGCCGTTCTGTTGTCTTCGGCCAACCTTGGGGTATGCAACTGTAACCCGTGGATGCTCCCGCGCCACCGACCTTTGATGACGTGTTGGCCCAAAGCAGAATTGACTACATCTTGGTAAATGTAGAAGCTTGGCATTTTGTGAAATGCTTCTGTATTCAGCCCAGGGCTGAAAGCGATCACCATCCTCTGAGATTGGAGGTGAAGGAGTCCTTTATTGGACTGATGGTTGATGGAGAGCCCTAGACATCTGAGACCGTGGTCCCACTGGCCATCGACGACCAGGCTAGACATAACATCAGGTGGGGCAACATAGAACTGACTAAAACGTTGCCTAAGGCATATCGGTTTATGCTGCTACTTTTGGAACAGTTGGCTATCACGGACTCGCATGATGGTGCACTGCTAGTTAAATTACATGAGAAGCTGACTGGGAAGCTGGGCCCAATGTTTTCAAAACCACAAACTGGTGTGTGAACCTACTGAGGTCGGAACCCCTGGTATGATGTGGAGTGTAGGCAGGTTGAAGGCCAGCTGGTTAGTGAGGCTAGAATTCAACTTATAACTGGCTTTTCGGATTTGCAGGACACCATAGCAGAGTATCGCAAGCTGTTGACGATGAAGAAAAAAGCTTGGGGTGAGGGCATCTGGGGCGCACTCTTGACAACGATAGGAAAAGGTGAATCCCAAGGGCTTCTGGAGCATAATGGGCACGTGGGCCAGATCGGGGCACAATACATTGCAGGGTTGCATAACTGAAACCATTTGGGTGAGCACTTTTCAGGGCTTTATAGGGAAGAAAGATCCCTGACCCATGGTATTGTTGGGGAAATTCTGACATGCCGTGACCGCAGCGAGATCCTGGCAGTCGTCATGCCGATCTGTGACCTCCAAAGGCTAATAATAAGCCTGGTGGATCCTGTTGAATTCTTTGATCTGGGTACTCCAGGTCAACTAGCTACAGTGTAATGATCACACTAAAGTCCTTTATGCTGATACGAGGGACTCTTAAGCACAGCCACACCGCCAAACTCTCAGTTGACGATTACATCCACGGACAGAACCACTCTACGCGTCTCTCCTGACGAAGGCCACCATAATAACGTGCTCAAATCAAGCCCCCGGTGGCCAAAACACTACAGTGTTGATGATCTGTGACACATCTGTTTAACCCCTATTGTATGTTTATATATAGTGTTGTGTAAACTGTCTGTTAGATATACCTGGACTGAATAGCAGTCTTGGGCAGCACTTCCTCAAGTTATGTTTCACCTAATTGTTGTATCTTTTTGTGCATTTTGTTAGGGAACTTTACCTCAATACTCCAGAGGTTGGTACACAGTTGTACCCCCCATTTTTTAACCAATCCTGTCCGTGTCACTTTTGTGCTTATCGCAAGTAATGTAAATATCTAAAAACTGTTTTCAGATTAAAATAAATGAGTCAAAACTATTAAACTGTATGATGATCTCACATCCTGATTCCTTTTGATATTCATATTTGTTGGGGAAAGGGACTATAGCTCGAGGGGGTGGTGCATAAGGATATACCACTTATTCTCACGAGTGAGGAAGTAGGTAGAGCCATACTCAGCCAAAAACTGGAGAAGGCCCCCGGTGCCAGACATGGTCCCAATAGATTTGGATGTTACAAATTCAACTATCTGGATCCCCCCTTTACTAAATTATGTGATGCTGTCCTGAAACACAACGTTGTCCCTGTATCATGGACCTGTGCTAAAATAGTCCCTATCCATAAAAAGGGGGCCAAAGACCCTGTGTTAATTATCGTCCAATATCACTACAACGGGGCAACATTTATGCCAGAGCAATACTTTTCCATCTCGAATCTTGGATCACTGACGATCATTATCAACCATCGTCAAGCTGGGTTCTGTGGGGGGACTGAGCAGTCGATCAAGGCCTACGGCTTAGACTGATTTGTGACAAGTATGTTGTCCTTAGAAAAATGTGTTTACATGCAATGTACGTTGATCGGAGGACCACATTCGATACAGTGCCCAGGTTCCGCATGTGGGAGGTTCTTCAAGGTTTACACATTCCAGTAAACCTGTTAGAAGCCATACATTACATGTACTCTGGCAACCTAGGTGTAGTCCGATGGGGGAGAAATGGTAGTAACTCAAGATCCTTTATGGTTGAGAAAGGGAGTCCGACAGGGATTCATACTAGCCTCAGAGCTATTCTGCATTTTTATTAATGGAGTACTGAACAAGCTCTACGCTTCACATTCAGACGCCCCCACGTTAGCTGGAGATGAGATCCTGTCCCTATTGTTTGCCTACAATGCTGTATTATTGTCACGTACTGGTGCGTGCAAGCAATTAGGGACTTTTGTGGCATTTTGCAAGAGCAATAGCCCGGCCTTCAACGGCACAAAGACTAAATCAGCGGTATTCAGCAGTACTTGGAAAAGAATAAAGGTTTTAGGCTGGAGCTGGATGAGGGCCCGATCGAACTGTTGGATTCTTCAGGTAAGGGTAATGTCGTCTTGTAGCTGGGACATGCATGTGGACAAAGCAAGGGTTACATTGGCAAGGTATGGTGGCATCTTTGTTCACCATGGAGCGGGTAATGGTGCAGTCTGTCTCTCTCTTGAGGCCTACAAAGCCCAAGCAAGGCTGGCCACAACTTATTTGGCAGAGTTATGGGTTCGGGCAAGTGTTGGCTACCGTGGAAAATAAGTATTTAAAGAATATCTTGGGCTTATCCCTCTCTGCGCCCAAATTATCTCTCTTTTCTAGAAACGGGGATGCAAGGTATTTAATCTGTCGAATGCGGTCTGTCTATTATGGTCGAATTACTTTCTGTTCAAATATAAAGATTCCCTGATTGATGTAATCAATCAAGCAGGGGGCCACTCCTTGCTTTGGGTTCTACACGTCGGGGAGATTCTTGACGACCTGGGCCTCGGAGAGTAACGGACTACTTCAAGTATTATTTCAAACTCCTCCAAGGCAGCGAATAAGGCTGCAGCATTGGTAAAGGTTGACAGCAAAAATTGCTCTAAGGTTGCAGGATCATCGGTCTTGATGCGTTTCTGCAGTATGAAGGCGACCAAGGGTTGTGAAGATTCTTCAGATTATGTAAACCCAAAACAAGAAAGGGCATTGTTTATTAAGCTGCGTGTAAGAATTTTATGTGATGCTTGCAGTTTATGCTAGCCGCAAATACTTGGTGTGGGCCTGGAGGGTAAGACTGAAGGAGATATCGATTAATGTACAATTATGTTGGGAGATTTTACTTGCTATTTAGTTTGTTTTTACTATATTGTTTTTATTAGCTTTTGGTGTTGCCAACTTTTATATGAACTGTTTTAATGCATTGTTATGGTGGATGTTTGCTTTTATGAGACTGTTGAACTAAAGCTTTATGAAATGAAACATTTCTGAAGATCAGCCACTTTGTGGATAGAATTCTCATAGATTAGGAATGTGTGAGAGAAACCTCCATCACAAACAACATTTGCAAGAGGTAAGTAAGTAATTTGTTCTTCAGGACTTAAATGATCGGAGCAATCAAGCAACCTGAATGCTAGCAGTGGCAGAGGTTACTCTATTTGGCATATATCACTTTAAAGCAACTCATTTTCAGTATGACCTAATGCCTCCTTGAAATGTAGCTTTCGTTGTAAATTAAGTCATTATGCCAATGCCCAGATGTTTGGGGCAAACATGAGTGGGATTGGCTTGTCTGCAGTATCACAAGTGGTGTATCGCCAGATGGACGGTCGACTGTGATCGCAACATACTACAGTGTATCACATAATGATTCCGTCTTTTAACTAGTTATGGCCACCACTGAGTTACTTTTGTGGTGATTTTGTTTATTTTTATTGTCCTCGTACAATTTTAGAATGATGTTTTATGTTGGCTACTCCGAGTTGTAGTGTGATGGGAGTGTTGATGGGAAGCACGCTAGCATCTGACAGTTTAAGTAACGTGAAGGCATCATGAAGCAAGACACACAACCAATTCAAAGTTCAAAATTAAATGATTTATTAACTCAAATGTCAGGATGGTTGACGTCCTAACTTGCCCTATGCTAAGGTG
This sequence comes from Ambystoma mexicanum, assembly GCF_040938575.1. Classification (NCBI taxonomy): domain Eukaryota; kingdom Metazoa; phylum Chordata; class Amphibia; order Caudata; family Ambystomatidae; genus Ambystoma; species Ambystoma mexicanum. The sequence continues at coordinate 1,186,343,707 of NC_090922.1, forward strand.
GGGTTTCCCTACCTGAACCAAACTAAAGAAAGTCTGAGTCAAAAAGTTCTACTTAAGTCTGTGTCTAAAACCTATCCTTGCCCTCACAACTAAAGCTAAAAAATGTGTACGGATGTCAACAATAAAATAAATGGTGATCAAAACAGTTATGAGCTTCTTCCAGCTCCTAGCTTCCTTTTCACTTTCCCTTCCCCAAAAGTCTCGGGATTATGTTCTCAAGTTCAAAACAGTTCCACAAACTCTTGGGGTTCTCTTCTCCAAGGTCAAGGCAACACAATTGCAGAAATCATGTGGTTTCCCTTCCCCCAAGTTCAAGGCAACAGAGGGTCATCAGGGCTCAGTCCTCAAGACAGCATTAAAGTTAATCAAGTCTCCGGGTTCCCTTCCCCAAGACTTGTTAACTTATACTTGGTTTCAGTGTTTCAATTTTCAAAACAACTCCAAATCAACTTAACACTCCTTCTGGATAGAGTTAACAGTTGAATCAGCTTACTCATTCTTGATTTGCTTCAACAAAAGTCTTTGGCTTTCACGCTTGAGGGTTCCTTGGTCTAGGCACAGTTGTCAAATCACACGGTCCACCCATTACAGGTCACACAACCAGGAACGCTAGGCTTTTTTGGCTCTGGCTCTTCTGCATCTGCCCCTGTGTGAATGTTCACACTCACTTGGCTTTTCCTTGTCAACCTCTTGGCTTTATGTGAAGGTTTCACCCTCACTTGGCTTCTACTTGTCAGCCTCTTAGCTTTGCCACACTGTGTCACATATCCTTGGCCCCTTGCCACACTGTATTCATGTATAGGGTTCACTGTGTGATGATTGTACTCATTTGCCACCTTGTGGCCATGCTTTCTCTTAATCTTCCACTCTTGCCTCCTCATTTGCTTTCAAACAGGCAATATTTTCTTGCGTCTTACTTTGCTTTCAAACAGGCAGTACTTGCACTTCATATTCATTTGTCATGTGGTCGTAACTTTGCCCATAAAGGTTTCATTGAGTTGGCTATTCCATATGTGTAATCATTTGCTTTGCCGCTTAATTTCATTTCACTATTAACATGCTGGTTTGTTAGTTTGGCATTCGTTTTGCTTCCCCACACCCCCAGGAGCACCCCGGTTTGAGTGACTTTCTCCCTTCACTCACTGGTCCCTGTTGTCCCTGTCGTTCATGCGGAGCAGCTGTGCTGTTCGGTTTCAGCTCCACCTGCTGGCTCTCCTTTACCCGCAATCCCCGCCCGCACTTTTGATCTGTTGTCCTTGCTGGCAGCTCCAATTAGCTTCTGCAGACACTGGCGGCTGCTTTGTTTCCTTTTCTTCGCCCGCAGCTCCGGCTACATATATCAGACCATGGAGGCTCCCAAACTTGTGGATTTCTTACGGCCTGCCTGCTCCTGGGCTCCACAGTTCCTTGTGATCATCTGCCGGCATCCTGGCCTCTCTGCAGGACCTACCACAGCTGCCTCCTCTCAACAGGACTCACTGCTGGTCTGAGTGTTGCTGGTTTCCTCCCTCATACACCGGCAACCACAGGGCATTGCCTGACTGCAATTCGAGTGGAACTTGAGACCTGCCTGACCTTTACAGTTCTCTGCAGGCATCTTCCTCATCTCAGTACTAGAGTGATGAAATGACTTACTGATGGTGTCCACTACGCCTAGTCGCCTCTTCCTCGTCCCAGTACTTTAGCAGGTTGAATCAGGGAAATTGAGGTGTTTTACAATAACCCATAAAGGCCAGGGGAGGGTTAGGTTGGTTCTCATAAGCGAAAGGGCGATACCATGTCGCGCCCTTAATCCTTCTCTTCATCCTCTTCCTGGTGTTTCTATACTGATGATATCTCCTGGTATTTTTTTGGTCAGTGGGACAGGGTTAGCAATACCCCATAACTGCGTCTGGGATTGAGGGTTCCTCCTGAAATGGAAATGAGGGCTACCGCGTCTCACCTAATGACATCTCATCCCCATGGATCCTACACCCAGGTGATCCTCGCTCCCTTCTCCACCCCCAGGGTCAGGATCCAAACGCAATGACCTTTCTCTGGCCACCTGAGAAGAGCATTGAGGGGGAGTAGGAGTGGGGATACCTTCAGGTTTCTCACAGTTAGCAGCTGATACTCTGTGTATGTGTTGTATTAACCTTTAGAGAATGTAATAGAGATTACAATGTGTGGCCAGTACTACTTAAAGCACCTTCCAGAAAAGGTTAGCACCTTTGTGAATCCTCCCCTTTCCTAGCCTTCAGTGCACATGTCAAGAGGACTCCCTGACATAAATAGAAATACATCCATATAGAACAGTCCAATCATGTCTTCTAATGGAGAGTAATGTTTTCTTCTCAAGATATACAGGAACAGGAGCTAACTCTGAAGGCTGATGCCCTCCCTGCCGCTGCCCACGACTCCTGTTTTAAATCAGATGACCAGCGACAAGGAGCATAGTGTTCTGTGAAGGAGCGACTCTTTGCAGCAACTGTCGACACCCACTGGTTATTTTTGCACAGGGTCCTGAAACATGAGTTGAAGAGGCCTGCAGACCTCTCAAGATGGCAGGTGCGCACGCTGCATCCATGGCAAGGAAAGAACCAACCTTGTAATGTGGCCTTGAGTCGAGGTTAGAGGGTGCAGGACGTACCCATAGTTTTCTGGAGAAATGACTCACTGGGAGGCCTGCTTAGTCCCGGGGTTACCCTGCTGACTGGGCTGTGCGAGAGAATGACAACTTGACCAATGGGCAGTGCTTTCACAGCAAGACTCCATGGAGCTAGTGGGCCTGTGCGGAGGCGAGGCTTTGCTGAAGCGAGCCATGAAATCTGAAGGTGCGGCTGCTGAGCAAAAAGTGTCCTGCACAAGATCATTTGTATGCTTGCTTCGATCTTCACCACATGCCCCCTTATCATTCATCTACTCAAAAAAATAGCCCTGCACCCCTCTGTACTGGATAGTTGTCAGCCCATATCTGTTCTTCCTTTTCTGTCAAAATTGTTAGTCACTTGTGGTTGCCTGTCTCAGCTCTTTTTTTTTAGAAAACTCCTCTTTCTTTGACCCTTCAGTCTGGCATTTGCCCGGGTCGTGACACTGAGGTTGTGCTTATCTCTGCCATTGATGATTTGGCACAGCTACAGGACCAGGGCGGCGTGGGAACTCTCCTTTTGCTTGATCTCTCAGCCATCAGTCCTGCTTGCGCGCCTTGCCAGGGCAGTCATCTCTGGTGCTGTTCTTTCCTGGTTGCAATCTTTTCTGTCTGGACACACTCAGTTGCTTTCTCTTTCTCCTTTGCATTCTGCTCCCTCCCCCTCACATGTGGTGTTCCCCAGGGGCCTACCATCTCGCATATTTTGTTTGTCTACGTTCAGCCAGACTAGTCTCCTCCCACAGCTTTCTATTATACCTACTAACTGTAGTATATATATATGAATTGTGAGTAATGTATTGATGAATTGCTGATGTTATACAAAGCATTTGTTTTGCTATATGTATAAATAAAAACCTAAACCATTATACCTATATGCTGATGATGCTCAAACCATTGTGCATCTGGACCTTTCCTCGTCCGACACTGCGTCCAGAATTAGAGCTTGTCTGGCAGCTGTGGGGGAATGGTTGAGGAGTAACTGGCTGATGCTGAACAGGGACACAACCAAGGTGATGCTGGTGGTCGGCCTTCCCGCAGCGGCTGCTTTGTGGACTCCTCAGTTCTGGCCCCCTTTCCTACCCCTGTTTTGGTGTTAAGACCTTGGAGTCAAGATCACTGCCACACTCTGCGGAACCGCAGGTTAGCGCAGTGTGACAGCAAGGACACTATCGGCTTAACATTCCCAGAAAGGTTCTCCCTTTCTTGCCTCTTCAAAATAGGGCTCCTGTGCTTGCCTCTTTGGTTTTATCTGCCCTTGATTATCGTAAGGCACTCGACTTGGGTAAGCCCTCCTACCTTATTCACCGGCTGCAGGTTCTCCAGAACTCTGCAGCTATGGCCATTCTGGTCCCTTGTTATGCCCATGCTACACCCATTCTCAGCCGTTTACATTGGCATCCAGTCTGCCTGGTCCACCGTGCTATCTGTGGGAACAGCGCTGGAATACCTCCAGCAAACATTTTGTCCTTCAGTCACTACCCGGGCCTTGCGCTCCTCCCACGCCTGCCTGGTGGTTGTACCTCATGCCAATTTCATTTGCAGAGGTGGTTGTGCTTTTTCTATGGTGGCAGTTAAACTGTGGAGTTCGCTCCCCTTGTTATTGCGAACAAACAAACTATCTGTCCTTTAGGCGAGAGTTGAAGAAGTTATTATTCAAACTGCTCCCACATGGTGGTTCCTCTACCAGTATTGCTCGGCACCAAGATGCCTTCTTGCGTACGTTGCGCTTGACAAGTACGATAAATAAGATTAATAAGGGTAATCAAAAAGGGTCCAGATGGCAGATTCAATATGGTCAAAAGATTTCTAAATGCCAAATTGTTTTCCTCAATATCTCAATATGCCTCAAATTGAAGTCCGTGATACTTTCTGGGTTCCATTGTCACAGATCTAGGGACATTGTATGAAGGAGAAATAGTAATAGAAGGGCACGTTAACTGCGCTCTTGAACGGGGTCTAGATAAAATCTCTCAGACCATTTATGCAGAACACAGTAATTGACAGGCATTTCCAAGCTTAGGGACCGATCCTTATTTGAACTTTGGAGGTTCTTCCACCAGTTGGAGAGGGGTTACATTAACTTCTCCTTTGCTCATCTAACATTTTATGATAGATTTGTTGTCCCTTCAACATGTATTCCTAGAGTGGGTACACTTAACATTAGTCAAAGAAGTGTCAGACACACAATGCCACAGTGATAGCAATGATCATTGTGCCTTTGCCGACCCACCCATTTTGTAAACCCTGGAAACGGAATGATATGCTGCTAAGATGCCTGTCATCCCAGAAACATTGACTCAGTAAAAAGGCAACTGGTGGCGTAGGCTGGCATACAATCTAGGATGCTAGTAAGGTGGTTCTGGGGAAAAATAACTAGTAAAACAGCAGCATTTTCTCAAGCTATAGAATCTCAAAGAATTTCTCTAGAGAAGGAGGTTTATGACTTATAAGCTGAAGCACAACCTGAGTTGCCAAAATCTGCTACAACCATAGAAATTGTGAGAAGCCAATTAAAGAATCACATGATTGACCGCTCAGTTTCCGCTATACTTCGACACAATTCTCTTATGCAAGAAACAATAGACCAAATCAATATTTAGCTGCTAAGTTGCAAAAGAAATCTCGCAATTATTTCCCTTAGAAACCATTTCACAAATTACTAGACTAACAAATGAATAATATGAGCATCTAACAAATGTAGTCTCATTGATTGTTTCTCCACTTTTATGGTTTCATGATTTTTTGTATTCAGCCCTTTGTTTTACATATTGATACTCACACTCAATGTATCAATGTATTTGCCTGTATACATCAGTTTTCTTGTAAATGTCAATTTTTATTCTGCTAGCCTTTGCTTAAATAAATTGACCTGGTATGTGGATTTCACATTAGTTTGAGACCTTAAGTCTCAGTGATCTATCCACACTTTGTTGACTTTCCGTCACATGTATTGTGGTATATAGGTTAAAGAAATAATTTCTCTGTTATATGACAAATCTGCCTTTGAGTTGCATTAGAAAAATGAAACCTGAATTTATTTACAATACCTAATGGGAACAACTCTGTCGTATTAGAAATCGGGAGGGGCAGGAGCTTTTTATGGGAACGATAAGAAAATAGACATTATGGAATCTTATTGTCATAAGGGAAGACATCCCTGTGGACGAGACAAGCCAATCTTGATAATTAAATTCCTTTGTACTTAACTAAATTAATGAGACGGAAAGGGAGGAATTAAAGGGCATATCACTCAAGCAGGGGTGTGGAATATTTAAAACATGTACTTGTCCCAGGAACAAGATGTTGGATCTGTTTGTACTGTAAAACAACTACTTGTCACTCTGGGGCCTAAACTATTGATTATGGCACACACACAGCAGGCTATTTTAGATGTGTTAACTGTCAAATATACCAGACAGATTGTGATTAGAAATTAATGTAACATGGCATGTTCATCTGTAACTAAAACTTGATCTAGTGAAGTGTGTGGCTTTATACGTAGGGTGTTAATTAGGCAAAATGTTATATCGTCGTTGGACAGCACAATTAAGTAGTTACATTGTGCTAAGGGCAATGGCATATATGCATTTACCAAAACTATATAAATAACAGAACGTTTCTAGACCACACTTTCTAGCACATCCATGCAACAGTCTGCAGTTGGAGGCAGTTTCTCATTTCACTTTGGTGGGTGTTGGAAGAGCAAGGAAGAGGTATATTGAGCTTCAAGGTCAAGCTATTAGGTTTGATGTGTAGTGCTAAAAGTAATGACGGTCTACACTGGTGTTGCAGCTGAAAGGAGAAGGATGCGGTCTGCACAAAGTGGAGTGAAGCTTTACCACTTACCTGTCTCAGTATTAGGACCACCATGACAAAATGACTACTGCTCTGTAGGAGTGCAGGAATGACTAGTGGCTAAAGCACCTACACAGCCCTACCCTAGTACTAGACGAACAGTGATCCCAATCGTAAAGGTGAAACACGCACAGCCCGACAGGTCCTCCTTTGCCTCTTTAAGCAACATGGGCAGGCTCTTCTCTTCAGTAGGGGTTTGCCTTGGCACGGAAGCAACACAAACATTATTATGCGGTATTGTTAGGGCAGAATTCAATTTTTGGAGTTCTTTTGCCTGACTTGGACTGTCCCTTCCTCTTTCTGCTGGATGCCTTAGTATTTTACCCCATTTTCTCCCAGGTACGCTTAATCCAAAACCAGACAGTGTTGCTTTGTGGTGTTATGGTCTCTGCTTAGAGTCCTTATGACTTTGGCATGGATGCTGCATATTATACCCGGAGAACCTACCCTCTGTTAGTCACATTACTAGGGTTGGTGGCTTTTTTTGCCTCTGTAAAATGGTTCCCTGGTGGACTCAACTTTACTTATCTGGGTCCCCGTTGTAGTCGTTTGTCTCAAAGACCTGAGTAAGTGGCCATCTGTGCCTGTCTTTGGCAACTAGATGCATGTGTCCCAGTAGTGGGGGCTGTAGTCAGCCGGAAATCATTTCTCACTGGCATATGCAGATGCATGTCTGGCACTTTGTGGATTTTTTCATTTGTGTGAGAGATAATCACAGAATGAATGGGTGTGCTTTGAGGGAGACCACTCCTCTGTTTGAATTATGCATGATATGTGATTGTGTGCAGTGTTCACTGGTTCCAAAGCAGAATAAACGTAGACTCCCTTGACCACTCAACTAGTTTGCAGCTGTATATACGAACCTGCACTCTGGAAGGCCTGCTACTCGAGGAAGGACCGCAGCTCTGCAACATCCTGAACAACCAGATGAAAAAGCTATGCCTCTCCAAAGAAGACCAGAAGGAACACAAAGTGGCACTCCTTTTTCCTGATCCAGTGGGGACAATGGGATCACAGCTCCTGCTCGAAGGCCTAATCTCCCTGAAGCTCCTGACAATGCCTGCATTTCAGGAGTGTGTACAGATGGGAATCTTAAGACTGAGGGGGTACCAACCTGAGAATTTTACAGTTCTCCAGCATGGGGTCTGGCATGGATTCACATGCTCATGAATATTCCCCGTCAGGCTGGGAATCCTCGGTAAAGAAAAAATCAGTTTCGTTTCTGATCTGTCTTTCGTAGTAGTAACCAATCACTGACCTCTGAGTCATACTGACCACAGCCAATGACTGCCCTCTACCTAAGCCCCGCCACTGGCAGCCATCTTCAGATTTTTACCGCACGTTCTAGTGTTGGGAGTCCTCGTGCTTAGCTCTCGAGCTTTTGCTGCGTGTTTCACGCTTTTTTAGGTGAATTTTCACATTTTTTCGGTTAATCGAGCCTCAAGCTCCACCGTTTCTACCCCCGTTAACCGCTACCCGTTGCAGGATTTTCCTACGCCCCTCAAGGGTGAAGATTTCGTCGAATCTACTTCTTGGAGGATTCCAGAAGATTCGCGGCTTACTTCGAGATGGCCCAGGATGCAAGTTCGTCGCCCGGACCCAAGCTGTTTCGCAGCTGCCCTGGATGCGGGCTGCAGAATGTGTTTAAGGAAGACGAACATTCGCGATGCCTCTACTGTCTTCATGGGGATAAGACTCATGTAGAGAAGGACTGCCAGTTCTGCAAGAACTTGTCGGAGCGGACCATGAGGGACCGTCGATCCCGTCTCGCAAGCTGGTTGGAGAAGGGCTCGACGGGTGAGAAGAAGAAGAAAGGGTCCGAGCGGGCTTCTAAGTCCTGTGCGGGCGCCCCAGCGACGGGGGCCCAACACCAGGCCAACCGCCGCAAGTCCGCTGGCTCTGGGAGCGCCGAAAGGTCGGGCTCTTCGGTCGCCAGGCAGGGCGCACCTTCCCCGGCACCGTCAACCACGAGCCAACGCTCCGGTTCGGGGAAGAGAAAGTCCGAGACCCCGGGTAAGCTTCGGGAGAAGCCCCGTCCGATCTCGGAAGAGGGGGAGCGAGGCGTTGCCCCTCCCCCGAAGGAGAAGGCCCGGGACGCACCTAAGGTGGTGAAGGCCCCTACCCAGCAGGCGAAGGCCTCTATCGAGGCTATTGCGGCGACTCTGGCCAAGCCGGCAGAGACAACGCCAGCGGAGACTGCCTCTGGGACTAGAGTTTCCCTGCTGCCTAGGAGGGAATCCTCTTTTCAACCCATCGTTGTGGCCGCCATGATGGAAGAAGTGAGGGGGGGCACGGTGCCCTCCTCGAGCTCGGAGTCCGCCTCGGAGGAGGAACTGACTGAGGCCGTGGGGAACCTCGAAGTCCAATTCGAGAAGGTTCGATCCCGTCAGGAAGATCCTCGGGACATAACCGAGGAAGACGACGATGGTGAGGAAGAGCGGCCTTCCCTTCCGGCACAGCCGGAGCCTAGGCCTCAAGATGGCTCAGCGGCCATTTTGTCTGCCATCCAGTCCTTATGCTCTGAGATAATGACGAGATTCCCACGGCCCAGACTGGAGGACCCGCATCCCGGCCCGTCGGAAAGTCCTCAGAACAAACGACGGAGGACCCACTCTCCTCCGCCCGCCCCCGTAAGGCCTACAATTCCCTCCTCATCCTCCCACGAGTCGGGAGATGACGGTGCGTTGGGATCGACGACGGGGTCTGAGGGTGACGACGACGGAACGGGTCTCCCGTCGCACGGGCCTCGCCGCCCGACGAGATTGGCTCATTCCACGTCATGATCGCCAGTGCGTCCGAATTGTTTCAGCTCTGCCCGGAGGAGCAGAGAAAGGAAGGTTTCCTCTATCAGCGCCGGGAGGCCAAGAGGAAGACGGTCATCGCGGTGCCCCTAATCGATGACATCTGGGAAGAGGGCCTGTCGGTTCTCAAAAACCCCTCCACGGCACTAGCCAAACAGGACCGGTACGAGAAGAAGTACCGGGTCCCCGAAACCGCCCCCCTGTGCCTCAGGGCCCAGCCAACGCCAGACTCGGTCGTCTCGGCGGCGGCGAAGAAGAAAGCGGCGGGGTCAGGAGCCTCGACGTCGAATTCCCCACCGGACGGCGAGGGAAAGAAGTTGGACGCCAAGGGGCGGCGGGTCATTTCGTCGGCGGCGACGACGGTCAAAGCGGCCAACGCCCTGGCGATCGCGGTCCGTTACGACAGGGAGCTCTGGTTTAAGCTGGCCCCCATATTGGACTTCCTGCCGGACGACAAGAGGTCCGAGGCCCTGGAAATACTGCAGGAGGGCGAGGTGGCGTCGGACCACGCCATAACGGTGGTAACAGATATTGCCGATACCGGGTTCCGCCAGCTGGGCAACGGTGTTTGACTACGGCGACGGGGTTGGCTCCAGGCGACCGACTTCCGTCAGGACGTCCAGACCAGGGTGTTGGACATGCCGTTCAACGGCAGCAGCTTGTTCGGGAAGGCGGTGGACGAGTCCCTCCAAGCCAAAAAAATGGACACGGAGACGGCCCGCGCCCTAGGAGCCCTTCAGCAACGACGGCCCTTTCGGAGCCCCAGAGGCAGACAGAGTGCCTCCAAGGGATCCAGCGGTGGCTCATCGTCCTACTGCCAGGCGGCATGCTCCTCGTCTCAGGAGGCCTACAGGGGCCGCGGCAAGCAGGGAGCGCCTCGCCGCCGTCGGCAAGGTGGCCAGGGTGGCAACGCCGCCACCTTCAGGCAGGACTGAACCGGCCGTGGTCTCGGGCCCCCACCGAGGCACCCCGGTGGGAGACCAGCTGACGAATTTCATCGGCGTGTGGAAGTCCATCTCTACCGACCGTTGGTTGCTGGATACCCTGGCAAGAGGACACTCTATCGAATTCCTGAAGAAGTGCCCTCACGTTCCACCTGTGGCCAGGAAGGAAAATCACGTCCCGCAACTGCTGTTGGAAGTACGGGCGATGCTCAGGAAAGGTGCCATCGAGCTGGTCCCGAAGAGGCTCCGGGTGTACTCAAGGTACTTCCTCGTCAGGAAGAACCTTCGTCGTTTGAACAAATACATCAGATCACAAAAGTTCAGGATGGTCACCCTCCAGCAGCACGTACTGGGACAGCTGGAGGAGGGCGACTTTCTATCGTCGTTGGACCTGGAGGATGCATACTTCCACGTTCCCATCCTCAAAAGTCACAGAAAGTTCCTCAGGTTCGTCGTCCAGGGACGCCACTATCAATTCAGAGCACTGCCGTTCGGACTGAAGTCGGCCCCAAGGGTCTTTACCAAGTGCCTAGTGTCATGATGCCTACCTCCAAGGAGCCAGGTCCGACCCAGCAACCCCAGAGGCAGGCATCATTTCCCCCAGGGAAGCGCCAGCGGGCCGAAGCTGGGGCCCTTTGGACACAGTCCTGGCGCCTTAGGCACCAGGCTCATGTTGGACCCCTGTCCTGGCGCCTTAGGTGCCAGGCTCATAAAGCTAGACATGTGTTCAAGTGTTTTAAGGTGCACTTACCTGATGCAGACCATGCTGCTACATCCAGGCCCTCTTGAGGCCTGAATGGAACTACTTAACCTGTGGACCTACTTTCCCCTGGGTGTGGTCGGGGAAGGATACATACCTGATCGGTGGAAGGATACATACCTGGAACTTCTTCCAAAGCTATTTAAACCACGCCCGATCAGCAACTCGCGCTTCGCGTTGTTCTGCTCCTCCCAGCTGGACGCTCACCGTGTCAGCTCCTGCATCTGGACTTCAGCCACGCCTGTCAGCATCCTGGGTCACCTGCTAAGAGAGAATTGGAGAGAAAGAAGACCTTACCTGCTAAAGCTACATCACGGAGACTTCACACCGACGATCCTGAAAGGGAAGACCTCATTTTAAAAGCATTTCGCTTTGATCGCTGCAGCGCTGCATTTCACTCACCTTTCCTGGGCACCTCCATCTTCAGCAGCGATCATCCGAATCCGCAGCCACTTCCCAGAGTCTAGAGAGAAAAGGACAAGAACACAAGGTGAGAGAAGGAAGGGAATAGGAAAAGCTCAGTTTCCTTCTAAGACTTACCTGTTGGGTCATTCCCATTTCATTTCGGGTCCTGCCGCTTCCTGGCATTCCGGACCCCGGCCCCTATGGGGAAAAAGACAGACATTGAATGAGCGAATGCAAAGACATTACCCGAACGCTCATCCAGAACTTACCTGTCATTTACTGGAACTGCACGTTTCACTTCGGGTCGGCGCCATATCTCCGGCATTCCGAACCCCGGCCCCTAAGGGGAAAAAGACATAAGCGTTAGCACTTGCTGCAATAAGACAATGAACATTATTATTAAGCTTGAACTTGCTACAGAACTCTTACAGCGCCTTACCTGAATAGTCAAGATTATTGAACTCCCATCAAACCTCAATCCAGTGAAGTAACTGGGTTTCAACGCGCCCCTGCATCAGAAGCAGGATGGAGAACTCATCCTTCCAGACCCTAAAGTGAGACTTCACGGGGAATCGAGGAAGGGTATCGTGGAGGGCTGGAAGGGAGTGGGAGGCTTGAGCATTATTCCGTCAGTAGGTAATACTCCCTTTTCATGCACAGGGGAATATTCTTGCGAGCCAGTGAGTCCATCTTCAGAGTCCTGCGCTTCACCATAGAAGAAGCATCAGCACTCGAAGCCAGACCTGCGCCTCCGTGGGAATCAGGTGAGCGTGACAGCTAGCACCAGTGGCGGCGCAGCTGCACCTGCATGGGATTCATGTCTACCCTTACCTGGACGACTGGCTCATCCGCTCAAGGACGAGGGAACTCGCCGTCGAACACACTGCGAGGACCGTCCAGCTACTCACAGATCTTGGATTCGCCATAAACTACCCAAAGTCCCACCTGGTGCCGTCGCAAGTGGCCCTGTTTCTGGGAGCGAAGCTCGATACAGTGAGGCGCCTGGCGGCCCCGTCGGAAGAACGGACGAACACCATTCTAAGCAAAGTGCAGCGCCAGCTAGCCACGGACGTGGCCAGGGTGAGGTCCATCAAGTCCCTCCTGGGGATAATGTCCTCTTGCATCTACCTGGTGCGCCTCTGCAGACTACGGATGCGCCCTCTTCAAGAATTTCTCGACGCCCGTTGGATGCAGGCGACGGGCACCTTCGAAGACAGGGTCCCCCTCAACGAGGGGTTCCCGCGGGCGATTCAGTGGTGGGGCTTTCGAGCGCACCTCACGGCGGGCAAGGACTTTCAGATGCCAGCATACCAGGAGACGGTGACGACAGATGCCTCCCTGGAAGGTTGGGGCGCCCACACCGGAGATCTCCACGCAAGAGGCCTCTGGCTCACGCAGGAGAGGCTCCTGCACATCAACATCCTGGAACTCCGAGCCGTGTTCTGGGCTATCAAATCGTTCCTCCCGTCGCTCAAGGGCAAGGTGGTGCGGATCTTCACGGACAACACCATGACAATGTTTTACAGACGGAAGCAGGGAGGCACCAGATCCTCAGCCCTATCCAAGGAGGCACAGGATCTGTGGCACTGGGCGGTCGCCCAGGGGATGTTCCTGGTTCCCTTTCACCTGGCAGGAGAAATAAACACCATCGCCGACTTGCTCAGCAGGGAGCTGCGCGCGTGTCACGAGTGGGAACTGCGATAGGATCAGGTGGACCGTCTCTTCCGACAATGGGGCAAACCCCAAATCGACCTGTTTTCAACAGCGACGAACTCGAAGTGCAAGAGGTTCGCCAGCAGGTTTCCCCAGCCGAGAAGCATGGGCGATGCGTTCTCGTTCCCCTGGGACGGCCTATACCTGTATGCGTTCCCCCCGTTGCCGTTGCTGCTTCGACTCATCAGCCAGCTCAAGAGGTCCCGGTGCAGGATGATCCTCGTCGCACCGGCGTGGCCGAGGCAGATCTGGTTCCCGGACCTTCTGGACTTGTCAACGTCCCCTCCCATCAAGCTGTCTGCGGCCGCGGACCTTCTCTCCAGAGAAGGAGGCGCCATCTTCCACCACGACCCGGCGTCGGTGAACCTGCAGGCTTGGCTCCTGCAGCGCTAGAGTTTGGAGGCTACGATATACCAGCCGATTGCAGAGAGGTTCTTGCAAAGGCCAGGGCGTCCTCGACTCTCAAATGCTACGGTCATAAGTGGAAGAGGTTCTCTATCTGGTGCCGAGCACAGAAGATCAACCCCCTATGGATTACGGTCCCTCAAGTGCTGCCGTACCTGCAATCGCTGGCAAAGGCTGGGCTAGCCCATGCCTCCATTAAGATTCATCTGGCGGCGATCTCCAGATATACCAGAACCACAGGACGGACGTCCCTGTGGTCCCATCGACTGGTAAAAGAATTTATGAAAGGACTGTTCCGGTCGTTCCCGCCGGTGAAGGCCCCAGCCCCGGCGTGGGAACTTAACGTGGTGCTGACCAGGCTCATGGGGCCCCCATTCAAGCCGATGCACACCGCACAGATGAAGTTTGTGTCGTGGAAGACTGCGTTCCTGGTGGCCATTACCTCCGCACGACGAGTGGGAGAGATCCAGGCCCTATCCTGCAAAGCACCGTACTTGACTTTCCATGCCTCGAGGGTGGTACTTAGGACGCACCCCTCCTTTATGCCCAAGGTGCCGTCGGACTTCCATCTTAACGAGCCCTTGGTGTTACCTGTTTTCTTCCCGTCTCCTTCGTCGCCGGCCGAGAGGACTTTGCACTCGCTGGATGTGGCTAGAGCGCTGAAGTTCTATGTGGACCGCACCAAGAGTTTCCGGGGGACATCACAGCTGTTTGTGAACTTTGGACCTGTGAATCAAGGGAAGGCTCTCTCGAAGTCTTCTATTTCTAGATGGCTCTCCGGCTGCGTCATGCACTGTCACCGGTTGGCTAACCGACCGCTGCCAGGCCGTCCGAGAGCCCATTCGACCAGAGCGATCGCTGCTACTACGGCGTTCTTATCTGGTGTGCCCCTGCTGGACATCTGCAGGGCTGCTACGTGGAGGTCGACACAAACCTTCACGAGATTCTACTGCGTCGATCGGGATTCCAGGGAGGAGTCCAGGGTCGGCCAAGCAGTGCTGCGCAACCTGTTAGCTTAAGGTGAGCCTGGTGAGGAGGTAAGAGATGCTTAATGTTGAGTTTTTGTATTGCTTAATGTTGAGCCTTTTGCCACCCCCCGTGGTTGTGCATGTGTGTACTGCTATTTATTCTTATATTCATGAGCATGTGAATCCATGCCAGACCCCATGCTGGAGAAGGAACAAGTTACTTACCTGTAACTGTTGTTCTCCAGCATGGGTCTGGCATGGATTCACATGCGAACCCTCCCGCCTACCCCTCTGCGGCTCTTCACTTGGTCATACTGCCAAATCACGTGCTACCAAATCTGAAGATGGCTGCCAGAGGCGGGGCTTAGGTAGAGGGCAGTCATTGGCTGTGGTCAGTATGACGCAGAGGTCAGTGATTGGTTACTACTACGAAAGACAGATCAGAAACTAAACTGATACTGATTTTTTCTTTACCGAGGATTCCCAGCCTGACGACGGGGAATATTCATGAGCATGTGAATCCATGCCAGACCCATGCTGGAGAACAACAGTTACAGGTAAGTAACTTGTTCCGACCCAAGCCAACTGCTCCGGTTCAGTCTCCCTTCACCTGGGAAGCGCCAGAGAACTTGCTGCCACCATTTCTGTCACTGCACTGCTGAGCTCTCCTTCCCAAGGGAGACAGAGTGAGGCGATAACAGCAGAGAGGGGCAGGCACTTTATCGGCAAGGGACATAGAAGCAACCAGGGGAGGAAACTGTCTGGCTCAGACAGCACAGTTTCAGGTAGGGTGGGAGTATAAGGTGTGCTGGCCTAAGTGTTAGGGAGAGGCTATTCCATTAAGGGGAAGGGCTTGATCTCCTTCTTGAACTGTAGAAGTGGGGGGGGGGAGACGAGTCTGTCGATGGGGAGGAGGTGCCAGAGTTTTGGCGCATAGACCGAGAAGGCTGGTCTTCTGGTTCTCGCCTTCCTGCACTGGCAGAGTTCAAGTCTGCATATGTCCTTACGGCTGGTGGATTGTACACTCCAGAGAAGCTGAGTTTCTCAGTGAGGTATGTTGGGGACTTAAGGATGACAGCCTTGTCGATAATGCAGCAGGATTTCAAAATGATTCAGGCTTGCAGCAGGATCCACTGCGGTTCAAGGAGGGTTGGGTGATGTGGTTTATTTGTGTAGTCCTTTGAGCATGCAGGGCACATCTCAGGGATGCCATGGTTGTTCTTACAAAATGGTATTGACACCATCCAGGAGGACTAAGGCTTGGACAGCAGATCTGAAGTTGTTTTCTGCGATGAAGACCTTGTTTTTCTGCAGGGGAGAAAGTTGGTACCAAGCAGTTTGTATCTTTCTTGCTAAGTGCTGTTTGAAGGAAAGTTGTCTGTTGTTTTCAAACTCAAGCAACTTTGCGCAGGTGGCCAGCCTGGGGGTTGAAGTGCATAGCAGAGAGCTAGGTCTGGATGTCAGGCTGTTGTGTTGTTGGTCAGCAGTAGGAATTCTGTTTTGGAGGGGCAAGCTTCATGTAGGCACTAGACATCCACAACTGGATCAGAGACAGGCCTTGTGGGTCTCCCTCCTACGGAACTGCTCCTACTCATACGCCACGTCCCCTTTCCTCCATCCTTGTGGGCATCCCCCCAACATGGGGATGGTACCAGAACCTTTGGCAGCGAAACAAATTGAGTATAGCGTGTGAGAGCGTGGCCTCACGAACGTTGTCAGGCCTGGCAGCAAACAGTGAGACTTTTTAGCTTTTCGATTGCTCCCTGTTTTATTTTTTCATTCTTTAACTTCCCTTTGGCGCATGTCGGTTGCTGGAGGATTCACAAGATGTATCTCATGCGACCTCTCGTTCCTGGCCTCGGACCCCCATGCACTCGGTTTTGAGTGTTTGGGGCCTGACCACCACTGGGACACGTGTTCGGCTTGCAGCGCTCTGTCACAGGGCATTGAAGAATCGGTTGTTGCTTTGACGGGAAATCTTCCACACTTCTCTCCTCCAGAGGCTCCCAAGCTGAGGAGCCATGGGGCTCTCCCAGGTGCTCTAGGGACATACCTGAGGCCGTTCTGGCTCCTGCCCCCCAAGCTGAGGGGCTCAGGGACCCTACCAGGCTGTCCTCAGAAGCGCAATCAAGTTTGGCCTCTTCTTTGACTCCAAGAGTCTGTCCTATGCATGATCCAACATGGATCCCAGCACAGGTGCAGATGTCGTCCAGCCTACCGGAGCTCGCTCCGAGGTCATGAGTCAGGGCATTCCGACTACCGGCCGTCCGGGCGAGGGCTCGGCGCCTACCAGAGTGATATCCGAGGTCAGTGCCTCTTCTTTGTGTGGAAGACCCAAGCTGTATCCTCCTGTGTCTGAGGCCTCTCTTGGCTCAAGGCCTCCGCGCTCTCCTACACAGGGCTTGGTGCAAGGCTTCAAAATGGCGGAGAGGCAAGTGGCGGAGCCTGCCAGGCCTGCGGCCATCTTGAATCCAGCTCGGCCCCGCCAGTACTTTCGCCATCGAATGGGCTTTGCAAGATGATCCCAGCCCCCTTCCCTCTGGAAGTGGCAGCGGATTGTACGGTGCAGGCTTATAGTCTCCTCAGGGATACATCTACCCATCACAGCCTTACGGCTACACGCACCAGGTGCCTCCGCGCTTTCACCATGAGTGGAGGCCCAGTGCTTTGGAGGGCTGGGCCCTTAGGAAGCCGGGGGCTTGCGAGGAACGCTTCTTCGAGCACTTCCTCATGCATTTCTCTCAGATGAAGGGTATCCTGAAGGACATAGTGAAGGTCACCCCGCAGGGGGTGCTGCCCCGGCCCCCTCCTTTGGGTGGTACTCCTGTTCCTCCTGCGCTGCCGGTCCCTCCCCTATCGGTTGTTCTGACCCCTCCACCTCTTCCTGTACCAACGCCTCCCCCCTCAACAGCCGTTGGACCTGTAGCTCCGGACCTGGGGGGGAGGGGAACCCTGCTGGCACCTGTGTCCCAGGGACTGGATGCCCCTCTTTGTTAAAAGGGGGGGTGATGATGACAATGACGCCCAGGATGATGAACCTTCGGCATCCGTGAATGCTTTTTATGACTGCCTTCAGGGCCTGGCGGAGTTCTTGGTGGTCCATGCCTGAGGAAGCCCCAGAGGAGTCGGGAGTGCTAGAAGAGGTATTGGGGAAGCGCACCACAACCCGGTCTGGCATCCCTCTCCAGTGGTTTATTCTGCAGGTGGCACGAAAGGTCTGGGAGAATCCCACGGCCAATGCCCAGATGAACAAGAAGTTGGCCAGCAGATTTAGGCTGACAGAAGGGGAGCCAATCCTCCTGGCCTCCCACCCGCAGCCTCATTCTTCAGTAGTGGCTGCAACCTTGTTGTATTCTAAACCATATTCTTTGTTGTCTTCCTTCACAGTAGCCACCTCCAGTTGCCTCTCCTAGGAGGACAAAGTCCTCAAATCTTTGGGAAACTGCTGTTATTCTATCTCAGGACTGCATCTGCAGCAAGCCAATGCAGACGCCCTCTTGGCTGCAGCTAACCAGAAGCTGTGGCTGGAGCTTGGGAATTTCTGCCCGACCTCCATTCGGACTATCAAGGTTCCTTCAAGGCCTGTCTGGCAGATGCCGTGGGCCATTGCACAGGACTTTGTGGAGTCTTTGGTCTCCCACATCGACTCGGCCTGCAGATGGCTGTGCCTTGGTGTCGAGATGAGGACGCCGTGGATGCGTGGATGTACGCCGCTAAGTTTTCATCTGACGTGCAAGAACGAATCCTGGGTCTGCCTTTCAAGGGCATGGACCTTTTTTATTACTCTACCGATGACAAAGGAAAAAAAACCTTCACTCAGACCGCCAAGTCCTTGGCCATCCTGACAAAACTAGGTAAAATCTTTCCCTCAGTCCCAGGGCAGGACCAAGTTGAAGCCCTGCGCCTTCTCTGGCTTCAAGGGGTTCCGGGACCGCGGTACACAGAGGCCTAACAGGCTGCCCAGCGACAACAGGACGAAGCAGCAGAAGACGTTGCACTGTTTTTTTCTGCTCCCCCTCCTATGCCCAGCCTCTGATGCCAAGAAGCAGTGACATCAAGGTTGGGGAACACAGCTTGCCTGTGGCGGGCCATTTGGCTCTGTTCCAGGACACCTGAAAGTGTCTTTTCAGCAACCCGTGGATCCCATCCGTAGTCTCCATGGGCTTCAGTCTTCCTCTTCCTCTACCATCCTCTCCTCCTCTTTGTCAGATCGGGTCCCTGGCTCTTTTACGGGAGGTCTTTTTCGCTCTTGAAGATGCAGTTGATGGAACTGGTTCATCTTGTAGACAGGGGCTCCGGTTACTATTCAGGATTTTTTTGCGGTACCCAAGAACAACCTGGCTGGCCTAAGGGTTGTCCTGGACCTGTCATTTCGAAATCTGTCTTTACTGCTGGAACGCTTCAAGATGATTTCTCCCGCATACATAGCCCAGCCTCTGTGTAGAGGGGACTGGATGTATTCCTGGACCTCAAGGATGCCTACCTGCATGTTCCCATCTACCAGCCACATCGGACATTTCTGCGGTTCACGATTGTTCCACTTTCAGTACCAGCTGCTGCCCTTCGTCCTGAACTTGGCCCCTCGTGTCTTCACGAGGTTGATAAATGCTGTGGCGGGCCTTCTCTACTGGCAGGGTCATCATCTGTACCCTTACTTGGACGACTGGATGATGAGGGCCGGGTCACCCGAAGGGGTGGTGCACTCCTGCAAAGATTGGCAGATATCCTTCATCAGCTGGGGTTCTCCATCAACCAGAGGAAGTCACAGTTGTGCCTATCTCAGTAACAGGTCTTCCTAGGGGTGCGTTTGAGCACTACAGTTCAGAGGGTATTCCCTACGCACTAGTCTTCTGTCCCTCCAAGCGGTGGGGCACCTTTTGGCCAACATGACCACCTCAGCATGGTGGTTCCAGCACATTCTGGTCCTGATGACCTCCTGAATGGACAATGTACAGCACACTCGCAGCAAGATGAGGCGCCTCAAGCTCCACTTGGGATCAGGAGATGGGGTCTGTTGGACAGGGTCTGTATACCACCGCTCATACTTTCTGATCTTTGCTGGTGGATGGCAATGTTGTAGTGGGAGCCCCTTTCACCTGACCGGAGCCTTCACTAGTGGTGACGACAGACTCCTCCCTTTTGGGCTGGCGGGGCTACTTTGGGGAGCTATGCTATTCATGGAGCATGGTCCAGGATGGAAGCCCTCCTTGTAAATCTGCTAGAGTTCAGGGCAGGTCAGTTCTGGTCAGGAAGGACAATTCTACCACAATGTTTTACTTGAACAAGCAGGGTGGCACCTGTTCCCCTTACCCCCGCCCCCTTGCCCACTGCATGGAGGCAGTATCGATCTGGGAATGGGCTCTGACGGAGGGGATTTGGTTTTCAAGTGTCCACTGCCCAGGGATCAGCAATGCAGAAGCGAACCAGCTGACGAGTGTGTGTTGCACAGACTCCTTGTTGCTCCTGTTCCAGCATTGGGGGTTTGCAGACCTGGATTTGTTTGCATTCCCTCTGAATTCAAAGTGCCCTCAGTTTGCTTCATGGGCAGGTGTTAGGCAGAATCCTATGCAGTTCCCTTAGGGAGCACTACAGAAGATTAACAGGTATATGCAATAAATCCCCTTTGGTATCAGTCTGTACGACAAAGATTTAGTTGGTATCTGTGGTTGAGCAGTCAGACTTATCTCAAGAGGGAGATGATCAGTATGCAGGGTTTACACAATAGGACTACAGTACTATGGTACAAGGAAACACTGACCAAAGCTTTGCATCAAAACGAATATATATATTTATTTTACACAGTCTTAAGTCAACACACATCACTATTATTAAAGCAAGTTAAAATAGTCATGAAAAGTATACAAAACTCCCTATTTAAATTGTAGACAAGTTTGAGCAAGAGTGAAAACTGAGCAAAACAGCAAAGTGTAAAACCAAGCAGAAATGACACTAACAATTTCTTCAGAGGGAGGGAAAGGTCAAGTTATACAGGGTTAGACTCCTAAACACACCAGCAACACTTCCCAATTGGATTGTGAATAAGATAGGCAAGCAATAATTAGGTGAAAACCGAGCAAAATGGCACTTCAACAATATATAAAGGGGAAGGAAAGGTGGTTATAAGAGTTTAGGTGCACCAACACATTTCTTTATGAAAAGCAATGTAGAGAAGGCAGTTGTAACTGAAATAGCCAGAGTCAATATGCCTGTGCCAGTCAGTGGTACAGTGCAATGTGCCCAGGATCAAATGGTTCTAGTAGCTACAGTCAAGTCTTTGTTTAACGATTGAAAAGGCGGTTGCAGAAGGTAAAAAGATAATGTTAGACGATGGGGACGGCTAGCCCAGAAGGTAGGTAAAGGATTTAAAACACCTTTAGCAGTACCCAACGAAAACAGGAGGCCTGGCGGAACAATGTACCTTGAAAGTGGAGGAGGCTCCTGCGGCGGCGGTAGTTCCTGCAATTCGGGAGATCCAGCAGAGTAAGAGAGGCTCTCGTCTTGGAGGAAGATTTGAGTCACTGCACTGCCCAGGGAAGAAGCCAGCCGCGGTGATGCCAAAAACGGAATAAGGTACGCTCCTTAAAATCGCAGTCGTGGACGGGTGCCTAGCTATCCAGTCTCCTAGTGCTTGGCACTGGCGATTCGACCAAGGCAGGTCCTGGAAGGCGATTGGCGAACTGGTTGGCCCCACCAGCTCAAGGAAAGAAGGCTCTTGCAGGTGAAGATCTTCTCTTGTCGTTGGAGAAAAGTGGTGAGGATCTTCAGCAGGGCTTCACCAGTGGTTCAGTCGTTACAGATGTCTTCAGCTTCTCTCCTCTTCGGGTTTCCCAGGTCCAGTGGCGACGTCTTGTCCTCCAGTCCTCAGAGCCCTGCTTTCATGCAGCAAAACCCCCATTCATACAGCTTAGCTGTCACTCACACAGCAGGGTGGTTATCCTGGTCGGATAACCCCCCAGCCTATCAGGGTAGAGTGCGACTTGGGTTGCTTAGGCAACCCTGTCCTGGGTGCCTATTCCCCCTCCCACACATCCTGTCTACCCCAGACTCAGTGGCGCCGAAAGGAGGGCTTCTGTGTAGAAGCCCGCCAAAAGGACGAACAAAGGATTCCTGACCTGGGTCAAAATTACAGAGGAAGACGCGAGAAAGAAGTTTTAACAAAGATATGGCAAAAATACCCAACCAGAGAATAAATAATTAAATAAACCAGCGGTATGTTTGAGGCTACTATTTTAAAATAGCCTTGAACAATGGGAAAATCCCATAAGAAACTATTTGCGGTTAAACGAAAAGTGGTAGAACCACTGCCACCAGCCATACTCTGATAAAAGGGGGACGAGACATTGTCCCCTACAAAAAAGACACAGGGGAAACATTAACCCTTCCAGTACTTCCATACAAGATGGTTTGTACTGGTGCTGTTCAATAGATTTGACTAGTAATGTCAATAACTTTACATGCGACAGTCCCAGGGTATGGAGTCTATGTTTGGGGGACACTATGATCCCCTGCCCCCTGTGTTACTGCACTGAGGGTGCTGTGTAACACACAGAAATAAGATGATACCTAGGAGGGTGAGAAAAACCCCATAGACCACAAACACAAAAAATTGCCTAAAACGCACATCAGCAATATGTATAAGAGTGGGAAAAAGAGTCTCGCTCTTAGCAGGAGAAAAAAAAAACTTCAAATCCAGAAAAGCTGCTGGGGGACTCTATAGGTAATGGAAATTAGCCTTTAAAGAGAATTCTCTATAACATCAGGACTCGGTCGGAGGTCTCTGGAAGATGCCTTCCAGATCTGTTGGCACGGCCGCAGGTGTTATGCGTTCTCACCCACTCTGCTCCAACAGACCCTCTGTAATTTTACCACTTCAGTGGGTTGCAGCCTCATTCTGATTGCCCCCCCATTGGCCTTCGAGAGTCTGGTTTTCGGATCTGCTGCATTTGTGCTCCTACGGTCCCGTCCACCTTCATATCTCCAGCAGGGGGTTCCTGACGCAACAAAGCGGGGCAGTGGAACATCCGGACCCGGCTAAGCTGGCACTGGCGGCCTGGTTCCTGTCCAGCTGAGGCTTTGACAACTGGGACATCATTCAGCAGGCCAGGAGAGGCCCTTGGCTCAGTCCCAGTATAGGAGTAAATGGACTAAGTTCTGCCATTGGGCTCATGACCTGGACCCTGTCACCGGTCCTCTGGATGATGTACTGGCTTTTTCATCGCACCTGGCTTGTTCTGCAGTTTAGGTGGATACTTGCCGCACTTATTTGGCAGCCATTGGGGCCTACAAGAATTCCCGTGAGCATGTGTTTTCTGCGGTCAACCCAGTGGTTTTTCCGCCAATGAATAGGCCACATCTGGTTTGGGACCTCAATGTGGTTCTTGCAGGCCTTTCGAGCTGATGACCTCTATGGACGTCTGCTTGGTGACACTAAAGACAGTTTTACTGGTGGCTCTCACTTCAGCGCGCAGGGTTAGTGAGCTGCAGGCGTTGTCCTCGTGCAAGCCCTTCACCACGTTTCACAACGACAAGGGCATCTTGCGCACTCACCCAAAAGTCTTGCCCAAGGTTGCATCTCCATTTCATCTGAATCAAGATATCTGCTTGCCGTTGTTCTTCCCGAACCTGCCGAAAGGTCCCTGCATTCCTTGGACCTCAAGAGGGTCCTCAAGTTTTATCTCTTGGGCGAAATCCTTTAGGAAGTCTGAAGCCTTGTTCGTAACTTGGGGGCTCCTCCCTTGGCTCTCAGGCTTCCATCGCACGTTAGATGTTTCAGGCCATTTCAGTGGCATACATGGCCATGGGCAGACCTGTTCCTGTGGAAGATTCATGCCCATGCAATCGGAGCCAAGGCCACGGCCTTCGTGTTTCAGAGACCTGCTTATTGGAATGTCGGGGGTGTGGCTAACGGCCATGTAAAGAGAACGCACCTTCTGTGAGCTCCGTACAATGTGCCCAAGATATGCTGTAAATGTAAGCTGAACGACAAGAAAAACGCCTGGAAAACGGCAATGACATTGCAGAAGGTATCGAGAGGCACTGCCTGAAGTTATATTGCTCTACGCGACCAATTCAGGACGTACCACCGAGTGAAACTGGGCCGTGGCACCAGGCGAAAATGGCGGCTGCAACCCAGCAGTACATAGCGGAGCTGGAGTGACTGCCTGGGGTCCGTTGAGGCACGTATTATTAAGTCTGGACTTGTTGCGACCTGGATTACACACCCAACATGCATTTATATGTCGGATAGATTGCAGGAAAAACACCTGCATCTCTGAGACCTGCGAGTGGGTGTTTGACAGTGTTGCATGGCACTGAGGACCCCGGTGCCCCGCGGGGAAGCCGAGGTCAGTAGCAGCCGCTCAGGCAAAATTGGCGGGAGTGGAACGGTGGCTCAGCTGCAGCGAATACAGACTGCGGCTGCGGACTGCGGCGCATGAGAGACCAGCAGACAAAGCGCAGCGGCCTGGCCCCGGAAGGGAGCTCCAACAACACTGCACTGAAAGATCCTGAGCAGCAGAACACTCAAGGGAGGTATGAGGAGGAAGAATTGGACCAGCACAAGAGAAGAAGACCTGCGGAGCAACGTTGATAAAGTGAGGAGCTGGCAGGAGGGGGAGACCAGCTGAAACGGATATGGTGTAATTTCCCAATGGTAAAAAGGGCTCCCCTCCCCGTCACCCCCCCCACCCTGCTGCTCCCAGCATAGGGTGGACGACCTGAGTCTGTGGGGACTGAAGACACCCACTTCGTAAAGCTCCCAACTATCCTCCACAATAGCCAGTTCAATCAGGCAAGGGGGGCGGCGCACACACTGGCTACACTGTCATACTACCGCCGGCTCCGGGCAGCGAAGAAAATTAGACAAATATTAGCACCGGAGGACGCCATTGAGACTGGGACTGCTGTCTGCGCTGTTCCTCTCACTGCGCAGCGCTGCAGAGGCGGCCCATCAGAGCCAGGGCCTCACCTTACATGGGACACCGCACATCTCGGGTCACACTGCCCACATAAGGGGGCGTACTGGCACAAGCAGGCCAACCTCGTCCTGGTGAAGCGGGGAGCCCGCAGGCCTGGAGTAGCTACCCACTGAGAAAGTACACTATAAGCTACAAGCGGCATCAGACCACGGGGAGCGCAGAGACACGCGATCAGCGCGGTCAGCATCTAGTGCATTAGAACTGTCGGGGGTAGCTCCCAGCAAAAACAAACCAGGCTAGAAACGTTCGCGTCTAGCAGGCCGACAAGACCGGAAGCTACCATTACACACTCTGAAGTCGACCCGCCTTGAGCCCCAGAGACCATGGCGGAACCAGGAAACCAGCAGATCCTCAAAGCCATCAAGGCGCTCCAGACAACTCTGGAGAAAAAGATCGACGCAGTAGCCATTGACTTGGAACCTACTACGGAAAAACGTCCGCACCATAGCGGAAAGGACAAACTCGAGGCCCAGGTCCGAGAAAACACAGCAGCAAAAACACAGACTAAGAAGAACGTTGAAGTACTTGCGCAAAAAGTGAAGCAACTAGAAGACCGGGCCAAGGAAGCTGAAGGGCAGGCATGCCGAAATAAAATACGGATCCTAGGCCTGCCCGAGGGGATCGAGGGAACAGGCCCCACTAATTATGTTGAGAACCTGCTAATCCAGGAAATTAGAGCGCAGGAACTCTCCCAGGGATTCATAATCGAGAGAGCCCATTGATCCCTCACCAAGCGGCGGCCGCCTGGGGCCAAGCCGAGACCTGTGATAGCTAAAGTGCTAAACTATAAAGATAGGGAAAAGATATTGGCTTTCTCGAGATCTGGCAGTCAGATCCAAAGAGACTCAGCGAAAATTGCCATATATCCCGACTATACCTTTCAAGTCCAAATTAAGAGATCACAATTTATCTACATGAAAGCCAGGCTGAAAAAAGCGGGTTTACGGTATATGCTTTTGTACCCGGCGAGACTAAAAGTGCTCCACAATAACCGAGCGCTCTTTTTCAAGTCGCCTGCTGAAGCCCATGAATGGATGGACAAAGAACTGATCCAAGACCTGGAAGTAAAAGAACACAGTGCACGTTAGGAACACTCTGGTGTCGCCTCAAACACAGTAAGCATGAAAACTGTGATGGCTGAATCACATTGGTAGATGCATGAGACGGAAACTACACACTGCAAGATTGATTACATACAGGAGCTACACCGGTGAAGGGCAAATTCTGAGTAGAGGGTAGTCAACAGCGGACCTCTACCACCCCTAGAATCAGTTTGGGTATTATTAACCCGCCCATAGGGCTCCAGGAGACTATTATAGGGTCAAATGGAGCGGAAACGGGAATGTCTTAACGGGGGAACCCCCACTGGACAATTTGATTAAAGGGGGGGTTTAAAGTTGGGGGAGGGAGGGCAACCGGGAGTTGGTAAACTAGTTTGGGAAAAGGAGGGAGCGAAGTTGGAACCACGCAGGGCCACGAGAACTGCTAGGCTGAGTGAAGGCGCCACCAGATTTGCTACTTATATGATAATTTGGGTTTCCAGTTACTATGGCTGACAAGATCAGGGTCATGACTTGGAACGTCAGAGGAATGAATAATATCGTCAAGCGGTGCAGAATCTATGTATACATTAAGCGAAATAAGGTCGGAGTGGCCCTAGTGCAGGAGACTCACCTAGATGCATGTAAGCAAGCAGCAATTGCCAGAACTTGGGGAGGCATGGTAGTGGGCTCCACATATTCCACCGACACCAGTGGGGTTTAGTCCCTTTAAAATTATCACCACGAAAACAGATTACGAAGGAAGGATGGCCTTTCTACATGGAACAATAGATAATAAACACTTAAGCCCCCAACCAGGACGCCACAGTGTTATTCTGCTCACTATACAAGAGACTAAGCCCCTTTAGAGACAGTCCCCTGCTCAGGGGAAGAGATCACAATTGCACCATAGTCCCATGCAAACACAGGTCGGATAACATAGAAGACCATCCCCACCTGCCAAAGTATTAGCCACATTGACACAACAGTTCAAGCTAAAAGACCTTAGGCGAGAGCAGCATCCCGAGGGCAGAGAATACTCGTACTACTCACCCCCACATGAAGTCTATACCAGGATAGACTACATATTTGTAAGCGAAGAGCAGCAGGCTATGTTTAGTAGCGCACACTACTTGGCAAGAGTTAAATCGGACCATGCTCCCCTCTTGGTCACCTGGACTGTGTTTGCTGCAAGACCCCCCATACCAGCATGGCAGCTCCAGAGCGAGGCATTGCTTGATGTCACTTTTTGTGAACAGATTAAAAAAAGCATGCAAGAATGTATGCAGCTAAACGAGAACAGCGTTTAATATGTTGGCACAGTGTGGGAAGCATACAATGTAGTTATGATGGGGGAATTGATTGCTGCTGCTGTGGAGCTCGGAGGTCCATTGAAAACACGTTCGCAAACACTGAAAGAGAACTGAGGGACTTAGAAGCGGAAGCTAATACAAATCCAGAACACTTGAAAAGAGAGGTGGAGCTCAGACAGACTAGTTTATCACATTGGGAGAAATTAGGGAAGCTTAGCTACACAAAATACATGGAAAGGAGCCACGCTCAAGGCGACAAACCGGGAAAGTTATTAGCCTGGTTATACAAACGAGAAGCCCCCAAAATACTGATATGTCATGTTCACACCCCGGAGGGCACAACGGCACACACTCAAGCTGATATAAACAGTCTTTTCTGAGTATTACCAAGAACTCTATGCTGACACTCTGTCTGCAACAGAAACCGACATAGAAGATGTCCTTGACATCATCAAGCCGCCCAAACTAGATGCACACATGGCAGAAGCCTTAGACGAACCCATTACCCCAGAAGAGGTCCTGGCCACCATCAGGTCTCTCCCTTCCAGTAAGGCTCCGGGGACCGATGGGCTCCCAGGGGTATTTTACAAGACATACGAAGACAACCTGGCACCACTCCTTACTACGGTATTTAATGCTGCGTATGATATGGGTATCCTCCCCAACACTAAGAGAAGCGGTAATAATTACTAAAGCCAGGTAGAGATGGGGAGGAGTGCGGCTCATATAGGCCTTTGTCTATGTTAAATCAAGACAACAAGATTTTGACAGCGCTTCTGGCAGGTAGGCTAAGGAAGGTGATCCCTCTACTGATCCATCAAGACAAGACTTGGTAAGTGCCAGGGCGGACCATTTCTGAAAACTTTCGCAGGCTGCACCATGTCATCCACAGTACCAATGACAGACAGGAGAAGTGTGCAGTGGCGTCCTTGGACACCACTAAGGCTTTCGATTCAGTCAGATGGAACTGGCTGTATGCCACAATGGCGAAAATGGGGATCAGACCTGCCTTCTTAAAGTGGACTAAACTCGTATACACTCGCCCAATGGCCAGAGTGCACACAGGCAAAACGTACTCTGACAAATGGCAACTGCACAGGGGCACACAACAGGGCTGCCCACTTTCCCCAATGTCATACATTATCGCGACGGAACCTGTGGCCGCCTACTTACGGCAGGAATACAGTGATGGGGGCATAATGATAGATGGGGTATCACATATAGTGTCTATGTACGCCGGTGACACACTGTTATATTTGAATAACCCTGAACACATCCTGCCATTCATACTGGAGACACTAGACTGGTTCAGCAGATACGCGGGGATCCATATCAACAAAGAAAAGTCATGCCGCTTCCCCGTGGCCGCCATGGGGACAGCAATGAGCGGGAGTCTCCCTGTTATGCCCCTCCCATGGAAAGCAACCTCATTCAAGTACTTGGGGATCATTATTCATCGGCACCCAAAAATTGCACACCTTAAACACAGGGAGGGCAAGAGACGGTCTAGAAAAATCAATGGACTTTTGGAGTAAACTGCCACGGTCAGTAACAGAGAGGGCTGTGCTTCTCAAAATGGTGGCATTACCTCGGCTATTGCACTGCTTCAGCAATGTACATTTCAAGGACTTAAAAAAGCTCTGTAGACGATTCCTCTGGCAGGGCGGGAGGCATAGACTCGCACTATAGGTGATGCAGAGACCCGACGAAAAGGGAGGTCTGAAAATACCCAACTTTGAGCTATACTTTTTAGCGGGACAACTGCGACATGTAGTGAAGTGGATGGCGGACGAAGCCACAACAGACACTCTACTATTGCAGCTGGCCATCCCACAAATGTACCTTAGAGATTTACTCTTGTCCCCCGCAAACTCTATAAAAAATAGCCCTTATTTAGTGAAACTGGGAATCCAAATTTGGAAACGGGCCTGTAAAGTCATGGGAGTAGCGGACCCGACCTCGTCCCAGATCCCTATAGCAGCGACCATGGCGGGTAGGCCCTGGGGTTACACTGCAATACGAGCCAGATGTGAACCCTGCGGAGTGGCCGCACTAGGGGATCTGATAAATGATCAAGGGATCATGTCCTTTGCTGAACTGCAGGAGATCTCGGGATTACCTGCGGGACAGTTCCTGTTACATAGGGCAGTGCTAAAGAGGCTCACTGAAAGATGGCCTGACATCAAAGACCAAGAACTAGAACATGAGGCAATAGAGAATATGCTAAATGTCGCTGAGAGAGGCCACGAGATTGCAAGGCTCTACGAGATACTTCTGGACAGTACATCCAATGAAGAGCTCAGATGCAAGACAACATGGGAAATTGAACTGGGCATAGAATTTGATGACATGGCATGGGAAACCATAACCCACTACCACAAAAAGGTCTCAAACGCCAGATTACAGTTAATACAGTTCTACATCACTAACAGAGCGTACCTAACACCAGAGGTAATCTCCAAGTTCAAGGGGGCAAGCGCACAGGAATGCCCTAAATGCAAAGAACCTGAGGTTGGAATGACACACATGTTCTGGGGGTGCTGAGAAATACAACATTTTTGGACACAGATAACTGCAGGTGTGGCTAAGGGAGGCATAGACCTGGACACACGAACCCCAGAGGCGTGCATTTTGGGCAGATATAAGAGAAGTTGTAAAAAGAAACCGCTGAACAAACTAAAAGACTTAATGTACATACTAGCGAAAAGCTGCATCGCCATGCGGTGGAAAAATGCAAGAGGCCCAAGCATAGCACAATGGTGGGGGGACCTCCAAAAATAGGTGGCGGCAGAGTCTGGGGCCCTACGTGAACAGAACCTAGATAATTGCGAGAATCTACAACAATGGGTGGCGCTGACAGTGCCATTATTAAATTCAAGGAATGAGAACACTGCCATGGAAGATGCACGAAGCATGCCGTTGGAGCCTTGAATCGGCAGGCTCAGCTGACGAACAGTGGTCGAGGGTGGGAGGGGGAAGTTGGGGAATACAAGAATACGCTGAATGATGCACCAATGCTGTAAAATAGTTTTGTTGGTATTATAAAAAAAAAAGTTTTAAATGCTTCCGTGGATGTCATCAGCAAGTCTGCTACTTGACCACTCCTTCTGCCTTCTTGTAAGCACTACTCACTGGACACCAGCTCCAGGCAGAGTTTGGTCAGGTGATTCTGAAGAACATTTTTGCTTCGTCCTAGATATGAGGCAAGTTACCACAGTTCCACACCTATATCTTTGTATGGTGGAATCACCTACAAAGATGGAGGAAAGGGGACGGGACGTACGAGTATATAAAGTATTCTTAGGTCCCGTCCCTCCATACTGTATGGGCGTCCCTCGCTAGGGACGAAAGACAGAACCTTTTTCACCAGAATAAATATTCCCCTTTAAATTTAGTTGCGTGGGGGTGTGGCCCTGGGAGCATGTGCTTCTGACTCTGCCCACTGGTGCCACTCCCCAGTGCTCTTTTCCACGTTGACGGGAACTGACCGCTTTCACCAGCGCGCCCGGGTTTGGCTTTGGCCTTGTAATTTCACTCACACTTTCCCGGATACCGTCTGTTTTTTTTTGTTTTTTTTTGCGTCTTCTAATCTTTAATCAGGTACTCTGTCCTCTGGTGCCACGCTCCTCCCTGGCGCATGTAGACATCCTTGGGCTTCAGCAGGTGTCCGGCCTGCGAGGAGCTCTTCCCCCACGCCTGACCCCACCACGCTCTGTGCCTCTGCTGCCTTGGATCGACCACGGCTGGGAAGGTTGTACCGCGTGCAAAGCGCTTACATCACAAGCTCTGAAGAGCAGGTTGGCTCAGTGGAGGGAGCTCTTCGAGAAGTCACCTCCAGAGGACTTGAAGAACTTTGTCAGACACAAGTCAAGGTCCAAGGTAGGGCCGCTTTTTTTCCATCGCACCCTGCAAGGGCAACTCCTTTCCAAGGAAATGTCAGAGTGGGAGGGACCATTCAGGTTCTCACACCAGCACAGGTACTGAGTCACTAGATCCTTCCGGAGACAGTGCTGAGGGACCGTAGGGTTCTTTTACCGGGTGAGGGGTATAGGCCGTACTACCTGGCAAATGTCTGAGGGGCGCCTGTACGCAGCACTGCCGGCGACTCAGCCGAGGGCAATACGCCTACCAGGTCTCGTCCTGAGGTGCATGGTACTCTTCAAGCTCCACCGCCAAGAGTTCAGGAGGAGACCGGTCCCGTTGAGCCAGGCACCACGACGCAGGCACGTGGCATGCAGCTCAATAAGATGGCCGCTCGTCCAACACCACCCATGTTCGGGGAGCAGGTAGGCGATTGAGTGTCCAGGTGGGACTGGTCTTCACCAGGTACGTGGCCTACAGCTTATCCTTCAGCGTTGCAGGGCAGATATCCCCCGCAACCAGCAAGGCAGAGAAAGCACAGGCCCCAGCAGCCGCCCGCTACTCCTTCAATACCACCTGCCACCATACCAGCCTGTGAGGACAGGTTTTTTGAGTCCTCATGCTGATGAGGTTGCCTCAGATGTGCTCCATCCTACGGGATGTGATCAGGGACATGCTGCCTCCAGTCCCTCCGCCAGCGCCTGTAGTCATTCCTCCTATGGCTCCGGTGCCTCAGGCCCTCGTGCAGCCCCAGCTGCCCACGCCGGATCCTTCGATTCCGGCTTCCCTGCCTCCTACATTTCAGGCAGTTCCACACCTGCCTCCACAGCAGCCTCTGGCTCCAGTCTCCACACCTCAGCCTTCGGCGCCAGAACTCCTCCCACGGGGCCAGACTAGCCAGACGCCCTGGTGGACACAGATGAGGAGGACCCCGACACACCATCTTCAGCCAACGCCTTCCTTGAACGACTTGCAGGTTTGGCCGAATACTTGGGGTTTCCACAACCCGAGGATGAACAACCTGAGGCGGGGGTCCTGGCCGAGGTCCTCACTCTATGCCTCACGGCTAGTACGGGGATTCTGATGCAAAAGACTGGCTTAAACCCCATTCGGTGCAGCCCACCAACAGGCGCCTAAACGCCAAGTACAGGCACTGTTTTGCTCTTTTAACATTTAGACTTTGCGCGTGGCAGTGGTATCTACCTTAACTTTTCTACTGCGATTATATTAGCTAAACGTGGTATTGTTTTAGGCTATTATAGTAGCCTCGAACATAAACCCGCTTGGCCAAATTGTCTGTCTTTTGGCTCCGGTTGAGTTTATTTGTCATTTCTTTTTGTTAAAGTCCTTCTTGTGTTTTACTTTACGGGGCAAACTAGGTTCGCCTTCATTGTTCACCGTCTTTTGGCGGGCTTCTGCCCAGAAGTCGTTGAGCGCTGCAATACGTCAACCTCTGCCTTTTCGTCCTAGGGGACAGCAATGGAGGGGAGGTTCCTTTCGATACTAGTCTTCTTTTTGTAGATCGAGGGGAGCTGCCAGTCAAAGGGGCCAACGTAGGAGTACTAGAGGTGGAAAACCAGGTACTCAAGGTGACAAAGCCGCCCGGGCAGTTGTCTCTTTGCCCTCAGGCACTGCCGCAGCTGCTTCAGCTCAGTCATGAAGCCATGTCCCAGTACCTTAGGTTCGCAGTTGGCGACTCGCATTTTCAGTTTCGGGTCCTGCCGTTCAGATTGACCTCCGCCCCGAGGGTCTTCACCAAGCTAATGGTGGTGGTGGCAGCATATCTCAGGAAAGGGGGGATTCACGTCTACCCCTACCTAGACGATTGGTTGATCAGGGCGTGCTTTCCTGAGCAGGTCCTGGATCATCTGTCAGTCACCTGCCACTCCGTTCACAAGCTGGGCTTCTCCCTCAACTTAAAGAAGTCCCACTTGACACCTACCCAGCGGCTCCAGTACATCGGAGCAGTGCTCGACACATCCCTGGGGCAGTGTTCGCCTCCCCAAGTGAGGGCTCATCACATTCTACAGATGGTGGACAACTTTCAACATGCCCAGAGTCTCCCGGCGTTCAAGTTCTTGAGGTTGCTCGGACTCCTGCATTCTATTGGTACCGGAGGCCAGGCTGCGGATGAGATCTCTGCAGTGGGCTCTCAAGATGCAGTGGTCGCAGTCCTCCGACAGGATGTCGGATCCCGTTCAGGTGCCGCCCTCGGTTGCCCAGGATCTTCTGTGGTGGGCCGACTAAGGCAATCGGATGTTGGGAGCACCATTTTGGCTACCCTGGCCGGAGGTGACGATTGTGACGGACGCATCCCTCACGGGATGGGGAGCTCATGCCAACGAGTTGAGTCAGTGGTTGTTGGTCTCCGTCAGAGTCCAGACTCCACATCAATCTGTTAGAGCTGCGGGCTGTCAGGCTAGCCCTGAAGGCTTTTCTGCCATCTGTGCGGGGGAAAAATGTCCTCATCATGACGGACAATACAGTGGCAATGCACTACCTCAACAAAAAGGGGGGGCCAGGGTCAGTCCCACTCTGCAGAGAGGCGATGCAGCTGTGGTTCTGGGCCATCCAGCAGGAAATTTCGATCTTTGCAGTTCATCTGGCCGGAGATGAAAATGCGGCGGCGGACGCTCTCTGCAGGCAGAGCACGGTCTCTCATGAGTGGGAGCTGGCTCAGGAAGTTATTTTGGAGATCTTCACCCTTTGGGGGACCCCACAAGTGGATCTCTTTCTCCACCAATGTGAACCGTAATTGCGAATGTTTCTGCTTGCAGGATTTTCCTCCACAAGGAGCCCTGGGGGACGCGTTCGTAGTGGAGTGGTCCTTCCCACTACTGTACACGTATCCTCCTTTCCCCTTCATTCCGCAAGTGCTGCGGAGGTTCGGTTTCCAAATGATCCTCATTACTGCCAGGAGAGCGTGGTACCTGGACCTTCTCGACATGTCCATCTGCCCTCCACGCCGTCTTACCTACTGAGATGATCTGCTCTCACGGCAGGGGGCCGGGTTCTCCATCCCGAGGTTAAGTCCCTCAGCCTTCATGCTTGGTATCTGTTAGGCAGAATCCTGTGCATTGTCCTTGGGGACCACGACACACAATTAAGACCACAAGTGGCAATACAAGTTCACCTTTGGTACAAGCCTGTACTACACTGTTAAAGTGGTAGCAGTAGCGGAGCAGCCAGACTTATCTCAAGAGCAAAAGAGCAGTAGTAGAGATTACAACAAGGACTACAATTACTGTGACTCAAGAAAACACTGACTCAAGGTTTTTGGTTAAAAAGTAAAAGTACATTACATTTCTTTTTAAACCATCAGTTCACAAAACACTTCACTTCTATTAAATTAGAACCACGTGTAAAATACACTACACACAACCAATTCACTTTGTGCAGAACAACTCAAGGTAAGTACCTTATGATTTGACGGACCAGTGTTGTGAAACAAGACATTACCGGGAATATATATGCGTTCACTTTTTGACAGTAATGACAGTTCGGTCTTACTAAAGATGCGCGTATCCGTGGACAGAAATGTTATTGGGGTAAAAACACAGTTGGCACCTGAGTTAGTAAAAGAGAGTTGGGGGCAAAAATCATAGGCAATACTTTTGTCAAGGCAGACAATCAGAGAACACTTGCTGATAGGAAGATGAAAGTCAATAGGCTTGCGCCAATGTCAAGTGGAACCGGGTTCCTGTTGTCGAGGATCACACAGTCGGGACAGTTCAGGATTCAACTTTGCCAGGAGTACTTGGATATTGTCAACAGAGGAAGCGAAAGTTATAAGAGGGAGGGAGGGAAGGAAGACCAGGGCAAGCCTTGGGTGAGGAGAAAAGGGTTCACCCTAGTTCCTTGAAGCTGGACACAGTACCTTTATTCTTTGAAGAAGCTGGTGCCACGGCAGTTGTTCCTGGTAGTTTCCCGCAGACTCACAGTTCCCGGAGCTTCAGTCGTGGGGACAAGGACAACGTCTGGAGTGAGCTGCACTACCCAGGGATGAGGCCAGCAGCAGCGACAGTGAATAAAAGTTGCGCTCCTTTAAAACAGGAGAGGCTCTTCAGATGGCTATCCGGACCACTACAGCAATATGCAGCGATTTCGACCACGAAGAGGATCCTCTGGCTGTGGAAGATAAGCTGGTTGACCCCACCAGGCTCAAGGGAAGAAGACTGCGGACTGGATCTTCTCTGGTCGTTGAAAGGTAGATAGCTCAGGACTGCAGCAGGGCTTCACCGGGACTCGGTAGTTGCAGCAGCCGTCGTCTTCTCTGCTGCTCTTCGGTTCCTTGTAGTTCCAGTGGCGACTCTGACTTCCAGCCCAAGAGTCCTACCTTTTATGCGAAAATCCCCCATTCACTCAGCCTGACTGCCAATCACGCAGCAGGGGGGGGGGGGTTGTGTGGCCCGGACAACCACCTGAGCCAATCTTGGCAAAGTGCGACTTGGGTTTCCTAGGATACCCTGTGCAGGGGGTGACTACACCCCTCCCTCACATACAGGCAATCTAGACACCCAGGCGCCAAGAGGAGGGCTTCTTTGCAGAAGCCCGCCAAAAGACAGTGAACAAAGAAGGCAAACCTGGCTTGCAGCGCAAAGTAAAACACAAGAAGGACTTCAACAAAAAGAAATGGCGAGTAAACCCGACCGTAGCCAAAAGAAAGAGTATTTGGTCAAGCGGGTTTATGTTTGAGGCTAATATAATAACCTGGAACAATACCACATTTATATAATATAATCGCATTAGAAAAGTTAAGGTAGATGCCACTCCCACCACCAGCCAAGTCTAAATGTTAAGAGCAAAACGAAGCTCCGAGGCACAGACAAAAAGGGATAGGCATTAACCCTTTCCAGTACTCCATGTAAGATGGGGTGTACTGGGTCTGTAGTTTTAAATGACTACTTAAAGTAAATGACACTTCATTTTTTTCTGGGGCTCACTACTATTCCCCAGAAACAGGTAGAGTCAGTGGGAAGTCTCAAAGACAACCCTGTATCACTGCACTGAAGGTGCTGTGTAACACACTCAAAAAGGTGGGTCTCAAGGAGTGGTGTGCTCCAGAGCCCACGATCACACAAACAGTAAAAATACACATGACAAAACACATGTAAGAGTGGGAAAAAGACTCACACGCTTGCCAAGTGGAAAAAATAAACTCCAGAAATCCAGCAAAGCTGCTGGGGGACTCACTAGGTGAGGGAAATTAGCCATAGAATGAGAATTCACCCTAACAGTATGTAAAAGGTTGAGGTATAAGGATTGGGACTTCCCCGAAGACGTGATGGAGGTGTTGCTTTCGGCCAGAAGGCCCGCAACAAAATCCCTGTACCATTGCCGTTGGAGAAAGTTCTGCGACTGGTGCAGAATGTGGATCCTTTTCAATGTTCATTTCCTGTGGTTCTGTCTTTTTTGCTTTCTTTAGCCCACAAGGGCCTGCAAGTGGGTACCATTAAGGGTTACCTGGTGGCGCTGTCCATATTTAAGCGCTCATCTGAGGAGTATTCTTATTTTAAGATTCCTTTGATTTCTCAGTTTCTAAAAGGACTAACTAATGTGTTTCCACCGTCACCTTTCCACGTGCCAGGATGGGATTTGAACTTGGTTCTAAAATTCCTAATGGGAGCTCCGTTTGAGCCCTTACATTCTTGTCCTTTGAGACTGTTGACCTTTAAGACTGTATTTTTAGTTGCAGTTACTTACGCTTGCAGAGTGAGTTGCAGGCACTGTCCGCCAAGCCGCCTTTCACAGTGTTCCATAAGGACAGGGTTGTCCTTAGGGTTCGTCCTTCTTTTCTTCCGAAGGTTGTGTCGGAATTTCATTTGAGCCAGAAGGTAATTCTTCTGGCGTTCTAGCCTCCTCCGCATCCTGGTAAGGAAGAGGAGAGGCTCCATAGGTTGGATTTGAGGAGAGCTTTGAGCTTCTATCTCTCACGGATGTTCCAGGTCAGAGTGGACGATCAGCTAGCTATTTGTAGGATACGCTGGAAGGCGTTTAGGTCAAGCTGTTACCCTGTCCAGATGGATCATTTTGACGATCCTTGAATGTTACTGTTTGGCGGGTAAGGACCCTCCGGTAGGCTTACGGGCCCATTCTACTAGGGGTGTGGCTGCCTCTACTGCTCTGCAGAGGGGTGTTCCCATTCGTAATATTTGTGAAGCAGCCACATGGGCCTCTATCCATACTTTTTTGTAAAGCACTATTGCCTGGACTCTATCCATGGGCAAAATTTGGCCTTTTGTAAGGCGGTCCTCTGTTCTGCTATTTGATTGGGCATTCTAAAATTCTATTTCCCACCTCCATATGTTGGTACTGCTTTGGAAGTCTGTCAGAGATGTGGAATAAGTCGGAGGACACAATCCCCTCAAGAACAAGTTACTTTCTTACCTGGTAACGTTCTTTCGATGGGATGTTCCGCTGACGTATTCCACATCGAACCCTCCCAGCCTGCCCCCTCTACAGAATTTATTATGCGATTGCAGCTTATGTTTCCACAAGGCTTTCTGTAGTCATACTGGCAGTAGATTGGTGCCACACGTTCTGGGATAAAACTACAACTGAGGCTACGGGCGTCGTGCGTCCTACATATAACATCCGGTGATGTCGGCTCTCGACGGAGGCACTCGAGGGTCAGCGTATCAATGTCATCCACGTCAGAGATGTGGAATACGTCGGAGGAACATCCCATCGAAAGAACGTTACCAGGTAAGAAAGTAACTTGTTCCTTGACAGTGAACAGTTTCAGCTTGTGTCAGTGCACTACTGTGCACCTTTTATATTTTACTGCGATAATGCATTTTTTAGTATCATACCAAAAATGCTGCTCCTCGAGTTTGAAGCCCTGTTCTTTGTGCCATTTTTGCTTATTGACCTCAATACTGTCCTCTCAGATCGGAAATTGGTGTATATGGGCAGGCACTTTAGCAGGAGTCCAACACAGAAACCCTGGTCAATGCTTTTTGTGCTTCAACTGTTTGGAAATGGGGATTGGGACTATCTGGTCCCAATACATTTCCCATCAAGTGTGTGCTTTGTTGCTGGATAGATTGTGGAGTAGCTGGCTATCTACAATTGGAAAGCCTCTGCAGTTTTGAATGTTGCAGGTCCCTTGCCATTTGAGAGTTGGGGTCTCCAGCAGCCTGAATATGGGTTAGGAGAGGCACAGATGGCATTCTAAAGAGGTGGCCCAAAACATCCTATGCCACAGTACTGCCAGTGGAACACTGGAGTAACTGCTTCTACAACCAGAATTGGCTGCAGGCAACCACATCACTGCACTCATCTGTCTTCACCTCCACTGGGAAGACCAAAACTCTCTGCCTTCCTATGGATTGGTGGAACCAACCACTCTAAGGCCATGCACTGTATCCCTTACCTTCTGGACATCAGCTGCTGGGTCTGTAATTGGTCTGCGCCTACCTGGGACTGGCCTGCACTGCTGCATTAGCACCTTCTAGCATTGGGGTGGGAAATGTTACGGTCTTCAAGTTGCACACTACTAGCCAAGCATAAAACGTCACTTGAACCCTCAATTTTCTGCATACTCAGTGCACAATGTCCTACTTGCCAAGTAGCTACCTTACTAGGCCAAAGTAGATAGAGCCTGGACCCGGACATAAGGACTTTTAGACTTAATGTTCCTTAACAGGAAACTAACTTTGGACAGTTTTGCCCCTTAAATCTATGCTCTGCACTAATTTTGGCTTTCAGACGGTTTTGACACGATTTATTGAGCATATTATTCCCTATTGTCAAGTTATTTGAGTCATAGAGTGTGTTTGTGGTCCTTTGTACCTATCTAGCTAGGGGGTTACACAGTTATAGCAAATCTTGGCATTTGGATGAGTACGGTTGAACTTCTGAAGAATTGCACCACACTCATCTAGGAGGTGCAGCACAAGTGCAAAGCCTCCAGTTTAATGGGCTCCTTCTCTTCGACCCATCAAACAACGATGAATCATCCAAAGGAAAGACAAGTATTATAATGGGAAAGTCGCTCTCGGCCATCTAAACTCACTCTGGGTCTTACTCCTCTCAGAAGAGTTACTGAGGCAGGTGTAACCATGATTGATGGGATTTCAGGCAAAAGCCCAGGAAGTTACAAAGGTAGCCCAAGTGGTTGTTTAAAACCACTACTTTCTCTGCCGATAAGTAGAAGAACTGACATGCTTAGACCAAGCCCTGTTGGCCAACAGAATTTCACTTTGCCTGCACATTTGGATGGGGGGTTTCTTGAAACCAAGGACCATCAATGGTCCGGGGGGAATACAGGCTTTCCCTCCTGTTCTTGTTCTGCAGCTCCCCCCACTCCACTCCCCCGCATCTTTAATCACATCAAAGCAAGGGTATGTGCAAATTGCTCTTAATGGGCACTGTAGAAGTTGCCTCTGTTTGAGGCTCCCAAAATTATTTACTGTTGCTTTCTTGAGATGCTAAAGAAAGACCTGGGGTGGTTGAGGGAGATCTTGAATCCCTCAGATTTCAACCAATTTCATTTGGTGGAGCTATTCAAGATGGTCGCCCAAGTGCAGATTCTATCAACTCTTCAGGATTGAGTAGATTTGTGCTATGGCCATGCATATTTTAATCTGGCCACCTCATTGCTCATTTCTCAAGTTCTCCAACTACCAATCATTTCAGTTCAAGGTTCTCCACTTTGACCTTGGTGAAAGCCGGAGCTGATGAATAAAGTGATATCCACAGTCACAGCATGGTTAAGGGGCCAGGGAGGAAGGATCCACTTTTACCTGTATCCGAACGATTGGCTGATTCTTGCTCCTTCCAGAGGTCAACATATCTTCCCAACAATTGGCTCAGTATTTAGTTTTTTCACTGGGCAATGCTATACATTTCGGAAATGCCTGATGACTGAAGCTTCTGAATATTGGTTATATTTGGGCTACAGGAAAAGGGAGAGTATTTCTTCTCCTGGAGCAGATACAGCACATGCAGAGGGTTTTTCCTTCAAATGATCTCTGCATTGCAGTTATAGACATTAACCTTTCCGAAAGTTTGGGGCCTCAGGTTGTCATGTCTGCTTGTAGTTCTCGATGCCATGATACGTATGAGGGATTCTCAACTCCCACTGGCAGTATAGTTTTGGGACCCTCCATCTGTTAGCATATTACCAAGCCCTGCCTTTGATGGAGGATATTCTGTTACAAGGGGAGTGCCTCGTGCCTTCTCATCCCTTTAGTCGCTCTCCTTAGCCTGATATCCGAGGACTTGATGTTCAGTTCTTTAGGCTTTTCCCAATGATGTAGGGCAACATTCAAAGCAGTGTGAAAATGAACTACGTTCGGTCACTGGTGTCACACTTTTCTTCCTGAATCATTTGCTAGGCTTGTATATTAAACTAGAATTTGCAAGGCATATTTGTCTGTCATCTCAGTTTACCTGAGAGGTGCTAATTTTCTGGTGGTGGTTACCTCTGCTTGGAGGGTCAGTGTATTTCAGGCATTATGTGCCTCAAAACCTTCCCTAAAATTCCATAATAGCAAAGTGGCGCAGTGCACGCATTCCCCCCTTTGTGCCCAAGGTAGGTTCATAGTTCCATATTAACTCGGAATGCCCCTCCCCACCTTCTATCAGGGCCCTCAGTTGAAGACTTGAGAACACAGCATGCCTGGCCATGACCAGGGTGCTGATATTTTATTGTAGCTTGCCACCTGCAGGCCTTCTGATCTTTTTATTGCTTATGTGGCGAGTACCCCAGGCTCAAAGCATCCATTCCATAGCTGTGTATGTGCGTCTTGCGTCTTTGGAAACTACAAGCCGAGCAAACACTCCCCTCTTTCCCCCTCCCCCCCCCAAACCTGCATGAAGGCATGCACACTAACTTGGTCGAAGGTGGTATCCAGGACCTACGTTTGGAAGATATCTGCAAGGCAGCAACGAGTCACACCCCACACACATTCTGCAAAAACTACAGTCATTCCAGGGTGATGCCCTTAAGTGCAAGCAGTCCTCAATCTCTCCAGCTAAATCCTCTTTCTGATTGTTGGGTTAAGAGGTTTGGATTGTTTTATCCTATAAGCATAGAGGAGAAGGGAAAGAAGGGTATGAATTAAGTACAAGTAACTCACCGTAGAGACTACTGCACTCTTACTCCAGTTTCCTTAATTTGCCCCTCCCACGGTCCCTGCTATTTAGATTGAAAGGGTCTGCGCTTATGTAAAAGGACTGGTGGTTGTGGAGGAGGGGGCATGAGCTGGGTTGTAATGGGGTGGACTGGGCAATATATAAATTGCCTTGTGGTCCCACATGTTTGGATTGAGTAAAAGACAAATCGTGGAGATGGCACTCAATGAGAACCTTTTGATAATTGGCAGGCACATGGACTGCAAGGCTCAGTCCCCACAACCACGGCAGGGATCACAGAGGCTGGAGGATGGCGTGCCTGCTCAGCTTGCTAACACAGGCTACACACAGCTTAGTTGTAAAAGCTCATTATGGTATAGAAATTGGAGTAGATTTTCAGAAACGTTGTTCTGGTGCAAATGTAATTGGCAGTAGGGCAGAAATTGCCAAGATGCAAAAATCTTTTTTCAATGCATTATTGCACCAGGAATTTTTTTTCCTAACACTGTGCGAAGTGTATGAATGCATTGAAAGAAGGTATTTTGTAAATGGTCAATTTCTGCCCTATATTTATCACCAGTGCAATGTTTCTGTAGTATGGCCCCAGCCCAGTAGATTGTAGGCAATTGCCATCTCTGCAGAAAGGCACTCACACCGCTTGTTCCAGATTTCTTACACTGCTTACTTCATCTTGTTTCCCGCTGTCACTTCTCTTCCCTCCTGTGAATGGTATTCACCTGTATTTTTTCTTGCCATATAAAAGTGAAAACGGGAGCTGTGCAGCTCTGTTGACTGTGACAGTGAGTGCAAGCCGGTGTAAATGCACCTGCAGCATTGGTGCATGCAGATTTTAACTTTCAAATGTAGGTGACACTGAGCAATTGAGGGAGAAAAGGTTCATGGCCAATGGAGAAGAGAAAAAAGGAATATTTGTGAGCAGTTTTACAATACATAATTGAGATTGTGTGGTTTTGCAATTTAGGAAAAGAGCGTGAAGAATATGAGGGGCAGCATACCGATGTAAGGGGTACAGCGATTGCATATAAAGAAATATAGTGAGGTCAAAGGGAATAGCAACAGGATGCATGCAGAGAAAGAGTGCAAGCACTGACAAGGCACTGGCATACAGGTGGCACAAAAGAAGACGGCCAGAGATACAGAATTAACTAATAAGGCTTGTACAGATGCATTTAGTGCAGTGTGACAAGTAGGGAAAAGAGATGGGAAGCATTGTCGACAGATGGGGAGAGAGGAATAGAAGTAGAGTGATTGGCTGAAAGAGACTGAGTTTTACAGAGAAACTGCAAAAAGACATTACAAGTAGAGAAGGACATGGTACAGTAAGAGATGCATTCTAATCGAGGCCTTTCTTCCACAGGTGCCTAATCTTTTTTCTCTTTTCAGCACCAACCCTCAAGCCATTTTTCTAAACCTGGGGATGCAACGCATCTCCAAGTCTAAAAGTGTCTAGCATCCATGTGTGCCTCTTAGCCAGACTTGACGTCGAGGCCAGAATATAAGTAGCTGGCGCACCCTGTGACCTCTGTTCCTTTTTTTCCACATGCTCATGAATATTCTGGAATACCACTTGGCTTTGCTTATTTTTTTACTACATCATGCCAAACCCTTTGAAGGCCTTGGGCCCCAAGCAATGCTCAGACTGTAGGAGGTAAATGTCGATGGCCGATTCCTCCTGTGGGGGGGTTATGGAACTTTGCAGGCGATGCACCCTATGGCCTTCTGGGTGGATGATGCTTTAACCTTTCAGTGAACCAGCGGAGGAACAGAGCCATACAGTCAAATGCAGGTATGGAGGCAGGTTTCTCACCGGCAAACACAAGAGCAACGGTTGGATTAAACAGCAGCCGGGTCTCACAGGAGGACCCCAGTCCAAAATATCCATGAGTTACTGGATCTTATGCCTAGTCGAGGATTGCAATCCCAATGTCTTCCCCACATGCTCAATCTCCTTTTGAAAGTAAGGGTGAGGACTACCTGGTCCCAGCACCAGAAGCATATCAAGCTCTGGTGAGGACTGCTTGGTCCCAGCACCAGAAGGATATCCAGCTCTGGAGAGGTGTATAAGCAGCTGGTCCCTTGTAAGCCACCAGCCAGATCCACCATATTATCCTTGCAAAACTCTTCAGGGAAGTCCTTGATTGCCTCTGAGTACATGGGGACAGCATATTTGTAGGAATTGTCCTGTGGGAAGAGCGGCGTATTCCACAGAAGTGCTGGAGTAGACGACGGGTACCAAGGAGAGCAGAACCTCTGCCAGGGCTTCAACACCCGAGGGCCGAGCTGCACCACATTGCAGAGCCCACTAGTGGAACTGAGCCAGAAAGCGCGCCGTTGC
Source organism: Ambystoma mexicanum (assembly GCF_040938575.1). NCBI lineage: Eukaryota > Metazoa > Chordata > Amphibia > Caudata > Ambystomatidae > Ambystoma > Ambystoma mexicanum. The sequence continues at coordinate 1,186,386,814 of NC_090922.1, forward strand.
TGTGAGCTGGATTACCTTTGACAGCTTTCCTAAGCGTGGTGGGGTATGCGGGTCCTTGGCCGCTGATATATCACTTGTTCCTGCCTAAGGAGTTCACTATTTGGGAGTTGAAGGTTTTTGAAGGCTCCCCCTCCCCTAGTTACCTCTGTACTATAGAAAGTTATGGTATTACTAGAAGCACTAGTGGCAACATTTTCTACTGGTTTAGGGTAAACTACAGCCTATTCATGCCCAGTACTGTAATTCTGATGTTACTGTATTGTGTTGGCACTTTGAGCCAGGCCCCTAAAATGTTCTTAACTACTTTTATTTATTACCAATTATAGGACTAGTACTGTTGGTTATATGTTGGTTAGCAAGTCCCACACCTAGAACTGTGAATATTAACATGTGCCACACCTAGATAGAATTGTGAACATTGGCCTTTGTCGCATCTACATAGAATTGTGAATGTTAGCAACAGCTGTACTTGGATAGAATTGTGAACCTTGGCCTGCGTCGCATCTACATAGAATTGTGGAGGTCAGCAATAGCTGTACTTGGATGGAATTGCGAATGTTAGCAAGTCCCACACTTAGAACTGTGAATATCAGCCTCGTGTAGCCAAATCCAGATGTAACCTCCATCTCTGTCGAACTGGAGCCTTTGACCCACTTTACAGGACTATCAACTCTAGGTATAGCCTCCATCTTTGTTGATCGCATGGTGACCTGGGCCTCTGCCCGGCCACACAGGATTCTTAACTCTAGGGACGTAGCAAAACTGTGAAGGTCAGCTTCGAGATATATAACCCACTAACCAGATAGCGGGTGACTTATGTTATTCTCAGATCCACACCAGATCTGTTTTTACTGATTGGGCGAGGACCACGACACCCAGGACTGTGGGTTGTCAGTCCATGCACCCAAAGGCCCTTTTTGGAGAGGGCGTGAAGACATTCATCTTCATCCACAAGGTGAAGAGTGAGGCTCTGTAATCTTGGTCGAGGTGTCACAGTGCCTCTTGGTGCTCCGAAGAACAGGCGGCTCCACGCAAGGAAAAGGAGTAGAGGAAAGAGAATCAGAAGAGGGTCCGATCATCAAAGAAGAGCCACCACTCAAAAAGGAGATAGCTTTTCTGACATCATTCTCCATGCCAGAGGAATGAGTTTCCTCCTGAAGATGTTCTACATCTTCGCCAAGGCACCAGCAGTGCAGGCCTCATCTGTGGCACAGGAGCAATGACACTGTTGTCTACATCACCACAGCATCGCAGCGTTGTCTGTTGCTACCGGCAGGGGACCACTCCTGCACACCTAAGGGGTCGGGCCTGGACCAAAAAGCAGCAGTCGCAACTCAGCACAGACAGGCCTCTCCTTCAGGTACCGCAGCCTAGGTGCTGGCGCTGTGGATACTGTAGCTCCTCGGAAATACACCCCACTCCGTATGAATGCGTGTGTGTCAGATGTATGACATCTATGATGATGAGGGTGACAAGGTGCCTTTTGGGCTGGAACCTATGTGCTCTAGGGAAGTGAGCGATTTCCCTGAGGCATTTTACAGGGAATGATGTGCTGGCACTGGCTGAGGACCTGCAAGGAGCAAGCGGTCTCGACACCTCCCTGGAGATGGATTTCTTGCCAGCTCCCACACAGGACAGGGAAAGTAAGAGGTTTGATGCATAGCGCAAGAAGGTTTTGGGCGATCTAGCAGTGCGGGCCATGGCAGTTTTCCTTCGGCCTTTTGGATGACAGTGGCCAATGACGCCGAGCACATCCCCGAGAGAGATGAGGGACCCTTTCCACTGCCTGGTCGCTGATGGCAAGTAGGCAGCAAATGCGGCACTCAGGATTGGACACAGCAGACTGTGTGGGTAGGGTCATAGCCCGAAGCACAGTGGTCTGGCTCCATGCCTGGTGTAGGACATCAGGGTTTGCAGCCGACTTCAAGGCAGATTTTTGCAAATACCGTTTGACTGCAACAACCTTTTTGTAGCTAAGGCCAACGACACCCTCCAGAAGGTCAAATTGTCAAAAGCTACAGTTAAGTCCTTGGGGCTTGCCGTGCAACAGCCCTCCGCACTGTTAGGCAGAATCCTGTGCAGTGCCCTTAGGGACCACTACACACAATTAAGACTACAGGTGGCAATATAAGCTTTACCTTTGGTACAAGCCTGTACTACTGTGTCAGAGTGGTAGCAGTGGCGGAGCAGCCAGGCTTATCAAGAGTATATGAGCAGTAGCAGAGATTACACAAAGGGACCACAATTACTGGGACTCAAGCAAACACTGACTCAAGGTTTCAGGTAGAAAAATATAAGTAAATTTATTTTTAAACCATTCGTTATAAACACAACACTTCTATTAAACTCAAATAAAAACCACACGTTAAATATACTACAACTAACCAATTCACTTTGTACAGTAAGTCTCAAGGTAAGTATCCTGTGTTGAATGAACCGGTGTTACGAACAAAACACCTTACTGCAAATACGATTTCGATCACTTTTTGACAGTTCAGTCTACTAAATAAATGCGTATCCATGACATGAAATGCTACCGGGGCAAAAACACACTTAGCACCTGAGATACCCAGAGGGAGTTGGAGGCAAAATTCACAGGCAATATTTTGGTTAGGCAGGCAGAATCAAGAAACACTCAGACAGGAGTTCAAAAGTCAAAGGGCCGGAGCCAGGGTTCGAAAGACACCGGGGCCTGTTGCCGAAGATCACAAAGTCAGACAGTTCACGATTCAACGTAGCTAAAAGTACTTCGATATTGTCAATGTTTGGAAGCAAAAGTTATAAGAAGGAGGGAACACAAGGGCAAGCCTTGGAAATGAAGAAAAGGGATTCACCCAGTTTCCTCAAGTAGAACACATTACCTTGTTCCAATGGTGCAGCTGGTGCCCTGGCAGTTGTTCCTGTTGGTTTCCCGCAGACCCACAATTACTGGAGCTTCGTTGTGAAGGAGGACGTCTGAAGGGGGTCTACGCCACACAGGGATGAAGCCGGTAGCAGCGACGAGGAATAAAAGGTGCCCTCCTTAAAAACAGGAGAGGCTCTTCAGGTGGCTATCCGGACCACTACAGCAGCGTGCAGAGATTGCGACCAAGGAAGAGGATCCTCTGGCTGTGGAAGATGAGCTGATTATCCCCAACAAGCTCAAGGGAAGAACACTCCGGACTGGATCTTCTCTGAGTCTTTGAAGGGAATGTAGCTCAGGACTCCAGCAGGGCTTCACCGGGACGGGGTAGTTGCAGCAGCTGTCGTTCTCTCTGCTTCTCTTCGGTTCCTTGTAGTTCCAGTGGTGACTCTCTGACTTCTAGCCCAAGAGACCTGCCTTTTATGCGAACAACCCCCATTCACACAGCCTGGCTGTCAATCCCCCAGCAGGGGGTTGTCCAGCCCAGACAACTACCCTGGCCAATCATGACAAAGAGCGACTTGGGTTTCCTAGGATACCCTGTGCAGGGGGTGACTACACCCCTCCCTCACATTCAGCCCACCTAGGCGCCTTGAGGAGGGCTTCAGAGCAGATGCCCGCCAAAAGACAGTGAACAAAGAAGGCAAACCTAGTTTGCCACGCAAAGTAAACCACAAGAAGGAATTTAACAAAAAAAAATGGCGAATAAACCCAACCGGAGCCAAAAGAAAGAAGATTTGGTCAAGCGGGTTTATGTTTGAGGCTAATATAATAGCCAAGAACAGTACCACGTTTATCTAACATAATCGCGGTAGAAAAGTTAGGGTAGATACACTGCCACCAGCCAAGTCTAAATGTTAAGAGCAAAACAATGCTCTAGGAGGTACAGATACAAAGGGATACGAATTAACCCTTTCCAGTACTCCATGGAAGATGGGGGTGTATGTCACGCTCACCTGATTCCCACGGAGGCGCAGGTCTGGCTTCGAGTGCTGATGCTTCTTCTATGGTGAAGCGCAGGACTCTGAAGATGGACTCGCTGGCTCACAGGAATATTCCCCTGTGCGTGAAAAGGGAGTATTACCTACTGACGGAATAATGCTCAAGCCTCCCACTCCCTTCCAGCCCTCCACGATACCCTTCCTCGATTCCCCATGAAGTCTCACCTTAGGGTCTGGAAGGATGAGTTCTCCATCCTGCTTCTGATGCAGGGGCGCGTTGAAACCCAGTTACTTCACTGGATTGAGGTTTGATGGGAGTTCAAATAAGCTTGACTATTCAGGTAAGGCGCTGTAAGAGTTCTGTAGCAAGTTCAAAAGTTCAAGCCTTATAATAATGTTCATTGTCTTATTGCAGCAAGCGCTAATCGCTTATGTCTTTTTTTCCCCTTAGGGGCCGGGGTTCGGAATGCCGGAGATATGGCGCCGACCCAAAGTGAAACGTGCAGTTCCAGTAAATGACAGGCAAGTTCTGGATGAGCGTTCGGGTAATGTCTTTGCTTTCGCTCATTCAATGTCTGTCTTTTTTCCCCATAGGGGCCGGGGTCCGGAATGCCAGGAAGCGGCAGGACCCGAAATGAAATGGGAATGACCCAACAGGTAAGTCTTAGAAGGAAACTGAGCTTTTCCTATTCCCTTCCTTCTCTCACCTTGTGTTCTTGTCTTTTTCTCTCTAGGCTCTGGGAAGTGGCTGCGGATCCGGATGATCGCTGCTGAAGATGGAGGTGCCCAGGAAAGGTGAGTGAAATGCAGCGCTGCAGCGATCGAAGCAAAATGCTTTTAAAATGATGTCTTCCCTTTCAGGATCGTCGGTGTGAAGTCTCCGTGATGCAGCTTTAGCAGGTAAGGTCTTCTTTCTCTCCAATTCTCTTAGCAGGTGACCCAGGATGCTGACAGGCGTGGCTGAAGTCCAGATGCAGGAGCTGACACGGTGAGCGTCCAGCTGCAAGGAGCAGAACAACGCGAAGCGTGAGTTGCTGATCGGGCGTGGTTTAAATAGCTTTGGAAGAAATTCCAGGTATGTATCCTTCCACCGATCAGGTATGTATCCTTCCCCGACCACACCCAGGGGAAAGTAGGTCCACCGGTAAAGTAGTTCCATTCTGGCCTCAAGAGGGCCTGGATGTAGCAGCATGGTCTGCATCAGGTAAGTGCACCTTAAAACACTTGAACACATGTCTAGCTTTATGAGCCTGGCGCCTAAGGCGCCAGGACAGGGGTCCAACATGAGCCTGGCGCCTAAGGCGCCACGACTGTGTCCAAAGGGCCCCAGCTTGGGCCCGCTGGAACTTCCCTGGGGGAAATGATGCCTGCCTCTGGGGTTGCTGGGTCGGACCTGGCTCCTTGGAGGTAGGCATCATGACAGTGTACTGGATCTGTGGTAGATTGACTAAGTAAAGTTAATGGTAACTTTACCCTTTTCTGGGGGACGGTAGTCGCCTCAGAAAGGGAGTCGAGGGAAGTCCCAAAGACAACCCTGTGCCACGGCACTGAAGGTGCTGTGCGACACACAAAAAGAAGAGGGCTACTGAAGTGGTATACTCCAGAGTCCACAATCACAATGCAGGTAGAAACACATAGTAAAAAAAAAGACAGGTAAGAGGGGGGAAAAAGCTCTCACCCTTACCAAGTGGAAATAAACAAACTCCAGAAGCCCAGCAAAGCTGCTGGGGGACTCACTAGGTGAGGGAAATTAGCCATGGAGGAGAATTCTCCCTAACACGCACAACCATTGTCTGAGGCGGGGGTTTTCTCCCCTTCACTGCCTTTGCCCCGAGAGGCTGTGGTCAATCTGTCCCGTTAAGAGTATGACTCTTCCCAAAAGATAAGGGAAGAGGTGCCCAGAGGGGTGGCGTTGTTGCGCCCACTGTCCCTGCCTTACCCTAGGGTACCCAACTTCAGTGGTGTATTTTACCACACATCTCCATGTTCAGCACGGAGTGGTTGAAAACTATGTCTGATGCTTGGCCTTACAGTTCACCCAGCAGGGTTATCCCCTCCCATTTCTACAGCTCCCCACGGTCCTCTGGCTACCCGCTGGTCTCCGGACCCCGTCCTCCTGGAGGAGGTCCGTCAGCTACTGGCTAAAAACACAATAGAGCACAATAGAGCTGGTTCCATGTGCAGAATGTGGAAGGGGGTAGTACGCCACCTATTGTCTGGTTCCAAAGGCGGATGGAGGCTTGCGTCCCATTCTGAGTCTGTGGCTGCTGAACTACTTATGCCAGGGACAAGTTCAAGATGATGACTCTAGTCCAGATTCTACGAGACCTCGATCTGCAGGACTGGTTGATTTACTTGGACCTTCAGGATGCCTACTTCCATCTGTCGATTCATTGAAAGCACGAAGTACCTCAGGTTGGCAGTGAGCCAACACCATTATCAGTTCAAGGTCCTGCCGTTCTGTCTTTCCTTTGCACCCAGGGTCTTCAACCAGCTGCTGGCAGTGGTAGCAGCTTGCCTCGGGAAGGGAGGTGCTCCCCAGATCTAGTGTTGGAACACCTACTCCGCACATGCTCTCTTGTACAGCCTGGATTTTCCCTGAACTTCAAAAAGTCTCTGGTTTTGCTGTCCCAGTCACTCCAAACACTTGCCAGGGCAGGGCTTTTCCGCCCGAGGATCCAGTGGCGAACATGTTTTGGATGGTCAATGTCCTCCAATCACAGGTAGCAGTCTTTGCCTCGGCTTTCCTGCCCCTTTTGGGCCTCATTGCCTCCTACATACTTGTGGTGCCAGAGGTGAGGCTGCACATGAGATCACTTCAGTGGCTTCTCTGTTACCAATGTTTGCAGTTCCAGGGCCACGTGTTGGGCCTTCTGTAGGTCTCGAGCCAGTTGGCTCAGGACTCATGTGTTGGGCTGAGAGGTGCATTGTTTTGCTAACCTTGGCACCAGGTAATCGTGGTCAGACAGATCTGACTGGCAGCCGGCGCTCACCTGTTAGAATTAAATGTGAGCAGACTGGTCTCACGTGCAGTCTCTGGAAAACACATCAACTTGTTGGAGTTGAGTGCGATCAGGCTTTTATCCTGGTGGTTTTTCTCCCCTCTGTGAAATGCTGCAAGATTGTGCTGATCTGGATAAACACAGTGGCCATGCACTGCCTCAAAAAAGTAGGTAGAGTGCGGTCCTTGCCTCTATGCAGAAATCCGAAATCGGCTGGTTCTGGGCTCTGGATAACTGTCTCTGACGGCGGCTCATCTGCCCGGATGAGAGAATCTCACAAGCGGATGCCTCGAGCAGACCAACTTCGCCTCTCACGAGTGGGAGCTTTGTCATGAAGTTCTGAAGGAGATCATCTCCTGTTGAGGAACCCCTCAAGTGGACCTCTTCGCTTCCAGTGTCAACAGGTAGTGCATATTTTTCTGCTCCTGGAAATGTTCTTTTCTGGGTGCGTTGAGGGCTGCACTGACAGTCGAGTGGTCGTTCCACCTTCTTTATGCTTTCCTGCCGATCCCTGCCATTCCACTGGTTTTAAGGAGGTTGCACCTGTTCGGAAATACAATGATACTGATCGTCTCAGACTGGGCCCGTGGTACCAGAGTTGCCAGACATGTCCATCCACTCTCCCTGGCTCCTCCAGAGGAGAGTGGACTTGCTTTCCCAATCAGAGGGGAGGGTCAGCCCCCCGAGCCTAAGCAGTCTGAACCTTCATGCTTGGCAATTGAGAGACTGAGATTAAAGGAGTGGGACTTGTCGGACAACATTCTCACTGTGCTCCTTTCAGCTTGGAGGCCTGCTACAAAATCCAATTACGCCTGCAGGTGTGGTACATTTTCGATTTGGTGCCGGGAGAGGGACCTTGGTCCTTTTCTCTTATCCTCTGTGTTGGATTTTCTGCTCCGTTAGGTCTGCTGATTGGCACTGTGAAGGGTTACCTCGCCGATATTTCAGCAATCAAGAGGTCCACAAAACAGGGCTTATTTTTCACAATCACCACTGTAGTTATGCAGTTCCTGTGGTGGTTGTATAACCTATTTCCTCCCCGCCAGTTTGTGGTTCTGGCATGGGATTTGAGTTTAGTTTTAACATTTATGGGCGCTCCATTTGAGCCCCTTCATTCATGTTCTGGTCTGGGAGGATAGCTCAGGGTCAACACGAGCGCCTTGGAAGCAAGACGACGCAAAGCAACACAAGTTTGATCCCCGGGTCTGCACTTAGAAACCTCCTGGGTATGAAGCATGTTATAAGTAACTAATATAAATGACCAATCCTAATTGGAAAAGATGAGCGGCGAACGGGGAGGGACTCAGGACCCCGGGACGCTGATGGTCTCGTAGCATGGTCCTATGCTTCCTACTCAATGATGACCCTGCAGGGTGTAACTCTGCTCCCTGTCCACTTCTGTGTCTACATGCCTCTTGGCCAAAGCTTTGCTGACTCTGTAATTTGAAACCATAATCTACAAACCTTGCAGCAGGCCCTTCCACGGCCTATGCCCTTTTCAAGGTACAGTTCATCTATGAGTCCTTGGAATGCAGTACAGTTTTTGTTCTTTGCCCCAGCCATGTTGGCGGCTGGCATCCATGTGGCCCGGTTGGCCGGGGGAGGTGCCGAACCCAAAAAGACAGCCCCCCTACCAGTTAAAGTTCCGACCTCCCGTTGGAGGCCAGAGTTAAAATCCCAAAGGCAGGATGACACGGCTACTGACACTCCGAATTGATGGCTGATCTGCGCTTACCCCAACCCCCTCACTCGGCTTCTACAGTGGCCCCAGTTCCTGCCCAAGAATATCGGACCCTGAAAGTTATCTCTCTCAACGTCAGAGGACTAAACTCACCCACCAAACGCAAATCCATACTGCAGAAGCTTCAAGATGAAGAGGCGGCGGTGGTCTTGCTACAAGAGACTCTATCTAAGACAAAGAGGGGCAATACAATCGTTGGACTAAGAGATCAACAGGACGTGATACGCTACGCCAAACAGGAAAAGCAACTTGCGGTGAGCCACCTGAGTCACGTGATGACCATGCCACCACGAGATTAGGAGGAGCAGAAAGCATACCTGCAGAAGGTCGCCTCTACCCCAGCTAAACGTCTGGGTATGGGACAACATTGACGCCACGATTTCAGGTGAGGAGGTCGAAGATTCTATAAAATCTCAAGTCCTGAGCCTCTGGTCCTGACGGGTACTCCTCCAGATTCTATAAGATCTTTAGGCCCCAACTAGTTACCCCATTGGTTGCCCTTTTCAACTCCTTTAGGGAAATGGGTACTGTAACCCCCTCGATGCAAGAATCAATTACCATTCTCTTGCCCAAACCGAGGAAAGACCCAAGAGGCCCTGCCTCCTACAGACCAATTGCCCTACTGAATATTGATGCCAACATATATTCTAAAATTCTCGCCAATCGCCTGTCACTCATACTGTCAGACATAATCCATCCTGACCAGACTGGCTTTATTAAAAACAGGTCTGCAGGGGATAACATTTGCAGGGCCTAGTACCTAGGGAGGCAGGTACCTAGTAGATCTCGCCTCCTGAGATTCGTAGAGGTTGGTATTGATGGCCCTGGATGCTACCAAAGCGTTTGATAGATTAGATTGGGCCTTTATGCGCCATACTTTAGAGGCGTTTGGGCCAGCGTTTCAACCCATGGTCCTGGCTAATTAGAAGTCCTTGAAAGCCTTGCTCAAGATGAATGGCTCCCTCTCTAGCCCTATCCCTCTAACCTGCGGGACCAGGCAGGGATGCCCGCTATCTCCCCTCCTATTTGCATTAATCATGGAATCCTTTGCCCAAATAATCAGACTAAATAACAGTTGGCCCCTCCCAGAATAACATTTCCCTATATGCAAACGACGTCTTACTCACCACATCAGACGCTCATTCCTCACTAAGACATGCTCTTGCCGACATAGATAGCTATGGAAGGGTCATGGGCTTCTCCATTAACTTCGACAAATCTATGGCTCTGGGAATAGGCTTGTCCCCAGGCGAGCGGGTGTCCCTGGTCCCACTATGCCCTATACAATGGAAGAAGGCGAACCCCTACTTGGGCGGGTTCAGGTCCCAACAAGCCCAAGGGAAATATACTGCACAAACTTCCCCCCGCTCGTTAAAGAGCTGGAAGGGCGACCTGCGGCAATGGGCGGCCCAAGAAATCTCACTAATGGGGTGTATTACGACCTGTAAAATGAACCTCCTCCCTAGGTTTCTGTATGCCTGTTCATCCTTACCGGTCGCAATCCCGCTGCCCACACTTCACGGTCTACAGAGGAAAATGCTATAATTTATCTGGAGGGGCAAAAAAGCTAGGAACCCCCAAAAAAACGATGTTAGGTCGTGCAAAGCTAGGTGGTCTAGGTGTCCCGGACCTACAGGGCTACCAGGTTGCGGCACAATTAGCGCATGTCCAGGCGTTGCAGGTAACCACTAATCGCCCCAGATGGGTGGAATTAGAGCAATCCTACTTAGCTCTTCCCCTGCGCTTTCTTCCACACATTCTCTCCCCCCTTCTCCCCCACGGCAGCGATGGGATGGATTACTATACGCTACTAAACACACGGTATGCTCCTGGGACTGGACCCTGAGACGCAAGGTGCTCCCAAGAGGCCTTGGTCCCTCTTCCCCGGTCTTCGGCAACCCAGCACTCTCACCCGGGGCGAACCCCCAAAAACTGGATCACAGGGGGCCTTGAAACTTAGGACCAGCTTTTTCAGGGAGGCCTGCCCCGCACCTTTGAACAATGTAAGGGGACTTTCCAGCTTCAGGAAAGGGACAGATTCTCCTACATTCAGCTTCGCCGTTGGTGTTCTCACCCTCAAGTGCTTCAGGCAGCGACATGTATGATGCATTGACCCACTTTTGCTCTATTCTGCATCACTCTGTTATGGTGGTGCCAGAAATAGCAAAATGACTGTGAAACCCTTGTTCGCGCCAAAATCCCTGAAAATCGCGCTTCTCAACGCACAAAAGATGGCTGCCCAATCTGCCACACATGTTGTCGGTGGTGGAAAAGAGCTCTCACTACCGGAATGTGTCACTGGGCCCCAAAACAATTGAAAGTGGAGTGCAGAAGAAAAAAGCAGTGCTTTGCTAAATGAAACCGCAAATCATGCTTTATGATGAAACTTCAGAATACTGGTACAGAACACCTTTCAAATCATTGTGAATTTACAAGGTCCTGAAAAGCTGAGAGCATAACGAAATTTCCACAGCAAAAGCGGCCTGTCTGTGGATCTGTCAAAAATCTATGTGCAGCAGAGGGCTGCTGTGATGACAGCTGTCAGTGGCCTGCCTAATTAAACTTTAACATGTATAAACTGAAACTCAATGTTTGCAATCCAAGAGGCCTGTTACTGATAGTAACCCATATTGTAATTGTTTTGATTCCATGGTTTAAAATCTTGAATGAGAATTCTAGCTGTTATTTGATGCAACCACTTTTGTTTTGTGCTAAGGGAAAGTCAACAGTTAACAATTAAATTAAACCTGGCTGAAGCTGCCAAACTGGAATACCAGGTTTTCTCACAGAAGGAAGGTATTTTCCCCCAGCAGGAAATCATGCAGAGGCATTAATTACAGGGTAGGAAACAACCTGGTCTACAGAGGCAAAAGGAACAATGACCAGTTGCAGCTCAGGAAATTCGAAGTGTGAAGACAGTCATAAATGGCCTCTGCAAGGAACAAACAAGGTTGATGGCTCCTGGGCTTCCATGGAGAGACCAAGGGGTGGAGCTAAACAACCATTTGTTACTTAAGAAGAACAAAGAACACATTTTAAACACATTTTAAACTGATAACGTATTATTTAATTTTGTGAAAAATATAAAAAATAACAGAATTGTTCATGTAATTTCGAGGGGATTGTGTCCTCCGACGTATTCCACATCTTTGACAGGTAATTACCACAGCTGTGCTGATTGGGAAACATTTTTGGCGTAAGCGTCCTGCGTCGATGAAGTCGATACTCCCTCGAGGACCTCCTCCGACGGTTGACGTCACCGGATGTTATAAGTAGGACGCACGACGCCCGTAGCCTCAGTTCTGTTTTTTCCGCAAACGTGTTCGCTTCGAAATCACGCCGCGCCTCAGTTCTTGTGAATCGGTTCTTTACGAATATCGTGTTCTATACGAAAATGTCTGTCTTCTGCTACCCCGAAGTCGGGCTTTAAGAAGTGTCAGGACTGTGGTTCCAAGATGTGTCTGACGGACCCGCACGACGTCTGCCTTGGTGAGAGCTGCGCCACTGATGACTGTGACGAATGCCAGTCGTTGACGTCGAAGGCCTTGCGGGAGCAGAAGAAGAAGCTGTCAGCGGGTAGGGTTTCCAAACCCCGTAAGTCGAAAACCGCTGGACTTTCGACAGACGATTCGAGGGGCGACTCTCCTCATCGGCGTAAGTCCAGGGGGGTCTCGTTCCAGGAGTGGGTCCCGCCATTCTTCGGCCTCTTCGAGACATGCACAGAAGCACCATGATCGGTCGCCTTTCTCATATGAGGCCTCCGCCAGACGGCGGGTTGGTTGTCCTACCAAGCATTCGTCTCCGGCGGAATGGGACACCTTCCGCAAGGGGATGATGGTGATTTTTGAGTCGCAGGGCACTGTTCCGTCCATGCCTTCGAGAGAAGCCGGCGAGGAACGCTCTAGGGCCACCGCTCGTACGCCTTCGGGCTTGGGCGGTCGGCAGGATCACCGGGCACCTTCGAGGTCCCGGTCGGACAAGGAAGATCACCACAGTGCCCGTTCCAGGTCCAGGTCCTCGACGCCGTTGAGACCGTTGGAGCCTGTGAGGCCTTCAAAGAAGGCTTTGACACCGTCGGGGCCATGTCCGTCGAGGGACTTACCTGAGGCTCCGGCTCCGAGGAAGCCATCACCGCAGAGGCTGTCGAAAGACGTGCTTGGGGCGCCGGCCTTAAAATGCTGTCGAAGTCGTCGACGCCAATCCCATCGGCGCCCTCAACGCCTTTTGAGGAATTTCTGCTGGAGGTACCCCGGAGAGCTGTGGAAGCTCCTAGGAAGGCGCTCAGCAAGTCTGTGCAGCCAATACTGGACCCATACTCTGTTCCTTCTCCCAGGGTCTACTTGTTCCAACCCTTTGAGAACATTTCTGAGGTTGAGTAAGGGTCTGAGGATGAGGTGCCTCTTGAGGTTCCTGATGATTTGTTGTCTGGACATAGCCAGCTGGAAGACCTGCGTCAATCTTTGCATGACGCCAGTGGTTTTGATCCTCCCCGGAGGGAGTTTGGCAAGCCTGAGCCTGGTACACATGCTGACTCATCGTACAGGCGCCTCATGTCGAGGGTGACAGAATATCTGGGTCGGTCGGCTCCACCTGTGGATTTTCTGCAGGATGACCTAACAGATATTTTGGACCATGGTCCACCCACTGACCCGGTGTTGCCATTTCACATGGCCTTACAAAGACTGGTGGCAGCGGCTTGGACTGCTCCGGAGAGTCTCCCGGCAGTGAACAAGTCTTTGCCGAAAAAATACCGTCCAGCCAGTGGTGACACCTGCTACTTATCCACGCACCCTACTCCGGAGAGTTTGGTGGTGCAGGCAGCTACAGCCCCAGCAAAGCAGGCGGCGTACCCTATGATCCCTGCCGATAGGGATGACAAACGCTTTGATGGTTGGGCGAAGGAGGTATTTTCTTCTGGGGGTATGGCTTCAAAGGCAGCAAACTCCATTTGTGCCCTTGCAAGATTCACGCACACTCTGTGGAATTGTCGTTGGCGGCTGAACATATTCCCGAAGTGGAGGGACGGGATGGTTTTCTTGCCCTCATTCAGGATGGCAAGGATGCCATGTGTGAGTCCGTTCAGTTGGGTCTGGATGTGGCAGACTGTGTCAGCCGGTCCATGGCGGCGAGCACTGTGATCTGCAGGTTTGCGTGGTTACGGAAGTTGGGGATTTGCTCCTGATGTATAGTCCCGCCTTCTCAACATGCCCTTTGATGGTGTCCATCTTTTTGGCAGCAAGGCTGACTAGAACCTTGAGAGGTTGCAGACCTCCAAAGCTGCAGCGAAGTCCTTTAGTAGATCGAGGGGAGCTGCCAGTCAAAGGGGCCAACGTAGGAGTACCAGAGGTGGAAAACAAGGTAGTCTAGGTGCCAAAGCTGCTCGGGTAGTTGCCTCATTGCCCTCAGGCGCTGCCGCAGCCGCTTCGCTCAGTCATGAGGCCATGGCCCATGGTTCACCGGTTGGGGGAAGGCTGGCACAGCATCTTGTAGAATGCTGTGCCATTACTTCAGATGTGTGGGTTCTGGAGATCAGAGCCCACGGCTACTGTCTTCCTTTACGGCAGAGGCCTCACGACAATCCACCGGGGAAGCTCTCTTTGAAGAGTCCGGATCTGCTCCTTGCGCAGGAAATCCTATCCCTGCTAAAGAAAGGCGCCATAGAACGGCTGCCTGTAGCGGAGAGGAACAAGGGATGGTATTCCCCATATTTTTGGATCCCAAAGAAAGACGGATGATTGAGACCTATCATGGACCCATCGTGGTTTGAACAAGCTCCCCAGGAAGGACCAGTTCAAGATGGTTACTCTTTCTCATGTCCTCCAGGCCCTTCAACTTCAGGATTGGTTGGTGTCTCCCGACCTCAAGGATGCTTACTTTCATGTGCCGATTCATCCCAAGCACAGGAAGTACCTGAGGTTCGCGGTTGGCGACTTGCATTTTCAGTTCCGGGTCCTGCCGTTCGGTTTGACCTCGCCCCGAGGGTCTTCACCAAGCTGATGGTGGTGGTGGCAGCGTATCTCAGGAAAGGGGGGGGGATTCACGTCTACCCTTACCTGGACGATTGGTTGATCAGGCCACGCTCTCCCGAGCTAGCCCTGGATCATCTGTCCATCACCGGCCACTCCCTTCACAAGCTGGGCTTCTCCCTCAACTTGAAGTCTCATTTGACACCTACCCAGCGGCTCCAGTACATGGGAGCAGTGCTCGACACTTCCCTGGGGCAGTGTTCGCCTCCCAGGTAAGGGCTCAGCACATTCTACAGTTGGTGGACAAGTTTCAACATGCCCAGAGTATCCCGGCGTTTGAGTTCTTGAGATTGTTCGGCCTCATGGCATCCCGCATTTTATTGGTGCTAGAGGCCAGGCTGCGGATGAGATCTCTGCAGTGGGCACTCAAGATGCAGTGGTCGCAGTTCTCCGGCAGGATGTCGGATCCTGTTCAGATTCCGCCCTCAGTCACCCGGGACTTTCTGTAGTGGGCCGTCGAAGGACATCTGTTTAGAGGGGCTCAGTTTTGGCAACTGTGGCCGGAGGTGACGATCGTGAAGGACGCATCCCTCACGGGTTGGGGAGCTCATGCCAACGAGCTGACAGCCAGCGGTCGATGGTCTCCTTTGGAGTCCAGACTCCGCATCAATCTGTTAGAGCTGCAGGCTGTCAAGCTACCCCTGCAGGCTTTTCTACCGTCCGTACGGGGGAAGAATGTCCTGATTATGACAGACAATACAGTGGCCATGCACTACCTCAACAAAAAGGGGGGAGGGGCAGGGTTACTCCCACTGTGCAGGGAGGCGATGCAGCTCTGGTTCTGGGCCATCCAGCAGGAAATTTCTATCTCGGCAGTTCATCTGGCCAGAGACACAAACGTGGCGGCGGACACTCTGAGCAGGCAGAGCACAGTCTCTCACGAGTGGGAGCTGGCTCAGGACGTTATTTTGGAGATCTTCACCCTTGGGGGACCCCACAAGTGGATCTCTTCGCCACCAGTGTCAACCGGAAGTGCGAAAGATTCTGCTCGTAGGAATTTCCTCCAAGAGGAGCATTGGGGGATGCGTTCGTAGTGGAGTGGTCCTTCCCACTGCTACGCGTTCCCTCCAGTCTCCGTCATTCCGCAGGGGTTGCGGAGGTTCGTTTCCTGGATGATCCTATTTGCTCCGGCATGGACCAGGAGAGCGTGGTACCCGGACCTTCTAGACATGTCCATCTGCCCTCCACGTCTTCTTCCCTACCGAGACGATCTGCTCTCACGGGAAGGGGGTCGAGTTCTCCATCCAGAGGTCAGGTCTCTCAGCCTTCATGCTTGGTATCTAAAAGGCTGAGATATAAGGATTGGGACCTCCCTGAGGATGTGATGGAGGTGTTGCTTTCAGCCAGAAAGCCCGCAACAAAAGCCCTGTATCGTTGCCGTTGGAAGAAGTTCTGCGACTGGTGCAGGGTATAGAATGTGGATCCTTTCCAATGTTCCATTCCCTTGGTTTTGTCTTTTTTGCTTTCTTTGGCCCACAAGGGCCTGCATATAGGTACCATTATGGGTTACCTGGCAGCGCTCTTCATATTTAACCGCTCATCTGAGGAATGTTCTTATTTTAAAAACCCTTTGATTTCTCAGTTTCTAAAAGGGCGAACATATATTTCCACCGTCGCCTTTCCAGGTGCCGGGCTGGGATTTGAATCTGGTTCTAAAGTTCCTAATGGGAGCTCCGTTTGAGCCCTTACATTCTTGTCCGTTGAGAATGTTGTCCTTTAACACTGTATTTTTAGTTACGGTTACTTCTGCACGCAGAGTGCGTGAGTTGCAGGCACTTTCCGCCAAACAACCCTTCACTGTGTTTCATAAGGACAGGGTTGTCCTGAGGGTACGGCCTTCCTTTTTATCCGAAGGTTGTGTCGGAATTCCATCTGAGCCAGAAGGTAATTCTTCCGGCATTCTATCCTCCAAATCCTGGTAAGGAAGAGGAGAGGCTCCATAGGTTGGATCCTAGGAGAACTTTGAGTTTCTATCTCTCACGGATGTCCCGGGTCAGAGTGGACGATCAGCTCTTTATTGGTTATGCTGGAAGGCATTTAGGTCAGCCTGTTTCTAAGCAGACCTTGTCTAGATGGATCATTTTGACGATCTCTGAATATTATCGTTTGGCGGGGAAGGACCCTCCTGTAGGTTTAGGGGCCCATTCTACTCAGGGTATGGCTGTCTCCACTGCACTACAGAGGGGTGTTCCGATTTGCAATATTCATGAAGTGGCAACATGGGCCTTTGTCCATACTTTTGTAAAACATTATTCCCTGGACTCTATCCACGGCCAAGATTTGGCCTTTGGCAAGGCAGTCCTCTATTCTGCAACTTGATTGGGCATTCTAAATGTTCTAAATTCTTTTCACACCTCCTTACTTTGGTACTGCTTTGAGAGTCTGTCAAAGATGTGGAATACGTCGGAGGACACAATCCCCTCGAAGAACAAGTTAATTTCTTACCTGATAATGTTCCTTTGATGGATGTTCCTCCGACGTATTCCACATCGTACCCTCCCTACCTCTCCCTGCTACAGAATTTCTTATGCGATTGCAGCTTGCGTTTCCACAAGGCTTTCTGTAGTCATACTGGCAGAAGATTGGTGCCACACGTTCTGTGGGAGAAAACTACAACTGAGGCTACGGGTGTCGTGCGTCCTACTTATAACATCTGGTGACTTCGACCGTCGGAGGAGGTCCTCAAGGGAGCGTATCGACGCAGGACGCCAACGCCGAGAACGTTTCCGAAGCAGCACAGCTGTGGTATTTACCTGTCAAAGATGTGGAATACGTCGGAGGAACATTCCATTGAAAGAACGTTTCCAAGTAAGAAAATAACTTGTTCTTTTTGCTGCACGCGTGAAGAGGTGCCAGAACTGTGTGACATGTTCGGTACAGGAATGGCAAGAAATGCGATTTTACGCAAAATGTATTTCCGTTAGAAGTGTGAAACTTTATACACTTATTCCCATGTTAAACATGCACACTTGTAGAAATGTGATTAAAAATGGGACATTGTGTTCCTAGTGAAAGGGCAAAATTATGTGAAAAGCAGAGACGAGATCCCACAGCTACTGGGTTTTGAGGAATAGCTGCTATGTAAAATATGTAATCTGTATATGTGATTTTTAGAGAGGTTGCACATGTGGAAATATGTATTTTGCCAAAAGTAGATTGTGTTCCAGGGGCTAGGGGTGGATTCTCAGCCTCACAAAATCACACCATAAAGATGACACTCTGTTTCTCTCCTCCTATCAAGGCAGAGAGTAGACGTTGACCCAATCTCCTGTCAAAGTGGCAAGCTTAGGCTAAACCGGCCCACACACCCCTTTATGACGTCATTTCATAGCATAAATAGGGACAGCTCACCACACATAAGGACAGACGGATTCACTCACTATCCTGATGCTGGCGGAGCACCCTGAACTCTACATCTTCCTTGCTCCAGACTCCAGAAACTTGCCAAAGAAAAAGGCCCACTGCATAGCTGAACCATTCTTAGCTAGGCCTCAAATTCTAGAAAGGAACCCCACAAGCCTAAGAGAAAGCATCATAATACAGCCGGCCTGTGCTGTTACTGCTTGCCTGCTGAAAAATAAATATCCTCAGAACCAAGAAGGGCAGATCCAGTCCTGTGTCGTGCTGTGACCAGAGCGCCTTGCCGATCCTGCCCAGTCCGATGTGCCCAGCCATCTATCCTAAACCAGATCCAATCCCCTGACCAGAATTGACGGTCCCATTTAAAACATATCCAGTGAGTATAAATTGGAAGAATTGTCACTAGCATATGTACTCTGCATAGTCTTAGCCCTATTTTAGACCCATCCTATCTTGTATTCATAACCAGTATTGCTAAAACGATCTTTGCGCTTATCTTTTCTCATCTGAAGAAGGCGAGTTTACTTAGCAGGCAGTCATCCTAATCAAGTGACTGTGTTCCTGTGTGGTATTAAAACGTCTATAACGCCCTCAGTTTTTGTGATAGAAACTTCTGCTTTTAGCTAACATCCATATCTATCAATCGCACCCAAAACCGCATTCCAAATCCATGCGATTCTCCCGTTATTGCGAATATCGCTCAGTGAAAAGTTTGCCGCGAATTTTTCGTTTTGGGAAATTGCTACACGTGTAAAACAGCTTTTAATTGCTTCAGACTTGAATTTTAAGATTTCAAATGTTGTCTTGGGATTAAATCATTGCTGGTGTTTGTGTGCAACTATCCAAAGCGGCTCCCATAAGAATCTATAACAATTTCAGCATATTTGATCATGTTTGGTGTTTTTGCCCAATCCATTCTAAAGATAACTTTGAAAGCCATTCTGACCGCTTGACAATCAATTCTGTTTTTCTCTTGTGTTCACTGGGGGAAAGTGGGATTGATATTCTGTGTGAATTCTGCCATTCCTGAATACCTGTTCTCTCCTCCTATCTCTTTACATTACCGATTGGGGGGTTGAGGGGTGTGCAGGGGGACCTTCTAACCACAGTGCTATCTGACCTGAACCAACACAAAAGTATTTTCTGTGCTGACTTGTTTTGCTCACTACTGACTCCTTGTGTATAAAGAGATTATTCAGTGTTACATCACCCCTTTGGTGATTGTTGTGTACCTATTAAGACATGTTATGATAACATATTAAATACATATTTACTTTTGCAAACCAGCCTGGTTCAGTTTGACCGGGGTGGGGTTCCAGTAGAAGGGCGTGATATGAGTGGTACATCGTTCAGAATAAAGAACTTTTAGACAAAAATAAATAAGGATTTCAGTTGTGCACTACATGGTAGGTGTTGACTTGGATGTGTGCCGGATTGAAATCACACAGACGCGCACCCTCACCGCCCTCGAATTGACCCTCAAAGACCTCCCGGGCCAGCGGAAATGTTCACCTTATACACACGTTTCCTGGGTGACTTCCTAGCCTCAAAGACCTTATGCATCGCACAATGGGAAGCAGACCTGGAACATCCCATGGAGGACCAATCGTGGGTGGACATTTGGACACTGATGCATTTGTCGTCCCCTGCATCACCAACATAGAGAGTGCCTACAAAATCTTGCTACGCTGGTACTAGCCGCCCCTCAGGCTACATCATATGAACCAGGCACGTGACCCGGCCTGCTGGAGACTCTGTGGTCAACCAGGAACCTTCTTCCACATGTGGTCGACATGCCCAAAGGCGCAACAATTCTGGAGATAATGCCTTGCCACCATTGAGATCACTCAGGCAGCACTCCCACTAGAGCCTGAGCTTGTTCTCCTGGATGCCCTGGTCCCCGGGATCTATCCTAGATTGGGGAAAAAGAGCAAAACTACTGACCCAGTGCCTCCTGGCGTGAAGAATAGTGGTCGCCCGCACCTGGAAATCCATTGACGGCCCCTGCATATCCCTATGGTGGCGAAACGTGTGGGAAATAGTGATGGCGGAGAAAGTTACGGCGGCTAGAGCAGGGCAGCTACACCGCTTCCAGAACATTTGGGCCCAGCTACTAGACTATGACCAGAGATTCCCGGCCCTAACTTGCAAACCCTAAGGGGTCAGGAGGGTCCTTGGTGTTGGGGGGGGGGGCGGTGGGGGGAGGTCTGCCTGGGGGGAGAAGAGGAGCAGAAATAGCAGAGGACGGACACAAACTATTAAATGCTAGCCCTAGCAAGTGGCCTAGGTGAGAGCAGAGGAGGGGGAGTGATCACACCTACGATATAATGTTTAACATGCACTGAATGTGATGTTGTTGCCACCCTGCTTTGATTTAAAATAAACATATATTTTTTTTAAAAAGTATTTGTCAGTGGGCAGGTGCTACTTTGAGCAATTGTAGCCAATTTTGAGTCTTTTTAGATCACCATGAATTAGCGCACCCCCAAAAATAAACAGAACTCAAAATTGGCCACAATTCTTCAAAATGGCCCCTTAAAAGGGACATATTTTTTTTAAACTAAACGAGGGTGCAACTGAGATGTTTCAGCATACATATTTGTGCATTCAGACTGTCTTTGTGGCATTTCCAATAAATGCAGTGTTAACCAGACACGCACAGGCACTGCAAAATCTGGAACTTTTTCTTTTTTGTAAAAGAAATATTTTGTCCTTAGCCATTTTTTGCAACCATGCATTCACTTGGCCGCAAAAATAAAAATGCCCCTATAATTTGCCACACTTCCACTAAACAGCCCCCAACCACTGACAAATGATTGTATCTTTTACAAATAAAACAATGTAACATTGTAGTTGCATTATCTGCATTCATTCTCCCAGGCCCTTTACTTCTATTTCTGCACACATGTTGAGATGAGGCTTCCTACTCCAGCGCATTGAGGCCCTGCCAACCCTTCCTCGTCTCCACATGAATACCTGTGTACAACTGGCTAAACCAGGTGACCTCATCAACATATTTTGTTGCACCGAAGTCTTGAAGGTACATTTACAAAACTCTCATTTAGTCTTGCGCTGATTTGCAGTATGGTACATTCAGGCTTCTGTTCAAGATGGGGAAAACAAAGCTACAATTATCCTTTTTTTGCATGACATTACCAGAAGAAACCTTCCCCTTTAAATTTAGAGGCGGCAGGGGTGCGGCCCTGGGAGCATGCGCTGCCCTGACTTCGCCCTCCGGTACCACACCTCAGTCCCCTTTTCCGCATCGACGGGAACAGGCCGAATTTGCCAGCGCTCCTGGGTTTGTCTTCGGCCACGTAATTCCATGCGCGGATACTTCTTCTCTTCTGCCTTTTTACATACAGGTATTCAGTCCTCACCTCCCCGTGTGAACTTCTACAGGTTTCAGCAGGTGTCCATCCTGCAACAGGCTCTTCCTGACTAAAGACCCTCTACCTACGGTGCCTTAGCCGAGACCATGGCTGGCAAGCTTGTACCGCGTGCAACGTGATTTCTTCAAGCTCTCTGAAGAACAGACTTGCCGGGTGGAGGGAGCTCTTACAGAGATCGCCTCCAAAGGACCTAAAGGACTTAGTCTATCATCAATCCAGGCCCAAGGTAGGGCCACTCTTTTCCAGTGCACCCTGCAAGGGAGACGCCTTCCCAAGGACTCGCCCGTGCAGAAGGGACCGCTCAGGTCCTGGTACCAGCACAAGTACTGAGGCTGAATCGGCTACCGGACGTCAGTAGATCCTCCTGGTGACAGTGCTGAGGGACCGCAAGGTTCTTTTACCGGGCCTTCACCCGAGGGGCTATGCCCTAGTACCGGCAACATGTCCGAGGGGGCGCCTATACACACTTCTACCAGCAGATCCGCCGAGGGTGAAATGACTACCTGGCCTCGGCCTGAGGAAC
Organism: Ambystoma mexicanum; assembly: GCF_040938575.1. Classification (NCBI taxonomy): domain Eukaryota; kingdom Metazoa; phylum Chordata; class Amphibia; order Caudata; family Ambystomatidae; genus Ambystoma; species Ambystoma mexicanum. Next base: position 1,186,408,701 of record NC_090922.1, read on the forward strand.
AGGGTAGGCCAGATGATCTACACTCAAGGGTCCTGGGCGGGGCCCAGTGAGCCGAGCAACACGACGCAGGCACGTGGAAGGCAGCTCAACAAAAACGGCTGCTGTGCCAGAAATCCAGACATCTGGCTGACGCCGCTCCAGGGAAGGCAGCAGGTGGTGGATTGTGTGTCAAGGTGGGATTGGTGTCAACCAGGTATGTGTCCTACAGCTTACCCTTCCTTCGGGCAAGGCAGGTTCCCGTTGCGTCCATATGGGCAGGCCATGCAACGGCTCCAGCAGTCCCTTGCTACCCCGTCAATGTCGCCTACCACCAATCCGGCTGTTAGGGAGAATTCTCATAAATGGCTGATTTCCCTTACCTAATGAATCCCTCAGCAGCTTTGCTGGATTTCTAGGATTTATTCTTTTTACCTGGTAAGAGTGTGATCCTTTTTTCCCACTCTTACATGTGTTTTGCTGTGTGCGTTTTAACTTTTTGTGTGATCTTGAGCACTGGAAGCCTCACCTACTCCATGGCCTCATATTTTTTATGTGCGTTACACAGCACCTTCAGTGCAGTGACACAGGGTTGTCTTTGAGAATTCCCACTGACTCCATTTTCTGGGGCTGACTACTGTCCCCCAGAAAAGATAAAGTTGCCATTAACTTTATTTTAGTCACTTTAAACCACAGATCCAGTGCACCCCATCTTACATGGAGTATTGGAAAGGGTGAACTCTTATCCCTTTTTGTCAGTGTCTCTTGGAGCATTGTTTCGCTCCCTTTACATCAAGACTTGGCTGATGGCAGTGGTAACTACCCTATCTTTTCTACCGCGATTATGTTATACAAACGTGGTATTGTTTTAGGCTATTATATTAGTCTCGAACATAGACCCGCTTGACCAAATACATTTTATTTTGGCTGCGGCTGGGTTTATTCGCCATTTCTTTTTGTTAGTGTTTCTCATGTGTTTCTCTGCGCGCCAAACCGGGGATGATTCCTTTGCTGTCTTTTCGCGGACAGAAACCCTCCTTAAGGCGCCTGAAAGTTTGGGTAAGCAGGATGTGAGGGAGGGATCTTCGGACCCCTGCCATGGGTTCCCTTGGTAACCAAGTCGCACTCCTGTTTGATTGGCTAAGGGGACTGTCTTTGCCAGGACAGCCACCCTGCTGTGTGATTGACAGCCAGGCTGTATGAATGGGGGAAAAACTGCATAAAAAGCGGGCTCTGGAACTGGAAAGGCAGAGTCGCCACTGGAACGAAAGAACCAACAAGGAGCTGATGGAAGAGGACCCCTACATCGACTGAACCGCCCGGTGAAGCCCTGCTGCAGGTCCGCATCTTCAGAATCCGACGACAGAGAAGATCCTCCAGGAAACTTCTTCCCTTGAGCTGGTGGGACCAACCAGTTCACCCAAACTGCAAGCCAGGACCCCTCCTCTGGTCGAATTCGCTGTACAGAGCTACAGTGGGGCGGATATCCAGGAAAGTCAGACCCTGCTTGGGTTTTAAGGAGCGCACCTTTTATTCGTCGTTTTGCTCTGCTGTTGGTTTCTTCCCTGCAGGACCCTCCAGTCTTCGTACTTCGTGTCAGTCCGACAGTCGCTTCAGGAACCGTGAGCCTGCAGTAACTACCAGGAACGTCTGCCTCAGCTACAGCTTCCTCTCCGCTTTAAGGTACTGTGCAAATCCGGTTGCTCGTTTCGTTCAACCGGGGTGAAAGTGTTTGAAATCTTTCTCCAATCCGAGGGCTTGTCCTTATCTTCTCTTTGAACTAACTTTTCTGTCAACCAACTTCGTCCGGAAACCGTGCCACAAACTTTACTGCGAACTACCCTGAACTGTGTAATCTTGAGCAAAAGACTTTTGACACATTGACTTTGGCCTTAAGCCTTTTATACCTGATTTCATCACTGTAGTTGCTCTTGTTCAATTGCCCTGAATACTTACCTGTTGGTTTGATTTAATTTCTAATAACTGTCTTTCCCTCTCTTTTAAATTGCTGGAGTGCCATTTTGCTACCACTTCATTTTGTGAGCTTAACTTGTCTGGAATTTAAGGGAAGTGGTGTGGTGTATTAAGAGTGATTTTTGAACTGCTTATAATAGTATAATTTTATACAACTGAAGAGTGCAATAAACGTATATACTTTACTTGAAAACCTTGAGTCAGTGTTTGCCTGAATCATAGTAATTCCTGTCCTTTTTGTAACTATCTGATACTGCTCACTTACTCTTGAGATGAGTGTGGCTGCTGCGCTACTGCTACCGCTTTAACTGTGTAGTACAGGCTTGTACCAAATGTGAATTTGTACTGTCACTTGTAGCCTTAATTGTATGTAACACCGATCTGCAAGGAAAGGTTCTTTGAACGGTTCCTTGGGCACATGAAATCTCCTCAGATGGGGGACATCTTCGGGGACGCCATCAGGGACGTGATCCCGCCAATGGCTTCGGCCACTCGGGCTCTGGTGCAGAATCCCCTGCCGCCTGTTCCGCCTCATGTCCAGGCGGTTTCGCTCCAGTCTCCACACTGCAACCCCCGGCTCCCAACTCCCCTCCTCCGGCCCCTGACCAACAGGACCTGCAGGTGGACACAGATGAGGACGATGACCGCGACACGCCATCTTCGGCCAAAGCCTTCCAAAAACGTCTGGCAGGGCTGTCGGAGTACTTGGGCCTTCCTCAACCCGAGGTCGAGCAACCAACAGAGGGGGTCCTCGCAGAGGGCCCTGCGTTACATCCTGCAACTAGAACGGGATCCCGATGCAGAAGGACGTAATTGCCTTGGCCAAGAAGGGTTGCTTCAAGCCCCACTCAGTCCAGCCGGTGAACAAACGCCTGGACGCCAAGTACAGGCAGATGGAGGGGGATACACTTTTGCTAATGGCCCATCCTCATCCGCCTCCTCTGTGGCGCTGCTAGGCAAGGTGAAGATGATCTTGGAAGCGTACGGTAAGAAGCTGTATTACAACGCATCCTTGCACCTTCGTCAAGCCAACACGGATGCCATGCTGGCAGCCGTTGACCAGAGGCTCTGGCGGGAAATTGCGGATTTCCTCCCAGAGCTACAGGCGCAGAGCCAATCGCGATTCGAGGCAGGATTGGCAGAGGCCAAGATGGTGTCACAGGACATCATGGAGTCCACTGTGGCCCACATTGACACCTTTGGTCGTGCCATCTGCATTGCCACCGACATGAGAAGAACGGCCTGGCTCCATGCTACGAAATTCAACCCAGATGGCCAGGATCGCATCTTAGATCTTCCGTTTGAAGGGGGTGACCGCTTCCACTCCTCAACAGACGAGGAGCTGGATAAAAAGAAAAACAGCTCACAAACAGCCAAGTCTTTTTCCATCTTGACGAAGACCATGCCCAAAACGTACACCCAGTCAAAGCAGCGCTCGGACTAGGGGCGTACACACAGAGGGTTCCGCGGCTTCCAAGAGCGGAGGTCCAGGCAGCATGACTGTTCGCCGACACATCATCAGCAAAAACAATAAAAAGGGTTGTAGGGTGTGGGGGAGTAAAAGGTTCTTCCAGTCCCCCTCCTCCGCAACAGCCTCAGAGGGAAAGAAGGCATGACACGCCCCTCCGGGTCCACGTGTCTCCAGTGGGGGGTGCCAGAAATTTGCGGACCCCTGGATCCTCTCTGTAGTCATCACAGGGTACCGCCTCCCTATCCCAGCCTCTCCTCCCTCCTCCCCTCCACTCTGAGGTTGGGACAGCAACTATTTTGGCATAGATCCGGTCGCTCGTCCAGAGCCAGGCAGTGGAGGAAGTCCCAGCCTCCCAGCGAGGCTTGGGCTTTTAGTCCAGGATTTTCGCCATTCAGAAGAACCACCAGGCGGCCTGAGATTTGTGCTGGACCTTTCCACCCTCAACCTCTCTGTAACGCTCACCTGATTCCCGTAGAGGCGCCGGTCTTGACTGGGCGTATACCGTATCTGCAAAGGTGATGTGTAACACACGGCTGGCTCGTTGGGCTGGACCTCTGTGCACTGTATGTCTGACTTGAAGGGTAAGATGTCTGCAGATAGAAAATATGGGATTAAGGAACTGGGTTATTGAATGTGTCTCTCTTCTTCCCTTTTTCTTCTCCTGTAGAACCCCAAAGGTTAACGCTCTCACCTTAGGTAAGTGAACGCCGTGCTCTCCATCTGCCTCGGGGCAGGGTGCTGTAACCAGTTTCTTCACTGGATAAGGGGAGCAGGCCTCTTGACTTCAGAGGACTGCTGTCCGTCGTTTACTGCACGAACGGTAAGTTTCGAGTAATTCTAATGTCTTTTAAAGTCTTTAGTAATGATGTTTCTTGTTTTGCAGGGTTCCGGCGATGGCGGATGACGGGCTGAGTTGAAGATGGAGGCCGTGTGATGAATAGAAGCGCCTGGAAGCACGTAAGTAAGCGCTTGTTGCCTGCTTCACGATGCGCTCTCTTTTTATTTTGCAGGTACAAGTTCGGAGCGGCTGCAGGGTGCCCGAATACCCACTGGGTTAGATGTGGAAAGGAGTGATGGCACGTGAGTATTAAAGTTCCTCAATGTCTTTAAACGCACCTTGTTTTGTCTTTCAGATGCGGGATGCAGCGCCGAAGGCCTCCGGAGCGTGCGAAGAGTTGGTAAGCTTTTGTCTTTCAGATGCCGGAATGCAGTGTGAAGACCTCCGGAGCGCACGAAGAGTAGGTAAGCCTTTGTCTTTCAGATGCCGGAATGCAGCGCGAGGCGTTGGTGACAGCCGATGGACCAGGTAAGTGAAGAGCTGTCACTGAAGACCGTAATGCTAACCTGTTCTTTCTTGTCTTTATAGGTGTTGCTGAAGACTGGATTCAGGATGGTAAGCCTTTTTCCTTAGGCCCAGGATCAGATGCAGAAGACACGATGAACGTTCTGCTGCAGAGGATGCAGAATAACGCAAAGCAAGATTCATCCATCGGGTGTGGTTTAAATAGCCTCCTGTAGTGCTTAGGCCTTCCACAGCCACGCCTAGGTAAGAAAAGAGTTCCTGCTTTCCAGAAGAGTTCCAGTGTTCTGAATCTAGGGAGTGGCTCCTGCCCCACCCAACAGGAAAAGTAGTTCCAAACAGAAGAGGATCAGAGGCTCAACTGGCAGGCAAGTAAGCAGCATGGTCTGCTGCAGGTAAGTCCACCCAAGCATTATGAGCCCGGCGCTTCCAGCGCTGGGACTGGGCATATTTATGAGCCTGGTGCCACTGGCGCCAGGACTGGGTCCAAAAGGTCCCAACTGGGACTGGTTGGCACTCGGAACCTGGGTTATGGATCTGCTTCCAAGGGAGTTGGGAAAACCCTGACCTTTTGGAAGCAGAGATCATGACACTCTCTCTACCTCTGCAAATATTGAAGATGGTTACGCCAGCATTGGTGGCAGAGACATTGTGCAAGGGAGACTGAATGTGCTGCCTGGATCTGAAGGACGCGCACATACACGTCCCGATCTGGCAGCCTCATCGTTCTTTTCTACGATTCAGGGTCATGATCTACCATTTCCAATACAAGGTGCTTTCTTTCGGCCTCAACTCAGCCCCCAGGGTCATTAGCAGGCTGAGGAACACTGTGGCGGCCCTCCTCGGGTCACAGGGCCACCACATCTACCTGTACCTAGACGACTGGCTCGTCAGGGCGGCATCTCCAGATGCAGTGCACCATACTTCCCACGCTCTTATGAACACACCGCACGAGCTGGGTTTTTCACTCAACTTCAAGAAGTCGCAGCTGCAGCCCATGCAGAGACTGACCAGCGTGGGTCTCATTTGGGACACGTGCTCTGAGAGTGTTTTTCCCTCGAAGGACAAGATCATGGCCCTCAACAAGGCCACCGCGCGCTTCCTCAGCAGAGAAGTGACCTCGGCCTGGTGGTACCAACACCTACTGGATCTCATGGCAGCAGTCCTCTTGGCCGTCCCCCACAGGAGACTCAGGATGAGGATACAGCTGCACTTCGCAGCCTCTTAGAACCAGGAACGCTGCTCTCAGTCGGAGATGCTCAACAATCCTCCACCACTTCAACTGGAGCTCACATGGTGGTCCAGGGTTTGCTGGGCAAGCCTTTCCGGCAACCCACCCCGCAGGTCACCATCACCACGGTTTCCTCTCTCGAGGGTTGCGGGGCCGCTCTGGACAACCACTTTGTCGATGGCACCTGGACCCGGCAGGAGTTCCACATCAATTGGCTGGAACTGAAGGCGATCTGGCTGGCACTCGGCGCCTTCCTTCCAGTTATGGAGGGCAAGGTTGTCCTCATTCAGACAGACAACTCGACCAGCATGTTCTATGTCAACGAGCAGGGAGGTACCAGATCCCCCCCTTCCCCCCCACCCCCACTGTGCAGGCTTGCAGTCAGCATGTGGGACTGGGCCCTGGAGAACATCTACCTCAGGGCTGTCCACCTGCTGGGGGAATCCAACCTGGAGGCAGACAGGCTCAGCAGATTGGGGGCGGACAACTACGAGTGGCAGTTGAACGGCCTAGTACTGCAGGAAATCTTCTACAAATTGGTACACACCCAGGTGGACCTCTTTGCCTCATGGGACAACAAGAAGTGCCAACTGTTCGCTCCTGGCAGGGTAGGAGCCCCAGCTCTCTGGGTGAGGCTTTCCAGATTCAGTGGGACGGAATGACGGCATATGCCTTGCCACCCACACCACTGATACACAGGGTGATATGCAAGATCAAGGAATCTCGCCACCTCAGCATCATTCTAATAGCACTGTGGTGGCCAGCCAGGCCATGGTTCTCGGAGCTATCCAGCCTCTGAGAGGCTGCCGATTAGCCTCCCGACGGGCACAGCACATCTTCTGGCACAGCAGGGGGTTAGGGTCATCCACCCCGCGCCACAAACTAGCCCTCACAGCGTGGTTCCTGAACAGGTAATGCTAGGTCACCTCAGCCACTCCCAGGCTAATCTAGAGATCATACAGGACGCAAGGAGCAAGTCTACCAGGGCCCAGTATAAGAGAAAGTGGACCAGGTTCTGCCACTCAGCAGACTCTTAAGGGTATCAACCCCCTTGCATGTACCTTGGACGACATGCTCTCCTTCTCGGTGCTCCTCGCCCACTCAGGCGTGCAGGTGGACACTTGCCGAACTTACTTGCCAGCTATTGAGGTTTACAGAAACTCGGAGGAGGAAATCTTTTCCTCTTCCAACCCGATTGTCGGGAAACATTTTACGGGACTCGCCAGGCTCTACTTGCCCAGCAAGAGGCCTCACCCCGTGTGGGACCTCAACATAGTTCTGGGTGCCCTGGCGCACAAACCATTTGAACCAATGGTGTCCGCCGACATCAGGCTGGTCACCATTAAGATGGTCTTGCTAGTCGGCCTCGCAGAATCAGCGAAGTCCAGGCGCTGGTCGCCTCAGAGCCATATACTACGTTTCACAAGGAGAAAGTAGTCCTGCGGGGACACACAGGATTCTTGCCCATGGTGCCCTCCGCATTCCATCTGAACCAAGAAATGGTGCTACCTATGTTTTTGCGGAGCCCAAAGACGAGGCACAGAGCTTTCTGCACTGCCTTGATGTCAGGCATGCCCTGAAATTCTACTTGGACAGGACTAAGGGCTTCCGCAAGTCCGATGCACTTTTTGTCACCTTCAGCAGATCAAGACAGGTGTATTAGACCTCTAGGGCCTCCATAGCCCGTGGATGATCTCGGCCATCAAACAAGCTTATGAGTGAAGCATAAGCCACTGCCAGCCAATATGCACGCCCACGCGGTCAGAGCCAAGGCAACGGTCATTGCTTTCTAGCGGCATGTCCCTTAGCAAGTCATAAGCAGGGCGGCCACACGGGCCTCCCCTTCGGCTTTCTGCAAGCACTACTGTTTGGATGCCAGTTCTAGATCAGACACAGCTTTTGGACAGGGGGTTCTTAGAAACCTGTTTGCTTAAGGAGGGTCTCCTCTCCACCCTGGGGCTACATTCAGTTGTAATTGGCCATGCAGTATGGAGGAAAGGGGACGGGACGTAAGAGTAATTATAAGTTAGTCCTTAGTCCCCTTTCCTCCATACATCCCACCAACCTCCCTGGAGGGCGCAGTCTGGGCAGCTCATGCTCCCAGGGCCGCACACTCGACTCTAAATTTAAAGGGGAAGAAGGTTTTTTCTGGGGAAAAAGGTTCCATCTCCCGTCCCTTGGAAGGAATGCCCATGCAGTATGGTGGAAGGGGGACTAAAAAGAACTAAGAGTATGTTAGTCACTACACTGAGTAACTTATAATTTGTACAAGGATGCATGGTTGTCAGTGTTTTATTATAGTTTCTGTATAGAGTATTCTGGAAAGACAAACACTTTTTCTACAAACTAAAGCCTTGAATATATATTCCGGTCCTTTCAAAAAAAAAAAGCCATCCAGTGAAGACGGAAGTCCAGAGTGCAAGAGCAGCCTATAAGAAGGCTTTTGAAAATAGGAAAAATGGAACTGACCAAATAGCTTAGTCTAATCGTGAAGCAGCATCACACGAGGGATTTCACAAATCATTTTGGGAAATCGTCACAAAGGGCCCTAGTTATAACCACTCATCCCCAGGTCTAGAGGTAATGATCCCAGATCACGTGTGGCTTAATCACTTTAAAATCTGTATCAATTTCCAGTTGTCCCACAGAAATTCTCTTGAACAGGACGTCTCCCTCTCACGTTTCTTTTCTGGACAAGTGGTGTCACAGGCAATAAGCTTACAGGCACATAACCGAGCACCAGACAGGATCACTGACTACCTTTTCCAAGGCCTAATTGAGCTATGGGCGCCAAAACGTATTCGGGTGTCGAATGCAATTACACATGTGCATGTAGTCCTGGAAATCTGGAGAAAAGCGGTTATCCCTGTCTTCAAGAAAAGTAATGGGAGCCATCCAAAAGCATATAGGCCAATTATTTTATTGAATACAGCTCTAAAGATTTTTGGAAGATGTTTATTAAGTTTACAGACATGGATAACTGACAATGACATCGTATTACCCATTCAGTTGGGATTTCGCCCTGCTCCAGGGACCCAGGAAGAAGATCTTACTCTTTCTCATCTTTGCATTAATAGACCTGAGCACAGCCTTTGATAAAGTTAAGAGACACTCTGGGCAGTGCTTGGGTCGTTGAAATATCTGGAAATTATAGTTTTATTGCATGACAATGAGGCCTGTGTAAGGAGTGGTCATCACGGCCATTGTACTCCTTGGTTCCCAATTAAATCTGGGATGCGACAGGGATGTGTGCTGTCCCCATTGCTTTTTTCCAATCTACATTAATGCCTTTAATGTCACTTTAAAAAGTGACGCTGATGTTTCTAAGATCGGTGTAACCTTTACATATGTTGGTGTATACTGACTATACCATCCAAATTGCTCTAACCCCAAAGTCATTACAAATTCTGACAGATAAATACATAGAATATATGAATGCCCTATACCCTTGAGCAAATACTGCCAAATCAGCAGTTTTAGTGTGCGCAAGAGGGAGTAGTCGGTTGAAGGTACCAACAGTGACTAATAATGGCAGTCCCATCCCCAGAGTAAAAGAGTTTGACTATTTGGGCATTCGCTTCTCAAGGTACCTATAGATAGCCCAAAGTCTAATGGGGCGAAACAAGGGATCCGTATGAAACAATCACTAGGAGGAATAACCCGATTTGGGAAAATGTGTAAAAATCAACCCATTAATATAATTTAGAAAATGTAGGAAGTAAAATTAAAAGCAATGGTAAAATATGGGGCTGTACTTTAGGGATTTTCACAAGTATTAGAACTACAAATACTAGAAAACTCCTTTTTGAAAAGTATCCTGGGATTACCAAAAACGGCTACAAACTTCGCTGTACATCTGCAGTTGGACAAGATGAGCAGACTTTGGAATCCACTTTGCTATGGTTGCTCATTTGGGCAAACCCTGTGCATCTCCGACACAATTTTTTATCTGAGTTGTTGGGCAAATCAGGGACAGAAAATATCCCATAAACACTTTAAGCAATTATTGCAAAACATAATTCAAACCATTTAGCCGAAGTGGTGCAGAGAGATCTGGTTGCACGATTGAAACGTTATATCTTCAATAATAGAGAATCGCTGGAGCTTAACCTCCAGTTCAACAGAAGACATACAATTGCTCAAACAAAAATGTAGGATTCTGTTGTGGAGTAATCGCTTGGTCTACAGGAACCTGATCACTTGTACACGCTTTAACTGCCTACAGTTGGGGTCCATTTTGGCATCTAGATCTGGCAACTCCACAGAGCTGAGATGCTCCTTGTGCAATACAAATAAAGATTTAGCACATTTCCTTTTCTTTTGCCCTTTATATGTGCAGATTAGGACAAAACTTCTAGTGCCAGCGCTAGCTAGTTTAGGTGTATACCAATATCGCCTGGCATTATATTTTCTAAAAGCTAAACCCCCTTTGGTAGCCTGGGCACTTTTGACATATATTGGACAATCATGGTGGTTAAGAAGACGTGATTAAAAGTGCAGATTTGTGATATTATGTACGGAGTATGGTATAAGGTATTGCATTTTTCAGGCTCATGCATTATATATTAAATAAATACAATTAATATCTTTAATGCTACAGATGGCTGCAAGGGACCGGTCTATTGCTATGATGCCGTTTATTATTATATTGGCATCCTTTTAATAACGTTGTTATTTTTGTGTTCTGGGTTTTATGCAAATTGTATTTATTATTCTTGTTCGGAGTATGTATCTGTTTTGATATTTGTGAAAGGTTATATTTTTTGTAACCATATACAATAAATAAAAAAAGTATCTATTCCATTTTGCACTTTGTTGCACTGGCACTTTATGGAATGTAGATTGAGATATCTATTTATTTGTGTAGTTTTATGCTAGGGGGAATGCTTTGTTGAATACTTCTATGGCTTCTTATATAAAAGTTATATTGACTGATATATTTAGTCAAAATTCTATGTTTCAGACTGGGCTCAAATCCCTGCACCACCGCTTAACTGAAATGTGTGATCTTAGGCAAATCTTTTTATACCAGTGTGACTTATCCGTCAAAAGTAGAAGTCCTTGGAACTAATTCTGTCATGTTGTGGTCTAGAAATTAAATGCATAATAACCGTGACCAGTCATAGTACACCTGGAGACCATAAAAATGGCAGCAGTACAAATCAACATAACATATTGCACATCACGAATTTTGTTTAATTTACTCGTGACAGTTTCTTGTAATGTCCATGATACCATCATGTATCAAAGCTTCAAGTCACTTCCTGTAACATAATGTCCTGTGATTTCCCACCTATATCAATGGATAGGCAAATGAGGCCCCCTGCATATCCTTTTTCACACAGGCCCTCACACATCATAGAACTTGGATATCGATATACGGCATCGTTTTGTGCACAGAATTGCCTACATCCTTTCCAGGGACAGCATCTCACTGACCTCGGTTGACGGCTTTCTCAGCAAAAGTGGGTTAGCTACCCCTTTTGGGAGACTGTTCCCTCAATAGCCTGTCTATCGTGAATATTGTATATCCCATGAAATTACTACTCCAAAAAGTATTCGTTTTAATGCATTTTTTTCATATACTCTGGAAAAACACTGTATAAACACTGATATACACAGATTTTTTACTTTTTATGCAACCAAAATGAAAACCAGAAAATCACCAGCCTCCCCTCCAGTCCCAGTGTTTGAGATTTGAAGCAGCATGCTCATAATATAGCCTGCCATAAAACTCCAATAAAACAGTGGGGGAAAGTGTGTTCCCATTATCAGCCCCCATGTTAGGGACGTAACTACTAGGGCCTTGACTGGGAGTTTGTAAGCAGGTAGGGAGGTTACATGGATTCAAAAAAACAAGGGCACCAAGGTTGGCGGGTGTGCAGAAATGTAAATGGCATGAAAGCACACTAAAGTGATAGAGGGGCATAAGTGTGGCAGTTGGCTGGACCCATGTGCTTGGCAAGGGTGAGCCACAATCGCACTGAGATTTGGTTATTTAGGTGGTACAAAGAGGCAGGAATTGGGCATAAGGCTTTTGAGGAGAGCAGTTTCCAAGGAGAGTTGGGAAATGGAGTGTAAAGCAGTAACCTTTTGCTGCAATTTCTTAGTGAGACTTGAAGCAGAGACACAAAAATGTGAATATTCCTCTACATAAAATCATGAGCAACACATCAACATATGAATCTAGTGGCAATCCTGAACTTAAAGCAGGCCTAACACGGAGCAGTCTTTGTGTATGGCATTTTTCCTCTATTGTATTTATGCAATCATTTTGTGTTAAGAATGAGCAACCACATTGCTGAAACCCCATGTGCTAAAAGCTAACATTCACTAAACCTGCAAACATCACCAAACTCAGTCTACACTGATTGGCCTTAGGACCTTCTTGTGGCAATTTGTACCCTTCCCAAAGTGAAAAAACTCCCTATTGAAAAGTCAACCCCCTTCTCTGCCACCTAATCAATCTTTTCTGTCCATCCTCCCCGACCAACTTCAGTGAAATTAACCAAATCAGTGAACTTAACCAAATATGCCAAAATGAATTGGTAAGCTAAACACATTTCCAAAAGTGTTAATGCAGATTAGTCGATGGTAACCAAAGTTAAAGTAGTCTGACTGAGGATAGTTTGGCCCATCTGGCTGAGTGAAGCTTTCATTTGCCCCCTTCCAACCTCTACTTAGTTCTTATTGTTGGCTGCTTGCAGAACCTGCGTCTGTCACAGTGGGGGTGGCGAATATGGAGCCCCTGCCCCTCTCAGTGGGGGACAAATACATGCCTGTTAGGGGGTCATTCTTCTACTGCCTCATAGGAGTCTTAGGTTGATACTATAACTTTTCACAATGTAGCACTTGAAAATGGTTTTGCTTTGCAAGCAGTTGTGCACGCCAATGCATGTTATTTTACCTGAAACTAAGTGTTTTTGTGGATTTGATCATGTTTTGATTTTTTTGTGATCTTTTTTTATTTATTTTTTTAGACATACCCGTTTTTCCAACCATCACTGCCACAGTGACTTTTCAGGAATTTCGATATGATGAATTTGATGAATCCATCTTTACAATATCTGAAGATTACAAAGAGGATCCAAGTCGTTTTCCTGATCTATAGCGTGGTTGAAAAATTTATGAACAAATACTGCTGTTCACATTGAAGCGATGTGAGTACTAGCAGTGGGAACAAACAGTAGTCCATCAGTCAGAATAGCAGAAGGAACAAACAAGCCTGCACATTTTTAAGAAAAGGGAACAGCTATTGGATTTTGCTTCCACAACTGGAATTTATCTGAATTGCAGCAAAGCTTCCAGCAAAATAGAATATATCTCCATTGCTCCACATCATTCGGGCGAGTTATTGAAAATGTGCTTTCAAAATCGCAGCAAGAGTGGAAGAAGGCATTTTGTTGGAATTGACAAACGCTATGCCATATTTTTTTTATTTTTTATTTAATGATTTTCCTGTTGAAATAATAAATTCACATGGACCATGACCTAGTGTAAACATGAAATGTCTTAACAGATCTGACCTACTTTTAACAACTCACCTAGCATTTAAGGTGACTGTAAATATTCTTTGAAGCATCTTTTTCATAAATTGTAAACTATGTAACATTATGTATAGTTCATAAATTTGAATGTTAGTCGAACATGTAAAAACTAGAAGGAATGCATTTTCTGTAGATGAACGAACCAAATGGCATCTCAAAAGAAATGGTATTTACACATTGCAATACATGTCAGAAATCGCATTCACCTTGCAGGGAATAAGTTACCGCCTTTAGCACTTTAGTGCAAACCATTGTGGTGCTAGCCTTGTTTTTCTCTGAACCGTTAAGTTCGTTAAGTAAATGCAATTTCTTGCTACCTTTCTTTCATACGGTTTCCTTGTTCTAAAATACATCTATTTTAAAGTCCCATTTTCAGTTTTCCATCTCGGGTCACTTTTTAAATCCTGGTAATTGTTCTGCAGGATCACATTTCCTTTACTATTTAGATGATGCCCGTCTCAACAATAATTGTTCTAAAAAATGCCTAATTCCCCAGGACAAGTGTACCCAATTAAAGTACTTATTGGTAACTTCATAATAAACTGGCTTACAAACATACAATTTTAAAAATGACTTACCATATTCGTTAGCTGTGCTAAATTATGTATGACAAACTATTTGTACATTCTATTTTGGTCCTGATGTCGTTTTGGTTTTATACACTTAAAGTACAAGAGCAGCACTTCATTTGTAAATCCCTTTACAGCTTTAAAAGTTGAACGTTTACTTTAAAAGTTTGATGGTAAATGTGGGCCTTATTACATTCATTGGTGGTTTTTAATTCAGCTCAGCTCTTTCGGAGATTGTGTAAAGGCACTAGCTATCCGTTGTAACATACCGGGAGCCACAAGAAAACCATTCAATGTTTCAGGAAATAGGTTACTGTGAGTCACAGTAATTATGAACTTGTATAGTAGATACAATATTTTTGGGCTAAGCAAACTCAGTTACACTGGTCTTCCAGATCACTGCATTTGTAAATGTCTAGGGAAATTATATTTGCCATTTTAGAATATCTTCTGTTTAGTGATAACTGTAGCTACATAAATCATGTTAAGTCCCTCCCTCGATGGAGACGTGTTGGCCACTGTTTTTTTCTTTTATTGCATCGCAAAATACACACCTGTGGATATAGTTAATACAAATATTGTGCATTTTTCATTGGCTATAATAGCTATGTACAGACTATCAATTTCTAGATTTATGCAAAGATTATGGGAAAATTAATAATGCAGTAATAAAGTTGGATGAATGTGTTCTCAGCAATTTATCTAAAAATCACATTTCTATTGTTTAAACTACTTCTGCATCTTATTGTTTGTATAGGCCACATTAATATTCATATATATTAATACATTAAGTATTTTATTTGGTATCCGTCTGTTCAGAAGGTTAACAAACTAATTTGTGTTCGAAAATGTCATGCCTGGACACAATAAGTAAAAGATCAAATTGAAAGGCACTTTTTGACCAGATAACTAAAGTATGTTACAATTTGCATTAATAGTTAGTTCATAATTTTTGCCACTCTTGTTAAAAATGTTTCTGCAAGGATGTTATTTTATTTGTCTTTTTAAATAAAACCTTACCTTTTCTAAATTCAGTTCTATGTCTGAAATATTCACTATTTGAATGATAGAACACAATAATATTCAGCCATACCAGAAGGTGACAAGTTCGCACAGGGTGAGGGAGGATTACCAAGAGAGCCATAAAGCAAAGACAATACTTTTGATTTGTTGCTCTTTTGGGTATAAAACATCCAACTACTGCCTTCTTTGTAAAAAGGAACCATAGCAAACTGTACATTGGGGTAATGTTGAGTAGGCAATTCTCTGGAAGCTAACTAGACTGCGATGCATGTGCTTTGCTGGCTGAGAGGAATTGCAGCAGTATCGGCCATCTTCTTCAATCAGGTAGACCCAGAAAATGAAATCACAATTTTAGCAATGAAAATTAATTTAAAGGTTTAGGCCTGTGGATTAAATGCTGCTGCCGAACAAGTCTTCAAAAGCCTGCACAACAACGGAAACTAATATAAAGAACTACAAATAATCAATGAGATATCATGTGGCTAGAGCCTTAACTAGGGCACACACAATACAGAGACCTAACCATACATTTGGACACCTCAAACTCAATATCCTTGAGGAAGACTGTCAAAATCAAAACACGTGTTGGTTTCAGTTTCATGCAAATAACAATGCAATTCAAATATTGCACAAGCGCGAAAAAGGACTACTATTGGTATCCTTATTGAATGGGATATGGGCGCTCAGTGGAGCAATTTCTATAACACCGCATTACAACTGGTTTGTCCATCATCTGAGCGGAAGTCATGTCAAAATATATTTGTTTAGATTCTTTTTTAAGATGCTAGCCTGGCTTGGTGGCCTTGGTTTGTAAAAAGTATTTTCATCTTCGGTACTTGGGCATTCTAACCTTGCAATTTGTTTTATGCGTCGGGCGATCACATACCAAAAGAGTGTTTCCTTGTTTTCCTTGCAACAGGACCACAATAGGTGCATAAGGATACCCTGGGCTAGAAGAGCATGCTAGCAGAAAGGTAATGTTGAGGGGTGGGATGGGGAGTCTCTACAATATTACATAGACACATTTTTCAAAGTCTACAAACTGGTTGGCTCAATTTGATTGAACTTTTTCTTTTATGCTATGGTAATGCCCACGGTACCCCTTGCCACTCACCTCTCCACCTTCCTGTTACGATACACGCACGTATATTGCACTATAATGGAGTAACAACTTACATAGTAAACCTAAAATTGAATTACTAATAACTTTTGACTCGCATGCCGGATTTGTCTTATATTTTGCAAACAAAACATTGCGCACAAAGCGTTAAGCATGAGGTCTGGCATGGATTCACATGCTCATGAATATTCCCAGTCAGGCTGGGAATCCTCAGTAAAAGAATAAATCAGTTTGTTTTGTTTCTGAACCGTGTTTTCTCCTAATAACCAATCACTGGTCTCTGGGACATACTGCCCCAGCCAATGACTGCCCTCTACCTAGGTCCCTCTTCTGGCAGCCATCTTCAGATTTTTACAGCACGTTCAAGTGTTGGGAATCCTTGTGCTTAGCTCTCGAGCTTTTGCTGTGTATTGCGTTTTTCAAAGAGTTTACTCTATTTTTCTGTCAAATTGAGCCTCAAGCTCCACCGATTAATCCTCCGATTAACGGGGACCTGTTTGTTTCAGAAAGCTCTACGCCCCTCAAGGACACATTTTTGTCAAATTTCATTTCTTGGAGGGTTTTAGAAGATCTTGAAGGCCTACTCCTCGTGGTCCTGGTCGAAGACCGACTCGGCGCCTCCGTTTATGATCTGCCCAGGATGTGGACTACAGAATGTCTTCAAGGAAGATGGGCACTCCCTGTGTCTCTACTGTCTGCACGCAGATAAATCGCACGTCGAGGAGGCCTGTACGTTCTGCAAGGACATGTCCTCCCGGACCATGAAGGACCGTCACAAGCAACTCTCTGACTGACTGGAGTCGAAGAGCCCGGCGGCAGATGAGCCCCAGCAACGTACTTCTCCCAAGAGAAAATCCGAGCGGTCTTCTAAGACCTTTGAGGGCGCTCCGGCACCGGGGGCCCAACATAAGGCAAAGCACCGGGAGTGCTGTTGGTACAGGCTCCTCGGCTGCCAGGCCGGGCGCAGCATCGCAACGCCGTCAACCACGCACCAACGCTCCTGCTCGACGAAAAGGAAGTCAGACAACCCGGGGAAGCTCCTGGAGAAGGCCCGGTCGGTTCCGACGGAAAAAGCCACAGTGAAGGCCTCCGACGTGCCTAAGGTCGTGAAGGCCCAGATTCACCAGGCTAAGGCTTCGATTGAGGGAGTGCTAGCGTTCCTTGACGAAGACCGTGCAGGCGGCCCCAGTGGAGATGGCCCCCAAGCCAAGAGTTTCCCTGCCCAGCCGAAGGGAATCTTCTTCCACGCCCATCGATGAGACCCCTGTGAAGCCCCTGGGCGACAAGAAGGGGGATTGGCATGATAGTCCTTCCGGACTCGGATATCTCCTCCGAGGATGAGCTTTCGTGCCTCAGGTCAGTTCTTGACGCAACGTTTGTCGAGGTCAGATCCTACGGGAAGAACCCCGACGAAGCCGGACGTGGAGAGCGATGAGGGAGACGATGAGGAACGGCAGATCGAAGAGGAGCTGGGGGACACTACACCACTGCCGACACTCCCGTCGCAACCGCTGCCACCACCGACGGACAGGTCGAAGGACATCTTGCTAGCCTTGCACAAACTGTGCTGACATAAGGACACTGATGCCTTTGCCTCCTGGCGGACGATCTACCAGCACCTGGACTGTCGGGGAGCCCTCCATCCAAGCAAAGGCTATCCTTCACCTCCATCCCCTCCACTGATGGACGAGACGGAGACAGAGACGATGGGGACGGATGACAGAGGCGATGATGGAACTGATCTCCGGTCACCCCCACCCCGGGCTTCTCCTCCCGATGAAATGGGCTCCTTTCCTGCCATGATTGCTAGGGCCTCAAAGCCTTTTCAGCTATGCCCCAAAGAGTAGAAGGAGGGATTCCTTTATCAGCGACAAGAGGCCAAGAGGAAGACTGTACTCTCGGTCCCGCTGTTGGACGACATCTGGGACGAAGGGCTGGCCCTCCTGAAGAACCCATTCTCGGCCCCGGCAAAGAGAGACCGGTATGAGAAGTACTGAGTCCCAGACTCTGCACCTATGTGCCTCAGAGCGCAGCTGTCCCAGGATTCAGTGGTGGTCGCGGTGGCCTAGAAGAAAACTGCTGGGGCGACGGCATTGACTTCCACTTCCCCGCCGGATGGTGAGGGGAAGAAGCTGGACACCATGGGACGTCAGGTCATCTCGTCGGCAATGATGACCATTAAGGCGGCCAACGCTTTCGCGGCCCGCTACGATAGGGAAATGTGGTTTAAAATCACCCCTCTCCTGGGCTTCCTCCCAGATAAGAGGGCGGAAGCCCTTGAGATCTTGAAAGAAGGCGAGGTGGCTTCGGAACACGCCATCACGGTGGCCACGGACATCGCTGACACCGGTTTCTGCCAGATGGCAACCGCGTTTGCCTTCGCCGACGTGGCTGGCTCAGGGCCACCGATTTCCGTCAGGACGTACAGGCAAGGGTACTGGACATGCCCTTCGACGGAAACAACTTGTTCAGCAAGGCAGTGGACGAGTCACTGCAAGCCACCAAGGCAGACACCGAGACGGCCCGTGCCTTGGGCACGCTCAAACGGTGCCTCCAAAGGATTCGCCGGCAGCTCTTCATACCTCCAGGCGCCCCGTTATTCGTCCCATGAAGCCTACAGAGGCCGCAACAAGGCCGGAGGACATCGTCCTGCCATGAAGGGCTCATGGTGGTAAGGCCTCGGCGAAGTAGGACTGAACCGGCCGTGACGTCTGGCCCTCACCCGAGCACCCCAGTGGAAGGCCGGCTGGCAAACTTCGTCAGCATGTGGAAGTCCATTTCCACCGCCCGTTGGGTGCTAGATGCCCTGGCCCACGGGCACACTCTGGAGTTACAAGGGAAGTGTCCCCGTTTTCCACCGGTGGCCAGGAAAGAGAACCACATTCTGCAGCTTCTGCTGGAGGTGCGGGCAATGCTAAAAAAAGGGCGCAATAGAATTCGTCCCAAAGAGGCTCCGGAGTTTATTTGCGGTACTTCCTCGTCCAAAAGAATACCGGCGGTTGGTGGCCCATTCTACATCTTTGCCACCTCAATAAATACATAAAATCCCAGAGGTCTCGGATGGTCACCCTCCAGCACGTGCTGGGACAGCTGGAGGAAGGGGACTTCCTGTTGTCGCTGGACTTGGAGGATGCCTACTTCACATCCCCATTCACAAAGGACATCGAAAGTGTCTGCACTTCGTGGTCCAAGGGTGGCTCTACCAATTCAAGGCCCTCGCCTTCAGGTTGAAGTCGGCCCCAAGGGTCTTCAAGAGCCTGGCACCAGTGGCGGCACTGCTGCGCCTGAAGGGGATCCACGTCTACCCCTACCTGGACGATTGGCTCATCCGAGCGAAGTCAAAGGAACTCGCCGTCGGACACAAAGTGAGGACCGTCCGCCTGCTCACGGAACTGGGGTTCTCGATAAACTATGCAAAGTCCTGCTTGGAGCCATCTCCCAGACTCAACACAGTGGGGCGCCTAGCCGCACCGTCGGAGGACAGGATAAAGACAATCCTGGGCAAGGTACAACGGCTGTTGACGATGAAGGTTGCCAGGGTGAGGTCCATCAAGTCCCTGCACAGCATGTCGTCATGCATCTACCTCGTCCAGCTGTGCAGGTTGCGGAGGCGGCCGCTGCTGGATTTCCTCGACGCCCCTTGGATGCAAGCGGCAGGAAGCTTTGAGGACAAGATCGCCCTCAACGAGACAATTCGGTGGTGGGGTGTTCACGCGCATCTCGCGGTGGGCACGGACTTCCAAACCCCGGCGCATCAGGAGACGGTGACGACGGATGCCTCCCTGGAGGGATGGGGCGCACATACCTGAAATCTCCACGCACGAGGCCTGTGGCTCCCAGAGGAGAGAACATTACACATCAACGTTCTGAAGCTCCGAGCCATGTTTTGGGCCCTCAAGTCATTCCTTCCGTCCCTCAAGGGCAAGGTAGTCTTCACCGACCACACCACCACAATGTTGTACATTCAGAAGCAGGGGTGAAAGGGGCCCCTAGGGGACCCAGACGTCTATGGAAACAAGGCGGGTCACCATACATGATAGAGACGCCAGACGCAAAATTGTATTCTCCAGCATGGGGTCTGGCATGGATTCACATGCTCATGAATATTCCCCGTCGTCAGGCTGGGAATCCTCGGTAAAGAATAATCAGCATCGGTTTTGTTTCTGATCTCTTTCGCAGTAGTAACCAATCACTGATCTCTGCGTCATACTGACCACAGCCAATGACTGCCATCTCCCTAAGCCCCGCCTCTGGCAGCCATCTTCAGATTTTTACTGCACGTTCAAGTGTTTGGATCCTCGTGCTATTGCTCTCGAGCTTTAGTGCGTTTTCGAGCTTTTTCATAGGAAAATCTCTTTTTTCGGTCAAAAGAGCCTCAAGCTCCACCGTTTCTTTATCCGATCAACGGGGACCCGTGTCGGATTCTTCTATGCCCCTCAAGGGTGAAGATTTCGTCAAGCCACGCTTTTGGAGGACTCCAGAAGTTTCTCAGGCCCATCTCGGACATGGCCCAGGAGAAGGGAAGCTCGACGCCCCGGAAAGCTGTTCAGGGCCTGCCCTGGATGCCAGCTTCAGAATGTCTTTAAGGAGGACGAACACTCCCTTTGCCTATACTGCCTGCATGAGGACAAGACGCACGTGGAGAAGGACTTTGCGTTTTGCGGCAACATGTCGGAGTGGACCATGAAGGACCGCCATCTGCGTCTCGCCAACTGGCTGGAAGGGAAGAGCCCGTCAGGTGAGAAAAAGAAGTCCGAGCGGTCTTCTAAGACCTTTGAGGGCGCCCCGGCGACGGGGGCCCAACAGAAGGCCAAGCACCGCGAGTCCGATGGCACCGGGAGCGCCGAACGGTCAGGTTCTATGGTTGCCAGGCAGGGCGCATCCTCCCTGGCGCCATCAACCACGAGCCAACGCTCTGGCTCGGATAAGAGGAAGGCCGAGCACCCGGCGAAGCTCCTGGAGAGACCCCGGTCGAGCTCGAAGGCCCCATCGGAGGGGGAGCGAGGCGGTGACCCTCCCCCCAAGGTGGTGAAAGCCTTGTTCCACCCTGCCAAGGCCTCTATCGAGACAGTCGCGGCAGCCCTGGCTCAGCCTGTGGAGGCTACACCAGCGGAGGCGACCTCGGGGCCCAGAGTCTCCCTGCCACCGCGGAGGGAGTCCTCTTTCAAGCCCATCGACAGGACCCCCGTGAAACCTCCGACGGAGAAGAAAAAGGGGGGGCAGGAGGTCGTCGTGGATTCGGCCTCAACCTCTGAAGAGGAGCTGATCGAAGTCTTAAGCCACGGCATTGGCGTGGAAGAAGACCAGCCCGTCGGAAGGGACCCCGACGTATGAGACGACGAGAATGTCGAGGGTGCCGACGAGGCTCCTGACCACCCGTCGGAATCCCCTCAACCAGTGCCGCAAGACAACTCAGTGGCCATTTTGTTGGCTATACAGTCCTTCTGCTCGGAGAGAAGGACGAGATTGCCGTTACCACCAACGGAGGAACCGCTCCCGACGGGGGACCCGGAGCCAGGCCCTTCTGGGAGCCCTCCTCCTAAGAGAAGGATTCATCCTCCACCTCCTTTTCAACCATTGCACCCTGGTCAGCCCTCCTCCCCGTCCACGACCCGTGGGGATGATACGGGGACGGACACGGCCGCGACGGGTACAGACGACGAGGTTTACGACAAGGAACTTCCGTCGTCGCCTCCTCCCCGGGCTTCCCCACCCGACGAGATTGGATCGTATCATGCCATGATCGCCAGGGCATCCAAGCTTTTCCAGCTCTGCCCGGAAGAGAAGAAGGAAGGTTTCCTTTATCAATGGCGCGAGACCAAGAGGAAGACGGTCCTCGCTGTACCTCTACTGGACGATATCTGGGATGAGGGTCTCGCCCTCCTCAAGAACCCATCCACAACGCCTGCGAGAAGGGATCGGTACGAGAAGAAGTACCGGGTCCCGGACACGGCCCCCTTGTGCCTTTGGGCACAGCCAACCCCGGACTCGGTCGTCTCCGCGGCGGCCAGGAAGAAAGCGGGGGGGGGGGCTTCGGCCTCTACGTCAACCTCCACCCCGGACGGCGAGGGAAAGAAATTGGACACAATGGGACGCAGAGTCATCTCATCGGCAGCAACGACGATTAAGGCTGCCAACGCCTTGGCTATCGTAGCCCGCTACGACGGAGTTGTGGTACAAGATCGCCCCCCTGCAGGACTTCCTACCGGACGACAAGAGGGTGGAAGCCCTAGAGATCTTGCAGGAAGGAGAAGTGGCGTCGGACCACGCCATTACGATAGCGACGGACATCGCTGACACTGGGGTTCGCCAGTTGGGCAACGGCGTGTGCCTTAGACGGCGTGGATGGCTCAAGGCAACGGACTTCCGGCAGGACTTGCAGACCAGAGTTTTGGACATGCCGTTAGACGGGAGCAACCTGTTTGGGAAAACAGTGGACGATTCCCTACAAGCCATCAAGACGGACACGGAGACGGCCCGGGCGCTTGGTGTTCTCCAGCGACGGCCGCCCTTTCGGAGCGCCGGAGGCAAGCAGGGTGCCTCCAAAGATTCCGGCGGCGGATATTCCACCTACCGTCAAGCGGCCCGTTCGTCGTCACAGGGAGCCTACAGGGGACGAGGCAAGTCGGGCAGAACCCGCCGTCGTCGCCAGGGAGGACAAGGCGGCAAAGCCTCGTCGAAGCAGGACTGAACCGGCCGTGGGGTCGGGCCCCCACCGAAGCATCCCGGTGGGAGGCCGGCTGGCGAACTTAGTCAGCGTGTGGGAGTCCATCTCCACCGACCGTTGGGTGCTGGACGCCCTCGGCCAGGGTCACGCGCTCGAGTTTCTAAAGAAGTGCCCGCGCGTCCCCCCCCGTGGCCAGGAAGGAACATCATGTCCCTCAGCTTCTCTTGGAGGTAAAGGCGATGCTCAAGAAAGGCGCCATCGAGCTCGTCCCAAAGAGGCTTTGGGGCTCTGGAGTTTACTCAAGATACTTTCTTGTGAAGAAGAAGACGGGAGGATGGCGTCCCATCCTGGTCCTACGACGACTGAACAAATTCATCAAGGCACAGAAGTTCCGGATGGTCACCCTCCAGCACGTCCTGGGTCAGCTGGAGGAGGGCAATTTCCTGTCGTCGTTGGATTTGGAGGATGCTTACTTCCATATCCCCATCCTAAAGGGACACCGAAAGTTTCTCAGGTTCGTGGTCCAAGGGCGTCACTACCAGTTCAGAGCCCTTCCCTTCGGATTGAGGTTGGCACCCAGGGTGTTCACCAAGTGCCTCGCACCGGTGGCGACGCGGCTCCGCCTGGAGGGGTCCACGTCTACCCCTACCTGGACGACTGGCTCATCCGAGCAAAGACAAGGGAGCTCGCCGCGGAGCACACGGCAAGGACCGTCCAACTACTCACGGACCTGGGATTCTCCATAAACTACGCCAAGTCCCATCTGGTGCCCGCTCAAGACGCACTGTTTCTGGGAGCGAAACTCCACACAGTGGCGCTTCTGGCCTTTCCGCCGGAGGAAAGGACGAGAGCCATCATGAGCAAGGTGCAGCGGATGCTGGTCGCGGACCCGGCCAGGGTGAGGTCCATCAAATCCCTCCTCGGAATGATGTCTTCTTGCATTTATCTCATCCGCCTGTGCAGGCTTCGGATGCACCAGTTACAGGCGTTCCTGGACGCTCACTGGAGACGACGGGCAGCTTCAAGGACAGGATCACACTCGACGGGAGCTTCCAACCAGCGATCCGGTGGTGGGGCACCCGTGCGCATCTGACGGCGGGCATGGACTTCCAGACCCCGGGCCACCAGAAGACAGTGACAACGGATGCCTCCCTGGAAGGGTGGGGAGCGCACACCGAAAATCTGCACGCGAGAGGCCTTTGGCTTCCGACGAAGTCCCTCCATATCAATGTCCTGGAGCTCCATGCAGTGTTTTGGGCCCTCAGGTCCTTTCTTCCGTCCCTCAAGGGCAAGGTGGTGCGGGTCTTCACCGACAACACCACCACCATGTTCTACATCAGGAAGCAGGGTGGCACCAGGTCCCCAGCCCTGTCCAAGGAGGCGCAGGATCTGTGGCATTGGGCCGTCGCCCAAGGGATGTTTTTGGTGCCGTTTCATCTGGCAGGAATAAAAAACACCATCGCCGACTCGCTCAGCAGAGAGCTGCGCTTGTGCCACGAGTGGGAACTACGACAGGATTTAGTGGACCGCCTCTTCCGACGGTGGGGCACACCCCAGATCGATCTGTTCGCGACGGCGACGAACTCCAAGTGCCGGAGGTTCGCCAGCAGGTTTCCCCAGCCGAGGAGCATGGGCGATGCTTTCTCGTTCCCCTGGGAGGGCCTATTTCTATACGCGTTCCCCCCCATTGCCGTTGCTGATCCGGCACATCAACCAGCTCAAGAGGTCACGGTGCAGGATGATCCACGTAGCACCTGCGTGGCTGAGGCAGATATGGTTCCCGGACCTTCTGGACTTGTCAGCGTCCCTGGCATTCAAACTGCCAGTGGACGCGGATCTTCTCTCCAGGGAAGGAGGCGCCATCCTCCATCACGACCCGAAGTCGCTGAACTTGCAGGCCTGGCTCCTGCAGTGTTAGAGTTTGGAGGTTACGACATACCGGCCGACTGCAGAGAGGTTCTTGCAAAGGCCAGGGCGTCCTCAACTCTTAAATGCTACAGACACAAATGGAAGAGGTTCTCTGTCTGGTGCCACGCACAGAAGGTTAACCCTCAACGGATTACGGCTCCTCAAGTACTGCCGTACCTACTGACGCTGGCCAAGGCTGGACTGGGGCACGCTTCCATCAAGATTAATCTTGCTGCGATCTCCCGATACACCAGAACCACGGGACGGATGTCTTTGTGGTCTCATCGTCTGGTGAAAGAATTCATGAAGGGACTGTTCAGATCGTTCCCGCCGGTGAAGGCTCCGGCCCCGGCGTGGGAGCTCAACGTGGTGCTGGCCAAGCTCATGGGACCTCCGTTCGATCCTCTGCACTCGGCTCCGTTGAAGTTCTTGTCGTGGAAAACAGCGTTTCTTGTGGCCATCACCTCTGCACGACGGGTGGGAGAGATACAGGCCCTTTCCTGCAAGCCCCCGTACTTGACTTTTCACGACACGAGGGTAGTGCTCAGGACGCACCCCTCCTTCATGCCCAAGGTGCCGTCGGACTTCCACCTCAACGAACCCTTGGTGTTGCCTGTTTTCTTCCCGTCGCCGGCTGAAAGGACTTTGCACTCGCTGGGTGTGGCTAGAGCGCTGAAGTTCTATGTGGACCGCACAAAGAGTTTTCAGAAGACGTCACAACTTTTTGTGAACTTTGGACCTGTCAATCAGGGGAAGGCTCTCTCAAAGGCTTCTATTTCCAGATGGCTCTCCGGCTGTATCATGTACTGTCATTGGTTGGCAAACCGACCGCTGCCCGGCCGTCCGAGAGCCCATTCCACCCGAGCGATCGCAGCTACCACGGCGTTCCTATCTGGTGTGCCCCTGCTGGACATCTGCAGGGCTGCTATGTGGAGGTCGACGCACACCTTCACAAAATTCTACTGCGTCGACCGGGATTCCAGGGAGGAGTCCAGGGTCGGCCAAGCAGTGCTGCGCAACCTGTTCGCCTAAGGTGAGCCTGGTGAAGAAGGTAAGAGATGCTTAGTGTTGTTGTTGGATTGCTTAATGTTGAGCCTGTTGCCACCTCCTGTGGTTGTGCATGTGTGTACTGCTATGTATTCTTTTATTCATGAGCATGTGAATCCATGCCAGACCCCATGCTGGAGAAGGAACAAGTTACTTACCTGTAACTGTTGTTCTCCAGCATGGGTCTGGCATGGATTCAAATGCGAACCCTCCCGCCTAGCCCTCTGCGGCTCTTCACTTGGTCATACTGCCACTTCACGTGCTACCAAATCTGAAGATGGCTGCCAGAGGCGGGGCTTAGGGAGTCATTGGCTGTGGTCAGTATGACGCAGAGATCAGTGATTGGTTAATACTACGAAAGACAGATCAGAAACGAAACTGATACTGATTTTTCTTTACCGAGGATTCCCAGCCTGACAGGGAATATTCATGAGCATGTGAATCCATGCCAGACCCATGTTGGAGAACAACAGTTACAGGTAAGTAACTTGTTCCTTCCCAAAGCTAGGGTTTTATTGCAAAGCAAAAGTCTCAGTTGGCCAACTCGGTTTCACGCCCCGCGACGTGTATCTCTAGACCTCGAGGGACGCAAGAGACGAATTACGTACATCAGTTACATATATACAAAATGCATATCAAACAATCCGCTATGACATGTTTAACACCCCCCCATTTATTGGGTTTCTTTGAACTTGGTGTGATGATGAACATCTCCGACCACCAGACACCTTCAAACATCTATTCTAGAAACAATTTGTGAGTGCAAAGACATCTTTCGGTTATTGAACACAGCGCTTCTGTTCTTGGAAGCGAACTACATACGGGGGAGGGTGAGTTGCATTCCGGACCTTGCTCTCTATCAGGTGCTATTCGCGTCCTGGGAGCCGACATGCTCTAGCGGGCTCAGCAAAGGGGGGGCCGTAAGAAAAGCATAATTCAAGCCTTTAGCGGTATTATTCTAACATAGTCTACCATATAACGAGACTGGCTGGCAGCTGAGAAATGATTAAATGCCCTGCAGCTCTGCTTCAAGGCTACATTCGGGAGGGAGCCGGGCAGTCTTCCTGGCGCTGCCTACGTTTGTGTTTCAGAAAACTCTTATCCTCACGGGCCTGCGTCCTTGCCCTTTCCACATACAGACAACAATGTTTCACAGTCGAGCAGTGTAAGCGGAAAATATACTGCGAAGCAATAGGAACAGAAAGCAATGAGCAATGGTTAGAAAACAAAATGGCGATTCTTGTTACATCAAAATGGCCGTTCATTGGCAAAATCGAAAACCTATATTTTGTCATATCGTGCATGAGACGGTTGGCCCACGGCCACCAAAATGCGTTTGCGGTCTCAGAGTAGAGGTATCCGTATTTCCAGACTGACAAACCCTCCTTTGGCCGTATGCCAAACGTCTCATCTATTTATTGAAACCTCCTCTAGTGATGATGAATCTGAAGTACTTATGTCTGAGTCTTGCATGCTATCGTCGACATCATTGTCTTCATCAATATCTATTGCCATCAACTCTTTTACTGCTCATCTCATTTGGGTCTGGGCTACTTCGATCATGAGGTTGTTTTTTCTTTATCATATGCATGCATCCTTCCGTACGTCCCTCAGTTACCTCAGCGCAAACTATGGGTAAACAATGTATACAACAACAGCACGTTAGGAATATTCCGAACACCACTACTAATATTGAGATCAACTTCCATCCCCAAGATCGTAACATTCCCCAAAACCAAGATCCTATTCCCCAGCTCCCTTCTCCAGTAGGGAGTTCATAGCTTAGAACGTGCATTTTCTTTATTGCTTCAAAGATCGTGGGGGAATAGTCATTGACATAAACGCAACATGCTGATCCCACTATTTTGCAAATTCCCCCACGATCAACCAGGATCACATCGAGAGCCATTCTATTTTGCAGTGTCATTAACCTGATTCCTCTTTCTTCCAACGTCATGTTAAATAATACATCTGTTGTTGTGTGTGTTGTATTCTGTAGGATTCTGGACAGTTGCCTTATATTATAGGAGTTCACTATCTGTCCTAAGAATGGAATGAATGATTTTGCTACATCAGTTGCTATTAAAACACCTTTTGACTTTTGACTCTAGTTTTGGATAATCTGGCCATGGCTGCTGTTTCTAAGAGGAATACTCCTGGGAACAGTAGCCCCAGGTAACATGTACCTCCCCAGTTTCTGGGCAACCAAGGGTATGCTTTCTCTCCACATATAAAATAAACTGGATCACCTATGTATACTGGTTCTATTTCCCATCTTAGTATCACTATATTCATACAACCAGTATATGTTCCGACTGAAAAAGAGCCTTTCTTTTTTAGACAAAAAGGGACAGTTCTTGGGCTATAATTCACTGTGTAAGATGGGGGAATTGCATCTTTGTCCCCTTCTGTTCTCACACGAAACGTCATTACAGAAGTTTTCGTCTATTTTGTCGTGTTATCTTCCGTGTACTTTTCCTCGTGGGCTCTGGGGCTATTACTTGTGCTTTATGGAAAATGGAACAACCCACAGGCTTAATTATCTCCTCAAACTCATTCATGTTGGTGCTGTCTAATTGACCCGTATTACTCTCATTCCATTTCCCATAGAACATTGCACCTAAAGATGCACTACATGCAGAACTTAATGGTAATGGCTGCACATACCACCCTATTCCTTTTCCGGCATGCTGTGGTAAATGGTGGGCACATACCCAACAGTTTGTTTTCTTCAGGATTGTATGTGTAATGTTCATTATCAGCAGTAAGGTGTTATTTCCAAAACCTTCCCTGTCTTTTTCTTCCATTGGGGGTAGGGTATAAGTGATCACCTGAACCGGGCTTTCAGTAGTGGATATATTAATTATTGGTAAAAACATTTCTAATGGGTGCATTGTTTCTACCCACCATAATATTAGGGCTGTCGATATTGGTGCTAACACGCTCATAAAGCACATTATTATCGTTAGTACCAGCATACAATTTGTTTTACCATGCGTTTTTCTTAAACTTATAGTCTTTATAACTGACTTATTCTCAGCAGTGGTGGTGCAGGAGGAGGCTGGAATCGGTCCCGGCATGTTTCTCGTCGTCCTTTTTCTTCCTTATCACAGTTCGTTGTGGATATCTCTCTTTGTCGCGCTTGCTGTGATGTTTTTAAGTTCAATGGAATTGTCACTGTTCAGTTCTGCCTGTCGTTTTTAGCCTGGATTCGATTATTCGTTTTTAGGCGAGATCACTTGTCCCCTCTTTCACTGCTCAGAGGACCTTTGATTAGTTAGCTTATCGCCTTAGTATCATGTGCGCCCAGCTTGCTATGGTTCCGGACACATGTACTTTTTATGATCGCACCAAGGAGCCGCGAGTCTTGAATTGTCCGACTTGCATAAGTCTCACGCTTCTCTCTTCTACACCTCTGGTTCCTTCTCCGTCCATGAGCTGAACCAGAGGGTGACATAAACACCAAAAAGACTGTGGATCACTTTGTCTTCCGAGGCCGCAGGTCGTATCGCCTTGCTCCTGCTATCGTTTGATCCGTGAACAGTGCCGGTGCACTTTCAGATTCAGGCTTGAAGTCAGCCTGTGGCGCTACTGCAGGTGGCGGTGTGCGCCGCGCCAATGATGCAGATCCGTTTTTTGAAGTGCAGGCAAGTGCTGGTGGGCGCCAAATGGGTACACGATTTGGTTTTGCTGGTATCTGCAAGGCAGATTTTGCGTCGGTCAGCAGTGATGTCGATTCTGCTGGGCAACGTTGGGGCACTCTTTGCCCTTCCCCCTCTTTGGCAATAGTCTCAGACTTTGTTTCGAGTTTCACTTCTCGTTTTGGCAGATTAGGTGGCTGCTCACTGGCAACAGTTTCTTTCGTTTCTGGGACCGCTGTCTCTTTCCAGACATCAGTGTCAGGCAAGACTTTCAGTGCAGTTGGAATCTTCTTGGCATGGGTGGCATGGATCCACGACTTCCTTCCATCCACCCGTATTGCCGTCTGCGTCGCCAAAAGTACTTGATGGGGCCCGCGCCACCTGGGTGCTAATGATGACTTTCTTTCAAAGTTTTTTAGCAGCACCCAGTCTCCTGGCTCCAGCGCGTGCCCCGGACCGGTGTATCTCACTGGTAATGCCTCCTGCACCTGCTAATGAATCAAATGCATTTCTGCATTAAAAGGCCACAATATGTACTAAGCACAGGATGTTCTATCTCACTAAGTTGTTTTGGCTGAGGTGCGCACCAAACATTTCCTGGCCTCCCCATTACGATTTTGTACGGGGAGAGCCCAGTTTTAGCCTGTACAGACGTACGCATGCATAATAGTGCTATTGGTAATGCATCCACCCAACTCAACTTGCTTCCCGCACAAATCTTGCTAATCTTTGATTTAAGAATCCCGTTGTGCCTCTCCACAAGACCGGCAGAACTCTGATGCCTTGAACTATGGAATCTTATCAATCTGGAGACCAGCACATATCTGTAATACCACTGCACCCACAAAATGCGGTCCATTATCAGACCAGAGGACCCAGGCCAAGCCAAATCTGGAAAAGTACTCCTTCAACATTACTTTTGCCGTACTCATTGCTGTGCAATCCTTCAAAGGATATGCCTCCACCCACTTACTGAATGCACAGATCACCACCAAGACGTATTTCAAGTTTTGGCACCTCTCCATCTCTATGAAATCAAAATGGATTACCTCAAATGGCCTGGAGGGCGGACCAAAACTCCCTGTTGGAGTCACTGTTCCCTTTCCTACATTGTGTTGTAAACACGTGATACCGTTCTGCACCAACCTCTCTGCATTCTTTTTTATGTTTACATTCTGCCATACTGTAGAAATGTGCTGTATTATTTTCTTCGCACAGATGTGCGTAGGGCTGTGGGCCATTGTGACCATTGCAGTCACGTACGAATTTGGCAACATCCAGTTTCTAGCTCCC
This sequence comes from Ambystoma mexicanum, assembly GCF_040938575.1. Lineage (NCBI taxonomy): Eukaryota > Metazoa > Chordata > Amphibia > Caudata > Ambystomatidae > Ambystoma > Ambystoma mexicanum. The sequence continues at coordinate 1,186,439,468 of NC_090922.1, forward strand.
TTGTCCACCCAACAACCCTCCAGATCCAACTCAGCAGATCCCTCTGCCCACCCCTGTATTTCATCGGCCGTAGCCTCGGCCTGCATTTCTTTGACAATCGCAACTCCATCTTCTATCATACAGGGTACTTCCTCTGTCTGAACAGTCATCATCTTGGTATTCAAATCAGTGGCAGTTTGTTTCGCAATTCTGTCTGCAAACGCGTTTCCCTCTCCTACTTTGCATGTTACATTTTTTATGTGCCTCGCATTTCACTATTGCTAGGCGCTTTGGAAACGTGAGTGCAGACGGCAATCGTACAATCAAAGGGCCATGTTGAATTCTGGCACCATGTGATGTCAGGAACCCTCTCTCAGCCCAGAGTCAACCAAAGTTATGAACCACTCCAAAAGCATACTGACTATCAGTATATATATTCACATTCAAATTTTCAGAAATCTTGCAGGCTCTGGTCAATGCTATTATTTCCGCGGTTTGTGCTGAATTAGGGGAATCTTTTACTTTCTACAACACTCTCTAGGGTAGTGATAGCGTATGCGGCAGTTGTTGTGCCATCTGGTAATTTAAAACATGAGTCGTCACAAAATAACTCTCCATCTGGCTGTTTCTGTGGAATATCACTTAAATCAACTCTTCCCTTGGTTTCTTCCTCAGTAACCATTAAGCAATCGTGGGGGGGTGATTCATTCTTCCCAATTTCTTTTAAGGTCAGTGGCATTAATTCTGCAGGATTCAAAGCGCTACACCTCATAATTTGGATATGGGGCGCGAACAAGATAATCTCATATCTTGTCAATCTAGCAGAGGTGAGGTGTTGCGTATGTGTCCTATTTAATAGAACATCTATGGCATGTGGCACCATCAGAATTAGTGTGCCCCAATACCATCCCTTCTGTTTGTTTCACTGACTCACCAGCCGCCGCGACAGATCGCAAACATCGGGGTAGTGCGCGCGCTACAGGGTCCAGCGCAGAAGAAAAATAGCCGCACGGCCAATTTCTTCCACCTTGTTCCTGTGTCAAAACCGCCAATGCACATCCTTCACTTTCACACACATATAGTCTAAAAATGTTCTCATAGTTCGGCGTACCCAAAACTGGAGCCGAGCATAATGCAGTTTTCAATCCATCAAATGCTCTGACATTCCTCATCCCACTGCAAAGGCATAACCGCATACTTTCTAGTTAAATTCACTAATGGTTCCACAATTAACGCAAAATTACCAATCCATTGTCGGCAATATGAAGCCATGCCTATTATGGCTCTGACTGCTTTTTGTGTCTTTGGAATAGGCATACAAGAAATACTTTCTATGCGTTCTGGATTTGGTCTTCTCCCTCCTTTTGAAAGTAGGTAGCCCAAATAAGCCACCTCCTTTCGATTATACTGAAATTTCTTCAAACTAGCTTTATGGCCATGTGCCGCTAGGTTTAACAGTAGTAATACAGTGCTTTCTTTACAAATATCCTCTGTGTCTGCAGCCAGCAATAGATTGTCTATGTATTGCTAAAGTACACAACCCATGGGTAATTCCAGCATGTCTAGCTGTTCTTTTAATGCATTACTGTAAATACTTGGACTTTCCGTGTAACTTTGCGGAATCCGCGTAAATGATCATCGTCCTAATGTGAACGCGAACAAATATCTACTGTCCTTGTCCACTGGAATACTAAAGAATGCATTTTTCAAATCTACTACACTAAAATATTCGGCTGAAACAGGTATTGTAGGTATTTATTTTGGTTTTGGCCTTGGTTTTGATTACTTCCGTTATTATGATGCTGCTGCATACTATTCCTATTTGGTCCATTCGCTCCTAAATGTCCTCTATGCTGTCTCCTCTGACCAGACCCATTTCTATTCTGTAGATGGGGCATTGTGCTCGCCAATGTCCTTCCTCTTTACAATATGCACACTGATGCGGTCCCACTGTTCCCCCATGCATATTCGAACTACTCCTTCCTTGTGCGTTCCCTCGCCCTCTATTATGTCCTGTTACTTGCTGCAATAGTACCTGTGTTCTTATTAGACATTCTTTCAAGTGTGCCCCCACCTGTTTTCACCATCTCCTTCTGCCCCGGCGATGGTAATTGCTGCCGTTCATTATGCGACCCCTTTTCCCCCTTCCCAAGTCTCCCGATATCCCTACTCCTGTATGCAGGTGTAGCAAACACTTTGACAGGTGCAGTAGACGTTTCAACATAATCATTATCTAATTCATCTCTAAGCTCAAAGTCTATACACATGTTCTCTCACTTCTTCATCCCACTCCCTATAGCGGGCTAATGCATTCAAATCTAACAATCGCTGCGGTGGTAATTTCCCAATTAGCTGTTTCCATTTCTCCACCAAATATTCACCCATGCATTCCAACACTACCTGTCTTTCGTTGCTTCTACGGAAGTCATATATCGAAGCCAATGTTGCCGTCCCATCATTCCCGTCTATATACATCTCTGCCTGTTGCTGCAATTCCACCTTCCTTTCTTTGCTGATTGCGCTGCGGGTTACCCTTGTGCACCCCCGTTGGTCAGTCCCGCCTCCTGCCCCCGCGGTTTCAACTTCAACCCCGGGAAGAACGGACGGTACGGGCGCCATCTTCAAAGGGGCCCCTAGGGGACCCTGACGTCTATGGAAACAAGGCGGGTCACCACACACGATAGAGACGCCAGACATGAGGTTGTATTCCCAAAGCTAGGGTTTTATTGCAAAGCAAAAGTCTCAGTTGGCCAACTCGGTCTCACGCCCCGCGACGTGTATCTCTATACCTCGAGGGACGCAAGAGACGAATTACCTACATCAGTTACATATATACAAAATGCATATCAAACAATCGGCTATGACATGTTTAACACCCCCCCCTTATTGGGTTTCTTTGAACTTGGTGTTATGATGGACATCTCCGACCACCATGACACCTTCAAACATCTATTCTAGTAGCAATTTGTAATTTGTGAGTGCGAAGGCATCTTTCGGTTATTGAATAGAACACAGCGCTTCTGTTCTTGGAAGCGAACTACATACGGGGGGAGTTGCATTCCGGACCTTGCTATCTGTCAGGTGCTATTCGCGTCCTGGGCACGACATGCTCTAGCGGGCTCAGCAAAGGGGGGGGCATAAGAAAATCATAATTCAAGCCTTTGGCGGTATTATTCTAACATATTCTACCATATAACGAGACTGGCTGGCAGCTGTGAAATGATTAAATGCCCTGCAGCTCTGCTTCAAGGCTACATACGGGAGGGAGCCGGGCATTCTTCCTGGCGCTGCCTACGTTTGTGTTTCAGCGAACAGACAATGTTTCACAGTCGAGCAGTGTAAGAGGAAAATATACTGCGAAGCAATAGGAACAGAAGGCAATGAGCAATGGTTAGAAAACAAAATGGCGATTCTTGTTACATCAAAATGGCCGTTCATTGGCAAACTCGAAAACCTTTATTTTGTCATATCGTGCATGAGACTGTTGGCCCACGGCCACCAAAATGTGTTTGCGGTCTCAGAGTAGAGGTATCCGTATTTCTAGACTGACGGGGGCACCAGATGCCCAGCTCTCTCCAAGGAAGCGCAGGACCTATGGCACTGGGCCGTCGCCCAGAGGATGTTCCTGGTACCCTTTCATCTGGCAGGAGTGAAGAACACTGTTGCCGACTCACTCAGCAGGGAGCTGCGCTCTTGCCACGAGTGGAAACTTCGGCAGGATCAGGTGGATCGACTATTTGTACGATGGGGCAATCCCCAAATCGATCTGTTTGCGATGGCAATGAACACCAAGTGCCGGAGGTTCACCAGCAGGTTTCCCCAGCCAGGGGAGCATGGGGGATGCATTCTGATTCCTCTGGGACGGCCTTTTTCTCTATGCGTTCCCACCTTTGGCGTTGCTCCTACGACTCATCAGTCAACTCAGGCGGTCCCGATGCAGGATGATCCTCGTCACACCGGCGTGGCCGAGGCAGATATGGTACCCGGACCTTCTGGACATGTCAGCGTCCCCTCCAGTCAAGCTTCCGGCGGACGCAGATCTTCTCGCCAGGGAAGGAGGTGCAATTCTGCATCACAAGCAGTCGTCGCTGAACCTTCAGTCCTGGATCCTGCAGCGCTAGAGTTTGGAGGATATGAGATCCTGGCGGACTGCAAGGAGGTACTTTCCAAGGCCAGGGCTTCTTTGACTCTTAAGTGCTACGGACATAAATGGAAGAGGTTCACCATTGGTGCTGTGCACAGAAGATAAACCTTCTACAGATTACGACCCCTCAAGTGCTGCCGTACTTGCTGTCGCTGGCCAAGGCGGGGTTGGCGCACGCCTCTTCCAAGATCCATCTGGCGGCTATCTCCCGCTAGACCAGTACTCCGGGGTGATCGTCGATGTGGTTGCATCGCCTGGTTAAGGAGTTCATAAAAGGACTTTTCTGCTTGTTCCCGCTTGTGAAGGCTCCGGCCCTGGCATGGGAACTCAATGTCGTGCTGACTAGGCTCATGGGTCCCCCGTTCGAGTATCTGCATTCGGCACCTCTGAAATTTCTGTTGTGGAAGACGGCGTTCCTGGTGGCCATCACCTCTGCACGATGAGTGGGAGAGATCTAGGCCCTCTCCTGTAAGCCTCCGTACTTGACTTTCCACGCAACAAGGTGCCGTCGGACTTCCATCTCAACGAGCCTTCGGTCATCTGTTTTCTTTTTGTCGCCGGCTGGAGGACTTTGCACTCACTGTATGTGGCTAGAGTGAAGTTCTGCGTGGACCGCACAAATAGTTTTCGGAAGAAGTCACAGCTGTTTGTGAACTTTGGCCCTGTGAACCAGGGGAAGGCCCTCTCCAAGGCCTCCCTTTCCAGGTGGCTCTCCGGCTGCATCACGCACTGTCACCGGTTGGCAAACAGACCATTGCCTGGCTGTCCAAGAGCCCATTCGACAAGAGAGATTGCTGCAACTACAGCGTTCCTGTCTGGTGTGCCCCTGCGGGACATCTGCAGGGCTGCTATGTGGAGGTCTACACACACCTTCATGAAATTCTACTACGTCGACCGGGATTTCAGGGTGGAATCCAGAGTCGGCCAAGCAGTGCTGCGCAACCTGTGCACTTGAAGGTGAGCCTGGTGAGGAGGTAAGAGATGCTTAATGTTGAGTTGTTGAAATGCTTAATGTTGAGCCTTGCCACCTCCCGTGGTTGTGCATGTGTGTACTGCTATGTATTCTTGTATTCATGAGCATGTGAATCCATGCCAGACCCCATGCTGGAGAAGGAACAACTTACTTACCTGTAACTGTTGTTCTCCAGCATGGGTCTGTTATGGATTCACATGCGATCCCTCCCGCCTACCCCTCTGCTCTTGGCCCTTCTGCCACTTTACATGCTACCAAATCTGAAGATGGCTGCCAGAGGAGGGACTTGGGTAGAGGGCAGTCATTGGCTGGGGGCAGTATGACCCAGAGACCATTGATTGGTTATTAGGAGAAAGACAGTTCAGAAACGAAACTGAAACTGATTTTTTTCTTTTACTGAGGATTCCTAGCCTGACGACTGGGAATCTTCATGAGCATGTGAATCCATGCCAGACCGATGCTGGAGAACAACAGTTACAGGTAAGTAACTTGTTCCTTCCGGGAGGGGGTTGGTGTAAATCCGTCCAGTAGTTGAAATATTTTATGGAGAAGAGGGTTATATCTATATCTCCCATGGTACTTTGCAGCAGTGAGGCTTTTTCAGAAATGAAATGCCGCCATTTCTTCAGTGTGAGTTTACCAGGGTTATTTCTTAAATAAGCAGGGTTAGCCAAGTACAAAAAGTGGGAAAAATGCAATTTTCTAGAAGGAAAAAGGATGAAATGGCAACAGGCAAGAGGTGGGGAGGGGGAAAGAGGACACATGTGAAATTGAGAGGTTAAGGGGAGGCGGGCCAAGTTCAAAGCTTTAACTTTTTCTCCTAACCAAGGATATAGCATAACAGCAGGAATGAAAGTGCATCACAAGATAACTGGGGTTATTTTTATGGCTACCCAGTGTCATTTGTTGTACATTACTATTATCGGGGAGTTATACTAACTGCGCTTATGAGGGCATTTTTTTAAAAATGATTTTTAAAAAAACTGATACAAAAAAAAGTGGATTGTTAAAGCTATAGTGAGGTGGAAGATAATGGGTGTGGCCGAAGGCTATACGGCTACTGGGTTACTTTAAGGAACCAAATGGGGCAATATGGAAAGTGGACACGGCCGAAGGCTAGAGGCCCCAAGGAAACATAGTGGAGCAGCATGTCAAGGGTAGTGTACCCAAAAGAAACCTAGTGGTGTGGACACGGCCGAGTGGACCCGTTTAGGAAACCTACTGGAGCAATATGTAGAGTCCATGTTTAGTGGGACTGGAAAAAAGCTACTTGGGAACCTGCGAAGGAGCTTGAGACAATGGTCATGGGCGAAGGACCTGGCTAGTTAGCAGGAATGAAAGGTAGTGTTTTAAAAGATGCAGTGAGCACGGTAGAAGGCCCTGGCAGTGGGGCCCGAAAGACAAGCAGAACCAGCCGTGGCAATCTAGTGTGTCCAAAAGAAACATATTGGGGGAACATGTACAGTGGACATGTAAAAAAAAGATGGTATAAAATAACCCTTGAAATTCGCAGAAAAAACCTTAGTTAATGTGTACAGATTTAACGCAAAAAAAACTTGAAATTCAGCAGATGTGAGAAGTCATGACCAGCTAAAATCTGCACGTGTCCGTTGCAAAGCCCACGAGTATGTACATATTATAAGAGAAGGGATTCACAAAGACCTACAAAATGGCATTATGGGGGACATCAACGGGAGCGTGCTGAGTTAAGCTGGTCATTGACTTCCCACATCTGCTGAATTTCAAGGGTTTTGCTGTGTTAAATCTGCACAACTTAAATGCACCATAACAAATGTTTTTTCAGTGAAATGTATATATTTCGGAGGCTTGTGGATCTGCTTAGATCACATGCTATGCATAGGTTGACATCTACTGGTACTGGTAGTCAAAAATGGATGTCGACTGGGCTTGGGCGTGTTAGTAATACTATCCCTAATGTGACGTCTACTGTACCCATTGCTCCTTCATCTGTCAAGGTCCCTCATTTTTTTTTTTCCTCAATCATAGTCAGTCGCACGTTGCAGAGTTCTCTTGGCTACACGCCTTTATTACTACAAGATTGATATTATATTTCTATTTCCATCGCCCTTTGTCTTCTGCAACCAAAAGTGCTTTTGAGTTTGACAGACTGCCACTGCATCAAAGAGAAGCCCTCTTTCGACTGACATTGACTGCGGCCTATACAGGCCTCAGCGGGCTTTGGCCCTTTACAGTAGAGAGTGTGGTGGGAGATCATATACTCTTCATCTTGGAGAATGCTTATTTCCCTAACTTTCCTTCCCATTTTTCGTTGTGCTGTCTTTCGCTTCCACTGTGGAAAATGCACCTTTAAAATGTTGCCCTTGCGGTCGTAAATATCCCTGGAAGGACACGCACCTGGTGTGCAACCATTGTCTTCCACGGCATCACATCGAGAAGCATTGCAAATCCTGCAAGCTTTTCAGACCCAACACTCTTAAAGATCGACTTACGAAATGTTGGGGCGTCCTTGCCATGCAGGCAGAGGCCTCCATAGGCGTGGCGGGTGAATCAGACGACGTCTGCGTTCTTAGTGACGCTGAAGTCGATAGTTTCAACAGAACCCCAGGTGCAAGCCCCAGACTCCAAAGAGCAGGCCAGCGCTCCCATCACAGAGAAGACATGAGTGGCAAGAGCGCCCACACTACCAAAAACATTGGACACAAGCTGACCATGTCGTCGGCCGTTAAAGGTCACACTGTTGAAGGAGAGGTATAAATCTAAACACCCGCTGTCCTCTCGGCCCTCGCATTTGCCTCACGACAGGTCTCCAAATCAGTTGCTGTGTAGGAAGGTTTCTGACACTGCGCCCACAGTCGGGTTTCACGCTTTTAACTTGAGCCACATTTCTAAATATACCGATAGAACCAAACGTTTCACTTGGCAAAGCAGTAGAGGATGCACTAAAGTGCAAAAGAAGAGCATGAGGCTCTAAAATCCCAGGATAAATAACTAACAAGCCCTTTGTCCAGCGAGGGGAGTTGCACACCCAGCGATTTGTAATTTTTTTTAATTTTTTTTTTTTGTTATTTTGTTTTTTTTCATGGACAAGGTTTCTCACATTCCACGGGGTATAACCAAGGCCAGTCCTAATCCTGGGGTAATCCTGAGTCAGTCAACTGGATACCCTACTACCTTTCAAAGATGGTATAAAAGGTCTAGAAGTAGATGTAGAGCATCCGCTTTTAGTGGCTTCCCTGCCTCTGAGCAATAACACCCTGCTTCTGGTTCCCTCCCATGCAATTCGAGTTAGAGGTAGCTTTTGTCAATTCACCCACGCGGAGGGGATCGCATCCGACAAGTGGGTGTTGTCCACCGTGGCAGGGGGATACTGAATCGAGCTTTTGGAAAAACCCAGATAAACCCCAAAATCATCCGCCAGCCTGCACCCCGCCCCCTGTCCTGATTGGTTGTCCTCCCAGTCTTAGCTGACCATCCCTGGGCAGCCCACTACCCGGCAGCCCCACGGCTAAGGGCAGCACCCATCTAGGCTGCTCCTGGTTGTGTCTGCAGGTGTCCACAGGGGACGCCTTTGCCAGTCATCCTGATCAGTCCCGCAGGCCTCCCTGCTTATCCCCTCCACCTTGCAGACTCTCTAACTTAGGTGTGTTTTCTCCTGTCTTTTAAAATTTGCATTGTATCGGTATTTAAAATTGCACTGTGTCAGTATTGAAAATTGCATTGTGAAACCTAGGCCTTTCTCCCTCGATTCAGTATTCACTTAGGTGTGTTTTCTCCTGTCTTTTAAAATTTGCATTGTGATAGTTCCTTTCCTCGTCTTGTCCAATTGCTTAACTGTCTTGCCTCTCGCTGTCTCGTCTGCGTGCACCAATGCCCTGTGTCCTTCCCTAGTGTTCTCCCCTTCCCTCCCCCTCTCTCTCGTCTCCCCTCTCCCCTCTCCTCCATGGTGCTCTCGGTCTCTCCTATTTTTTCTAACTGCTTCTCTCTTGACTATCCTGCTCTCCTCACTAAATCTGGTAGGAAGAAGTTTAAAAAGGACATCCTGGGGCCAGATTACCAAAGGGTTCAGCTCAGTGCAAAGAAGCACGTGATGTAGTAGCTGTGGCAAGTGGAGTCATTTGTGTTGTATTACAGACAAGTGTGGGAATTAGCCTGGGGCGTAAGGGGACTGCACTGCCATGAACGCTGAGAAAGTGCGCATGCGGTAATATGCACGAGAAACTGCCAATGAAGACTAATGGACTACTTTGCGCTCAGCTGTGAAAGGAAGAAAACCCTGTTACTGGGTAAAATATATTTCACAGGTAGCTATTACTTATTGAATTCTACGTGGGAACTTGTGGGGAGCAAATGGCATGGTGAGGCACAGTACTGGCGATGGTGAAAGCGCTGTAATGTTTTAGAATGCAAAGTGGAAAGAAAGGTGGGACATTTAAAAAGCTGAATAGTGTTGTATGTTTCACATTGCTTGTTCCGTAGAGTGTAATGTGTGCTGTTACCTTTGGGGGAACCACTGACATGCGTGAAGAAATATGTACGAAGACATTTTATAATGCATTTCCTTTCACGCCGTCAGCTTAGCAGTTGGCCGAAGGGGGTTGAGCACATGTGAGAAGGCAGGGCTATTGGCACATACTCAGCCACAAGTGATTAGGTCACAGATGGTTGAGCAGGCTTGGTAATTAGCAAGTCCACAACGTGGAGGTGAGGGGGTAAGGTGGCAGGGCAGCCTTTGGTCTGTTGTGCAAATGGGCCCTGCGCAGACAGTGTTCATATGCACAGATAAGGAGCAGTAAGGTTTGTAGTGCTTTGATTGTTGTCTTGTGTGCTGTAAGGATATGTTTGGGTTCCCCCAGCAACAGAGTGCACAGAGTTTGACGTCCTTATTGGGCTTGCAAAAAACGAACTCTGTGTGGCCCACAAATATCTGCTGTGTTGTCCTCCCTGGATGATGGTGAAGTAAGAAGGCCGTTTTTGAAAGGTTTAATTTTCGGGTAGGCATTAAGTGGTTAATGGAGAAATGTTACTCCGCAAGGAGTATATGATGAAGTAGGAGAGTTGGGAAGGAAAGGACTGGGAACAACTACGTTACTTATGAAATGGTCCCGTTGTCTACCATACACAATCTTCCCTTGCTGCTTCATTGTTTTGGATGTGCTATCTATTTCCTTTGCCATGGCACACCTTAGCAAAACAGCAAAGTTGTGTGGCCTAGGCCGCACTCCCCAATAACCTACCCCATACCCCTTCTGCCCTTCTTGTAATACTGGCAAGGTGTTTGGAGACCTGCGGAAGGCACAAAGACCCGATGTGCACATAGAAAATGGTAGGTTTTTAGAGGTACTGTGCATTGGTCCAGTTAAGTAAAGTAGCACGTGCAAAGGTGTGCGAAAATGTTGAAGTACACGACAAAGTGAAACACATTGTGATGTGTGCTGCCAAGCGACTGGGAATAATGTTTTGTTGTGCCTTCAAGTTGTGCATTGTGTTACGTGCAGTATTTCATGTTGTAAGGTGGATGTTTATGCCATGTCTTAGATAAACAGATTGCAGGAAAGGGTATGTGCAATATGTAAAATGTACAACCGACTTGCAAAATGTATGAGGCAGTGTTGGGAAGATGTGTGGTGCATGTCACGTCGTGTATGGTCTGAAATCCTGCCTGTGCGCGGTAGTGAAAGTGGCCAAACATGGGGAAAGCAGTGCGTCTCCCTGTGCATTGTGTGGGAAAGTGATTAGCTCACAAGTGATTCTGACTGTTTCAGGGAGCGCCGCCGTATGTATGGAATAGGTGGATGTGGGCTGGATCGGAAAGACGATATGCTGTAGCGGTATTTCCGTGCATGATGGGAACTTTTTCAGAGTGAAGTGTGTAAGTAGAAGGTAGTTTTGTATTTTTTTTTTATTTTTTACGGTGTACTGTAGGTTTAGCAATGCATATGTACAAACTGGCAGCCGACGATGTGAACTCCTTGTATGGCCAAGGCAAATGTGGAAGTGGTCCTTTAATGTTTGGTAACGGGTGTTGCTAGCAGGGAAAAGGCACCATTTTCAGATGGAAGGATAGAGGCAAGTGGAATCTAGCATTTGTAGAGTATTTCACCTGTACAGTGTGGTAGGGTGTTATGGCTGGAAGAGTTGTAGTCACTCCGCTAAGTTAGTACTTACGATGATTGGGCCATGGTGGGCAGTGATTGAGTTGGGGTTTACAGTGAAAAGCATAGGTGTGTAGAGTGGTTTTCAGTACCTGCGGGTGGGCAATGATTTTGAACGTGCCGTCTTTAGTAAGGGGGAGTACAACCAGCAACATTAATGGTAAGGAAGGTTTCCAAACCGAAGGTAATGTGAAGTAGCTTGGTACCTCTTCCAGTACAGGTGGTCTGAAAGAACCGGAGCAATTTATTGAGGTGGAGATGAAGGATGTGGCTAGCATTGGAGCCAGAAAGAGAATGCAGATCCCACATGGAGGGGAAATTGTGAGCGTTTCCTTTTGTATGCTTGCAGCACAAAAGGTACATGAATTATAAAGGATGAATTTATGATTGGAGCCACAATTGGAGGTACGGAGAAGGAAAGTTGATGGAGGATATATGAAGCAGGCAAAGGCGATGTGGCCATCTAGGTAAATCAGCATGGTTGCAGCATGGCAGAAGTGTGGTGGGCTCTCATAGCAGGAGATCATATAAGCAGGAGCTCAGTCCTAGCAGGGGTGTGGCTTTCTGTGGAAAACGTCTGGGGTGCAGCTAATGGTCTCACTGTTGGGGCAGGGGGTTAGCTAGTCATGTGCTTGCAGGCCTCAGCCTTATATCCGGGGCAAAACCGAAATAAGCAGGCATAAATCCCCCACCCCCTTGACCACCCAGAGTACTGGTGAGTTAAGGAAGTGCCCTGGCTCCAGGAGCTTTATGGAAGAGGATGTTTTGGAGAAGTACTGTTAGAGGGCCAATGCAATGGTCTTGGCTTTGCAAAACAACACTACCGCGTAAAGTAGATGTGGTGTAGCAGGAGGAACCCACAAGGAAGGCAATGAGCAGGTAAAAACGGAAAGTGGCAGAAGAATGAATGGACTTGTGGACCTGTAGGTATGAGGGGGTGGAATGGTACAAATCTGTGGGCCATCTTGGAGGCATTGATGAGCAAATTGGATAGCACGTCGTGGGCAGAATGGGCATGGTGTCACCTAGGTATGGCCTGTTGCTCTGGGACTGCTATAAGGTGGCCTTCTCATGACACAAGGCATGCCAGTAAATGTTGTGGTAGCTACCCAAGTGGAGGCGATTGAGAGAACAATAAAGTATGTGCAGAACTGGAATAGGATGTGGAGTAGGGTTACAGGGTACCACAAATGTGCAGAACGCACTTCGAAGAACTATGCTGGGTGGACAAGGTTAGGGTGTAGGTGTGTCGCTGTTAGCATGGCAACCATGTTTGGAGGGCCTTCTGGCCATAAAACATATATATAGTGGTTGGAATACACACAATGGCAAGGGATAGACCAGAAGTATGAAATTAGTGTGCAGATGGTTTGCATAGTGCAGTAGTGGGTTACTGAAGCAGTAGTACAGGTTGTACACGCAGAACTACAACGCCCAGTGCTCTGGGACAAAAATGGGATGCATAAAATGATCGTGTTTCAGCAACAACATGGTGTAGCAAGGGGCCACACATGTGAAAGGGCTGTGGTGGCAGGGGGACGTGGGGGAATGTCCTTTTAAGTACAAATATATGCAGCATGTACACATACACATTTCAGTGGGTGTTCCAGCTGGGGTTGGCAGTTTCCTTTCTGCTGTAAATGTGTAATGCATGTTTTGCAGAAGAAGGGTTTCCTGACCCATTGGTTTGGTGTGGCCATTTCCTGCATGTGAAAAATAAGGTTACAGGCTCTACTGTACTTAGGGACAGTACTGCATGTTTAAGGGCCCCTTTCCTCCCCTCCCTTCTGGCCAGATGGCGTTTCCAGTATTTGAAAGCAATGATTTCGTAGCGAAGGTTGTGCCTCGTTTAGGTCAGACGGAAATGGTCCGGTGCTTCTGGGATTAAGGTGCTCCAGCTGTCTGAGGTCTGCTGTTGAATTTGTGTTCTAGAACAATCTGCCAGCTTAGTGGTTTTGGTGTAGCGTGGTAGGGCATGGGCACCAGAGGCTGGAAGTACCTTTGAGAAGAAGGAAGCAGAAGAGATTGCAATACAAGTAGGACAGTGTTGTAACCATGAGTCCACGACAGTGAATGTTGGGTGTTTATAATGCATGTGTGTGTGCATGAAGGGTGTGTTAGGTAAAATGTGTACTAAATGTTTGATGTAGTGTTGACTGGGTGTGTGTCTGAATGTGAGGGAATGGTGTGTGGGAATGTGTTAGGGGTTCTTGTATGCCAAATCATTTTCCATCCATGATGGAGGAAGCAGAGAAAGTGTTATGTTAGGGCTACAGAGGCATTGCAAAGGAGCCAGGGGAGCAAGTGTTTGTGGTGGCTTGGCACTTTGGTGTGCCTTAAGCATACGTGATATTGCAAGGTTTGCGTGGCACTTTCTATGGCAATGTGAACGAATGTGTTTTGACATGGGGGATATTGCTTTATGGTGGCTGTACCAGCCTTGAGCAGTGGAATGTGTTGTGAGCATGGCTTGCAAAACCCCTCCCCACACAGTATGAGCTGCACGACGGGTTAGATGGGCCATTGGTCTCGAGTAATGAAATAGATTCTCTGCTGTTACCCAAAAGTGGTGGCAGACGTGGGATGTTTCATGTGAGAGGTGGACTACTGGCTGTGGTGGGATGATTTACCATAGCAACATTAAAGCAGTACTCCTTGTGGTGAGGTCAGCAAAGTTAATGCACTTGTTTGGGGCCATGTGGTTTGGACTGGTTGCTTGGGCTGCAACGTCATGTGCAGCTCAATTGGTGGAAAAATGAATATCCAAGAGGCTGCCTGTGTTGTGCTTGGATTGGTATTCAGAAAGAACCATACCTTGAAGAGGGCCACATTTTAATAGTGAGGATGTTTACAATGCAGGACTTCCTTTTATTGGCAATTGCGACACCCTCATTGAGAAAACTATTGCATGATGTTTACGTATGGAGTGTATATTGATTAATGTCTACAAAGCAGTACTCTGTGAAGTAGGCTGGTCGATTGTTTGGCATTAAAACTGAGGCAGATCGGCACGTCATTTGTTGCACCTGTAAACTTGTTGCCATATGTGTGCTACAGATTTCAATAGAGGGCACTTACGAAAGGGCAGCTGTACAGTGATGTAGGAAGACTTAAGAACTGTCTCCCTGTCGATGAACAGCACCATGAGAGCCAGAGTAGTTTGGGCAGATTTTCCAAATGGCATCCATGAGGCAGCACCAGTAATGAAGCTGTACAACTGCAATGGTAGTACAAAAAGGTACACTGAATGCAGTTTATAGAACTGTGAAGTCAATCGCAACCCTACTAATAAGCAGGGCGAACACACCGAAAGAAGGTTTGGCTGGAAAGTGTATGAGAAGTGCAAATGAAGGAGCACTAAAGCAGTGTTTTGTAGCAGCAGTGAAATATGCACTTAGCAAGAGATGTGCAGTGTGCCAACCGAGGTGCTGCATAGTAAGGCTGAAATGCTGGGCGAGTAGTAGGAAAGAACTGGCAGTTGTGAAGTGGATGATATGGTGACATAGTCGTGTGTGCATTATGACAATGCATCCTGAATGGATCACTTTATGGGATTGCTGTAATTGGGTGTGGTGACACCTTTCTGTAAAGTAAGGCAGGCAGGCCACATGTTGGGGGTATGACAAAGTTGTAGCTATAGTTAATGGAAAGAGGGATAAAAGGAAGAGCATGAAAAGTTATTCGTAACGTACTTCCTGAGGTTTTACAGGAATGGCTAAGCTGCGTGCCGAGGTTTGGGAAAAGAACGACAGAAAGGGAATAAGCCTAGAAGCCAAAAGAAAGCAATACATGGGGATGGTCTAGAAATGTTAGTGGGAAATGGGGAGTGTGATGTAAAGGGCCAGGGACGGGTGGGGGAGAGAGGACAATTCTGAAAGCGTACAGCAAAAGTGGAAAGAGCAATGAGGTTGTTGGCAGGGAGTAGATTCTGGAAGAACTGTGTTAGTGGAACCTTTGAAGTGCTTTCTGTTTGAAATGTGTTGAAGAGCAGCAGGGTTTATAGTGATAAAGTCGAATGACATGTCAAGTCATAATGTCTAAAAAAAAAAAAAAAAAGTCGAATTTCTTTTTTTGGTTACTTTTTGTTCGAAATGGGGGGGGGGGTTCCCCCCCAACCCCTCTTTTTTGTAATTTATTTTTTGTTCTACCCCTTTTTTTTAACCTCTGGAACCCAAAAAAAAATGTAAATTCAAAAATAAAGCATCCGACTTTTTTTTATTTTCGACATTGTCTTTCGACATAATGTTTTCGACTTATTCACTGCCTACCGAGCAGCAGGGAGGAACATTGTGGAGTAGTGAATGTGAGAGCTGTAATTGGTGAAGGCTTCCTGCTCATGGCTGGTAGTGGTGTATGGAGCACACTGTGATTTTGGAATGGTTTGTTTGCATAGGGAGTTCAGGGAATTGTGTATCAATATAGATTTGCCTAATTGTGAGGCTTTTTTGCAGTATGCCACAATGTTTGGGTGGCCACTACCAGCATCGTGCACTGCATGATGGACCTTGGTAGGAGATCCTGCACAGTGGGTGCTACTCTTTTGCAGGAACGTGACAGTGACTGTCCCCAGAAAGAAGTGGGTGTGTGGTTTGCAGAAGAAGCACAGGTGGACCAAAGGTTGTAGGGGTGGAAGACTAGGGAGAAGTGTGTATGCTTGGTAGGGTAATTGGTAAGGGAGTTGGGGGGGGAAAAATGTGTGGAAGAGTACAAATCTCTGTACTCCTCTACCCCTTCGCAGGACTACTCAGGCAGTCTACGTTACTGTTAGCTACTTATTGTTGTCTATTGTCATGATTGCACACATGGAAATCGTGGTGAGGGCCTAGCCAAAAACGTTTTCATAAAGGGTAGAAGCATCTGTGCAGCAAGAGAGATGAGTATGTTTTTGTAGGTACCGCTGCAATAACATTGGTCAGTAAGTGTTTGGAGATTTTGCAAGCAAGGGGGCCTATGGCAATGTGCTACGAGCATAATGTAGCAATGGTGTGCATACACGTTTTCCTAAAGGGTCCACAATGTGAACACAGTACTGCATTGCAAATGTTACACTGAATGCAGACAATGGAAATGGTTTCAGAAGGTGACATGACACTTTTGTAATTTTGTATAGGCATACAATGATAAGGTTGTATATGTTTGTATAGTAGAAGTTGACCGGTTACTAATGTAATGTTTTCTTCCAGAGGAAGGTACACTCTGAAAATGGAGGCCAACCCCTTCCAGGCAGAGCTGTATGGTTCTTTGCTTACTGTAGCTATATAATGCAACGTAGCCAGATAAGGGGTGCCGTGCGAAAAGAGAAACAGCAACATTTAGTACCTGAAATGATATCCGACAGCAGTGTTTGCAGCGTACGAAATGTACTGGAGAGCAGTATGGACAGCTCCTCCGACCACTCTGAAATTGATGGTGAAGTACAGAACATGCAGATCAACACATGTACCACTAAAAAGAACCGCACACCCCGGTTTTGCAATGCTGAGGTTCAGGTGTTAGCAGAAAGTGAAAAGACACCACTCTTTCCTTTTTGGCAAACTTTCCATGACGTTGAGCACCTGGCAGCGTGCCGACATCTGGGGTAACATTTTGCAAGGGGTCAATGCAGCTGGAATGGGTGTTAGAACAGATAATAATTTGAAAAAGAGATGGAATGATCTTGTTCGCAGAGGCTAGAAGAAATCTGTTCACAATCGACAACTGCATGCTACAGGAGGTGTTCCTCACAGAGAACAGCATCTGAGTGAGGGAGAGAGAATAGCTTGCAGCACACTTGTAGAGGAACAAATAACCGGCTGTGGGAATGCTGACACTATAGCTTTACGTAAGAAATAATCATAGTGGCTGGTGGAGGTCTGGGAGAAAGCTTGTTGGCATCCTGTGATAGTATGGTAATGTGCAACTTTAAGTACTGGGATAGAGTACGTACATCACATGGCCACAACACTGACTGCTTGCTTTAAGCATTGATGGAAGGTACAATCATTTGCACATGGCCAGCACTCGTAGATGGATACTTGCAAATGTGACTACCTTAATCCCAGTGCCCGCATAAGGGCATTGTCATCAGTAAGACTTTTTCAAAGTGGGTGTTGGGCTAATGATACCTACTGAGTTAAGGTCTATAGTGGAGTGATGGAACCTAATCATACATTCCTCATAAGTACAGCAATATTTGCAATAGCAACTGAATTGGGAGGTGGCTGCACACAGATAGGCTGTGTTATAAATTGGTCTAAGAATGTGTGTGGCTGAATCCTGCATTTGCTTGTCATTGCAAAATATGTTGGCTGATTGTTCCTTGCCTCACTGTGAAGACAGTTACAAAAATGCAGTGTTCTCTTGCTGTGTACAAAGGTGCAATCAAAAGCTATGGCCAACGTTGCCTTGCACACCATTCACAATGTACACGATTTCTGTGTAAAGTTGCATGACACAAGTGAATGCCTGCACTCAGCCAACATTGTGTAAAGCGATTTCACCAACCAGTGCCTAAGCCTTGTTTCTGTTTGTTGCTAGTTTATTATTCGAAAGGCTATGGGTAGGCACCCCAGAATGTAGGGCCTTTTTAGCCATTGCAATGTACCTGGGTAAAATTTCAAAACTGCAACACACTACTGGGCTGTGCAGTTCTCCAGTAAGCACGGACAATACCTACAAGATCTTCTCACTGTACTTGCAATTGTAAAGTAGTACCTGCTAATATGCTGATTGGTAATGGATATGCAGCAATCATGTTTGTGAGCTGTGTCTAATACTAATGGCCATGTTTACAACACTTTTATACAGCTACATATTACTGTATTATATTTTTTTATTAAAATGGATATGGTTTATACCTTTAAACCTTACATTTATCTAAAATCTTGTTAAATTAGTGCATACAAAAGAGTTTAACAAATTAATCTGCATTTATCCGAAGAAAGGCGATTGTCCTTGACCAGGCATTAATTGAGTTTGGATTGTTTGCCAGAAGCGAATAACCGCAGTCGTCATAGAAATGTTGTTGCCAGATAAGATGTGTGCCCATCGTTCTTTAGGGTCCATGGATTTGTTGGATTTCATGTAGAGCGTACCGACTGCAGGGCGTTCGTCTGCTAAGGCTGGGCATTGCATTAATAAATGATGTAGACTTTCAATACTGTCATCTTCCTTGCAATACATACCTGCATGTTTGATTTTGAAGGGTTTTCTGTGCTCGTATCCCAAGGATTTGCTGTGTAGGAAGTACATTAAGACGCAGCCTCATGAAGGTGTCTCTGATAAGACGGTCAGGAATCAGCTTCAGATAACGAGGGATCACATTTAGGGCTCTAACTTCGGTGGTACAATTTAACGTGAGTTTGTATCCGTCTTTTTTCTTTTATTGTTCATATCCAATCGAACCTCTCAATTTGGATTTTGGCTCTTTGGTGTCTCCAAATTAGGGTTTCAAGTGATATGTCATATCTTATCCTTTCTTGGTTAAGGAATTCCTTCCATTTATTCAGAGCCGTTGCGTTGATATTTCCAGTGATTGGACGAAGAATGGTCAGGGCGGGAATCTTCTCATTATTGTTTATTTTCCTGAGAAGATCAAGTTGTTTCCACCGTATGATTGATTGCAGGGATTGGAGGCCAAGTTCGAATCGAATTCTTGATGTTGGAGTGGATTTCGCGATGGCTAGAACCTTTGTCCAAAAGATTCGCTCCAATTGGTCCCATACAGTTGTTGGTAGGTTTATCATTGACTCTCTGCCGTATGTCAAGATCGGTACAACTTTTTGTTTGAAGAAAATTATGATTGGTTTCATAGAATATTTCCCAAATTTTTTATGTAGTACTAAGCCCTGACGCACTAAAGAATGTGCTTTACTTTTCAGGTGGTCAATCCATGGTTTTTCGACAGAGGATTTATTGAGCCAGATCCCTTGATATTTAATTGTTTGAACTTGGCATAAAGAATCATTGGAATTGATGTTGAATTTAATTTTGGCGGATTCATTTGCGGAGTAGCTATAGTTTCTTCAAAATCTGAGGTATACAAATTGTACAGGGCTGCAGCCAGTGGGCAGCCTTGTTTGACTCCATGCCAGGTTTTAATTGGTTGTGTGACAAGACCACTCTTGCTCAAATGGATCTGCACTTGTGTAGTTGAATATAGCAACTATATTGGTTCCAGTATGTTGTTTGGGCAGCCCCATTTTGTCAATGCAAGATGGAGGTGATTGAAGGCCGCATAAGTCGGGGTACTGGATCTGATGGTTTCATGTTTGAGCAGGTTTAATATGAGTAAGTTAATATTGGTCCCAACATTTTTTACGAAGCCAGTTTGCCAGATGGCATGTCTGTTTGCTGTGGTAGCCCATTGGTTCAGTTTCAAAAGAAGGATGTTTGCGAAAACCTTGCCCAATAGGTCCAAAAGCGCAATGGGCCTGCAATTTGATGGATTCTCAGTTGGTCATTGTTTGTAGATAGGGATTATTGTTGCTCTTTGCCATGAGGAAGGAATTAGTTTTGTGTGATTTATCAGTGCAAATAGATGGCTGCAGAAAGCTGCCCATGTTTCGGGGTTCTTTTTTATAATGGCATTTGATAGGCCATCCGGACCAAGGGCCCGAGATTCATTTAGATGGCGTATTGCATCAGTTATATCCGCAAGATCCCACTCGAACGTCCAGTTTGGTTGCAAGGTTGTTGATTCCTCGCAGCCGACCAAAGGGCGTTTTTGATATAGATGGTTGTAGTGGGTGATCCAGCTTGTTTCAGGGACCTCGGAGATCATATGGTCGGCTGTATTTGGTGTTTCATTCAACAGTTTCCAGAGATCTCGTGTATTTCGCGTCCCCATAGCTCTTAGCATGGTCTCTGCGTCGTTTTGTTCGAGTGTCATCTTAGCATTTTTCAACCAGTTCTTGTGACTTTGTTTTAGGTGTTTAATCTGAAATTACTTAGTTGGATTTAGTTGTTTCTTCAGTTCCCTGATCTGCGATCTTAGGGCTTTTTTCCTTAGAGCTATCATGCGGCTGTAGGCATGATCATGTTTTCTC
The DNA here is from genome assembly GCF_040938575.1 of Ambystoma mexicanum. Lineage (NCBI taxonomy): Eukaryota > Metazoa > Chordata > Amphibia > Caudata > Ambystomatidae > Ambystoma > Ambystoma mexicanum. The sequence continues at coordinate 1,186,459,724 of NC_090922.1, forward strand.
GGTTGGTGTCCAGCAGTTGGAAATTGGTGAAAATTTTGTAGTATCCATTCGTAATTTAATTTGGATTTGTCTATCATCATTGTGCTGATGAATTTATCTGGAAGAGACTTTATTTCAGGTTGTGCTAATTTCAATCTTGTTGCCCTAGAATTGGCTTCCATTTCTGGTAATTGAAGTCGCAGTGGTGGTTCTCTGCTGTTGGACCATGATCTGATCAAGATGTAATGATCGCTGTCCTTTGTGACAATATTTTCCATCCGGCGCATGGGCTCTTTGATGCTCCGTGAACGATAAATATAGTCGATGATCCCAGAACTGGTTCCGTGTGACCACGTTGAAGTAAATGAGTTAGAAGATGCATTTAGGGCATCGAGCCGCATCATGTTTCGATCTGTCATTTCTTTAGACCATCACCTGGGCACGAGGTTCTAGCAGATGGTCAGCCAGCTCTTTGCCATTGGAGGAAAAAAGGTGGATGTTCAAATCACTGCATGTGATAAATGTAATTCCAGGATATTTCAAGGTGTCTTCACCCATTGTTGTAAAGAAAGAATCTAAGAAACGGTCGTAAGATATTTTGTTGGGATTCCAATATAGATTGAAAATACCCATTTATTGATTGTGGCCAGGTATCAAAGGGTCTTGTATAGAGTTCTTCTCAGGAGTCCCTGCTTGTTGTATAATGAGTCTCTGGATCCATGGAGTGCTGTCTTGCGCTTCTGTTACATTAAGATGAGAGCCCATTTTGATGAAAGTTAGAAGACCAGCGGAGGGGCATCCTTTTTGCCGGCAAATCGCTGGGTTCATGTAGGCAGTGTATCTATCACTTACTGGTTTTTGATGTAGCCATGTTTCCTGGAGACACTGTGGAATTTGTCAGTTCGGGTCGACACGATTGGTACAGATGAAGGTGACCTCGGATGTTCCATGAGCAAATTATCAAAGAGCATAGATGTTGATTCGATCGTTGCTAAGTGGCTTCTTGGACGCTCATGTTGGTAGATGTGGATGTGTAACTCATGTCTCTCCATATTGGTTGTCGTTCCTTTGTCGACTATCATAGAGAGCAGACTCTGTCTTATTGATTGCTCTTGGAAGGCGATCCGATTTTCTGAGTAATGGCTATCGCTGGAACATTTCATCTCTCTTGTTCAAATTTGGAGTCAATTGTATCTGTGATGCTGAGATGAAATCCCAACGTACGGAGATCTTCGGTGTGGGCTTCAATCAAGTGTAGAGTCTTCACTGTAGCACATTCAATCGCAATTTTGTCTAGTTTTTTATGATCCATAAATTCGATTAACTGTATTTCTTTAGTAGTAACTCTACTCAGCGCTGGAATGGCGTGAAAGAGATGTAAAGTATTTGTCCTATTGAGGATTAAAGTGTCATGTTGGATGTGAATTCTTGCGATTTGGAGTCTGTTTTTTGAAGATTTCTCTCATGGATTAATGAAAGAAGGAAGTTTCAAGGTGGCAGTCACAGGTTGATTGAGAATTGAGAAATCTAATGAGGTTTGCGAGATGGCAGAGCCATCTAGATCAATAGTAGGAATTTGAAAAGAAGCATCTCTGTGGGTCTCATCAACAGGATCTATCATGGATTGCAGGTCTGACTGTGTCTGTTCATAGTGATAGATGGTAAGTTGGGCAGATTCTTCTATTTGGATCTCTTCCTGATTGCTGGCTTCAATATGATTACTTGAATAGGTGGATAAATTTAGTAAAAGTTCTGTCTCAGCCTGCTCTATATCAGGTAAGCCTGCTTCACTAGTGATACTTGGTGGTATTGGCGGCGCTTGCTGTTGCTGCAGAGGCCTAATTGTATGATCCGGTTGTGTAATAGGTCGGATCAAGGTCTGTTGTGGTGTGGGTCTTGGTAGTTTAATGGCGTGATTTGCTGGGAAATTGAGATTGCGTAAGAAAGCTTGTGAGCCTTTTTGATGCTGTTTATATTGTTTCTTTGTTTTCGGGTGGCAGGGATTGGCATTGATGTGTGGCCATGTTGAATCGAAGATACTGTAAGAGTCCTTCGGTTTTACGGGGCACTCAGAGAGTACTTCTGAACAGTTATCTGGCTCTCTTATTGCAGCTTTCGGTTCAATAGGTAAGTCGATTAAGCAATCGACAATGCATCCTCTATTGTTTAAATCCGAGGAAGGACCAGTGTCTGTCTCATGGGAGCGTTGATCGATCTGGTCCGTTTGTGTTGCCATGTTATTTAGACTATATGTCGTGTCTCGTTGAGGGACTAGATTTTGTGCAGAATTAGCTATGTTGATATGCATCAGTTGTATCAGTGCATCAGTAATGTGTGCTTTTTCAATTCTTTCCTTTTGTGCTATGACAGCTAGCCTTTGTTGCCAGGATGTACTGGTTTCAGCCTCCGCTTGGATCCGATCTTCTATTTTAATCATCAGTACCTCCTGGATTTTTTGCTTTGAGTGGATTGAGGCATGGTCCCACGCTGTATCAGCCTGTGCTTCTTGTAGTTTCATATACGGAATTAGGGCTTGGGTGCAAACTGTTACCAGCATGTTTTGAAGATCCACCATCGTCGTAGGAATCGACTCTTGGTGTTGAGGTGGATTGGGAATAGGGAGGGTTTGATAGGGATCAGATAGGGAAGGTATATTCTCACTTTTAGGCTGCTGTAGGGGCTGCATGCTTGCATTCAAGGCTGGCAGTGGTGTGCTTGTTGTTTGTGTTTTGGCACTTGTGAATGGTCCACAGCTATCACTATTTGAAGTTTGTAGTTGGTCCCAAATGTTTTTAGATGTCTTCCTTTTATTTTCTTGAAGCTCCATTAGGGCTTCAATCTCCATTAGGTCCAGCGATAAGCGCTGCAGACGTTGCTTCGAGACTGCTTGGGGCAGCAAATCATGTAGTTCTGATTTCGTTCTGCGTTCATGCAGGGATTTCCATGTCGCTTTGGCCAGTTTTGCTCTATATTTTTGATATTCCCGGGTTTGTGAGGGAGCTCTGCTAAGTTGAGAATCTGGTTGATGGCTAGGGGGTAGAGTTACTTTTTGTTGATGAGTAGTAACATGTTGTAGGTTGAAGTGGATAGAATTATCAGGGTCCAGTGATCTTAAATTCTGTTGTTGGTGGCTACTATTTGGGTCTTTGCACGGGGCATCATTCTTCTCCAAGTGACTTGTCCGAGACGTGGCTTCTATGTGCCGGAATTGAGGTTTATGGATGCCTAGCAGTATGTCCTTTTATTGGTATTGATTTGGATGACTGTGGCCGAGTTGTCTGTAATGCGGTGCACACCACAGAGGAGATATTGTCAGTGATTGCTGAGTCAGACATGGTATCCGAAGTAGAGGTTTGTTGGAGAGCTTCTGACGTCTTCATGATTGTGGTGGTTTTGCTAACTTTTGTTTTTTGTATGAGACAGATATTTTCATTAGGCATTGGTGAAGTATTTTGGTTGGTGTTTTGATTGATACAATTTGGCAGTTGCATTGTATGCAATTTGCCAGATTGCTGTCTTGTTTGCATCCGCAGTGCACCAACTTGACCACTGGAGGGCTGGTTTGTTGTAGATCCCTGCTTGTATGGCATAGCAGGATCTTAACGTTGGTTCGTAGGTGGGGCCTCCTCAGTGCCTGGAACTGCGGTCACTTGACTCTCCGCACCGGGAGAAGAAGCCCCACAGATGAGGGGGGCCACAGGTCCCAGCACGCACCGCGCACTCAACACGGGGACAGCCGCCGGCAGATCTGCCAGGCAGACCAGGGCTCCAGATGGCCCAAGCGAGACACGCGGGAAGAAGAGTCAGTCCGCCAAAAGGAAGCGCTAGAACGAGGTGAGTCGGGGGGGGGGGTTCAAAATTGCAGCTGAGTGGTTTGCCTTGGATGGGCCCAAATGGGTCTTATGAAATAGCAGTCTGTTGTGGCCTAAATAGATGACAGGATGCTGTAGGGTTTCTAACAGTCTTTATTGACTGACAAAAGGGAGAAAGGCTCTAACGTGGCCTGGTGGCGCTGGGCGCTTACTTACAGTTCATTGCAATCAAGTCCTGTGCTTTCCCAGTTGATTCACTTTTGAAAGGTTGCGCTCACCGGTGGCACGCTGTAAACTTCTAGGGCCCCCATGTAGCCTCCTGTGGCTGTGGTGTTACGCCCTAGAAGCTGTGGTCTGAGTCCTGTGGCTCACTGCTTCTTCTCCTGTAATCAGGAGCAGCGCTCCTCTGTGACCGCTTCAACTCCGAGCGCCAACTCTGAAGCGGGAACGTTTTCCCGCGGAGCGTGGGCTCGCGAGATCTCGCGAGAACATGCTCCCGCGATCATGTGATGTCCCCACACACCTCCTTTGCTGGGAAAAAGCATGGGTGGTCACTCCATGATGAAGTCCGCATATTTCCTGGGTTTCCTTCTCTCTTTCTGGGGCCTGCCAGGATCGGGGTTTGGAGCGGGATCGATGAAGTGTCTTTGGGAAGGTGCTGGTGTTTCAGGTTCTCTTTGTCCAGCTCTTTGCTGTGATTCCCTGGGTGTTGTTGGCGGATGGGGCTTGCGAAGTCGTTTTGATGGTGCGGCTCTATGGTATCTCTACTTGGGAGGTGATGGTTCTCGTTCGACTCTTGGCAGACTTGATCTTCTCCAGTGTCTCCTTGTGAGTGTACAGTGTCTTCTTTCCTGCGGTACATGGCTACCCTTTCTAGATTCCATCTCCTGCCATCGCTGGTGCAGATGTGATTTTTCCCTCTCTCCATGACTTCTATGGGACTGCTGTATCTGGAACCAGTGGAGGTGTCCTTGTGGGGAAGTCGTATCTTCACCAGATCCCCTTTGTTGACTTGTGTGTGTCGAGCGGCTCGGCGCAAATCCCCCTGTGCTTTCATTGCTTCTTTGTTGCGCTGCATGCGGCACGTTATGTCATCCATGTCAACGTCTTCGTCGGCCCTCACTTGCTGGAGACATGGTGGTACCAGCGAGTATGCTGCCCTTCTCCCCCTCAGCAGATGGAAAGGTGAAACACCTGTGACGGCGTTGGGGGTGAGACGGTGGGCCGCTACGGCTTCTTTGACTGTCTTGTATGGGTCTAGGCCCGAGGCGTGAGCCAGTTGTAGCGCCCCCCTTGATGAAGCGGTTTGCCCGCTCGACTAGGCCATTTGCCTGTGGGTGGTATAGACTTGCTTTCCGCTGTTGGATGTTGTTGAGCTTGAGAAATGTTTCCATTTCTCTGGAGACTAGCTGGACACCGTTGTCCGTGACGAGTTCTTCGGGCAGGCCCTCCCGCTGGAATATGGCAGTGAGTGTTTCAATGACTGTTCCTGTGGTGATGTCTGAGGTGAAGTCAGCTTCCACCCATTTGGAAAAATAGTCGACCATGACTATCCCGTACCTGTGCTCTGGGGTCATGTTGTCCAGCGGCCCTATGAAATCCAGACCCAGTTTTCGCCACACCCCTTTGGGGACTTCGGTGGGCAGCATGGGGGCTTGCCTCACGGCTAGGCGCTTGTCGCTGTTTGAGCATTCATGGCACCTATCGACCATCTGCCGTACGTCCTGGTCCATGCCTGGCCACCAGTATGCATCGCGTATCCTTCGTCTGGTCATGTTGCACCCTAGATGGCCCGAGTGTGCTCTGCACAGTATGACTTTGCGGATTCCGCTGGGTGGGATGATTTGATCACCTCTGAGAATGAGACCGTTCATGGCGGTGATTTACTCGTTCACCTTCCAGTAGGGACGAAGGCCTTCGGGGATCGCTCTCTCATTGGGCCATCCATTTCGAACCCAGGTGCTTACGTGCCTTAGGGAGTAGTCCTGCTTGGACTCTTCCTGCCAGTGGCGCTCGCTCATTTCCATGTACTCGACGTTCCTCAAGTCGCCGATGGAAGCAACGACACATTCGTCTTCCAGGAATGTGGTGCCGGGGCGCTTTGGTACAGGAGCCTGGACATGCAGTCCGCTTGTGCGTTTTTCCAGCCCGCAATGTGTTGTATCTCATAGGTATACTCTTGGAGCTTTGTGGCAATCCTGGCCAGTCTAGGGGTGGCCGTCTTGGTGCCGCCCGGGCTCAACATGTGAATTAGGGGTTTATGATCGGTGATCAACTTGAATCTTGTACCCCATACGTATGATCTGAAATAGTCGACGGCCCAGGCGCATGCCAACATCTCTTTCTCTACCGTAGAGTAATTCTTCTCGGATGAGGATAATGCCTCGGATGCAAACGCCACAATGTTCTCAGTGTCGCCCTTCTTCTGGGTCAAGGTGGCCCCCAGGCCGTATGCGCTGGCGTCAGTGGTGATGCAGGTGTCCCATTCAGGGTTGTATGGTTTAAGACACGGCGCGTGTAGAATCCTTTTCTTGATTTCGCCGAAAGCCTCATCCTGTTCTGGGCCCCAAGAGTAAGCTGCCCCCTTCTTCAGGAGCTCCCTCATGGGAGACGTGGTCTCGGAGAACCTGGGGATGAATTTGGCATAGTACTCGGCTAGGCCCAAGATTGAGCGTAGTTCCTCTTTGGACATCGGCGCCGGTGCTTCTGTAATGGCCTCCATGATGTTCTTCTTGGGGCTTACCCCATCACTCGAGATGCAGTACCCAAGATATTCTACCTTGTTCACCCCGAAGACACACTTTTCATGGCGTAGGTGAGTGCCTTGTCATAGGTCTCGTTGTCTTTGGCGTACACCAGGATGTCATCTTGGAAGAATGAGACATTGGTGAGTCCTTTAAGCAGGGAGTTCATCATCCTCTGGAATGCGGATGCTGCGGACGATAACCCGAAAGGCATGCGGGTGTATTGGAAGGTGCCAAAAGGAGTGATGAACGCCGTCAGGGGGCGGGAGGACTTGTGTAGAGGAATCTGGTGATAGGCATCACGCATCCAGCTTCGAGAAAATGGCCGCCTCCTTCATCATGAGGACAATCTCATTGATGCTGGGGAGTGGGAAGCTATCCGTGATCACCTCTAAGTTCAGGCTTCTCAGGTCGATGCAGATCCTGAGGTCGTTGCTGGACTTTTTCTTTACTAATACTACCGGACTCAGCCACTCTGAGGATTCCACGGTTTCAATGGTTCCTTCTTCGACCATCTTCCGCAGGTGGGCGTCCAAAGCTGGTCTTGCGGTGGCAGGTACTGCCCTTACTTTGTGCTTGACCGGGGTGGCGTTGGGTTTCAGCCGAATCTTGTGGACAAAGTTTTTAACTTTTCCCGGTTTCTCGGAAAACAGGTTTGGAAAGATCTCCTTGTAGTTTTGCGCTGCTCCTGATGAGATCATTAGCACCTGTTCCGGAGTGCTGGGATCTAGTTTCATGCTGAGTTTGTGTTGGTCATCCCACCCCAGCACGGCTGGACCTTTGGGTGAAAAATACACTTTGGTGGTGGTAGACCTCCCTTTAAAATCGATCCGGGCTTTGATGTAGCCCAATAGGTCGACCGTTGCCCCTCCAAACACGGTCGGTTTTTGCCTGGTTTATCTAATCTCCACTTTTTCTTGTCCCATCATCTCCTTGTACGTGTTGATGGGCAGAATGGTGAGGTCGGATCCCGAATCAGCCATGACGCGCGTTTCCATTCCGTCCACTTTAATGGTGCAGTGGGGCTTTTCTCTTCTGGCATGGGGGGCATTGACCATGACAACCATGGGTCTGTCCTGTAGTTAATCATCATCAGTTGAGGTGCAGTCACTGTCAACACGGGAAACAGTTTTCTCCCGCCACATGCATGCCGGAGCCACGTGGCCAATGCGTCCGCACTTGGAGCACTCCTTATTCCTGGCGGGGCAGTCGCGGTCGTTCGTCATGTGCTTGGAGCTGGCGCATCTGTAACATTTCGGTGCCTCCTTTTTCCTGGGACTTTTGTCTTTGGGGCCGTCGCGGGAATGCTTGTCTCTGCGACCTCTCCATTGTAGCGCCGCCATTTCGGGCACAGGCAGGTGACTTCCCGCCTCCTTGCGTCTGCTGGAGGTTTCTTCCTCCGCTCTGGCAATCTGGATGGCTTTATGGAGGGTGACCTCCTTTTCTTGGGTGAGTTTGTCCTGTGCTTTCCTAGAGTTGGTGTGGACAACGAGCATGTTGCAGATAACCTGTTCTGCATTTTCTCCAAAGGGGCAAAGAGAAGCGAGTTCCCTCATCCTGGTGATGTAGTCATCCACGGGTTCGCTCCCTTCCTGTTTGCGAGTGTAGAATCTCAGCCTGTGTAGTACAATGTTCTCCTTATTGGTGAATCTCTTCATGATGCGACGAGTCGCTTCTTTGTAAACATCGTCGTCTTCAACGTCATTGTCGGCCGCAGGTATTTCTTTAAGGCCGGCAAAGATGCGCTGACCTTCAACCCCTAACACATTTAACAGCATCGCCCTCTTCCTGATGGGGGCATATCGCGTGCCGCCCACTGCTTCCAAGTAGGTAGAGAAAAGGGGTTCCCATTGCATCCAAGGAATTGCCGGTGTCCCTGGCAAGGGGAGAAACGCAGGGGGTGGTGTGGTGCCTTGCATGGTGGGTCCGTGGGACTTCTGGTATCCTCGTCGCCAGTTATGTTGTGGCCTAAATAGATGACAGGACGCTGTAGGGTTTCTAACAGTCTTTATTGACTGACAAAAGGGAGAAAGGCTCTAACGTGGCCTGGTGGCGCTGGGCGCTTACTTACAGTTCATTGCAATCAAGTCCTGTGCTTTCCCAGTTGATTCACTGTGGAAAGTTTGTGCTCACCGGTGGCACGCTGTAAACTTCTAGGGCCCCCATGTAGCCTCCTGGGGCTGTGGTGTTACGCCCTAGAAGCTGTGGTGTGAGTCCTGTGGCTCACTGCTTCTTCTCCTGTAATCAGGAGCAGCGCTCCTCTGTGACCGCTTCAGCTGGCCGAGCGCCAACTCTGAAGCGGGAATGTTTTCCCACGGAGCGTGGGCTCGCGAGATCCCGTCTCGCGATCATGTGATGTCCCCACACAGTCTGTTTCAAAAACTAAGCCGAAAAATCGGAAAGTTTCAAAGAGAAAAGGGTTTACAATAAACTAAGCCGCGAGGGTCAAAGGATAGATTTCCAGCAGTCCCCTCGCAGTCACTTAAGTTCGGGCAGGTGTTGGTGGATTTGGAAGGGAAAAAAAAGGGCTCCTAGAACGCTGCAAGGAAGCAAGAAACTTTGTCCCACAGTTTGGCACGTTTGAGATGTTATACGTTTTCCAACATTTCGCTTCGAACCGTCTTGTGTACAGCCACGTGGGTCAAAGGTTTCCCTGCAGTCCCCACGCGGCGTGGCTTCTAAGTATGATGAATTCGAGTACAGTGCCGAGTGGCACGTGTTTACCTGCAAGATAGTTGGTAGCGTTGTACTGTGTTGCTGCTGTTGTGGGTGCTGTATGTGTTAGGGGCGGACTTCCGTGGACTTCCAGAGACTCCAGTGACACTGCACCGACTCCGCTCCGCGGGTCTAAGTGGTTTGAGTGTCCTGGAACAACCTCCTTGCAGTAGCATTACTGTATTATATTGGCATGCGTGGGGTTGCGCTTTGCAATGAATTGCTCCATATAGACAAGTTGTAGAAAATCTGCACACAGGCACAATGCACATGCTTGTCTGAAGAGTTTATAATACACTCCACACAACACTTGCTTGCATGCCTTAGTGAGGCCGTCATTATGGATACTGTAATAATTACCTTGGTCAGTGTACCTGTTACACGCTGCATTGTGTTTCACTTTCAGGTGTACTGGAAGTAATTGGTAATCCCGTATATAGAAAACGTGATCCATTGCAGTGTCCTTTTGGAAACAGCATGTGTCAGTGAAGCATGTTAGGGTTCAGTTTTGTGAATGTGTACCTGTATGAAGGTCTGCAATTGGGGCTCCCCTCTATACTCGTTGACGGTGTGGCAGTGCAGCAGGCAGAGATAGATGGAGCTATTGGTGGATGGTGTGCTGCCATCTTTATCCACATAAGAAACTGGTTTCTGTGTCCCCACCAATAAGGGGCTTCCCCTATGTTACATAGATGGAAGGCAGGGGAAAATCAACAGTACTGATTGTCCACATCCATAGTATGCCCTCTGTTGACAAATATAGTAATCTGTCCTTACCACCAATTATGGAAATATAAAGGAAAATGGTAGCAAATTGTGGATAATGGGATTTCGGAGTTGGCACTTGGGGTGTAGGAAACTTTTTACCCTCCAGCCTTTCCTTTGCTGTTTATGCTATAAACAACCATTTCATGGCACGATCAATCTTTTATCTCATGCAAATTTGCATTTTGCAATGTATACGTTTAAGTCGCCATATGTTGGAAAGCGTACTGTGGTTGGCTCCAATGTTACTTGTTGCACGGTTGACAGTGTTTCTCTTGAATGACGTCTCAGCCGTATGTTCTCTTCTCTTATAAACGTGCATGTATGGGCCGTCTATACTCTTAGGAATGTGCAAAACTATGGAAACAGCTATCAGTAGTCGTACAGTAATCGTAACAGGTGTGTTAGCATTTTCTTCACTTTTACCAGCATGCTCAAATGCTGAGACTAGTGTGTGCAAGTCAATCTGTACTCCCTTTGTGGTACTCGCATATGCTGTAGTGACTTTGCACACTTCCGTGGTACTCATTCATCTTTTCGCAACCTGTTCACCTCCCGGGTTTGTCAGCATTGCATTTAGTACTGGTGCTTCGGGAAGGAGTCAGTCCATCTACCCGTAGGGTCAGGTAAGTGCTGCAGCCTAACCTCTGTGGTTGTATGTGTTTGTTTTCCATTGCATGGCTACGTAGAGCCCTTCCTCGTATGCTCTCAGCACAAATCAGTGACGACACAGACCACCCTCTTTGGGTCACGTGTGAGCCTCCAGATTTTTTACAACAACGCCATGCAACTAACTTGTCACTGTGCCTCCTCCTTCAGCTTCCCTGTGTTCTTTCCACCAAGGACATGTCGGTGTGTCACGCCTTCTCCCTAAGGCCTAGTGTCAACCTCCCCGTCTGTAATGACCAATTGCATTGATCCATCTTCTATTGTTGTTGTACCACTGTGGGTCCTTCCCTGTGTAATTGCAGTCTTTTTTTTTATGCTTGCTTTCAGGACTTGACAATCCTTGATTTATCCTTTGCTTTTCAGTGTGGTTGGCTGCCAACCACTTAGTGCTCATGGTTGTGACATTGTTGTTTTACTTCACAGTAGCACTGTTCTGGCAAGAGGTATTCTTCAAGACAATACAGTAAGAAACAGGTAATGGCGCCAGAGTGGCCATCACATCTTTTGGTGAACTCCTAAGAAAGAGGCCTACTTCATTTTAACATATTACACACCTATTTCTCCCCAAAAGCGTAGCCTCACCCTGTAAGGTCACGCAGTCAGCCAGCCGTACTGATAATCTGGGTTAGCAACCTTACTTCCCAAGCCTCTCAAGACAGGGCTCCCCTTCTGGAAAAGCGACAGGAGCCCATTCATTCTGCCCCAAGTCACATTTCCAAGGCACAACTGTGCAGTGTCTAAGATTATGGGTCCTATTATGGTACCTGGCCAGAAATGTCTGTGGAGTACATTAAGAGACATACATGTACATTCCCGGAGTGGCCTCTTCTCGTACAGTGAGGGTGGCTAACCTGTAAAGTGAAATGTGGGCCTCCATGGGTGGACATGTACTTGTTTACAGAAGGGATGATGGTTCTTGACTACTGTACTGAAGCAAGGTCCTCCGTCTGTCATTCTTACAGTACAAGAGAATGCCGTCTTGTGGAAGTCCTATGAAGCACCACTGCTTATATAGGCCATCATGTGGGATATGCTGCAGTATGAAGGCTGGTAAGTGCCTCACGTTGCAAAATGCAAGGGTGCCATAGCAAGGTGCATGGCTCCCCACAACAGAAAATGTTTGGCTCCCATCATTACCCACTTGCCAGCACGTTATTTGCACTGTGCCCCAACTACTGATGTGTGGTAATTCTTACAACACAGACTCAAGGATCACTCCCATAATGAGCCATAAATCCTAACATTAGTGGATCACTCTGAACTTTCATACTCACTCAATCGACACACAAGGTGCTCCATTGGTCCAAAATTACCAACCATCTTGTTGGCACAAAACACATGTACAATCATAGTGGCCAGACTTAGTGGGTATCAATGCACTGCACAAATCATTGCAGCATGCAGTAAATACTGCAACACCTACAGGTGACTGATTGGTGTTGCCCAATTGCCTGACCGATTCCCTTCAACAAAACTAATGGAAGGATGACATCTTGTTAGGCACTTTTCACACAGTGGCCATATCGAAGCAATGGCGAGGATGTATATGTAGCCAACCTTGCACTGCTTTTTTTAACTACTCAAGTACATATCTGTTGAAGACTCTTGTGCCACAGTCCATGTTACATGCAACACAATGATTGACAGGAGTTTTCCTGGTTTACTACTGCAGTCATGTTTACACTGCCTAAAAGTTTATGCAGATCTATTGTGCTAGGTCTAACTATTAATAGTACGCAGGACACATTTTGGTACCATCAGCCACTGTGGCGAGAGTACTAATCATTTCAACCAACTATTGTTCCACTTTTGTTCTGATAGACAATATGGATGGTAATGTTTCACCTTAATGCAGACCTTTAAAATGTTGCCTACTTAGGAGTGCATCAGAAAGAGAACTTTTGTTGCTAAGCCTTATTTTACAACTGCCAGCACTGCGAGCCACAGGGGGCTCTTGCTGGAAAAACGCTCGCACTCGCCTTCAGGAGGAGGCGGAGCCCGCCAGCGCCCACGTGACGGATCACGTGGCCGGAACTCCATTTAACTCTGCTGCAAGCACGGCGTTAAGCCCGGCGGGGACAAGCCTTTTGGCTGTTGTGCGGCTGTTTGGCGGATGGTTATAAGAGAGAATCCACCACCTAAGGTACTGTTCAAAACCAACGTTATCAATTATTCCAGGTTTCCGAACCAAGCACTGTGGCGAATTCTGGAATCTTCCAGATATCAAAGTTAATATATTAGGTAGTCACTTAATATTTTTAAGACTACATAGTGTTTTTACTCCAGAAAGAATGTGTTTTCTATATATTATTCTATGTTCACTCTAAAAACAGGCATGCCATCAGAGATAACTAGAGACTCGATGATTACTCCCTCATCTATCATGCCTAATATACTGGACCCAGCGCTGCTCTCCCTCAAACCCCCATTAACCAAAACATTCCTACATCACAGGAAAAGACCAAAAGTCGCACATCAAAAAAAAACATCACTTTAACCCCAATCAATAAAAATTCAAATGACATTCGCAATTTTTATGCAAAAAAAATCACATGTTTCAATAATGTCTAATTTGACTGATTTGGCTTCTTCTGTATTGATCCCTGTAGATCCTTTACTACCTAATAGTGATGTAAATGTTTTGATCCCTATACAAACTCCCAATCCAAATAATGAGGCACCTGCTCCTCTTTTGAGCTCCTCCATATCAGATCAAACTTTACTAACTGTACCTCATTCACCTATTAAAATTATTAAACCTATGCAAACTTTCTCCACTGTTTTAGAAGAGTCATCCCTAGACTCTGATGCGATGACAAATGAATACCAAAAAACAGCACAACATTTACTACCTGAGAATGTTACATTGGCTTCAGTAATTATTGAAGACGTGGGACAAGCCTCAAATAACAAGTCTCTTTCATCCCCCTCACAAATTCCCCCTGAATGTAGAGACCTTGAAAGCTCGAGTTTCGATCATGACTGACTATGCACAGGCTTGTTCTATGGATTCAACAAGACAAGATGAGGAGATCTCTTTTTTGCAACCTACCCCCGTCGCTGTCAAACCTCTAATAAGAAACGACAATCAACTGTATCTTTACCGAATCCTGTCTTATTAGAAGTTACCTTGGGGGCTATTAATACTACTATGTCTACTCTATTCAAGCTTTTTAATTCCTTAGATCAGAAGCTAGCTGTCCAAACCGACAAGATAAATCACATAAGTGATTGGATGAGAGACACCTCACTTACATGTTCCAAAGAGCTTTCTATAGTAAATCTGGAGCAAAGAATTGTACAGCTTGAATCGAACTGGTCAGCTTATCAAGGTTGAAATGTACACTCAGGATCATTTATTATTCAGCGTATATCACACTTAGAGAGTATGATCCAAGATCCTCTAACAATTACGCCAGATTTACCAATGTTTGCTAAAATTATTCGACCTATTGAATGTGTTGACGAAGATGACACAGTAAAACATAACGAATCTTGGATTAGTATTGATTCTCCTGTGAGAACTGTGGGTCAACCTATACCATGTCAATCTCGTGGAGGCGTCACCCAAAATGCACAAAAGATAGGAGGATCTTCGTTGAATAATAGAAAAATAAAACTGTTGTCATCTAAAGTTATACAAAGAAATAAAAAAGCTCTATCCGATTTAAAAAAAAATACCTCAAATGCTTCTTTCGTCAGATGCCACGAAATCTCTTATTCACAGTGCTGTTGGTTCTCCAGTTATAGGCAATGAGATAACTAATACCGACTCTGTCGATATAGCCAGCTATTCGTGTGTAAATGAAGCTTTGCAAGACATCCCTCCTCCCTCTCAGGTTGTTCCCCCTCACAGTATCCCAACAGAAGTTCTCAAGCCATCCCCTAATTATGATCCTTTGAATGAGCTGGTCCTTCTTTTAACATCCAAACCTGATAACATACAGACAAAACAAACTTGCCCGATTGTACAAACGACCTAGCTGTTCAAAATGATGTCATTTTGACAGATGCGGACAAGTTATCTCCTCCTCTCGCCCCGATGGCAAAAGTGGAAGACCGGTTAACTGCTTTAAGAACTGCAGTGGATTCCTATTTACTTAATAGAATATCAGAATTGCTACCTGAAGCTCCACATGTCTTTGAAAATCCCCCTCATATACATAATGTTAATAAAAACTCGCAAAATGAGGCCCGAGCTTTCAAAAACAGATCAGATAATTGCATGAAAATCATGCCTCCTTCTTCTAATAGTCAGCGCCTCCAAGATCAACCTAAAGATAGAAACAGGAGTAACATGAATATACGCAATGGCAGTAATAAACGCTACATAAATGACGATAGTGCTGCATTTTCAAAGAAACTTAACCAGTATCATACTCTGATCCTGAAATGTCGTGATGGGTCCTTCCCAAAGTATGATTTATGTTGTGCCAGTGTCTTCAACATATTTGGAGATATAGAGGGAGTGGAAGCCATTTCCTCATCAGATGTGGACCAAGTTGAATTTCTTTGCGACAAGAATCTTTCCATCGTTAGGCTTTGGATAAAGTCTGCTATTGTTCGTAATACACTATGGCATGCCAGAATGGAATTGTTTAATCTGGGCTTCTTGTTAGCTCAAGACCCAGCACGCCAGCAATCTGAGGAGACCGATGGTAATAAGTCTATTGGTGGCACAAATTTCGAACCCTCATGTGCCTGCAATTATTGCATCAACCAATCGTCATCAGATCCCAATGTGGGACCCAACATCTGTTCGTAACCACGAGCAACCATCTCCACCAATGTTCTTTCACTTGCTAGTTGGAATACCAGAGGTTACTCTCACTTGCAGTGGAATTCAGATAGTGGTTTGAATAGTTATGATATTGTAGCCCTACAAGAAACGTGGTTATTAAATCCCCCCATATGGGACGATCATGAGATTAGTTTACTGCCAGCAGCCCATGGTGGTAAAGGTAGACCCACAGCCGGGTTGTTAGAAGCAGTGAAAGTGAGCAGGGGATTGAAAATCTTCCCCTGGCAAACACCAAATAAATTCATGCAATTGGTTAAGATTCTTTTCAACTCACAGACATACGCACTTATTAATCTTTATAGAAACCCGGAAGGCATCACCAATGATAGCTTTTATGATGCTCTTTCCTGTATTTTCGAACTTATCTCAAATCAAATTAATGTCTCTGGAATATTGTTGATGGGTGATTTGAACTTTTCCTGTTTTCATTCGTATAAGAGGAATTGGATTCGAGAAGGTGCAAGGTGGAATTCCTTTATGGAAGATCATGGTTTAAAGTTGGTAAATGGTGCAATCACAGGTGATATTCCACCTATGAATACTTGGGAAAGGGGCTCCTCCAAATCTACCATCGACTAAATCTTTGTATCTAATTCCATATTTACGAACACTAGCAAATTTGTTATAATCAAACAGACATCCAGTAATCACCACCTCTTAGCCTTATTCTGGGCGGTGGAAAGTGTTGATCACATGAAAACTGCAGTGTACTATAAGCATACTCTATCTGTTAACAATGGCAGAAATCGATTCAAATGGTCTGCCAACAAATTACTAGCCTTGAATGATGCTATTTTAAAAAAATCAAAGCTCACACAAGCCTGGTTCTTATATAGATGTCTTAAGCACCTTCGCAAATCTTTTTCCTGCTCGTAGTAAACCAGTTAAAAGACATGCTCATGGCTTTGATCTAGCTCTCTGTGAACGAAAGAAAGCCTACAGAAGAGAGATCAGAATTTATCAGAAATTGCCCATAATTGATCGAATTAAGGCAGTTAAAATTGCCTCTTCGAGATATCGAAACTGGGTTCGAGCAAGGAGAGCTACCTTGTATCAAATAGATAGTGAATGCTGTCTATCAGCTTGCCGTGGTAAAAATTCAGCCTTAATCTGGGAGCTGCTGAATAAATGTAACATCTCATCCCAAGATCATGTGCAACTTAACGGCGTACCTGAATCGATGTGGGTTACACATTTTTCGTCCTTATACGACGACCCTATGATGAACCACTATACCCACAATAGTAACATTGTAAACAGTTGGTCTTTACATTGTTCAAAATTTGCAATTCAAACCTTTATCAAAGCCTCTTCATCATCTAGAGCGGCAGGCCTGGATGGGCTGACCAATGTAATGCTCAAACAAAACATAACGGAGTGGGCACTAATCCTGAATAATACTTTTCATCATATATTACAAACTAAAAATATTCCGCAATCATGGCGTTCTTCTGTAATCATTCCGGTCTATAAAAAAGGTGATCGAATGAACCCTAAAAATTATCGTCCAATAACGTTACTAGACCTGCCGGGAACATTTTTTTGTAGACTGGTGCTAAGAGATTTTAATGCTTGGTCGAATAAAGTAAATCAACGTGACCCAGCACAGACTGGTTTCGTGGCAGGTCTAGGCACGGGCGTTAATTTAATTACTTTAAATGCTATAAAACAACAAGCAATTCATAAGAAGCAAGCCAGATATTTTGCGTTCGTAGATCTTCATTCCGCATTTGATTCGGTCTCAAGACCAAAACTTATAGATAAGTTAGTCAAAGCGGACTGCCCATCTACTCTTATTGACATTATTTTTGCCCTCCACTCACAAACCAAGGTTTATGTAAGGCTAAACTCTGAGGGGCTTCTATCAACCCCAATTCCAACGTATAGAGGGCTGAAACAGGGGTGCATCTTAGCGGCTGCCTTATTTAATTTTTTCATTAATGATGTACGTGACCTTTTTTGCAAAGTAATCGCTGATGCTCCTAAATTGAACAATGTAAAAATCTGTGCCTTATGGTATGCGGACGATCTTGTGTTGGTATCAAAAACTTCAAGTGGTTTACACAATCTTCTGTCAGCTCTATGCTCTTATTTCAAAGAAAATGAATTAGTAGTAAACACGAGTAAAACACAAATTGTCACGTATGTTCCTAAAGGCTCACGCAAACACTTAATGAACTGGCAGATCGAGGGGATCCCCTTAAAGACGGTACCAAATTTTGTTTATTTGGGCCTTATCTTTGAGGGCAGCCCAACGTTAGATTCACATCTAAATAAAATTAAGCAGAAGTTAACCACGGCAATTTCTCAGACACGAGTAATCACTTCTAAATATGGTAAATTTTCCATCAAAGCAGCCATTACTTATTGGGACCAAAATGTTATAGCAACCATCCTTTATGGTCTGGAAACACAATTGTCCCCCTAAGGTTTCTGAATCTATTAGAAGCCAAGTTTTGTCGTGCAATTTTAAATTTACCTCAATGTATTCCAGGTGCGTTAATAAGATATGAATTGGGAATAATTTCTCTAAGTGCATTATATAACTGGCGCCTATGTGCCTTATTTCGCAAATGTCTATTATCTACATATGGTAACTCTACATTATCCACCATTTCAAGTTACTTGCTCAATTCTACAGAAATGTTTCCAAAATACTGGTCTACGAAAATATTAACAATCATGGTGCATGCCGATATTTCACTTGAACTTCTTATTGCTCATCCAGAGCTTGCGAAGAAGAAGGTGTATATGATGGACTGGATTGACACCAGAACTCAGTGTCTAACCTATAAAGACTTTGATCCTACAATCTTTGGTCCAAAACGTTTTAAAAACACTGCATCTTATTTATGCTTAGCACCATCTGCTGCTTTAAGAACTGCCATTCTTCGGTTGAGGTTTAACATCTGGCCCACCCGTGAGGTCAAAACAAGAAGGAAACAAATCTCCTCTGACCTTAACTGGTGTCGGTTCTGTAAAAATGTTATGATTGTAGAATCTCTTCAACACTTAATATTGGAATGTCCAGCACTTAGTACCTTAAGAAAATTGCACTTTGTTAATCATTTTGCATACTTTGCACAACTTGATCCAAAAAATAGATGGGTCGCCTTGGCAGCCACTGAATGTATGAGTATAAGAATTGCAACGATTAATTTTTTACAGGCCTTGAACCTAGAATGATGATGATTGTACAGTATGTTATGAATTTATATGGTTTGCTTAACTAGATTTTATGCTTATGAATTTTTCTAATCTGTATAAATTGAAAAAGTTGATGTAATTTCAACTATACTCAATAATAAAAAAAAAAAAATGTTGCCTTCTATAACACTTACCTAACAATAAATATTGAACTACCTTTACATGGAATGGTTTGTGCCTGAAATCCATTACAAGTAGGGAAAGCCTGAAGGACCACTTATGGCATGTCCATTATGCCAAACAAAATAACGTGCTACACAAGACAGAGTAACCACAATGACCCCAAAGTGGGCGATTGAAAAATTAAGTCATCAATTGGGAAATTAATGCAGCAACATAGTACAACAAAATGGAAAGAACCCGTTCCAACATGTGCAGTTCCTTTGCCAATAGCTACCTTTCAGTAGTGAAGGCAGGGTGAGCAATGTTACCTCGCCAAATGCCTTCTGCTGCCCACATTTGCCTCTGGCTAACCAATAAATATTCTTGCGTGTCTCTGTATGTTTGAAATGCAGGGGGTTAGCACCTTCTGATGCCTGCCTTACATCTTGCCCCTTCACAGTTTGCCCCCTGTTTACGGCCTAACTGCGTCTGTCCAGTCAGGCCCCCAATTTACATTTCGTAAGGAGGCCACATGCATGAGGCAGTTCCACACTCGACAGTATTCCATGACAATCCCATATCTCACAGCCAGTCACTTCTCATGGCTGCCTACACTTACACGCTCTCTATACTGCAAAACTTTACAGAGAGCCACACAAGCTACCACTATCACACACTGTACCCACATACTTTGTGCAATGGTCAGAACTCCATAGTTTCTGCCCAATCTCCTTGTACAACATGTGTTTAGTGTTTCAGTGTGCACTTCCACTCCCCCCCCCACCATGGCGTATGTGTCATACATGTACTGTCATTCCACACTGTAAGTGAGGTTTAGAACATGTTCACCATTGCATGTGATGTGCCTTCATTTTTCTATGGCCGCACGCACTGTAACAAAGTAGATTTTGCTGCAATATGTACTGACAGTGCCCACTTTTTCAAATTTCATTTTTTCCACATTGTGTTCCATGCACACGTGTGGATTCATGTAACAGTATATACCAATGGCTACCTGTGTGAAGGAGTAGGCCCACTAACCTGCACTTGCTACTGTTCGGTTATGGGTGTTTACCTGGTGTGATGTTCCATACATTTGTAGCTGCTAGCACCAACTGTTGACCTAGGTAAAGCTGTGATTATACCTTTGTGTGAAATGATGGCACTTTCCTCCAAAAGATCATACAAAATTAACATACACCATTTGTATCCTGCAGGAAATGTACAAATGCCTAAACTTCAACGACCATCCAGTAGCCATCACCGAAAAGAAAACCGTACTGCCAATGTTCCTGTGTCTGTCACTAAGAGGGGTCATTCACAAGCTGCACTAACTACACACCACGGGAACACAAGCAAAGGCCGTAGAAAAAAGAAAGGTTGCCTGCCTCATACAGGCAAAGAGAATTTCCCAGATTACATGCCATGCAAACTTGCCCACACTGCTAATCGCGCACTCTGTCCATTATCTCCTGCATGCAGTAATTCTACACTGAATCCAGCATCTACTGGAGGAGAATCTGTGGAAGGGTATGAAACCCCTGCTTCACCCAATACGGATAATATGGAAAGTACTGCACAGAGTACTCTAACCCAACACCCACACGAGGAAATGGATGCTACGTCAAATGTACAACATCCAAGTGCACCATCCTCCAGTCACAATAGCTGTCAATCAACACTGAGCTTAGAAGATAAAATGCTTCAATTGCATAAAGACGAAGTTAATGTCCTCAAAAGTATACATAAGCAATTACAAACCTCTTCAAGGATACTTCAGCAGAGAGCAAAAACTCAGATGCTGTTGTTGAAGTCATATCGCTGGGACATAAGTGGTGTGTTCGCAGCAGAGTGAAATAAATAAGCTACTACTTCATTGTGTGGAAACCCTTCGCGACCCTCCGCAAATGCCTGCCCTGTGCCCATCCTCATCTACTAATGACGCCACAAGTTCACAGCTATGTGCAAATAGAGTCCCCCCACTACAGAAGCTATCATGAGAGGTGTGAATCCAGCAATCAGTAAGACTACCACTGAGGATACAGAAAGCAACTTAAAACCTAAGTGTCAGTAAATATTTGCTCACGCCAATAGACTGCACAGTGAAACCACAGCCTCGCAGAGCATGCACCAAAAGTGATAGCAGTGAGAATGCACAAACCTGCCATTTTCAAAGGCTGCGCCCTCAACCTAGGAGGTGTCCCACTCCTTTACAGCCACCTTTCAGGAAAAGCACATGGAGAGGCAGCAGACCATAGTAAGTATGCCAGTATTCCCGCAGCAAGTACCCTTCTGTGCTGGTTGTCTTCAAGAATGTACAGGTTTTCATGGTGTGTCTTCAATTTGTACTTTGCAATGGGTTTCCTTTCTTTGCAGAAGCACACACTGTAACAAACTTGTTGAAAGTCACTTTTGTCTCAACCCTCCTCTTTATGAACATCT
The DNA here is from genome assembly GCF_040938575.1 of Ambystoma mexicanum. NCBI lineage: Eukaryota > Metazoa > Chordata > Amphibia > Caudata > Ambystomatidae > Ambystoma > Ambystoma mexicanum. The sequence continues at coordinate 1,186,480,960 of NC_090922.1, forward strand.
CTCCATTTCACATTGCCAACATAAGAATGTATTTCAAGTGTATAAAATGTACGTTCCGTTGTCAGTTACTGCTTGTCATTATTTAACACTGAACAGGGACGCTCGTTTCACAAAGTACAAATGTAGATGCTTAACTATGCCATTTCATTATTACCACAATGAACATTTTCTGCAGAAAAGTGTTTCATATTGAAGGTACACCACACCATGTTTGCAGTGCAAGACACATGAAATGACAAACAAACTGAAAACAGTACTTGACATTACCTCCTTCGAGGCAAAGATCTGGAAAAACATTTGAACACCAATATGTTCTGAACATTTACTGCTGCAGCTGTTGGTCAATCTAGCGGTAGGTACTCTGGAGTCTCATCTGGCATATTACAGAAATCATTTTCCAGAGGCATTGAGTGACGAATGGCAATGTTATGCAATACAGTACAAGCTAATATGTCACAACAAAATTGTATTGCAAAGATCCACCAGAAACCTGTAGACCACGAAACTGTGACTTCAGGAGACCAAATGTTTGCGCTACCACATTTCTAGGTCGCACATGTGACCTGTTGTACGACCTCTCAGCTGCATTACTCGGATTTGCTATTGGCGTGAGCAAATATTTACGCAAAGGATAACCACTGTCACCTGTAAACAAAAAAATAATGGTTCCTTTAGCCAGCCGCTGTACTCCAACCATAATGTAATACTCAGCACATGCATCACATTTGCAATCGCTGCCTTCCATAATGTACTACGAAGAGTGCTATAGCTTGAGCAAGTATGGCGACCAAAGGCAAGGTAATTGTCAGACATTGGCATCCTGTACAATAAATTTACAAGGGCGTATGGAAACAATGTATATGGAGATTCTTTTCACACCCACCAAAATCATTTGCCCTTCTGTCCTGTCCACTTTGCTAGATGACACCATACCAACTGCTATATGACTGTTCATTTGTTATTCATGTCTGGAAAGAAACAATGCCAAACCATCATTTCTGCAAAGCGAGATTGTCAAACCTTCACCTTTCCACTTTCACTAAACATACAAAGCATCCACAATTAAGCAGACCCTGTAGCAAGTTGCAGAGGCGAGGAAGCAAGAATTCCAGATAGGCGTTCCACGGAAACCCTACAGTGAAAGGCAAAAGAAGGGTTTGAGGGAGGAGGGGGCTAGGAGCCAGACACACATTCGGATACGGTGCAACACACAACCAAAGCATTCATGTTAGGCGGAGCTGCGCCAAACTGCTGCTGTTCTAGAGCAATACAACTTTAACAAATGACAGCACCTAGGTACACGTTGTTGAATGTCAAAATACTCCGTTTGCGAGGCACAGCAAGGTGAAGCACCAGTATGCGTAGGTGAGTATATGTGATGGAGGAAATGTAAGTCAATATATGCGACAGAGGAAATGCAAGACAGGAATGCACAAGAACTGTTGACCAGTCTAAATTCACAGTCCGGGATTAGTGCAAAAGGCCCAATGGTTGTGTCATGCTATGCCACATAGGTCTTCCAGGGACCTGGGAGCCACATCGAGCAATCATTGCTACAAAACGTTAAGTCAAACAGTACTGGTTATACAGCACAACTGCCCAGGACATTTCAGACTCTGACACGGTTTGTCCTCTTTCCCTCACTGCTCATCTTTTTCCTATACCCTGCTGGACATTGTAAACAGTGCTGTAAATTACACAGGCTAATATCATGTTGAAGAACCCCAAAAGTTACACTTCTATTTACTCTACAAGCTGCTCTATCAGCCTGCCCATCACACAAATGTGCACTCCTTTCAATCACAGAACCACAAAAATGCAATGCTCTTTACATCGTGAAAACAAGACATGCACCACTCCCCACGTTACTTTCACTCCCTCCTCCTTCCAACATATGCTGGTGGCATTGCACACTTTCACTCCTCGCACTATTTTTAGTGCTTGCCTCTTCCTCACCCTGACCACCTTCCTCAAACTAAATCACACACTAACAATCCTCCCAGCTAATGACCCAGCCATTGCAATGACTGATCAATCCCACTCCAATATGGCAAATACCGTACAATACATGCTAAGTGCGCTCTTTGATACCTGAATACTGTGCATAACACTGTCCCACTGCACCAAAAGCAACATGTTCAACCCCCAATACTACTTTCAACCCTGTCTACCTCTGCTCCCACAATCCACCCCTCCCTCTCTGCCCACTGTCATTCAGTTCACACATCTTTCCTTCTCCCTCATCAAACACTAATACACAGTCACCCTACAACCCCTTCCCTCGTACCTAAACCAAGTGAACATTTCGGTCCACTACTTCTCCTTCACTAGGTATGCCGATGCAGCTGCTGTGTATGGATTTCAACTGCACCACATGTACCCAGATCAATGACCAGTTTCCTGACTGCTTCTTCAATGCTTCCTGCTTCACTGGCACATTACTATTATTGCACTACTTATTGACCATGGTCCTAGGTGTACAAGCAACGCAGCACTTTACAGTCTTACGAGAAGGGACAAACTTAGGGAAGCAGAAAAAGGGAGTGCAGATTTGATAACACGGAGGCAGCCAATTTGTAAGCCCTACATATCCTAACAATACAGGAATTCACCAGTGGGTGTCATTTTACCCCACTTCAACTAGTGTGTCTTGAAGCCTTACAGTTTTCTACCAACAGAAGCAGCATTTCTCCAGGAAAACCCCATTCAAATAGTGCACCAGAAACACACCATGCATGCTATATAAGTCACTTGTGGTTTCATTTTTTCTAACCCACATGCAACACCTCAATGTACGACCAATACTGTATTGCAGCAGCCAAGTGTACAGACCCTTGATGCAGGGCTACACAGTTAGATGTCATAAGCAGGACGAACAAGCAAAGCTTCATTCTCCACAATTAACTAGTCACCATTTCCTGCAATTGATGAGCGCGGAGATGGCACACAACAGTCTGCAATTTTAACTGACACATTACATGCAAACGTAACCCTTTGCCCACTACTAACCCCTTTTGCTTTCAATGTTGTACGTATGTGGCGTAATTCTTTGTCACAAAGCCAGAGTACCTGCCACATAGGTGTCTTTGTTCGCGTTCAGTTATCCCAAGCGCTGTCAGTGTCACGTTAACCAGCCTCGTGTAAGCGAATAGAAATTAGCTCCACACCATAATAAATCCTTCCTTTCACCAAATCAGTATGTGCTCTCGCACACAATCTTCATCCTGCCACAATCATTTACACAATTGCTGCCAGAGGAGTAGCAGCTACACACACACTGTACTTCAATACACAGAGCTACTCTACAACATAGCTGCTACCTACAATTACACCAATAGGTTTTTGGGAGTGTGCAACATATTCAGCTTAGATATACTAATGTTCAATGGCACCCACACATAACACAGGGGCCTTCCGTCCCACATTTTCTACCTACTAAGGTTAATTAGGCAATTCACACACTCCCTTATTCTCAATAGTACAGTGCAAGGTGCCCATCGTTCCTCCCCAGACAGGCCTCCCTTTCCAATGTAAAGTCACATTTTAAACCTTTCTTGTGGACAGCCCCAGGGTGCTGAGACTGCCCCATCTTCTGCACATAAAGTACACCTGCAAAGCCACGGCAGTAATTAATTGCTTATGCCTTCGGCACAGAGGCACAGCAGCCTGAGCCTGCCCCACACCATCCCTTCCTCCCTTTAATACACAGGTAGGACATTTGTCACATACAGCTGAATAAAATCAACTGCTTATAAGGGATTATACACATGTCACTGTGTGTGTGTAAAAATGTACCTACCCAAAATCAGCAAAGCCAGAGACCCAGAAGGCCTTCAGGCCAATCACAAACAGGTGGCAGATCCCACAAATGTTACCCCTAACTCCCCTGATTATATCAGCCCCCGATACAACGGCAACCAACCAATCATCTTGGGGTATGTATGGACTCCCCCAGCCCATGGGGGGGGAATCCAATCAGGTAAGTACCGCCCCAGGAAACTTCCCTCCTAACCTCCCCCAGGAGGGCAGTAATTCCCCAAATGCTGGATTAAGTTTCTTTCCCCGGTACCCACAAAACCCCAACCTGCACGACAACCCTCCTTTCATTTCCCCCTTTCAGGAGCCCAGACAACTCAATCCGGGAGAGGGGAGGCCAAGGGTGGAGGGTTACCAAAATTCACAATATCCAGGGTATTACGGGAGAAGGGATAGTTACCCTTCCTGTGATCCACCTAGATAGGAACAGAGACCCCCGTACCAGCCGGAACGGGTGTCCCAACTGGAGCGCCAGGTCCAGAACCTAACCCATGATCTGGGTCGCATGTTGAGGGCTCAATAGAACCCTCAGATGAACATGGTGGCTCAGAGCCCCACGAACCCAGGGTCTGGCACCCCAGAACAATGACGGGGGAGAACCCTGACAACTCATCGGTTCCAGAGGAGGAGGCACAGGGGGGAAAAGAGGGTGTAAAGCCATAGAGGAAGCTTCCTTCCTCACTCATGAAAAGCCCCTAGACACCCAGGAACCATAACAAAAAATCTCCTGCCCCCGAAAATCTGCAACCCAGGGAGCAGAGGGTGGGTAGGAGGAATAAAGAACTCAAAAAGGCCCATTTTGTGGAGGAAGGTGGTGTCCTCCAATTTGAAGGGGTAGAATCTTTAGAGGATTCTGGGAAAAAATCTTCTCCTTCAGTGACGGGGGAACTCCTCCCAAAGAAAAATTGGTCCCAAGAGATCTAAATGAAGACTGGGTGGGTGTGGGGACTGAGTCAGAATCGCCCATCCTTGAACCCCAGAATGAGCATCCAGGAAACCAATAGTAACAGAGGGATCCCAAACCTCACAAACCAATTCTGGTGACTGCCTCCTAAAAGGGGGGGCTGGAGTGGGAGCCTAGAATCGGAAAAAGGGGAGCCTGAAATTCCCCAAATATCAGAATGTAAAATGTTTCTTTCAGATTCCAAAACTCCAACACAGAATTATGCCCAAACTACCCCTGTGTCGGAGTCCAAAATAAAGAAATTGACCACCCAGCTTGCCCAAAATGCCCATTGTCTTTGCCCACTTGAGGAGGAGGAGGGTAGATTTTATGCCCGGTCCAAGTGCAAGGGCAATGTACATTTTCGGCACTGGTGAACACTGGATCCCAAGCCACTCCTCTGTCAAAAAGGACCTTCTGAGCAGCTAAATTCAGGAAGGGGGGAGAGATACCAGATCCCTCTCACCCCTCTTCCTGGACAACTCCAGAACTTTGATGGGAATTAAATTCCTGCCGAGGGGACTGCGGATTTGGAAATAAAAATTGGGTGACACAAAGTGAAATACCCGGTCATAGTCGTGACTCCAGAGAGCACACCCTGTCTAATAGGGAATTACATCCTGCGTAGGTTGTCCCTCCTAATAGACCTGATCATATTGAGTTTCATTTCCAGAACAATCAAATACCTGACGTGACAGTAATTGTTGTAGGACAACAAACCGGTGATGGGAACTTCTCTCCTGAAAATCAACCTTCCTTCCAGTCTCAAGTGGCATTCCACACTGGAAGGAAATACTTTGAAATTCTATACTGATTCAGTTTAGCTGACATTCAGAAAATTAGAGTACAGTTATTCATCCCTAGAGTCTGAGTGTGCGTGAACATCGGGAAGAGCTTCATCAGCGAAGTCATGTTCCGAAAGTTCCCACAAGATCCAGCCACATTTAAATTGATCGATAAGTGGGAAATGGGCCTGGAAACTCCCAATTCCAAACGTCTCCTGTCTAGCAGGTGTATGCTCAAAATGTCTATAGGAAACAAAAGCATAGTACATAATTGTTGGGTCGTGCAAGATGTCCCTGCTGCCTTCTATTTAGGCAGTGACATTCTCAATCGTTTTTTCATTATATTGGACCTGATAAATTACAAAGCCTGGTCATGACTAGGGGATAATCCCATGGAGATTCAGAAAAAGCATTTCGGTCAGCCCAATTGATGCCGTATGCAGTTGAAGTTCAAATTGGAGACAAGGTCACTATCCCAGGACGGACACTACTATTCCCACTTGAATAAAAAATTGAGGACCAAAATTGCAAAATCCTGACGCATATGTATACCTCAATGGACATCTCCAACAGCAAGGGTTGGGGATAAACCCAACACCATTAGTCAATGTAGAACACAACACCATTCCAATGTTGATGGATAACAGCGACCTTAGGAGTATCACTCTGGGCGCAGGCACCATTATTGGAATGGCAGTTGATGACCGACATTTTTCCATCGATCTAGGTAATGAACTGATGAGACCAATCCCCACTGACTGTTTTGACAGTGATAGAGACAATGACTTACAACCGGACAGCATCTTCACCCAGCAAGGGGGGAATTTCCTGTTGTACTCTTCCTGCCCTTACGGTGAGGAAGAGGTGACCTGTGACATCAGGCAGGATGAGGTGATATTTCAGGTCCATAATGACTGCCTCTCCTACCTGAAACCCTGTGTCTAGGTTAATAATCTAACCAGGGACCTCTCCACCCAGCTGGAGGAGACCGCTGAGATAGCAAAACCCGAAGTCTTTCCGGCTTCACGCAAATGGTTGAAGAGCGAGTCAACCTAGCTGATGCCTGTGAGACTACGGAGCAAAAGTTGAAGCAGGTGTTCTTAGATTTGCAAGATCTCTTTGCGGTGGACTCGTAAGACTGTGGTCGCACCGAAATCCATACAACAATAATTCCCACGGACCCTGGAATGACTCCAGTGTTTGAAGCAATATCGCTTGCCTCTCGCATCCATGGATCCCCTCATGGAAATTATTAAAAACCTTGATTCCCGTGGGATAATTTGTCCAGTCCACAGCACCTTTAATAATCCGGTGCTGGGGATTTTAAAACCCAACGGCCAGTGCAGACTCTGTGCTGACCTTAGGGAGCTAAACAAATGGGTCCATATGTTCCGATGGCCTCTCCCCTACATTGACCAGGGGCTGGCCCAGATCCAGGGTTCAAAGGTATACACTGCCATTGACCTGACCAATGGGTACTGGACTGTGCCTGTCAGTAGGGAGGACCAATACAAGCTGGCCTTTACCTTTGCGGGGCAGCAGTACACATGGACCCAGACTCCCTTCGAATACATCAACAACGGCAACGAATTCAACATCTTCCTACATAAGGCCATGCCCGACTTGGGTGAAATGGGTAACCTGGCCTATGTATATGATGTCCTGATCAAAATCTCAACTGTGGAGGAACATATAGCAGAAATCTGTTATGTTCTGACCCAGTTGAGGGTTGCCGGAGCAAAACTGTCCTTCCAGAAGGCACAGTGGTGCAGGACCCGTGTCAATTTCTTGGGGCATGAGATAACTCCTGAGGGTCACTGTCCCCAGGAAAGGAAAGTGGAAGCACTCCTAAAACTAAAAGACCCCACAACTCTGCGTGAGCTAAGAAGCCTCCTTGGACTGACTAATTACAGTAGGAAGTTCATTGAGGATTACGCAGAGGTCACAAGACCCCTGATCCACCTGTTGAAGGGGGTGGGGGTCAAGTGGGAGAGGGGTCCAGAACAAGCCGAGGCAGTAAAGCATCTCAAAAGAAGCCTCTCACAAGCGTCTTGTCTAGCTTAACCTGTCAAAAACAAGGAGTTCTTCTTGGAGACAGGGTTCTCAAATACATGCTTGACAGCAGTATTATATCAAAAGCATGACAAGGTCTATAAAGTAATCTCCTATGCAAGCAAGACTTTATCCTCTGTGGGGGAAAAATTCAACGATTGTGAGAGGGCACTCCTGGCAACGATGTGGGCTTTGAAAAATTACTGCCCGTTCATCCAGGGGGGGAACACATCATAGTGGAGACTCCACACCAGCCTTTGCAATACATACAAAGTGACAGAATCCGGGCCGGAAATGTGAGTAATTCCAGAATTACTTCCTGGATACTTTCAATGCAAGGCTTTCATGTGGAGGTCAGATATGGCCAAAACAAGAAGAGCCCCTCACGCAAGGTCTGGTTGACATGCATGATTGTGCCAGAGAAAACTGTCTCGAGGACGAAAGTCCTAAAACCCAGTACAACAAGATGGCGTACCTGAATTCCCCACACAAAGTCTTTGAAGAAGACAAACTATGGGCATTGCCTGGCACTTATGTGGACGGGTGCTCCTACCATGTCGACAACGCGGAAAAGGAACTGGTGGCCGGCGTTGGGAATTCCTGGGTGAATGATGCCCTGCAACCCTCTGCTGGGTACAAGATCTATCCCCAAAGTAGTCAGGAGGCGGAGTTGATGGCAGTTCATCAGGCCATCCTCACTGCTGTCCAACACCAACTCCACGAACTGATCATAATCATCGATTCAGATTATGTCCGGAACGGGTTTGTGGAGCACCTGGAAAATTGAAAAACCAGAGGCATGCTATGTGCTGACAAGAAACTGCTTAAACATGGCAAGCTCATCCAAAATATTGATGATCTGGTCACCTCTAGTGGGATGACCATCTATTGGAAAAAGATTAAGGGTCACTCCAGAATAGAGGGGCCAGACAAAACTGGAAATGACCTAGCGGATCAGCTGGCCAAAACAAGAGCCATCCAGGGGGGATCTCATATCCTATCATATATCTCCTTGACATCGAGTCCCTGTTGGGGGCAATCCAGGTCACTGCTATAACTCGGTCCCAGACAAATGCTCACAATGAACTCTCAACTGCCCAATGGAGTAAGGAGACCCAAGATGCTGATTTAATCGCGGCACAATGAGGGGATCCGATTATTGGTCAATTTTATCAACACATTGAGGACCCTGAGAAATTTCCCCCTGACGAATGCCGATTACATTGGGAAAGAGGACCTCAGAGTGTTGATGAAATGTCCAAAAATGTCCAGAATCCAAGACGGTTTGTTGGTAAGGAGACCCATATCTGGCTGTGACCAGTGGGTGGTCCCTAGCTCATTTCGAAACCTGATGCTGAGTCACGCCCATGATGCGGCCACAGCCGGTCATCGGGTGTTTCACACTACTTTAGAAATCTTCCGAGAGGTTGCATACAGGGCACACATGGGGCAGGACCTCGACCAATACTTGAAGGGATGTCTTGTATGTGCACAATTTCAGCCAACATCACTCGCACACCGAGCTCCCCTCCAGAAGAGGGGGATGACATTGCCTTGGTCAGATTTACAAGTAGATTTCATCTGGCCCGTGATTCGCTCCTCTAGTGGGAACAAGTACATGTTAACCGTAACATGCTTGTTTACCAAATGGGTGGAATGTCTCCCGGCCCCAAATTGCAAGCTGCCCTGCTGATCAACCACATCTTCTCACATTTTGCCCTACCCCCAAAGGATTGAGTTTGGCCGAGGTAGTCACTTCACCAGAGAAGAAATGACAAAGATGTGGGAGATACTTGGGGTAAAAAGGAAACTTCACATTGCATACCAGCTGTCCTCTAGTGGTGGTGTTGAGAGGTACAATAAAACCATTGTGAGCTTTCTAAAAAAGTTTGTGGCAGATTCTGGGCCAAGTTGGGACATCCGATTAACGCTTGTCCTGATGGCCATCAGATCTTCACCTTCTTCTGCAACTAAGATGTCTCCATTGGAGATGATGATTGGACGAAGGATGGTGCTACCTCAGCATCTGCTCTACAGAACACAAGAGCAGACACTGATAAACGCCTCCACAATGGAATCTAGAAAGATCTGCAGAAGGTATGAAGATGCAATATGATCTAAAAACAACCAGAAAGGAATACCAAGTAGGAGACAGGGTCTACTTGTACAAATTCCAAAGGAACCACACCAAAGAGCATACATTTTTGCCAAGCTGGCGAAGACCTTTTGAAATTATAGATAACATTTTACCTGTCGCCTACAGAATACGCATCCCCAAAGGCAAATTGACAGAAGAAAAATGGATCCATATTAATCAGTTAGAGTTGTCACCCTAGGCACGCTTTGCAACAAATTGAGGAGCCCAGAGAAAATCAAGTAGAGCAGACATATGAATCATAAGAACGAGTTAGATCCATAGGTCTAATTATGTAACAGGGGGTATGTTTCTTCATTATCAATTGTCATTGAATGCCTGCGTATCCCACTGCTTTCAACCTGATTGGAGGGCAGTTAGTGGGAAAATGGTAGTAAAAGGTTTGTGTTCTCTTTCATAGATTTGTACTGGTTGCACCTTCGAGACCAAGGAGGACCTCCCCGGGGACCTGGAAAGGAGAAACCCAAGAAAATCCGGAGGTGTTGCTCAACACCATGAAGGAAGATCCAAGACAAAGCTGTGGTTGTCGTTCCATCGAGAGAGTGGGAGGATCGTGGCGCACCACTCTCTGATGGAAGAAGGACTCACCGGAGGAATCCCACTTGCCTGATTCTCCCTCGACTTGATATCTCAGCAGAGTCAGGGGGGGTGGGGGGTTATGTGGGATATATTGACCCACTCAACAGTATTTCCCCACATCATCAAGCTGCATTTCTGCAGAAACAGCAAAATAGCTGTGCTGGCTCCTGTGAACACCATGGTCTCAAAACTGTTTTGCAGCAACAAAAGGATGGCTGCAATGTCTTGCCAAGCACACATTGGGCAGGATGGAAGATGGGGGCACACTGAAGGAGCTTGCCCATCTGTTCTTCCTTAAATCACTATGATTAATAAGGCCGTGGCATGCCCAGTATATCTCATTGTGCTTCAGCAAAACCAAGCATGATTTCTGAATGACAGGACCTGTGAAACTAACTCTGAGAAAAATCAACAAGGAGCTTCACTTTTCCCACTGTAACGCTCACCTGGTATCCACGGGGACGTCACTCAGCCTGTTCTAACCTCTTACGACCTCAAACCCTTCCCTGGAGGCTATTCGACTGGAGACTGGGCCTGAAACACAGGATTGGTAGAGTTTAACTCCCTATTGTCTCTGTGTGCTTGAACCCCTTCTTCCTTGGGGTCCAACCCTTCCCTTTGATCCACAGCTCACCTTGTTTTCTTGGATAGTGTGCTCTCTGTCCTGCCTTCAGCGCAGGGGCACGTTGATTGATGCCTGCTTGTTGCTGCCTAGTTACTTCACTGGCAAGAGTCCGACAGGTAAGTATAATGAGTCTTTTGAACAGTTCTTTAACTTCGTTCATTTCCTTCCTTAGATGATGGCCGGTGTCCGGGGATGGCGGCGTGCTGCTGAGATGAGTAGCGCTGAAGGTGAGTGAGAGTGCGATGCGTGATGCACCCCTTTCGTATTTGCATCGAACTTCATCGAGTTCTTTTTCTCTGTCTTTTAGGTGCCGCAACGTTTTCAGCATGGATGCCAGTTATGAAGAAGAAATGCGGTGGGTAAGCGCGGTATGCGGCACCTCTAGATGTTTCTACGCTAACCTGGAGTGTCTTTTCCCTCTTGCAGATGGATGAGAAGTTCCGGAGACACAGTTCCCCCAGAGCGGCTGGGATTCAGGTAAGCGTTTGAAGCTCGTACAGTATTTAAAAATAAGCAAAGATTTGCAGAATGCTTACTAATGCTTTTTTTCGGTTCTTTCCCTTTTCCTTAGGAAGCGGCGTGCCATGATGGGAATGACACCGCCGAAGAAGCCTGCAGAACAGAATGAGCGATGACTGATGGGCAGAAGCGCTGCAAGGTAAACTGTTCCTAACGGTGTTCTTGCTCTTGCAGGAGCTGAGCGCAGAAGAAAGATGCAGGCCTACTGGAGACCGATCCGAACACTTGAGTGTCACGCTGCAGGTGCAGAAAACGCAAAGCATGTTTCTCAGTCTGGGTGTGGCTTAAATAGTCTCTGGGTATCCCAGGTGCCTCTGGGCTGAACCACACCCAAAAGACTAGACCGCACATGCAGTTCTGGGAACCAAAATATGTGGGGGCATCCATATTGTCCCCATCAATGCACTACAAGTCCAATCCCCAATGTTATCCTATGGGAGTGAGTGAGTCTGGTGCCACAAGCGCCAGGTCTGACTCCAAGTGGGTCTCTGGAGGGATGAAGAGGCCCTTGAGGGCCATGTAGGTGATCGTGGCCTGGCTCCAGCCTGACATCTTGGAGGGCTGGGCACATGAGGGGCAGGAATCATGACACCCGCATTGGAAAACGCATTCATTTCTTTACAAAAGTATCAAAGCTCAGTGGTTCAAAGGAACTCCAGCTATCTGAGCCATGTCAGTTTCAATGCATCTGTGCTTCAGACAAAACTCCTGCATTCAAGAAAATAACTATAGCTGCAAGACAGTGTGCGAATCTGAGGGAGATGCAAAACCAAATTTAAAATGAAATGCCTGCTTTTCACCACACGTATAAAAATGGGTTTTACAAACTGATGGAGAAAAATGCCTGTTTAAAAGTAAACTGTTGAATGAAGGCTTGCCTTATTCAGCAATGTGAAGGGGCTTTGTTGCTGGTGATAATACACACATGGGCTATTTTATTCCACAGGTTTGTTTTAATTCAGGGCCCAAAATAAGAAAATTAAGTTTTTAAACCACCGGGGCTGGAGTTTGCAAGCTCTAAAAAAAAGAATTAAAAAAAAGCAGGTTATGCCAGTTGGCAGAGCCAAGACTTCCCCCAGAGTAAGGGAACCACCATAAAAACTCTCAGCAGATACTAACACCCCAATGATAATTACCAGGTTGGATAGAATCTAGTCTAGGGAGTTTGGCAGGAGAGTTTGGCAGTCTACGGCAGTCTGCCCTTTGGAAAATACCTTGCTTGCTGCTGAGGTCGGTTTTCAGTGTTTTTCTCTGCGAGGAGGAGCCAGCTTTTAAAACCTGCCACCCAACGTGGAGGGGCCACAGGGTTCGGCAGGAGAGTTTGGCAGTCTACGTCAGTCCACAGCGGGAGATGGCAACAGGACGGAACCATGAAGAAGAAGGCGGAAGATGTCTTCGTAGTCAACGCCATCGGACCGAAGAAAGCGGACTGGAACATTGCAGCCCATTGAAACCAGGGCTCTCTTCAATATTGAGGAAACCTCCTTGCTGCACGAACACTATGATCAGCATTTCCCCTTGCTCCCCTCTGAGTGTCAAGAACAGATATCTCGACCCAAAACTAACATCCACATTGCGGACTTGAATTCTGTGTCCGTCGCAGGCGGATCCTCGGCTATCTATGGATGAAAAGGAGTTTGGCCAGGGAGAAACCGAGAGAGGGGGGGAGAAGAGGACCAAGATAGCGTGAGCCGGGGCGTTGGAGGGTCACTGGGGCCCTGAACTTTCATTCAGGGGACACAGAGGCGGGGCAGAGCTACGCAAGTGTGCCTGTGCCTCATCCGGCTGAATGTATGAATGCGGGGGTGGGTGGAGGAAAAAACGAAAATCAAAGGCTGACCTCTTCTTCTAACGAGAAGTGGGCCCACAACCAAAATGGGCTTACAGATGGGAAACATTCTTTAGAACCCACACGAGAAAGTGAGGGTGATGTGGGCTCCGATGATGATCTAGACCAATCAAAAGTGAGAGAAAATCCCCTAAACTCAACGAACATTGTTGGGCAACAAGGTAACCTAAAGAAATTAAAAAATAAAGCCACTACTCAGAAACCAAAGGATAAGAAGTACACAAAACTCATGCTTGACGCATTCTTTGATCTTTACAAAGAAAAAAGAGGTTCGTCAGAAACTAAATGACATGGATGTTAAAGAAAAACAGACATACATAAAGATCAACCCAATGAATAAAGCCGGTATACCAGGTCAATCTATTTTCTCACAGTTCTTCTTTAAAAAACACGAAATGAACCCAAAGCTAGGCAAGCTCTCCCATGCAGAAATTCTGCAAGGGGCGGATATAGCCCCAAAGACCCTGCTCCCAGTGCTTCAAGTGTTCTCTTGGGCTACCTGTCCACAGAAGCAAATAAACAAAGCACCGAGCACGGGCCGAACGATCAGAGAGAACCAATGCATCTCCAAGTAACAGGAACGCTACTGCCTTTCGTGGATGAAGAAAAGGGTGAATTCAATACATCGAAACAAACAGAGGGTGAGATCCCTCACACACGAGACTCCCTGGGTTCGGAGTTTGTATTCCCCAAAGAGATGATGCAAATCCAGCACAGGAAAAGGGTAGTGAGCCCAAATCGACAGTTCTTTCCCTAGAACGGGCTTCAGAGGGGGGGAAGTAGTTCAATTAAAGGACAACAGAGCAGTGAAACGGAACACCCACAATGTATGAACCGGGACAAAACAGAGGAATGTATAATCCTCGACACACATCTACCAAAAGAGTGTGTAGTTCCCGAGAACAATTTAAAAATCATGAGCCCAAATGGTGGGAAAACACAGATATCGGCATTTAACAATAAGAACGAAGCTGCTGACACTGAACCGAACAATATAATATAAAAGGGCTCAACCGACATAGAACTGAAACAGATTCCTTTTTATTCACCTGCAAGAAGGCGAACTGCAACAAGATTCATGGAAAACTCGCAAAAAGAAACGCCTACAAAAAGCCTGACTTAATGGTGATTATATCCACTATAACAATCGCGTTAGCACCCTTTTCAAAACACTGAGTCGCTCAACGACACACTTAAGGACCATACCTCACTGTTAGCCATGATGTATACTTAGGTGACTTTTTTGGAGGGTTTTATCAGTGCTGCACCTAAACCAAGGGAGCTTCAAGAATCTAGCCCCCTTCAAAGATCTGGGAAAAAAACTGATCACAAAGTAGATCTAAAGGATCAAAGTACTGAAACAAGCGCACTGTTAGTAGTGAGTCAAAGTTCGCAAACAGCTCTGTGGAAATGAGGGCAAAAAGACGAACTAAATTCACTTAGTAGACCTCAGGTGGAAACAAGTGCCCCAAGAAAGAAAGATCAAAAGGATTTGGCACAAACCGCTTCCAGCAGGTCTTAAACAACCTTATCAAGCTATACGCCAGGACCAAGAACAAACCAAAAGGTTGGAGAAGGGCGTAAACTCCAACCAACACGTAACAACTCAGAAAGCCTTAAATGGATGCTTTGTCTTGGAACTACACACGACAGGTCTCTCCACGAACCGGTGCCATCGCCACGCCAAATATATCAACTTCAAGGACGATATGTACCCAGTGTTTTCTCATCCAATGGGCAAGAAAACCAAGGAGAGAAGGACGGTAACATTTGAGAGAGCAAAACCTCATTCCGAGGTAAAAATAGGAGTTGAAGAGGAGACGGAGGAGGGAGCGGCACTTTCTGTGCTAGCCCAACGGGTGCTTGCTAGGCATACTCCCCAAGATAATCTAACTGGATCTGAAGTTATTAGATTTCGCAGTCCCCCTGCGAGCAAGAGAATTGTGATTGTCAACTCAGAGGAAACGATGGACTTGACAGATTTATCTCAATACTCCATAGAGGAGGTAGACTCAGAGCTCTACTGTATAGAAGAAAACAACCAACAGCTACAAAAGACTCCCATCAAGAACAGTAAAGGTAGTATTAATGGACAATCACCACCTTTCATGTCCTTAGCTGACAGAAGGGAAAATATTGAAAATTATCGAAAGGAATTTCCTGAGTGCAAGAAACCACAGGGAAATCACCCTCTGAGAGAACCAAGAAACAAGCAAGCCACGAACGGACATGCAAACAAACAGGATGATAAAAACAGAAGAACGCACTCCAGAGAGAGAAAAGACGAGAGACCAGCAAGGGAACAAAGGATACACAATGATAAAGAAAATTTGAGAAACCTTTAATAAGGATAAAATAAAAAGTGGCAGGAACGTTTGTCTTGAAACAATAGGAAACGCTGACGTCACAATTTTGAACAGGAAAAATGTGATGACATTGCTTCAATGTATACTGACCTTAAGAGCAATTAAATCAGACGACATTAAGATTGTTGAATTTGGAATAAGAGGAAAATTAGATACCGTATATCTACATATTCCCTCTCCTGTCGTGAGGGCAATGATAGCACAAGCTGTCGAAAGATTTCTGATACTGGGGTACGATCTAACAAACTATAGTGATGTTGAACGGAAGTTGGAGGGGATACCCCGAGACAGAACTAAGGCACTAAAACTGGGTGAACTTGTGAGGCAAGAACAAACTCATACAAGGGTCGGAGAAACAACTAATAAAGAAAACAGAATGCGGGAAGCCCCACAACATGACAACTCTGTGGAATTAAACCCAATCAAGAAGTCTGGTGGGGTGGGATCAGGACAGGCAACAGATAAAAGCCAAAAAGATGCTTTGTCTGCATCACCACAGAACAAAATAAGAGGAGCCTTTAAAGACCCTTTGGGGGTGGGTCGTTTTCCTTAAGGTCCACTATCGAATATAAAGATAACATTTAAGCCGGAAGAATGCGAAAGAGAAGATCTGTCACCCTTAAATAAGGAAAAAGAACTGAATCTAGTAAAAGAAGGACAAAAATTGAGATGGATCTCAAAGGCATTGAACCAGAGTAGCCGAAGTTAGCAAATCCAGAGAGAGGGACTCTAGGATGATCCGCCTAAGGAGCTCCTGGGAAAGCAAACCTCTCTGAACTTCGGCTCATGGTGTTAAAAAGTGTACGAAACCTCTAGTATGCCAAGTGATGTGTGCATAGGAGACTTTGACGTTTTGTGTCTCCAAGAGACGTGGGTAAGAGATCAACCAACAATGGACGGCTATGAGACATAGCTTTCTACAGCAGTGAAAGGGCCCTCAGGTCGATCTTCATCAGGTCTTTTGACTATGATTCGATCAAACAAAGAACTACGACTAACAAAGGTGATAGAATCACCTCTATACTTCCAAGTTATACAATTTAAGTGGGAAGGGAGACAGCAAAAAATACCAAAATCGAAGGCTGAAGATATAATAATTAACTCCTACTGGAATCCATTGGCCATAAGTGACGACCAGTTCTTAAAACAAGCTAACAGCATCAGATTATCAACTATGCCACCTGATCATATGTGGAAATCTACATTTAGAGTACCCTAAAGTACAACGGAGCAAGATGACCTCTACCCTAAAGACCCCCGCGATAAAAAGAGGTATACAATGGTCAAAACTAATGAAAGCAAGAGACTTACATAATCTTCACCTTCTGAAAGACGATGACGACGGCTTCATACAAACGTGGGAAAAGGACTCGCTTTCAGCCCCATAATCCCGATTTATAAAAATGTATCCAGACAACACCCGAAGAACTATTGGCCAATAGCGCTTTTAGACATTATTGGCAAAGTCTATGGCTCAACTCTATGGAGCTGTTCCAGAAGTGGGCAACAAACAACGACTTAATGGATCCGATCCAGTCGGGTTTTGTAAAGAATGCAGGAACCGTGGCTAATATATTCCTGAATCTTAAAATGTAGGACCAAGGAAGGAAGACCGGGCCTATATATGGCTTTCATTGAACTGGTCCAAGCTTTTGACCAGGTCAATCGGGAGCTTCTATGGGAGAAACTGGAAGCTAAAGAATGTCCTAGAAACATACTGGAACAAATTCAAGCTCTATAAATGGAGATGTTCCTATCAGTATGCCTGAATCAACAGGGTACGCTGTCAATCCCTATACAAACATCGAAAGGGGTCAAGCAGGGGTGTTCCCTGGCTCCCATGCCATTTAATGCTTACCTATGGGACTTCAAGGACTCAGACACTGCAGTGAGATCTTATCCACCAAAAATGGGAGGAGAGGTGATATCTCGTCTGCTATATGCAGACGATCTAATTTTATTTGATCAAACACTGATAGGTCTGCAGAGACAGCTGGACAATCTGAGCTGGTATATCGGAAAGAACAACTTGCAAATCAATCAGTCCAAAACCAAGATAATGTCTCTGCAAAAAACCATCAGACCCAACATCATATTCACATGGCATTTGGAGGATATAAAAATCCAGACGGTCTCCGAATTCAAATACTTGGGAGTCATCATGATAAACATGCAGCAACGTCTATGGGATAAAGCATAGACGTTAACATCTCAAGCGAAGGCTATTGAGAGGAAATTCTGCCAGTTTTCGTTCAACCAGTATCTGGCACTCCTTGCCCACCACATTGCCGCTCTCTGCCCCAACTTTCAGTGCTATGCAGATGATACCCTGCTCATTTTCAGGCTACCCTCGGCCTCCTCCTCTCTCCTTCCCTCATCTCTGACTGTCTGCTATCCAGGAATGGTGTGCCGCCAATGACCTCTGCCTTAATGCCAGTAAGACTGAGATTCTACTCATCGGCACACCCACTCCCTCCTTCCCTGCAGCTCTCTGGCCGGCCTCTCTTGGCCCTCTTCCTGCTCCTACCTGCAAGGCAAAAAAAGTTGAGGTCATCTTCGACTCCACAATTTCCTTCTCTCCTCACATATCTGAAATCTCTAAGAAGTCACACTACCAGCTGCACCTCCTCAGAGGTATTCTTCCTTTCCTCTCCTTCCCCCAGAAGCTCACTGTCTCCCGAGCCCTGGTTCTCTCAAAGCTGGACTATTGTAACAGCCTCTATGTAAATCTGCCTGCTTCTACTCTCCGCCCTCTGCAATTTATCCAGAACAGGACTGCGAGACTTGTCCTTGGCCTCAAGCCCAGGGACCTTATCTCTCCAGGACTGCAATCTCTACACTGGCTCCCAGTGGCTGCGAGGATTAAGTTCAAAACCCTCTGCATTGTCCACAAGGCCTTCTGGGGCCTAGGGCCTAAATACCTTCAACTCTCTTCCTAAATATCTTCCTTCTCGAGCTCTTTGCTCATCCGTCTCCAACTCCCCCAGGGTCAGCCGCTTCTCCAAGCAACAAGTTGGGGGTAGATCTCTCTCCTCAGCAGGGGCCTCCCTCTGGAATAGCCTTCCTGCCTCCCTGAAACTTGAGGAGAACCATCTCTGGTTCTGCAAGCACGTCAAAACCTTCCTCTTTGCTTCTGCTTTCTCTCCCCTGCTAAATTCTTGATGAAACTGCACTGAATCTGCAATTGGGCCACTCTCACCGATCTCGGTCCTTGGCCCAGCCCATCTCCACCTGCCCTGCCTCCCTGGCAACCCTTGCACTGTGGGACTGTCTCTGTATCCCTACAGCCCCCCTTCCCAGCACTTGTCTGCACTTACCTTACACTTGCCACCAGCTGGCCCTATTATTTATTTGTTACTCTACTTCCCTGTACTGCACTTTCCCCCCTCCCTTTCCCCTTGCACTTTTCCCTTCCCTCCACCCATGCACTTGCGTGATCTGAATGACACTTGGCCTAGTAGGATCGTTGTCTGTCTTCCCTTTGTTCCCCGCTCCCTGCTTCGTTGCCCCTTGAAACACTTGTGTATATGGGCGTTACAAATGCCATATCATTGCATAATTCACCCAGTTTCATAGCTAGACACCTATTTTCACTTCTATAATATCCCTGTGATCTATACCTATCCCCCAACTCCAAATCGGAGCATTTCACCCATTTTTCAAAGAAACCGTTTTTGACATTTTAAATGGGAATTCAGTAAGATGCAACTTTTACACGTGTCATTTTGCTGCAATCTGTTTTAAACTTTCCACTTGTTTTTCAATTGTATGTTCTTGGTAATCCATTGCTTGTGATTGTTAGGGTCTATGCATTGTTGCTTTAGTGAGAAATTGAATTCACCTTAAAGTTTTAACCGCACATTAATTATTTATTTGTCCATTCCCGAGTGTAATTTCATAACATTGCAAGGGGTTTAAAATCCGTGTTCTTTGGGGGAGGGAAGGTCGGATGTTTATTCCATTTTCTGCCTCTTATTCCTGATTACCTGCTGCTTCTTTCTATCCACTCAAATCGATTATCTGTGGGTTGAGGGAACATTGCAGGGGGAAACCTTAACTTGGGTGCTATCTTTCCTAAATCAAAACGTGCTCCTATTGCATTGTGCTGTAAATATGTACTAGGGGAAGGTTAACCAAGTGCATTGCTCACAATTTCATTGTGATTATCACCACATTGGTGATTGCTGCCCCATATTAAAAATTGTACGATTTCTTTTGAATTTTAAAATAAATATTGCATTTTACCAACCAGCCTGGTTCATGGTCCATTGTGACCCGGGGTATTTGAAAAGGGGGTGTGATACGAGTTGTGTACCATCTCAAATTGAATCTGCATAAAATGAGAAGAAAAGCATCTCAGTTGTGCGCTGCATGCTAGGCCGAGACCAAAGTGTGTGTTGCCTGATTGAAATCCTTAAAACTAGTTTTTTCATCAAAGGAAAGAGTACAAAACATACTGCTGCAAATACCTCTGTATCTAGCCGGTCGCCAGATAACCGTACGCAAAGCAATGCACTTGCTCGATATGATGGCATCATGCATTTACCTGGTCCCACATGCACGATTGCACATGCGCTCAATGTAAGAGTGGTTGCAGAAACAGTGGCCTCAGGCAAGCGGTCAGTGGGATGATCTAGTGGTCGTTTTGCCAACCCTAGTACAAGCTCTACGTTGGTGGATGAAGGAGAATCTGTTGAGGGTTAAACCCTTCCACGACCCAATCGGTGCAAGCAGTTGTTACAACAGACACATCTCTCACTGGGTGGGTGGCCCATCACCTTAATTTCACAGCGCATGTCTGTGGACTCAAATCACAGCATAGAACCACATCTGCCTGCTAGAAATTCTAGCAGTGCTCAAAACGCTCCAAGCCTTCGAAGCACAACTGACAAATCAATCAGTACAAATTCTCAAACAGCACCACTGCAATGTTCTATATAAACAAGCAGGGGGCACACATTCTCCAAATCTGTCCAGGCTAGCCCAGAAAGTATGGAAGCGGACACTCAAGCGGGGCATGTTCCGAACAGCTCAACATGTTCCAGGGGAACTCAATACTCTAGTGCACTCACTAAGCAGGGATCCTCTACCAGAAGAGCATGAGTGGCAGCTCAACAAAAATATCGTAGATTACATTTCCACTCAGTGGGGCTACCCCTCGCTAGACTTGTTCACAATAAGAGCGAACAAACAATGCTCAGACTTCGCGTCTAGGTTTCCCCAACCCAACTCCAATGGGAACACCCTGTGGATGAGTTGGTCAGGGCAATTTGCTTATGCTTTTCCCCCCAACTCCACTAATGAGCAAAGTGGTGAACAAGATTCACAAGGAACTGAGGACATTAATCCTGGTTGCTTCCATGTGGGCGAGACAACCTTTGTATCCACATCTGCGCAAACTGGCAATGTACGACTCGATTAAACTCCCGTTCCCGTTCAACATGCTCACTCAGCACGGGGGGGACAACATTACACCCTCAACCTCAGTCTATGAACTTGGCAGCTTGGCTCCTGAAGTCATAGTTTGGACATCTAAATCTACCGCAAAGGTGTATGGAAATCCTCAGAGGCACGTAAACCAAATACTAGACATTGTTATTTTAATAAGTGGAGGAGATTTGTAATTTGGTGCCAGTCAACACAAACCCAATAAAATGTACTCCATTACACATTCTTCATTACGTGCTTCACTTACTAGACTCAGGGCTAGTATTTAACTCAAAGTTCACCTAGCGGCTGTATCCGCTTACACCACTTCTCAAAGTAGGGTGTCATGGTGGAAGTCCCTGTCATTAAGGCATTCATGGAGGGAGTAAAAAGACTCCACACTCCTATTTTAAACCCGCCACCAGGCTGGGACCTCCATGTAGTACTTGCAAAGCTCATGGGACCCCCCCTTTGAGCCTATGCATAAATCAAGCCTTAAACATCTCACATATAAAATGGCTTTCTTGGTGGCTATCACCTCCATAAGGAGAGTCAGTGAACTGCAAGCTTTGTCAGTGCAAAGCCCATTCTGTTCTCCACAAAGACAAATTGGTATTAAGAACGCACCCTAGGTTTTCACCTAAGTTCATTTCAAAGTTCCATGTCAAACAGGCCGTCAAACTACCAGCTTTCTTTCAAAACCCAACAAGTTCAGCAGAGAAAAAACTCCATACACTGGATTTAAGGAGGGTGGCCTGTTACTATGTAAACAAGACCAGACCGCTAAGGAAAAAATTTACATTAAAAAAAAATGACTGTCTCCGTAACTATTGGCAGGGAAGGGGACTGCATTTCCAAGAACAGCATCTCCAGATGGATGGTCTGGTGCATACAGCTCTGTTACTCTCCCTCAAGCAAGACTCTGCCTTTCACACCAAGGGCCCACTCCACCAGGGGTACAGGAGCTACCTTGGCTTTTATCGCAAACGTCCCATTGGATGCCATGTGCAAAGCAGCCACATTGAGCTCTGTCCACACTTTAACTCAGCACTACAGCATTGACACTCACTCTAAAGCAGATTCCCAGGTGGGACAAGCAGTACTAAAACACCTATTTTCACAACCCACCACCTTCTCTGAACACTGCTTGCTAATCTATGCATAGCATGTGATCTAAGCAGATTCCACAAGCCTCCGAAGGGATACATTACTCACAGTAATCGTATTTCTGATGCTTGCATCTGCTTAGATTCACATGCGCCCGCTCTTCCTCCCCTGGAGTAGAAAGTAAATAGATGTTTTCTGGGCTTTATCTATGTATAATCTGCTTTACTATACATGTAGTCATGCTACATGTTATGCAACCTCATGTCAGAAACAATCTGAGGGACCTCGATGTGTGAAGCACCATGGGTACAGTAGATGTCACACCAGGGATAGTATTACTGGCACGCCCAGTCGACGTACCTTTTCGAGTACCGAAAACTACTAATACTCTGCAGCTTCCACGGCCTATGCATAGCATGTGAATCTAAGCAGATTCAAGCATCATAAATTTGATTACGGTGAGTAATGTATATATATACATACTGCCAAAAAAACATTGTTAAGGGACGTTATGGTTAAGTTGCGCTACTAAAAACCTATCATCTTTACTGAAAAAACTATGCTAAAGGAACGTTCTGGTTACAGTGCCCTACTAAAAAGCTTTAGTAGGGCACTTTGCACTAATAACAACCTATCCATATTCTGGTTACAAGTAAGACCGAAAACCCCCAGAAATTCGCCACTTATGGTAAGCTAAGCAACCATAACTCGCGCCAGCACTGTGCACTGCTAAGAGTAAAACCCAGGACATCAACATTAGGATATTAGTAGCGCAACTTAACTTAACGTTTTTTTCACTGAATTTCATAGGTTCTTACCAGGATACTCTTAGTTTGTATAGATGTACTTTACAGTATACTGAAACCGGTGTCTCCGTAGTAATAGCCACAGTGGTTCCGAACAGTGCGCCTGTTCGCGGACATCGGGTGGCTTTCACCCTGCCGAGAAACGGGTGGGTGGTCGTACATAGTGGTACCATGCAGCAAAGACAAACAGCAGCAAGTACGTGAATTGGAAGGGAAAGTGCAGTAGGTGTACAAACCTTGTACTTTTGAAACAAACAGCACAAGCTCATAGGGTATGCAGCATAAAGGAATGCACCAACAAGATAAGTAACGTCTCCCTTCAGCAATTGCACCGCACAGCTGCTTTACATAAGAACAAAGAATGAAGAGGCAGAGTTAGGCCTGCAAACTACTGAGAGCAGAACGTCACTGCAACATGGTAAGTGCACCAAAGTTTACCTTATAATTGCACAGGTCCTGCAGTGTACAATAGTAGGAAAGCATGATGTTTTCTTTTTGTGCGCCGCAATGGCAACCACCTTGGATGGCTGGAAGAGAATTTCTTGCATGACGAAATGAGTGAGGACGATAACTCCATTGGTAGGCACCGCAGTGTGAAAAGTAAAACAATTACTGCAAGCACAAGCACCCTAGAATGGCTGGAACAGAATTTTCTACATGACGAAGTGAGTTTGTTTGTTTATTTATTTCTAATGCGCATCAGATCAGGAGGTATCAGGGTGCAGCAAAAGACAGTGCAAAGCTTACAGAGTTACAGGATATGGGCAAGTAAAACACATATGCAGATTGTAAACAGGAAGGATACAAAAATACTGATCAAGAAATACATTGATGGAATGTACATATACATCCTAAGTATGAATAATGCAGAAATAAATACTGAAGATCCGTGGATTTAAGCAAGTTAATGTAATTGCATCTAAAGTTCAAGTAAAGTTGATTTTCTCTGAGAGGGTTTGGCAGGGAGTTCCAAAGTTTTGCTGCTTTCACGGGAAAGCTGCTGCCGCCAGCCTTGGTGAGTCTGAATCTAGGTACGGTAAGGCAATTGGCATTGCTGGGTCTCATGGGTCTGGTGGTTGTTCTTCTATGTAGTCTATCAGTGAGATACCTGGGGGCAGCATTATTTAATGCTTTATGGGTGAGGGATGCAGATTATTTTAAAGGATTGTAGCCTCTGAATAATGGCTTTATTGGCGCCAATGTAAAGAGTGTTGCAATAATCTAGCTTAGAGAGTATTAGAGCTCTGGCTAAGATCAAGCAGCTGGCATTAGATAGGAAAGGTTTGCCAGTCCTGATGAGCTTGCACATGTAAGCAGTGGCTGAGGCCATTGATTTCACTTGTTTGTCGAAGGAGAGGGTAGAGTCGAGGTAGAAGCCAAGGGTCTTTACCTCCTTTGCTACCTTAATGTGGTTCCCGTAAATAGAGAATGATGAATACTCCTGACCTAGTTTCTAAAGGTTAAGGTGGGTGCCCAGGATGATGAGCTCAGTCTTGTCATCATTCAGACATAGACCGCGAGTAGCCATCCATGCCTGGATGATAAGATACACTCTATTCACCAGTGCCAAATCCTTGTCATAATCCCCAGAAAGTGGGAGGAGAATCTGAGTATCTGCATAGTTAGTGTAGGTGATACCAAGAAGGTCCAGATCTTCGAACAGGGGCTTGGTGAATATGTTGTATAATGTAGGGGAGACACAGGAGCCCTGGGGGAGACCACATGTGATAGGCGCTGGGTCAGCCGCTGCTGAGGGGGAGAAGACCCTCATGGTTCTGTCACTCAAAAATGTTTCTGTCCATCTGATAGCCTCTGTGGAGAAGTGGGCTGCCGAGTCAAGGGGGCCGCATAAGACCTTGTGATCCACGAGGGCGAATGCGGCTGAGAGGTCTAGCAGTAGGAGGAGGGCTGTTTTACCTTTGTCTCTTAGTTCATCAACCTGACTTTTAAAGTCGATGAGGGCAGTTTCCTTCCCACATAGGCGGCAGAATCCTGATTGTCTTGCTCCCAGGAGCATATGGAGTTCCAAATATTTTTGGATCTGAGTGTAAGCAACCTTGTCAAGAATTTTGAGCAAGAAGGGTACCGTTATGATAGGACGGTAATTGGTAGGTATAAGTGGATCTAGGGTTTGCTTCTTCAACAGTGGGAGTACCAAGGATTGCTTCAGGTTGGTGGGGATGGTGCCAGATGCGAAGGAGGCATTGATCAGCTTAGAGATGAAAGGGGCAAGATCTCTTGCGGCATCATTTACAATCTGAGCTGGACAAGGATCGCCTTGGCAATAGGAAGGCTTGAGAGAGAGAGAATGACTTTCTACCTCGAGGTTTTAGTGAAATGGAATCTGGCTTGACGGTCAGCAGGTATTTCACTAGTGGGGAGGTTTAAATTGTTCAATTGTGATGGCGAGTTAAGGGATGCTTTTTTTGGGCTATTTTGTTCTGGAGGGTGGCTACTTTATTGGAGAGTATCTGTTGAATATCTGAACATCATGTTTTATTTTTGGTGCAGATATCAGGTGTAGGGATAGGAGATTCTGATTCTTTTAGTATGATAAATAATTCCTTCATACTGGAATTGGCGTTAGAGATACGTTCATTATAGGAGTTGCGTTTAGCCAAGCAGATTTAATTTTTATAATGAGAAGAGATTTTAGTTAGCTCGGATTTGTTGTCATCTGAGGGGAGTAGTCTTCAGGCAGTTTCACAATTCCATGAGTGACCATAGTAACCCCATAGGTAGGGAACGCAGTGTTAAAAGTAACACAATTGCAATAGATTATTTCATGTATTCCAAACACATTTCTTTTTCTTTAACAGAAAATTCCGGAATAGAAAGGAGTACACCGCAAGCGGCACCTCTTCCACAGCAACATATGGCGACAGGAACTGAAGGAAACGCTGGAAATAGCAAACTGGACTGCCAGGATGCCAAAATTGATGATTTGCTGAACAATTTTGGCACCTTGAAAGATTTCATACAAGGGCTCATTATAGGGAAAATAAGATACCACTGCCCCACCTGCACGTGCCCCCGTTCCCCAGTTTCCAGCCCGCCATAACCGCTAATTCTGTGTCACGAGAGGCGCTTCAATGAGACCTCAATCCCTTCCTGCCCGCACAACTGACTTGTAGAAATGCCAACATCCCTGGTATATGTATCCGTTTCTGATCCCCCTTCCCTTTCCTAATAGTGCCTATAAATGTGTGGAAATAAAGGTTGATATTTAAATTGTTGCTGAATCTAGATGTGCCTTCTCCTTTTTTTTAACAAGACCATTATAACTCTGAGGGGCACAGTACTGGTTGGGATGATCGCAAGTGAGGAAAATGGCAGAGTCCTACGTCAGCAGCACCTGGCTGGCCTGTGTGCAATCAAAATGGAAACATCAATAGGATGCCACTACGAGCAGCATGTCTGCATCCACAGAACCGCCTGTAAGTAGCTGTAGGGCCATACGTTTGGTGGTCGCATTACTTCGCACATGCGTATCTTTTCCTCTGACGCCTGGTAACACTGTTCCTGGCCAGGATATGCAAAGAAACGTGTGATGTACTTTTAGTAGGTGGAATCGCTCACCCACATCTTGCGGGTACCGTTGCACGTAAACATCCCACCTACTGTACTGTTCACACACCCAGCTTGTTTAGAAATGTTCGGGGCATGTGTGGCATACCTTTAAGTTGTCCAGGGATCCTAAGGGTACCCGTAGGACACCTATGCATATGGGCACAAAATATTCCGGGTGCTATGTGTCCTGTGGACAGCCGTCCCAATGGAGAAAAATGGTGCCCTCACCATGATAACAGACACGATCTGGGCACGTGCACACCAAAAAAGTACTATTTTCTGCAATGTATGCAGTGTTACTGTGAAAGTCCACCCGTACAGAGGTCATCTCCCTTCTGCATCTACTTATTTTTGGGAAAGATGTAGGGCCACTTTCCGGTTGCACGTGCTCCACAACAGTCCTATAAAAGGCTGCACCCAGAGCTGTGCTGCAATCCGTGTTTGGCTTTGCAGAACAGAGCAGCAGTGTACATTCCTTCGTGCAGAAATTGCTTTCTGACCAATTCTGTGCCGAAAAACGACCTTTCCAAGTAATGCCCACCAGAGCTGCTGCTACTACCTCTGACTCATCAGCACCCACACCCACACCCTCCCCACCACCTTCTGAAGGACCTGAACAAGGGAACAGGCGTAATAATGTGGATGAAGATCAAGAAGGAAACAAGGATGAAGTAGAGCGATTCCCCATTGCCTGCAGGCAGCGTGAGTCGTGGGTGTGGAAACTATTTACCACCATTGGAGGTGTACCCAAATCTCGTGCTAACCAGGTGAAATAGTACTCAGTCACGGAAAACCTGGCTTGTACAGCTACGGCACCACCGACATGCGACGGCACCTGAAATCAAACCACAAAGCAGCTGTTCGGAGGGTTGTCCCCTTTGAACGAGGCAGTAGGTTAATTTCCTCTGCAACATCCTCCGCATCTGCTCCTGCCACCACTAGGGACACTCCAGTGGGCCAACGCATCCTGAAACCAGCCTTGTAGGCCATACGCACCACAGCAGGCCCATACCTTTCAAAGGCTACAGTATTGTGCATGTACTGCGACGCAGTACTGTGCAGGGGGACACAACTTCGAAGTGCTTTCGAGGCTTCGGTCCGGGAGCATGACAAAGAGGGCCCCCTACCAAAGTAAGGTCCACGCAACAACTTCTGCTCTCAACTTGCAGTTTCTTATCCCTGTGGTTGTGTTACTCTCACCTGACTTCCACGGAGGCGCTGGCCACGTTTGTGCTGCTGTGACCTCTTCTAAGGTGATGCGCAGGGTTCGGAAGACGGACTGGACCGGGCCTCCAAATCTGGCTTGTCTGGCTCGCAGAAGTATCCTTCTGTAGGCGAAAATAGGGGATTAACTGTCTGCGGGGTAATGCAATCGGCCTCCCACTTTCCCCTCTCACCCTCCTTGAAACCCTTCTGTGATTTCTCGTAGCGTCTCACCTTAGGGTCTTGAAGGACGAGCTCTCCATCCTGCTTCTGATGCAGGGGCGCGTTGGTATCCAGTTACTTCACTGGATTTTCGGATTGGTGAGAACCAAACTTGCTTGGCTTCCAGGTAAGTCTTTTGATAAGAGGTTCCCCGTGTGTCCATGCATTAATGTACTAATGCTAGTATCTTTTTCCCCATAGGGGCCAGGGTACGGAATGCCGGGGAACAGACACCGACCCGAGATGAGAGGTGAAATCCTTGTAGAAATCAGGTAAGTCTTTAATGAGCGTTTTTTGGTAATGTCTTTTCATTCGCTCATTAACGCTGATGTCTCTTTTTCCCCTTAGGGGCCGGGGCCCGGAAATGCCAGGATGCGGCGCGGACCCGAAATGAAGAGGGAATGAATCAACAGGTAAGTCTTAACATGGAGATTTAGCTTTCCTTATTCCCTTCTCTCTCTCCCCTTTTGTTCTGGTCTTTTTCTCCCTAGGCGCTGGGGCGTGACTGCGAATCCGGATGATCGCTGCTGAACATGGAGACGCCCTGTAAAGGTGAGTGGAATGCGGCGCTGCAGCGATCGACGCGATGAGCTTTTAAATTAAAGTCTTCCTTTTCAGGCTTGTCGGCGAGATGTCTCCGGGATGCGGATTTAGCAGGTAAGGACTTTTCCTTCTTCTGTTCTCTTCTTCACTTCCTTTGCAGGTGATCCAGGATGCTGGCAGGCGTGGCAGAAGTCAGGATGCAGGAGCAGACACGGTGAGCGTCCAGCTGCTAGATGCAGAACAACGCGAAGCACGTGTGGCTGTTCGGGTGGGGTTTAAATAGCCTTGGAAGAAGTTACAGGTATGTATCCTTCCTCCAATCAGGTATGTATCCTTCCCCGACCACGCCCGGATGGTAAATTAGTCCCACAGGTAAAGTAGTTCCTTTCAGGTCTCAAGGAGGCTGGGATCCTGCAGCATGGTCTGCATCAGGTAAGTGCACCCAAGCATTCCCATAATGAGCCTGGCGCCTATGGCGCCAGGACTGATGTCTTTTATGAGCCTGGTGCCATAGGTGCCAGGGCACTGTCCAAAGGGCCCCTATATGGGGTTGCTGGGTCCTTCCTTGGGGACTCGATGTCCGCTTTCGGGGACGCCAGGCTTGAACCGGCTCCCTGGGAGCGGGCATCATGACAGGTTGGTACTCTTTGCCAAACCTCCCTTCCATGCCTTTCCTTCTGTGGTGCGTCTTAGAACAACAGGAAAAATGCAACACAACCGGAGGGATGTGGGGGGGGGGAGACAAAAAGGCTCTTTTCAGAGCTACCTTGAACGGTTTAAAAATAGAATTTCAATAAAATCATGCAAGTAGTCCTGCAGCCTATAAGCGCTGTGTACAGGGTTGTAAACAATGAGCTGCGCGACACCGTCAAAAACATTGTACGCTTTACCAAAACGAAGTGGTGGCTCTGAAAAGAGCCTTTTTGTGCTGTGTGTGTTTGTAAGGTTAGAAGTGCTGAACACCCACAGGGTAAATGCTTGCTAAACTTGCAGGAAGTGCTACACTGCATTTTGGATATTACGCAGAAACAGCTCATTGCCAGCATCAGTCAGATGAACTCCATCTGAACGAAAAATGTTGCTAATATGAAAAGTAATGTAATCATTGTGGAAGGAGAATATGCCAACGTCTCGCAAAAAGGTGCAAACAGCCTTGCTCACATTGCGACGCACTTTGTCCATTTGTGGCCCACATGAGGAAGAACGCAGCCACATCTGTCTCTGGGCAATGCGAGAAAAAATGATGTGCGACTTTGGAAACATTGCCATGAGTTGGCGAGATGCCGCTAACATGTCCTAAACTGTTCCCCCCACAATGAGCAATAATGTCTGGATGATCAAGCGTCGCCAAACTGGCACAAAGAGGACCGACATGCAGCCACATCATCCCACGTATTCCGTACCAGTGGACGTCGACATTATAGAGGTCCAAGGTGCAAACTTTTAACCACTGTATCCAAGAGTCACCCAAAAGCCATATAGACTGCCTACTAAACGGCCCACCCAGGCCCATAGCCATGTGAACTCCTATTTGCAAACACACTTTCTGGCACAATCTGTTGTTACACACCACACCCAGAAAATCTTATTGACCAATCCCAACTCCTGCGCAGTCCCATTTCCATGCCAGCCACCCTGAAAGGATCCGGATGTAGCACGTGCGCACCTCCAAATGCCGTGGCTTTCGCGAACATATTGGGGCTCATTACGACCCTGGCGTTAAGGGTTTAACAGCGCCGTAAAAGGTGGCAGCGCCGTTAAACCCTTAACGCCTCATTACAAGTTCCCTTTGCGGGACCCGACTTTAACGCCTGCTTTTAGCAGGCGTTAAAGTAGGGTGCCGCAAAGGGACCTTGGTGCTAAGTACGGTGCCGCAATTTGCGGCACCGTACTTAGCGCCTTCCCCATTCCCATAGAGCCCTATGGGGCAAAAATGGGAATGGGGAATGGCCCATGGTGAATGGGGAATTACCGCCCGCCAACCTTGGAATAGGGCGGTAATTCCACCATTCACCATGGTGGACCCCGGCATGGACCATGGTGCTAATAGCACCATGGTTTAGCGCCGGGGTCGTAATGAGGCCATTGTCCTGTCTGAGTGGATGCGCAAATATATTTGAAGCAGGATAGAGAATTCCCTCTTTGTTGGTAGTTGGGAAAAGTGTATTTTTGTTTGTAAAGCAACGTGAAACGAAACACCTTTTTGTTTGCTATTTGTTGGGGATTTCTCTCTGCTTTTCCTCCTTACATTATTGCACAACCTTTTGCCAACTACAATTTACATTGTGGAGCACAAGACTATTTTCAATAGGGGACAAAAAAAATATCAGCTTAAAGCACTAAGCACAAAATATCACATTAAAAGCACTAAGGTTCTCATGGGCACAGAAGAACATCCCAGCATGCAACACAAAAGCAGACATACACCTGAAGGGTCAATCCATAGTCCCATTTCCATGGCAAGCATATTAAGAAGGACAGCATGTAACATGTGTGCTTTCCCCAACTACCGCAAGGGCTGTGCCCCAGTAAAATGGGAGCAGTCCTTCTTCCCTGTAGTCTTTTTCCAGCACTCCCTCATTGGCTACTGTTAAACGGTCAGACACGCATCCACCAATTACATCCAAGATTTCTGCATCTAACGCTATCATCTCTGTTGAACAGGCCATACTAACCGTTAAACACGCAGAGGTCAAGTGTCCTGTGAATTAAAAGCACCTGCACTGGAAACTACTGTAAAACAGTCTACAAGTTCTGCATCCACATTAATCTGCATCACCACCCATCACCACACCCTGCGGGTATCACTACTTTTTGTACAGTACATTTGCAACTGTGTTATAAGTTCGTTGCAACAGGATACCTGGCACTGAATCTCCATAACATACAAAAAATGCATACTTTTATTTCTACCATCACCTACCATGAAATGGCTCCTACAGTGGTAGGTGCTGGCAAAGTTGGCATTTACCTATAGCAGCCATTGGTGTATGCAAACGGTTACTCTGTACTTTCATTCAGTCAATTTTACGATGCTGTCCCCCATTACCGCACCTCCTATGAAATTTGTAAAAATCACACAGAAATTAATCAGTTAGCATATCCCACCAAACTAAGCCAAGTGCATACATTGCATGCATAACAGTTTCCTGCCGCTTACCTTTCACACTGTATAGATTGCAACATTACTTACAAAAAGAAAAAAAAATGTATGTGTACATTGACAACAGTACCATTCATAAATGCACATAAGGAAATTAAAGAACGTAAACAGTGTTGCATATATATGTAGAAAAGTAAATGCAAAAGCACACACAAACATTCTGCTTTGCAGTCTACATCTTTCTGAACCTTTTTGTCATCCTTCCAAATGAGAAGTACTCCAGTTTAAAAAAAAATATTCCTACACTAATACACACACTTGATAAATACGACGTCATACTATACACTTGCAAATAACCCACCTACCCCCTTACCAAAAATACTTATGCTCCCAAGTCCCCATTCATATAGTAAGCCATCCATTTATACACACACACTTTCTCTTCCTGCCAAGACATCCCCCTACACTTGTAAAGAATGTATTGTACAAATACAATCACTGTGCCATTAGCCAACATATTTTCTTACCATCTTATACAGGTGTAGTACCCACCCCTCTTCTGAATGCCACTGGTGTGAGCACTTCAAATTACAACCTGCGATTCACCTACTCTCACTAAGCAATAAAGTAAGTACAATACCATCATAGTGTTTAACGTCTTACTGGGAGAGTGCACTATTCTTGTATTGTACAATATAGATTTTCGGCAACCCACCAGTATGTACTTCATTGTTACTCATGACACTTGTACAGGTGCTCAGTGTTTATTACGTCGCCACCATTAGACGAATCCCCACATTGTACTATACTGTCCCCAACCAAAAGTTAGATGCCATTACACAGTGACACACTTCTATGTATATGCCTACCTTCTTATTCAACCACATTGCATAAATATACATTTGAAGTTCTGCACACCCATACTTCCCTTTCTTCTTAAACAGCTACTACACAATGCCTACCAAACTGCAACTCCATAGAAAGCAAAGCAGAAATAGAACCACGCAACCTATAGCATAGAAAGTAGCCATCCACTGCAAGCAGAATTTCTGCAGAAAGTTGAAAGAGAAGAGCTAATCCAGTCATTAAGCAAAACGGAAGCACCTACCAGTAAAGAAAGTGTAATTCATCTGTCAAAATGTGACACTGAAAAGAAAAGCACTAAAAAGAGTGCAACTCGCACTACTGCTAACAGAGTACGTACAAATGGTAATGTAACCACAAGCAAGCATTCCAAAAAATTACTTTAACAATGTTCCACTCAAAGTCCTTCAGAACCTTATGAATAGAGGGGAGAAATCACGCTCAACCCTCAAAGTTTACCGCAGAAAAGTAATCCTGGAAGCTCTTGTAGACAGTGCAATGATCGTTAAATGGAAATTGTTTATAGTAATTTTAAACAGGATGAAACCACTAGTAACATTAATTGGGTAAACTACAAGCAGTACATCGAAACAAACACAATATAAGCATAGATACCTTGGTCCACATCTGTACAGGTGAGTGGAGTCACACCACCAACACAGAGCCATACTTCAATGAAGAATCATACAAACAAGAGCAAACAAACCAATTGCCTTAAATCGGAGTGGACCAGGGTATGAAAAGATACACAATACCATAATGGAAGAAAAACACTGATTTTAGAAATATCCCCATCAAACTTAGATGTCCCTCCCCATTCCACCAAACCAACTTGCCTGACCTACAAATGGGCTTGCACATCAATGTGTAACGTTCACCATGCTTAATCAAATCTTTGCAGCAGTTACTCAATCACTATGTGAAAGGCAACGAGAAAAGAAACATTAAAATACTACAAACTATGGACTCCTGTCCAGTGCGCAACTACACAGGAATACAAGGACATTCCTTAGTCTGTATTTCTGGACCTGCTTACAAAAGCACCTTCCACCGTATCAAAATGTTAGCAACCCACCATTCAACTGTCAGAAATCTAGTTTGCAAACTGTACTATGCAAAAACTCCAGCCTTGGCACTGCAACATTTAAATGATATTCTCCTACACGGTAAAGCCAAACAAGTGCTCCAAGAAATATTGTGGAACTGAAGAGCACTTTCAAACTCCAGCATTTTTAGACTACAGTACTGACAACACTGGAGATGTCAACTTGTTATGTCACACATGCAAAAGTTCAAAAGCACATCTGCTGAAATGCCAAACCAAGTATGAGTGTGTTGTCGTAGAACTTTCTATAGAAAGAGCCCCAGAACTATAGATATATTGCAGAAAATAGAAGACAATGAGGAATCCCAATGGTTTCAATTAGCTATGTACCTTATAGCCGAAAACAAATACGAAATTACTAACACCTCCATACTCTGCACATACTGCACTGCAAAACTGGACAATGACCAAATGCCTTCACGGGCGATCAGTAATAATTTGGAGGTATTTCCACTGCCAAACGCCTTGCAACAGCTTAATTTGTATGAGAGCATTATAATCCAAACATTCCACCCATTTCAAGCAATAATACGCCTTCAACCATAAACTGCAAAATTGCCTCCCACCGAATTACTGAGAGGCATTTGTGGGAAAGTAGTTTATTTACCATTAGATCTGAAAGAAAATGTAGACACTCTACAAGTGCAAAGGCCAATACACGAATCTTTGGTTATCCTGGTAAATGGTGTACCTACAAAACACAAAATAATTTGGCAGCAACTAGTGGACTCAAACAAAGTTAGGGAAGCCTTGCAATACCTTAAAACAATGAATACTACAAGGAAATAAACGTTGAAGGAAACTTGCGAGAAACCACCAAAATAATTCATAACTTCTCAACAACTGGCCAATTTCAACATCTAGATCATACTGCAGCCTCCAATATTTTAGATCACTATACAATTCACCCACTAAACTCCAAAGACACCATAGACGATGCACTAGAAACATATCAAATGCGGCAAGCCAAAGGTGCTCCAACCAGTATATGGGAAAAAAGTGTAGAAGCACGAGCCTTTCCTCTACTCTTTCCATCTGGAAAAGGTGGAAGATATGATGAAAGATGCACACAAATAACAGCATCAGAATATTGCTCTTTACGAATGTTTTCTGAAGACCCTAGATTTAGACAGAACGTGGAGTACATATTCCACCTCCTGTTTGAAAGTGAACTGGCAACACCATGTTATGGAGTTGCCCACACATTGAAAAAAGGTTCCCATTTTCAGAACATGTCCGCTACACAGCTACTTCAAAAGGTGCAAGAGAAGGACGACGTTTTACAGTCAAGTATTACAAATCTCTTGGCAAACATGGTGGTATGAAAGAGTACTGGTTCCGATGGCATGTAGATGTACGGTGTATGCTATGCAACCTTGGCCCACCCACATGGTTTGTCACTTTAAGTTGTGCAGAGTATGCATGGGAAGACTTGCACACTTTCCTACGCATAGCAAACAAAATCAAAACAGGTGTAGACATGAAAATACCAGGAGAACTTTGCTCTCTTCATCCTGTAAATGTGTCACAGTACTTCCATCATCGCTTCCTTGCCATGCTGCACTTCATTTGCAATAAAGCACTTCCTCCCCTCGGAGAAGTGGAACACTTCTTTTGGAGAAAAGACTATCAAGCCAGAGGAGCACCACACATCCACATGCTTTTGTGGATTAAAAATGCTCCTAAATTTGGTGAGGAGTGTGATGAAACTGTTTTGCAGTTGATTCACAAATATATCACTTGTGAAATCCCTTCAGAAAGTACACATAGTGACCTACACACACACATTTTGCAATTCCAAAGACAAGTGTGACAAGTATTGTCAGCGCAGATATAGGAACAGAGGCAAATACTACACCAAATGCCGCTTGGGTTTCCCTAGACCAGTTTCGGCAACAGGCCAAGTAAACAGCTTCATGTCTTTGGTTCCACACAGTGTGAAAAGGAAAACTCCTAAGGACACATACTGCATAAAAAGGAGCGAGGCATCAAAGTATATCAATTATTACAATGCAATAATTGCCCTCCTATGGAATTCTAATGTTGATGTACAGTACATTGCAGACAATTCCACTGCAGTTGCACGATATGTCACATCATACTTAACCAAATCAGAGAAAACAGAGCTCAAAGACCTCTGGGATGACATATCATCTGACAAAACACTGGCACAATAATTGTACAGCTCTGCCATAAAAATGCTGTCCCATAGAGAATGTGGCTGCTACGAAGCCGCAGACCATTTAACCGGCACCGCCTTATATGGGAAATCTGAAAACATAGTGTGGGTAAGCCTTGGTCCTGCCGCATCCAGAAAGAGTACTGAAATCGTACAAAGACATACAAACAATAGCCAAACATGATCCCAACAGCCAGGACATTTTGAAGAACAACTTATTAGACACATACTACACAAACAAAAGTATTACTTGAGAAGCCATGTGCCTGTACCAGATAGCCCAAAACTTCTCATACAAAAATAACATTAAACCAGATGAGAAAAAAGGTAGATACAGAGTGGAAGGATGTGAAGGCAGCCTGGTGAAACTTACCAAACGCAGCCTAATTAATCATATGAAATTGTCATTGAAAACTCCTCAACACAAAGAACTGTACTACATGGCTCTACAGCAACTTTTCAAACCATGGAGAAAAGAAGATGATTAGCCACCCACACCTCCTATGAAGATGCATTCAATGCAAGTGAAAGTACAATTACAGATGTAAACTTTACACAGTACAAAACCATATTGGAAAATGAACGCCAACAAAAAGAAGAACTTCAAGCACAGCTGAATGTAGATACTTCTGAGAGCAGCGAACCTTCTCTAACAGACAGCCACTCATAGCAAATGAGGCAGAATTAGCCATGACAGGTTACCACCACCATGTTTTCAGTATGAGCAATCTGCAGAGGAGTTGCCTGTACTGAAATCCTAACTAAACAATGAGCAGCATACCATTTTTGTTGAAGCTGGATCAGGGAAAACATTAGTAATAAAACATTATCAGTAAATAACTCCAACAATTAACAACCTTTCAGCTGTTCTAACCGCCCCCATAGGTTTAGCTCCTACAACATAGGTGGAGTCACTCTGCACCGATTGCTACTCCTTCAAGTAGAACACCAAAACAAATTAGAGTACTATAAACTTTCAGAAGCTTCTATGGAGCTATGCAGAGTTTGAAACAAATGACAATGCTCCTAATAGATGACGTGAGCATGGTTTCTAACCATGTGTTAGCTTTGATTCACCTCCAATTGCAAGAGGTCCTCTAAACAGACTACAAAGAACTGTTTGGACGAAAACATGTCATTGTTTTTGGAGATCTCCTTCAATTAACACCAGTAAAAGGTGAACCTATCTTCAAAACCTTAGGAAACAAAGTGTGCCGTAAAAGTCTTGGAAGCATCGGGAATGTAAATCTCTGGCAACATTTCCAATACAGAGAACCAACTCAAAACATGCACCAGTCTGCAGACCTCACCTATGCCAACATTTTAAAAAGCATACGGATTTGTGTACTATAAGGAGGCGCAGTCTACCCTCAATAGTAGACTCAGCCATGAGCTGTACAGGCGTAAAACATGTGCGACTGATGTCATGGAACAATTCACTCACAAAAATGTCACCTGTATGTCCTTAATGCCAACTCTAGCAAGCTGTGCACAATTCAATGCAACAATGCTGAAAAAAGAAAAACAACCACTAGTGGAAATTCACACTACAGACAAACTGGACATACACGGTATGACAATACCTATGTGCCAACAAGCCATAGCACGACTAAATAACTTAGAAAACTCTATCTCCAAGACAGCTGGTTTGGAGAACATTTTAACATTATGTGTGAACTGTAGAGTAATGCTGAAGCATAACCTTGATGTAGAACAAGGTTTAGTTAATGGTGCACTTGGTACAGTTGTTGGCTTCCAGACATACCCACGTGACAACAGCATTCAGTTTGTCAACATCCAGTTTGACAAACTTTCACAACTTAAAAAGATAGGACGCACAACGGCTCGATTCCTATTTTTCAATGACATGTACCTATGCACAGAACGGGATCGGCTGTGTACAGATCTGCGGAGGAGCCACTCATCACTTCTACAGGGGCGCCCCGAACACTTTCCGATCCCGGCTCAACAACTACATCCTTGACTCGTTTTTGCCTTCTTCTATTTCAACGTATACAATGGAGCATTAGTGGGAGGGTCCCTGTCCGGACACCATATTTGCTAGGCCATAAAGACCGCATATTGAAACTAAGGCACTATAACCGTATACTAAAGGTTTATTTCAAAGTATTCTCAGTCGGCTGACCGGGTCTCACAGCCTCACGACGTGTGTTCCCAAATACTGTGAGATGCGAGAGAGAGCGAGCAGCAATATATATACATTAGACATAATCTTTGTGAAGGCAATCGATCCGCCCACATACAT
Organism: Ambystoma mexicanum; assembly: GCF_040938575.1. Classification (NCBI taxonomy): domain Eukaryota; kingdom Metazoa; phylum Chordata; class Amphibia; order Caudata; family Ambystomatidae; genus Ambystoma; species Ambystoma mexicanum. The sequence goes on from NC_090922.1 coordinate 1,186,519,044, forward strand.
GTTGTACAGGCTAGGGTTCAGTGATTGACAATTATGACAGGTTATGACAAGTCTTAATTCAGCCTAAACATAGTTATTCTATCAAAGGCAGCAGAGACAGCTTTCTGTTATAGGGAACATGGAGCTCTGGTTGAGCAAGGATATAGTGTTCTTAGCTGGGAAACATTCCTTACTACATTATCTGTAGGGCTTGGGTCATGAGCTAAGGGTCAGATAGTTCTGAAGCAGAAAATACCATTCTCCGCGAAGGAGCACCGCTAGAGGAATATAATTCATGTTTTAACTGCCTTTTACTACAGCGTTTGTAAGACAACCCGGAACCTGGTCTGCTGATTAGATGTGGCTTCTGCTCGCCTTCAAGGACTTAGTGAGAGAGAAAAACAATGTATTTCTGCACAGTTTGACATTCCTGTCTGTGTCAGTATTTCAGCATTCAGGCCGTGGCCTCACACTGTGTGTGAGTTCAAAGCATAGAATATATTTGCAAAGCGTTTTGACAGAAAGGAAAAAAGCAAATGGCCGACATTATGCAAAATGGACGCCCTTTGGTTACGTTGACGATTCTTTTGTCGCGATGTATGTCACATGATGCGATTGGTTTCAGGCCAACATACTATACATATCATTCAATTATAGGGTTACTTTTCTGGTCAAGCAAACCCTCCTTTTTGCCGTAAGCCAATAGCATCATCCATACATCGCGTCTTCATTGGACCATGTATCTGAATTCCGAACTACCCATACTGTTGTAATCGTCATCAGAAATATGAATTGCCATAAATTCTTTAATTATTTCATTTTCGTGTTGTGCACCTTCACTTAACATGTGAGGAGGTTTCGTTCTAATTGCATGTACACACTCATTTGTAATTTGGGAGCAGATGAGTGACAGGCATTGTATGCAACAACAGCAGAACATGAGGATTCCAAATATCATGACCAGAATTGAAATTAGTTTCCATCCCCATGATCGCAGCAGTTCCCAGAACCATGAACTTATATTCAGATTCTAACCACCTGTGGGAATATGAATTTCAGAACTTAGGACATGCAATTTTTTTATTGCTTCAAATATCGTGGGGGAGGAGTCACTTACGAATACACAGCACGCTGACCCCACCAATTTGCATACTCCAACACCCTAGACAGTTTCCTTATATTCCATGAATGTATTGCTTGTCCCCAAAATGGTATAAATGATTTTGTGATATCCCCTACGATCTGCCCGGCAGTATCTCGACGTGGCCGAGATCTAGATAGTTTTGCTATCTCAGAGGTTTTGGAAAGAAATACACCAGGCAGAAGTATACCTAGATAACAGGTCCCGTCCCAAGTTCTAGGTAACCATGGGTAGGCCTGATCTCCACATATAAAATAGACAGAACCGCCTATATAATGTTTTTTCTTCTTGCTCAAGCACAGCAATGTTCATGCATCTAGTGAACGTTCCTACCAGGTGGGAACTCTTTTTCCGTAAGCAAAATGGGACAGAACGTGGACTATGATTAATAGTATAAGAGGGGGGCACAGCATCGTTATTTCCTACCGGAGCCATTTTGAAAGTGATTAGGGACTTGTAAGGCCTAGAGAGCCTATCTACTGGACTTGTTGTTACCAGGTTTATTTCGCTTCTGCTTGTAAATACGGAACAACCCAACGGTTCCAATACCAATTTTTCAAATTCATTTATGTTTGTTCCATCGAACTGACCAGTGACACTATCATTCAATTTTCCGAAAAATAATGCTCTTAATGATGCATAACAGGCTTTATTAAGTGGCAACGGATGTACATACCAACCCATTCCTCTTTCCCTGTGCTGGGGTTTATGGGAACAGACCCAACAATTGGACCTATTCAAAATAGCATGGGTCATATTCATAATCAGTAGCAATGTATTATTGTCAAACCCTTTTCTATGTTTCACTTCTTGTGAGGGGAGAGTATAAGAGAGCACATGCACTGGGCTGCTCATAGTAGGAGCATTGAAAAGTGAGTTCAAAGGATGCACAGTTTCTATATACCAGAATATTGGGACTAGTGTAATAAAAATGCAACGCGGTATCATAATCATTAGCATATTATCCCATCTGAACCAAGTCTTTCTTGGAGTAGGCTTAATCTCTATCTCTATATCATCAACAGCATCGGTGCAGGAGGGAGCAGGAGCAAATATAGGCATTGTCTGTACAGGCATTTATCTCAGGAAAGTTTTTTCAGTGTTCGTCGGGGAAAGTTCTCCACAGGAACACACATTAGCCAGAATAGCCTGCTTATTGATGATAGCAAGCTGATGTGAATTTACACAGAGCTCCAAAAAGGCAGGAGCAAGTATCAATTTGATAGTTTCGGTACCATATGCCCCCGCTTGTCTGTGCTAGGTTGCATTGGTCCTTTACTTTTCAATGGTGGCACCGGGAAACCACGTGTCAGAGATTTCAATTTGATACAGCTTGATACAGCCCATACGCTCCTTTTCCCTAGGCCTCCGTTCCTAGCGTCATCCATGAGCTAGGAACAAAGGCGAAACAAAAGTTGATCATTTCCGATTTTCCGAACGTAGGTTGTACCTCACAGCTCCAGGTACAGTATGGTCGATGAACAATGCACCCTCATTTCCAGATGCAAGATCAGTGCCAGTTTGAGATGCACTGCGTGATGATGATAAGGCAGCAGTCGGACAAAGTTGAGGCACCTTTGGCCTTTCGATCTTCGTTGCAATCTCCCCAGGCCCTTTCTCGGGCTTATGAAGCACTTCTGACGGAGAACAGGCGATGATATCTTGGTGATCAAGTGCAGCTGTCTTTCTTTCGATGTCAGGATCCTCAAGCTCTTTCTCATGTGGCAAAGGAAACAGAACTCTTTGTGTGTGTTGCGTGGATCCAATGCTTGCGTCCATGCACTCGGACAGCAGTCTGCCTAGCCATTAGCACCTGGAAGGGTCCCGCCCAACGCGGTGCAAGTGAAGATTTTCTTTCAACATTTTTGACAAGCGTCCAGCCCCAGGCTGCAGACAATGTCCTGGGCCGGTATATCTGACAGGAAGAGCCTCCTGCACCTGCTGATTAATGAAACGCAAGTTCTGAGTTAACTGTTTACAGTAATCAATAAGTAATGGGTACTCTACGTCTCTCAACCGTTTCGGTCAAGGGGCATTCCAAACATTTGCTGGTCTCCCCATCACAATTTCGTAAGGGGAGAGACCAGTCCTCGTCTGTACAGGTGTTCGCATGCACAATAAAGCTAGCGGTAGTGCATCGGGCCATTTCAAATTGCTCCCCGCAAATACTTTACTTAGTTTGTTTTTCAGGATACCGTTCAGACGTTCTACTAAACTGGCACTCATCGGGTGTCTGGCTGAATGGAATCGTTTATCAATCTGGAGACCTGCACAGATTTGCAATATCACGGCCGCAATAAAGTGCGGGCCATTATCTGACCTTACGACACGGGGCAACCCGAAATGGGGAAAGTATTCCTTTAGCATGGCTTTAGCTGTGGACAGAGCTGTACAATCTTTCAGGGGATAGACATCTACCCATTTGCTAAATGCACAGACCACCACGAGAACATACTTATAGTTTTGCCACCTCTCCATTTCTATGAAATCAAAATGGATGACTTCGAATGGCATAGAGGGCGGGCCAAAACTACCTACTGGTGTCACTGTTCCCTTTCCAATGGAATGTTGTAAACAAGTCATGCAATTTTGAACCAATCTTTCAGCAGTTTTCCTAATGTGTGGATTCTGCCGTACAGAATCCAGGTGTTGAATCATTTTCCTAGTACATGTGTGTCGGACTGTGGGCCATAGTGACCATTGCCATCACATAGGCATTTGGTAACATCCATCTGTTATTTTTCTTGTCCACCCAACAACCTTCAGAATCTAATTCTGCTGAGCCCTCAGACCAGTTTTTTATTTCATCTACAGTAGCTTTGCCTTAACAGCCTTAACTGTTGCAATTGCATTTTCTATCATGCAGGGTACTTCCTCCATTTTTTCAACATACATTTTTGTGTCTAAATCAGTGGCAGTTTCTTTCGCAATTTTGTCTGCAAATGCGTTTCCCTTTCCAACATTACATGTTACTTTTTTATGTGCTTCACATTTCATTATTGCCAATCGCTTGGGAAGTGCAACTGCTGACAATAGTTTCACTATAAAAGTGCCATGTTGGATTTTGGTGCCGTGTGATGTCAGGAAACCTCTTTCAGCCCATAATCGACCAAAATTGTGTACCACCCCAAAGGCATACTGACTGTCAGTATATATGTTTACATTGAAATTTGCAGAGATTTCACATGCTCTTGTCAACGCTATTATTTCTGCAGCTTGTGCTGAGTTATATGGGATTCTTTTGCTTTCTATAATACTTTTCAGTGTAGTAATGGCATAAGCAGCAGTTGATGTGCCATCTGGTAATTTAAAACAGGAACCGTCACAAAACAGTTCTCCATCTGGCTCTTTCTGTGGGGTGTCGGTTAGGTCAATTCTTCCTTTTGTCTCTTGTTCAGTAACCATTAAGCAATCATGGGGGAATTATTTTTCACCCCCTTTCTCATTTGGAGGGGGCATTAACTCGGCCGGATTTAAAGCGCAACACCTTTTAATTTGGATATGCAGTGCAAATAGAACTATCTCATACCTTGTTAATCTGGCTGATGTAAGGTGTTGCGTCTGCGTTCTATTTAAAAGAACGTCCACTGAGTGAGGTACCATTACTGTTAAAGCGTGACCTAAAACCAGTCCCTCAGTTTGTTTTACTGATGCAGCGACTGCAGCAACAGCTTGCAAGCAACGCAGCAAAGGACATGCAACAGGATCCAACGTAGAAGAGAAGTAACCACATGGTCTATTTCTCCTCCCGTGTTCCTGGGTCAAAACATAATGCAGCTTTAAGCAGGTCAAATGCTTCTTGACATTCCCTGTTCCATGGCAAAGGTAAGGTAACATCTTTCCTTGTCAATGCCACTATTGGTTTCACGATCATCAAAAAGTTAGCGATCCACTGCCTACAATATGAAGCCATGCCAATTAAAGCCCTGACTTCTTTCTGCGTATTTGGAATAGACATATCAGAGATGCTTTCTATTCTTTCTGCTGTCAATCTTCTTGCCTCCTTTGAAAGGAGGTAGCCCAAGTAGGCCACTTCCTTTCGACAATACTGGAATTATTTCAACGACGCTTTGTGTCCATGTGCTGCTAAATGTGTCAATAATGCAACTGTACTTTCTTTACAAATCTCTTCTGTGTCTGCTGCTATTAACAAATCATCTATGTACTGTAGTAATACACAGCCTGTCGGTCGTTCTAGCATATCTAATTGTTTCTTCAAAGCTCTACTGTAAATACTTGGACTTTCAGTGTAGCCCTGTGGAATTTGTGTGAATGTAAATGAACGTTTTCCTAGAGAAAAATCAAACAAATATCTGCTATCCGGATTCCCTGGTATACTAAAAAAAATCATTTTTCAGATCAATCACACTAAAATATGAAGCAGAGGCTGGAATGATAGTCAAAATTGTAGTCACATCTGGGACTAATGGAAATTGAGCATCAACCACTTTATTTACTCCACGTAAATCAATTATAAAATGGTAAGGTATATCATTACCTTCTTGCTTGTAAACCGGAAGAATCTGACTATTGCAAGTACTACCAGAAGTTTCTTCAATTACGTTTCTTTTAATCATATCTGATACAATGCTTTTCAATGCTTTTTCTCCCTCAGCCTAAATTTTATATTGCAGAATATGCGGCAATGTAATTCCTTCTTTCAAAACAATCTTTACTGGCTCTAATTTCAAACAAACAACATCATTGTCGTTCACTGCCCATATACAAGCCGGTACTTTACTCAGTTCAGTCGGTAGTGGTTTAGATACAAATTGTGATACAGGAGTCTTTTGTGGCGAGATTGCCAAATACACTCCATCCGGAGAACAATAAATGACTGCATTCAATTTCTTCAATAAATTTTATCCCAACATATTTTCCCCGCAATTTTTCATCAAAAGGAATGGGCAAGACTCTGTGAATGGACCTAGTGTTATAGGCACTGGTTGTGACACTGGACTAATTACTGGCATACCTGAGAACCCTACTGAGACATTCTTATGCCCTGACTGTGGTATTTCTAGAAACCCGCTGATGGTCAATTGAACATTTTGTGCACCTGTGTTCACAAACAAAATGTGCTCCCTATTCCCAACCGTCATTTCTACATAGGGCCCTTTCTTGTCTACAGGAATAGATACTGGTTCCAACCCCGGTCTCGGGCTGTCCTAGTAGAACAGTACATCATCAGATGTAAAGTCGCCAGAGTAATATGCATTGGACTGATTGTCAAAAACATTTCCACTATTTGTATTGTTTCGTTGTTGATTCTGATTCTGGTTCTGATTCTGATTGCCCTGGTTATTTTGAAATTATGGTGCTTTTTGGTTTCTATTCTGTCCTTGTATTCCTGGACGACCTCTATTCTGTCTTCTCGGAAAAGTCCCATTTCTATTCTGTATATGCGGGCACTGTGCTCGCCAATGGCCTTCTTGTCTACAATAGGCACATTGATTAATCCCTATTGGACCCCCTTGCATATTGGTCGTTAATGCACATTGGACTCTGGACGGTGCGTTCCCACCACCTCTATTATTGTTCGCTACTTGCTGTAACAGTACTCTGGTTTTCAAATTCCCTATGTCCCTCCGTTCCTTATCCTTTTCCGAATTTACTCTGTTTTCATAATACTGGGACATATGTAATACTTCACTTTGTGTTTTTGCTTGCCATGCACTTTCAGATATCATTATTAAACTTTGGATTTTCGGTAATAACCCTCGCACAAATTTATCAACAAACAATATCTTTCCGGGTTCAGTACTTAGATCTTGACTACTAAAATATGCAAATACTTCTTTAAATCGATTAAAATAATCAGTTGCTCCTTCCTCTTTGCCCTGCATACAAGCAGTCAATTTATGCCAACCTTTTCTTTTCTGGGCACCAAAGTTTTCAATTTCACTACTAATCGCGATGGTAAAGCCAACATTACCTGCGGTGGCTTCTCTTCAGCCTTTCTCTCACTATCAATTCTGGTCAAATTCTCCCATGTATCGCCTAACATCGGCACGTCACTTATATTTCTAACCTGTTTCCATATGTCTACAGGAAGAATCACAGGAAACAATAAATCAATGTTACTCAATGTAAAAACAGTTGAATTCAAAACAGATTCAATTTCATTATAGAATCCTGATGAGTTTTTCCCAATATCAGGGATCGTCTGCTTTATAGTATTTACCTCTTGCCTCGAAAAAGGGACATACAAACTGTGCAATATAATGAGCTTCTATTGTTCGCGCTGGAGTACCTCCAGAGGCAGCAACTTCTACTTTCGGGACAAATGTGGGAAGCCCCTCTCTCATGGGTAATTGCAAACTAGGAGATTCTACATTCGTTCGACTACTAAGCAACAAAGCTAAATCGATTGAAAAAGCAGTCGTTCCAGTTTCAGGCGAAAATGCTCTTTTATGAATTGTCATTAAATCAGCGGGACAACATATCTTATTCTTCATACATTCATCCTGTAGGTATTCAAGCATAACCTGTAATACCTTTCTCTGCATTTCTGGTGTATACTGACTAAACGTATCATGCACTTCAATTGGGGAAATGGCAGAATCCGTAATCCATTTAAGCACATCTCGCGTACAAATCCGCATTTCTTCACTAACAGGTTTCAACAGTGGCAAAATTCATTGCTGGACATACGACATATGCGGTTTATCTTTTTTCAATAATTCTCTATGCAATCAATCAAGCTCTTGCTTAAACACAAATATTCGTCCTACATGTTCTCATACTTTCGTCGCATTATCTCGCAAATGTGAAAGAGCAGCCAAATCACGCAACTCTTGCGGTACCACTGTATCAGTCAAATCACCCCATATTTTCACAAGATAATTCCCCATGCATTCTAACAATACCTGCTATTCACCAAGGCCTCTATGATCAGATGTGGAACTTTGCACAGCCACTTCATTGTCATCATTCATATACGTTTCAGCCCATTCTTTCAATTCTTCTTTCCTTTCTTTGCTAATCGTACTATGAGTCTGTCTAATGCTTCCTTGCACAGGCCCCATCTCTGTAGATCTGCCTGCTAACGCGGCTAAGTCATGCTCAAAAGGCGGTGGAGGAAATGATGTCACAGGCGCAGGAGGAGAGGAACTGCTTACTGCAGGTGCAGATAGAATAACGGGAATGGGAGGTACATAAGGAGGAGGTGCAACTGGGCCAGTACTTTGATGTTCATTTCTTCACTCATTTAATATTTTGTTTATTAGTTCGTCTGATGTATGCAAGTCTTGCTGAGGATATATTTTCTGTACATCTAATTGGAAAGCCCTGTTCCTAATGGCTTCTGTCTGCTGATGTTGGTCATGCTCTAGCGCTTTCTCTACATTTGTTTTATGTCTGTGTGCATGTTTCTCCCTACTTCTCAATCGGAGATTAGCTTCCTTCCTCCATTCTCTCACAACATCAAACGCTGCTGGTCGGGCCTTCTTGCGTGCTACTTCAAAGCTCCCATTATTAGCCCACTGAAGGTCTGATACACGTCTGGTCTGCCTATGCCAAATCGCATTAAACACTATTGCCCCTATACCATACTTTATGTACATTTCATGTGCCGGCGACCCTTCGGGTGGCGCGACCTGGCCAGTTTCCAAAGATTGTCTACCGCAGTGACAAAAACTCACTAAACAGGAAGACAATTTCCCAGGCATGGTTAATTCTTACCCTCGGCGTTTGATCTTGCAAGAGCAACACTCAACCAATATCAGGACGTTTAAGAATTGGGGCATGACTCACCTGATCAACCAATTTGTCACTCAGGATGCAATTTGCCCGTATACAGAGGCAACCAAGAATAGTTGTGACTGCGTGTCTGGCTCAATCTGCCAGGACCCTCGCCTTGATGCTCTCTGGCGCGCTGCTCGTCGATCAGGGATCGTCTGTGTACAGATCTGCGGAGGAGTCTCTCATCACTTCTACTGGGGTGCCCCGAACACTTTCCGATCCCGGCTCGACAGCTACATCCTAGACTCGTTTTTGCCTTCTTCTATTTCAACGTATTCGATGAAGCATTAGTGGGAGGGTCCCTGTTTGGGCGCCATATTTGCTAGGCCATAAAGGCCGCATATGGAAACTAAGGCACAATAACCATATACTAAAGTGACACATCAGACAAGAGGTTCGTTTTCGAAACAAGACTGGTTTATTTCAAAGTATTGTCAGTCAGCCGACCGGGTCTCACCACCTCATGACATGTGTTCCCAAACACCGTGAGATGCGAGAGAGAGAGCGAGCAGCACTCAAGCAGCAATATATATACACATTAGACATAGGGCCTCATTAGGACCCAGGCGGTAAGGGGTTTACGGCGGCGTAAACAGCGCCGACCCTTACCGCCTGATTCCGAGGTCCCTTAGCGCCATGGAGGTTTTAACACCTGCTTTTAGCAGGTGTTAAAATCCATGGCGCTAAGGGACCTTGTTGTTAATTACGCCACCGTAATTTACGGTGGCGTAATTAACGCCTTCCCCACTCCCATTATGCCCTATGGGGCAAAAATGGGAATGGGAAAGGGTAAATGGGTTAATGGGGACTTACCGCCCCACTCACCTCAGAATGGGGCGGTAAGTCCGCCAACCACCATGGCGTAAACATAGTTTACGCCATGGTGGTAAAGGTACGACCCAGGCGGTAACTTACCGCCTGGGTCGTAATGAGGCCCATAATCTTTGTGAAGGCAATTCGATCAGCCCACATACATGTCGTACAGGCTAGGGTTCAGTGATTGACAATTATGACATGTTATGACAAGCCTTCATTCAGCCTAAACATAGTTATTCTAGCAAAGGCAGCAGAGACAGCTTTCTGTTGTGGGGAACATGGAGCGCTGGTTGATCAAGGATATTGTGTTCTTAGCAGGGAAACATTCCTTACTACGTTATCTGTATGACTTGGGTCATGAGCTAAGGGTCAGATAGTTCTGAAGCTGAAAATACCATTCTCCGTGAAGGAGCACAGCTAGAGGAATATAATTAATGTTTTAACTGCCTTTTACTACAGCGTTTGTAAGACAACCCAGCACCTGGTCTGCTGATTAGATGCGGCTTCTGCTCACCTTCAAGGACTTGGTGAGAGAGAAAAACAATGTATTTCTGCACAGTTTGGCATTCCTGTCTGTGTTAGTATTTCAGCATTCAGGCCGTGGCCTCGCACTGTGTGTGAGTTCGAAGCATAGAATATATTGGCAAAGCGTTTTGACAGAAAGAAAAAAAGCAAATGGCCGGCATTATACAAAATGGACGCCCTTTGGTTACCATGACGATTCTTTTGTCGCAATGTTTAATTATAGGGTCACTTTTCTGGTCTAACATGTCGCTAGCTTATGCAGTAACTATTCATAAATCGCAAGGTCCAACCTTAGATCAAGCATTGATTGATATTGGCAGCACAGTCTTTAAAGAAGGTATGAGTTACTTAGCACTGTCACGGCTACGTACACTGGAAGGACTATAGCTAGTGAATTTTGATGCAACAGCAGTCAGCTCAGACATTCCTTGCATCATAGAGTACAATAGACTACGTGCACTCTACACACCCCATCTGAACATGTACCCTGTTCCTCAGAAACCCAAAGGTTTCAAAAGAAAGCTCATTCAATCAGAGGTTCTAAATGATTTGGCAACAGTACCACCAAAGAAATTATAATCAGCTCATACTCCATCAACTACCAAAAGCACAGGTAAAAAGAGTAAAAAAGACAAGACATACCGAACTACACACGCACAAAAAAGTGCCTCTTCAAACAAACCATGTGTCCTTCCATCAAAGTACTCAGACACAGAAGTACCTGGTCCATTCAAATTTTCTCATACAACAGGTGTTAATTGCTATGCTAATGTAACAATGAATGTTCTATTCCACATGCCAGCAATTGTTGAAAACATTGATGCAAATGGCGCAGACCAGTTGTGTTTACAAATGCTCGTCCTTCACAGAAATGCAGTAAGTAATCCTGACAGCATTTAGAGTGTTTCAGGAGTAAGGCAAGAATTGGACTATTTGCTGGAATGGTAAAATTCACGTTAAACAGACAAGAAAATCCACAGGAGTTTCTAATGTACTTACTACAAATACTCGAAAGGAAGAACATACTCGTAAATGAAATCTTTCAGATTTCCTACGTGTGGAAACATACATGCAGTCTGTGCAACCATATCATTCAGGAACAAGTCCATAATGAATGCTTTGTGGATGTATCAATACCTAACTGTGACGCCATTCCATTTCAGCAACTGGTACAAAATGCCAACCATAGCATATTGTGTACGTCGTGCAATTCTGATAATCGTTCAATGCTACATATACACTCACATAGTCAATATGTAATTGTAATGCTCTTAAGATACAAAGCAAATAGAACCAAAAACAACTGCAAACTGACTACCTTCACACATGGGCAGGTATCACTTGGCAAGAAAACCTTCACAGCAGTAGCCATAATCTACCACACAGGGGACACAACCAGTGCAGGCCACTATACTGCATACATTAGAAAGCAATGGCCATGGTGGGAATGCAATGATACTTCCATCATTCCAAAGCAGAGCTTACCTGCAAATCTTGCAAATGCCTACTTAATATTCTTGAAGCCAAAATGTAGTCACTGATGTACAAACCTGTTGTACCCTACTCCCCAGCACCCACCAGTGCAAAAAAAAGAATTACCTTCGACACTATGGACCTAAAGCAACTTGGCATACAGCAAGTATTCAAGAAATACATTAGAGTGTGTGTGTTGGACAATTTTATTCACAATTAAACCAATGAGTTCACTCAGACAAACAATACGAGTACAGAAATGACACTAGCATTATTTCCCACATCATACGTACAAGGGAAAGTACTAAGTATGAGGCTTCAAACCTATCCTCAGTAACCTCGGAAACCAGCAAGCACGCAAATGAGTCACCACCTGTCTAAGAATACTCCTACAAATGCAATACATATGCAACTATCACTACGTAAACCCATAATGGTACACCGCCACATCTAAATGTATACAAATGTGAAAGTAACAACAGGAATGCAGGAGCTTGTAAACGTACCCTTTAGGAATGGGACACTGTAAACAGTCAGACTACGCCACCTGGTATCTAACTGCAACCACAATACTACAATGTTACTTGCACCATTGAAACAATCCAACTCAACCTTCAACAACCACTGTGCGACAAACATATCCTCAAACAATTCTAAAGTATGAACAGTTACAGTACGCCAACAGGTACCGTAACTACCCTCACAATTCGGCAGTAGCACAGTACAATGGCACACTACTTGCAAAATACCAGCAGCAACCAAACGCATAAAGAAACAGTAATACAAAAAGGAAGCAGGTAAACATTTATAAAACACCAACTGCTATACAACGCCATTCATACTACCAACATGTATAGACCAGAAATCCTACACCACTGCATTTCCTCCTACATCAAGAGCACACCTTAAAAACTGCTATAACCACGGCAAACGTTACTGTAAATCAGTGCACCATAGTAGCAAAGAATTTAGGATAGGTTTTTTTTTTTAATCCAGCATGGATTTTTTTCCCCCACAGACCAAATGATTATGCAAAGAAACACAGGAACTGCGCACCTTGCACAGTACACTTGTTCAAAGCATAGTACTTATGAAATACTAGTTATGAGGGTCCACAAATTAAATAAATATATGCAATGTAGTGGACTGCAAAGTAACAAAATACCTTCTCTAACATGTTATGTTTTTGTTTCCCACAGATTAGTACAACATTTCACATTACATACACAAAAAACAGCACAGGCCTTCCACAATCCAAACAGTAAGTATGAAATGATTGGTATCATACTTCTCTGTAATGTCCACAGTGCAATGTGTGCACATATTTCTGCAATCCACATAGCAATGCCACAATGTACAATGTACACCTATATTACATGTGAAAAAGGAACAACAGCCCAATTACCTCTCTCTCGGTCCGCCTTCGGGGCTGGACAATGAAGTGTGATCTACGTTCTCTATTTCATAGATTCAAACAAATATGAGGTCATGCCAATATCTTGAACACATTAAAACAAAATGTATTCATTTAACACAATATTCCTATGTTGGTAAAAACACATATATGGGTGCTTTCCACAAGGCACGCAATACAAAAATATAAACATGTATCTTAATTTTCGAAAAAAGCCCAATGAAGGGAAAAGACAAAGTGGGGTTAGTACGTGATGAGTAATTATTGCCAAATCACTGATGTATACATATCATCATTGTTGTCATATTTCAATTGTTTTCTTTCAAGGGAACACTTGGCAGTGGGAGACAGATATTGTAGTCTGTATTTTAAACCAGACAAGTTTCTTTTTATGTCTGATGGATGTCTACATATGTTACGGCTGGAGTCGCATTTTCAACATCATCCCTGGAATCACACTCTTTGATTATAGCCTGTCATGACCCCTGCCCCTGGCCCTAACAGGCAAGCCATCTGGGCTACACCACAGCCTTCCATCATGGCCCCAAGGGCCTTACCATTCCGCCCAAGACTCTCCTGGAGTCAGTCCTGGCGCCTTTAGCACCAGGTTCATTTGTGAAGCCAGAGAACTTGAGAACTGGAACTTGCAATAGCCTTTGGGCAACATGGCTGCCCCCGGATAGCTCAGTCCCAGAACTGAGCTACGCGGTCTAGTGTTTTAGGTGTGGTCAGACCAGACCTTGTGGCACCTGGGATACCTGCAGGCTATATAAGTCACGCCCAAGCTGAGGAACACACTTTGCGTTACTCTGCTAGCTGCAGCGTGACACTCACCATGTTCTGTTTGCATCCTCATCTGCATTCCTGAACCTGTTACCTGCAAGAACAAGAACATTGTTAGTATACACTTACCTGCGAGCAAATCCCGCTTCTGTCCTCCGCTCCTGGGTCCTGAATATACACCATCTCAGTGAGTGCTCCTTCGATCTGGAAAGCCGCACCTGAGAAGAAAAGAGAACAGAAAAGCAGCATACGTAAGCGTTTATTCTCCAATATAGAAAACAATCAAAATAAGCGCACGCTTACCTGGGGTTGACTCGTCCTTGGTCCACGTCCATTCCGGGCCATTTTAACGACCTGCAAGAGGGAAGAAAACACCGATTGGCACACAAGAGATCAAGAAGGCAACACGTGCTAAGCTTTACTCACCATTCTTCAGCTTCTCGGCAGCATCCATTCCGGGACATCGCAGCGGCCTGTAAGGAAGAGAGAACAAACAGGTCAGCACAAGATAAGGCATATAGTGCCGCGCATCACGCTCTCACTTACCATCTTGTGCACAGCCCCAAGCAGCACAGCACCACCGGAACTCCATTCGCACCTAAGGAAGAAGGAGAAACATTAATTGGGGCAATTGCAAATTAAAGAACAAACTGCCAAACCAGCAGTCTTACCTGGACAAACAAGAGTCGCCGCAGGTCTGGATGCTGAGGACCCGCATCATTGAAGCAACTAGGTTGCGCTGCGCCCATCCAACAACATGCCTCTGCACAGAGCAGCAGGACGGAGAGCACACCATATAATAAAGCAAGGTGAGGAGAGCATCAAGGGGGTCTTTGGGGCCACAAGGGAGGTGGGCTCCGGGCCGGAAGAGACAATAAAACTAAACCCAAATTCCTGTGTTTTCAGACCCAGTCCTTGGCCGAACAAGAGTCCATGGGAGGGGGTTCAAGGTTGGAAGTGGTCCAACCAGACTGAGTGGCATCCCCGTGGATATCAGGTGAGAATTACAGAACGCAAAACCTCACAAACTATAATCCACCTGGGCGTTATGGAAACGTCAGAAACCGCTTAGTCTCACAGCGGACGTCTGCCTTTGGAAAAAGTAACAACGAAAGTAAGAAGTCTTTACAACAACTGCCGCCTGCATCCTTTTTTTTCCAGCATGGTCTCCGGAAAGCGAAACCTAACATACCTCTCCTTCAACAGGACAAATGCTCATTGTAAAACTGCCTTGAGTGGGAAGCATGATTAGCTCCAAGGGCAGACATTGTATGGAATTGTAGAAAAAAAGGAAAGATAACTTACAGTTCAGTTGCTTGTACACAGCAATTTGTCATCCACCCAATACAAGCATGGAATTTGCCTATTAGGATTCACATTTATTAGGCTGCAGTTCTGTATGCATAATTATGAAGTTACTTTACTGCACACTTTCTCTGTGTGCATTGTATGGGGGTTTGTAACGGCAGTAGTCATGCGCCATTACAGTGCCATGTCTCCACCATTCAGCATAAAGGGCAGCTATGATTGTAGGTCGTTTTGTTGCCATGCTTCTCCAGCCCCTGCAAATCCAGACATAAAGGACAAGACGGAAAGGGAATGCAACTTGTGCAGTGAAACAGCACACCTTATGCTCAATCGTGTACTGCTACATTGCCTGTTTAGTCCTTAAAAAGCCCTTTCAATAAAATGAGGGTGCGTAGAACTGGTAACTGTTTGAAAGTAATAATGGCCAGAGGCGCACATAGCACTCGACCAGCACACAAAGGTCGACTGGTGATATTTTAGTGTTGCATTTTTTAGTAAAAGAGCTCCTGCATTCTCCTGCAATCAGAGAGGACCCCATCAGGGTTTCTTTTTTTTTAATGTTTCTTTGGAGACACACACAGAGTTAGCCGTGGGTCTAACGACACTCGCTAGCACTGTCGTTTTTTGTAAAAAGGAAACGCATGAAAGGAGGGTCTGTTGCCAACGTTTGAAAGACATTTTGCATGTGTGGAGCCGTATAAAGACAGTATCACCTACAAAGCAGAGAGCAAGGCAGTGGGAGAACATATGACGCTACTCATTAATACACATTAGATCATGTAAACGTCCATGAGGTAGCCACCTGCAGCCCATTTACGACACCCTTCCCGTAAACTGATGTCCTGTACGCTGCCACTAATAATGGCTACTTGCATGCATTCTTATTCCTGTTTCTTCTCCCATACCTTGCACCTCACTGCGCGTGTCACTCGTTCCACATTCCAACAGATGGGTGGTGGACGAATCATTGCAAGATTACCATAAGCAATGTCTTTTCCATCGTTATCTGGGCTGACCGATGTGGGCCTTTATGTCCATTTGCGGTTCTGGCAATAAGAACCAACCTGCAAACCTTTATGCTATAAGGCATCACAGTAGCAACGGATGGCACCTTTCCTATCTTGCAAAGAAAAATGTGTTTTTCCACACGGCCCACCAAGGACCACAAAGTAATACTTTTCCCACTTTGTGCACTTCTGTAGTTCTTTTGTAGTCTGGCAAACTGCATTGGACACTGGAATTTGTTCGCAAAATAAAAGAGCGGTGGTTGCAGCCACTTACATGTTCTCATGAAAATTCTGCATCAAAATAAAACACTTGCAACAAATCACAGTGTTGTGCGTAAACTATGGAAATGTTCTGGATCCGAACGCACTGTGTGCGCATGTCTGCTTTTGCTTTTGTTTATGTTGTTGTTTTCCTGAACTCAGTGCTCACATGACAGAGTGTGCTGCTCTGGGCACGCACATTAGGAAAGTACCCGGAGTGCACGCTGTGAGCAATGACTGTCCACAACTAATGTTCGCTATGCAAGTGAGTGTTGCGAAGGTGTGTTGCGCCTACACGTAAAGGTAATGCAAGCGATGCACACAACAATTGCACACCACAGGAACGCCAACCGTGTTTGTTGGCCATCTCAAAAAATACTCAAAAGAAAGCTAACTGTGATATGGCCTTCCGTCCTGTATATGGCAATACTTCACTGCGTATATGGTTTTGTCTGGTGCAAATGTATGTGGGTCGGTCTGTACATGATCCATATTTCAAATGTGCGCTGCTAAATAACTTGTGTCATGTCGCAATGTCTTCCTTCACTATCAAAGCAAACGGTATGATCAGGGGAACACCATACCAAAAACAACAGCAACAAGCCCAATGTCGTACACCACATGCAACTCCAGGCACTTCACGCCAGCTCTGGTGGTGTACCAACTGTAAAATGTCCTCCACAACCATTCTGTAATCCTGACCACCCACAGGAGAGATGCATATTTCCAATATATTCCTCTTACCTCTCCTCCCGCTCATTCACTGTATCCTGGGGTGGCCGTTCCTCCCCATCCCAGCCTCTGGAATACGGCGTACCCCAAGGCTTGGTGCTTGGCCCCTTCCTTTTCTCACTCTACACCTCCCTCCCTGTCCCTGTTATCTCCTCATTCGGTATTTCTCACCATTTCTATGCTGATGACACTCTGCTCTTCCTTTCCTTCTCTTCCTTCTCTACCGACCTCCACCTTAAACTCTCTTCCTGTCTTACTGCCATTAAAAACTGGATGTCATCCCGCTTTCTTTCCCTCAATGCTGACAAGACTGAAGTCTTATTCTTCCCCTCCAACTCTCTTCCCCCTCCCTCTCCTCCACGTTTCATTCACTTTCCTCCCTCTAATCTCCCTGTCTCTTTCCACACTCACAACTTAGGCATTCACTTTGACTCCTCCCTCTCCCTTTCCCCTCATATTTCTCTCACCTCTCGTGCCTGTCGCTACCACCTCTTTAATATTCGCAAAGTCCGCCCCTCTCTCATTTTCCATGCTACTAAACTTTTAATCTCCTAGGCGCTTGTAGTCAAGAGCCTAGGCCTTGGGCACAACACCCACAATGCAATGCGCAATGCATGGGATCAGTGTGATACTGGTATGTGAATTGCACATATATGTATACAGAGTGCATTCCCTTTGCCTTCGCTCATATGGGTAAGTTATTATAACCATACCTGGTTCCATCCCAAACCCTTTTAAATATGTAACTGTCCTAAGGTCCTAATCTCAATGAGATTTGTGATGGCGTCTTTGATGTCCTGGGTGTTAGACCTTGCAGTGCACACTGGTGGCGCGAGTTATGATTGCTTAGTTTACCATAATTGGCTAATTCTTTTTTTTTCTCGGTTTTACCTGTAACCATAACATCCCTGTAACAAGTTTTGTCAATTGCATTGCATAGGTTTTTACTAGTGCAACTTAACCATAACGCCCCTTTAACAATGTTTTTGTTAGGGAATTTCATAGGTTTTTAGTAGGGCACTGTAACCAGAATGTTGCTTTAGCATAGTGTTTTCTGTAAAGATAATAGCTGTTTGGTGCTGCAAAGGAACCATAACGTCCTGTTGACAACGATTTGTTACTGATTCCTAAGCTGCCCTCATGATAAAGGGGTGGATAGGCCAAATTGTCTGGTGTATGTATCCATGTGCGCTACCCCTTCCTTTTCCGAATAGTGTTGGTGTATCTTAGCAACGGTGGTGAGTGTTTGAGTAGTTTCTCTTTTTGTGTTAATATTGCATGGTGAGAATCTGTGTCCCGCACAGTACTGGCCGAGATGACTACAGATGAGCAATATGGACGTTTCCTAGGGAGTCTGCACTTGGCCGGCATATGTGCAATCACACAGCAAGTATCCATAGGACTCCATTAGTGGCTGCATGTCCACATCTTCTAATGCACTTTTAAATAGTTGTGGAAGCGCACGTGTATGCGTTCCACACCTATAACCCTGCATAGGTCACCCACCGTTTGGTGGTAACACCGTCCCTGTCGCCAGCTCTACGGATGCATATGGTAGGCTACCGCATTTCAAGTACTCCTGCCGACTAGGTGGGTGGCTCTGCAAACCTACCCGCGCGTGGCTAAAGCTTGCCTGACTGTATGACGCCCACTGTTAAACAAGGAACAGCAACCTGCAGTGTAACGTGGGTGTGTTAAATGTTGCATTCATTTGATTGATCTGCTGCTTGCCTTTCAATGACCCATGAAACAGACCCATTGTGTCTGCACTGAGCATTGTGAGGGAAAGTGTCAAGAGGTCGCCTGCAGGTCGTACAGTTGAAGAAAACGTGTAACTGCAGGTGGGACAGTTTGTAGTGAGTCTGCAAAATTACAAAGCTGGTGCGGCTTGGTCACGCACATACTAGTGCATGTAAAGGCAAGTAAGCAAACAGCAGAATGTGCAGAGCGCAAATAATGTTAGCAGTGGTTAGAAAAGTACTGTAGGTGCATGGGTCGCACAACAGAATAAATGTCTTCCTGCTCCATGAAATGAAGCTGTGTTTCCCTTTGTTGTAAACATTCTTGTATTCCAGAATGTATGCATCTCTGTGAATGCTACTCCTAAATCTAATGGCGTAGCATAATGATTTGTACTGCATGTGACGACAACTGAAATGAAAACATAAGGCACCAGTGGGCAGTCTACCCCCTTTCCAACAATTACGTTGGGTAATTTCATGTACAGCATTTGGCACATCTGCTGCAGGCAACAAGAAGGGCACTCCTGCAGGGCAGCGGAGCTCTAAAACATCTTTGCAGACCATATACTGTGCTACAGACCCTTAACCAGCAAAGGGCATTGTATTGTGCATGTACTGCAACGCGCTACTCTACAGAGGGAAGGTACTTGGAAGTGCGTGGGAAGGGCCCTTACGGGAGCATGACAATGACTGGCGCCTATGTATGTAAGGGCCAACCCAATAATTCTGTCTCTCGGCACGTCCCCTAGCGTATCCATGCAAGTGGTGCCCCTTCTGTACCGGGCCTTTCCTGCCGTTCCTTCTGTGGCATGTCAGAAGAGCATAATAAATGGAAATTAACTGGGAAAGGAAAAAAAGAAAATAAAAAAAGCACCTTTCAGAGTTCAACAATGGATTTAACAATGAAAGGATGCAGGGCGGGAGGCGTGGCTCTGTGCAAAACACTGTAGTTCAATTGGTTGGAAAGGGGGTCTCTGTAGAAAGAGGTTTCTTTACGTGTTGCACAGCGTTTTGAAGAGTGTCAGTGCGTAACACTAACTACAACATTTTTCACTACTTTCAAGAAGATCAACAAGGCATTTTCGATGGGTGTGCAGAAATTCGGGATGGACGTTATAGCTGGGGGAATTTGTACGTGCTGTGAAACGTCATATGGCCATGTGTGAAGTACGCCATTGGCACATGTCGTACAAAGGCACAAATAAACTTCTTCTCAATGTACCTCGCTTTCTCCATTTGCAGACCAAATAAAAAATGACGCAGCCACATCAGTGTCTGCATAATATGATAAAAAGTTATGCAAGAGATCGGAAACAAACGCATGACCTGAGCAAGTGCCTCATTATTCGCAAACGGCACTGAAACTCGTGTAACATGCTGTGCAATTTTCCCTCCACAATGAGCAACAATAATATCGGCATGATTACATGTCACCAAAGTGTCACACAGACAAACCAAAATCAGTCATTTCATTGTAGGTACTCCAGAGCAGTACACATCCACATGATAGATTCCAAAATGAGCAGCCACTGCACAGTGTTTTCCAATCACTTTCAGGCAATGTATTTCAAACTCCCCTAAAACCTGCACGCTGTGGCTCGTGAAACACAAAGCCATAACCGCACCCTCTGCATTTCTGTCGACACAAACACTGTGTACCACAGTCTGTGTGTACACACCACACCCAGAAACCTTATTGACCAATCCTGTCGCCTCTACAGGCAGGCCCATTTCTATGCCCGTCCTCTGCAAAAGGGGCGTATCTAACACGTGGCACCCTGCAACTATTGTGATATTCACTAACTTTTCGTGCTGTGCGCATGCGGCTGTGGGGGGAATAACTTTCAACCAGGGTAGGAGACGTCCTTGTTCATGGCGGTTCTTAAAAAAGCCTTTTCTAAAAAAAAAATTGTTATTCTTTTATTTTAAAGGTGCTTCCATAGAAACATCTTTTTTTTTGCAGTTTTTAGAAGTAATTTTGTGTTTTCAACATCAGCTCACAATCTCACAATAGGGTCTTCAGTGCAGCCTGTAGATTGTGAAACAAAATGTAATTGCCACTGTTCGACAAAGACATGTCATTTCCTTTGGAAAAGTTTATATATAGAGTACCAATGTTCTCATTCTCACAGGACAACATCCCAGCAGCACTCAAGAAGTCACACATGCTTCTGTTGATGAGACCCATACCTATCAACTCACCTGCTTTTGGCAGGTGTCACCCACCAAGTCCCTCATATGCCCATGCACTTCTATGGGCTCTCACCGCCAAAAGGAAAATCTGGTGTTTTCACCCACCTTGGTGACACAAAAGGTTGGGAGCTATGGAGACCCCTTGCGGCCTCTAACTGGCGACAGGAATCATTTGAATACTTCCACACTATTCGTGGGGGTATACATGAGAAAAGCACCTTGGCAGTGGGGAAAATGCGCTGCACTGCTTTCATCATCTTCTGTTGACGGTACACATTGTAATAAGCCATGGAACCCAAATAAAAGGCTCCAAAATGCACGACCACAACATGTACAGTTGCCGAAGAGGCCATGCGTCGATATTCTACAAGCACTGCGTCGTAACAGCACGATTCGACACTGCACCACAAAGCGTCCACTCCCCCAAAACGAAATTGCCACAAAAGCCTTCTTGGAGGGCATACACAAACAGATCATCCACAAAGGCATCACCCACACCATGTTTGCCAGCTGCACTGCACAAACTAAAGCAAAAACTATTGCCCACCATGGTAAGAAGCGCAGAATGTGGCACGTGCCTCCCCCCCACCCCTCCCCAAGTACCACAAGGGCTGCACCCCAGTGGAGCAGGAGGAGTCGTTCTCCCTATTGGTGCTCTTGCCTGTGACGCACACCCTGAGCATCTGATTAGCCAAAGGACATAGTCCCTTTCCATTGGCCAGCATGCTGAGCAGTGCAGAATGTGGCACGTACCTTTCTCCCCCCATGTACTGGGAGGGCCACGCCTCAGTGAAGCAGGAGGAGTCATTCTCCCTATTGGAGCTCTTGCCTATGATGCACACCCTGAGCACCTGATTGGACAAAGGCCATACTCCATTTCCATTAACCAGCATGGTGAGAAACGCAGAATGTGGCACGTACGCTTCCCCAAGTACCAGGAGGGCCGTGGAACAGTAAAGAAGGACGACTCCTTTTTTCGCTTTCCACTCCAGTCATGCACGCAAGGCGCTAATCCCTCCCCACAGAAAACACACCATATACAGGCTATAGGTAAATGCTCATGTCATGTGCACTGCACTCCCCACCTGCAATTCAGCCTGACCGCTTTCACCCCGGGCACATATTTGCGCGCATGGCTTCATAATGGTCTGTTGGGGGTGCTGAACGGTATGTAGGAGGCTGTATAGATTAGCCATAGGTTACATGTGTTCTGCTGAACACGTTGTTTCATGCTGCAATATCTTAAAGCACTGCGTAAAGCAAGGGGCTTATAAGGGGCAAACCATATGAAATGCACATGGTGGCATGTGGCGGCCTATTATGCAACAGGGGCAATGATGTATGCTAATTTACGCATAGCAGCTCTCTTCCGCTAGTCGACCAAGTGCACAATGTCGCGCCTTGAAACACTTGTGTATAGGCGCGTTACAAATGCCATATCATATCATATCCTCCACAACCATTGCGGAAAAGTCATCAACATCAAATGCATGCAGAGTGACAACTGCATGGCTGCAATAGGTTGTGGTGGCTGTTATAAAGGTCTACGCTGCTAGGTGCAGTGAACGGTATGTAGGACGCTTTAATTTATGTATCAGGTAGTCATAATGGGTTGGTATATTCTCTCTCTAGGTTTACTTGATTTTCTAGTTTTTATGGTGATACTGTGGCTGGATTAACAGATCAATTGGCATAGTACCCCTGGTTTAGTAAGCATTGTAACTAGAGAAAAGGTCCACCATTAACTTGGTGGGCAAACACAGGGCACACTTTTATCTGATGAACATCAGTAAATATTGTATAAATGTTTAAAGAAAATATACTGTTTGATTTGATTTAAGTTGCTTTACTTCAAGACAACAATTTTTTCAAGATGGTTTGTATCACAGGTACAAATTCCAACAAATAAATAAATAACTTGTGCGTTCCACAAGACAATGGTTTCAGCAATATGCAGTCATTATAGACAAACAAATTTGTAACATTGGTTTTTCCTTAATCACAACACATGAGATTACAGTTCTCACAAAACCGAGTGTATGACGCGTTTCGGGACTAGCCCTTCTTCAGGTACAATTTTCAAGCTTTACTTTTCCTGTAAGTTGAAATAAAGATAAAAATATAGAATTTATATTTAATTTAATTAAAGCGTGTCTATTTAAGTTTTATAAAAGGTTGTGAAATAATCAAACGAAAACACAACTGACCTGTGTTCTTAAAGCGCCAATAGTAACTGAACCAAGATATATAGGATCAACTAGCTGGTGAAATCTTCTAGGTGTTAGACACTGATGCCTAATAGAGAAATGCAAAAGAATTTTTCAAAAACTAATCATGTGTTTTATCTGTACAAGAACCGCGAGTGGGACCAAGTCGCTCTACAAAAGTGCTGGGTCCCACTCCACGGTAATTTCATCTGTTTTTTTTTAAAAAGCATCACAATATGCTCACCATGTTCGCATATGCTGGTGGATTGAGAGTGGAAATTTTCATGTGACACGGAGAATCCTTTACCATTTTCATCTACATGATAATGATAGTATTGTCCACACTTGTCTTTAAATATAATCCACCTCGCCGTTCTGTAAATAGTAACAGAAAGTGCGGATTGTCATAATCTCAAAACTCTTGGACTAGACTGTTTAAGGATAACTGGCCGTGTAATTAGCACTATGTATGGTACTGCCGGCTTACTTGTTTTCCTTGAACGGACTGCTGCTTGTTGTGCTTGTCTTCGTGCCGCAATCGTGATGTAGACATTCCAATGTCAACTCCAGCCTGGAGAAACAACGTTCGGTGTTTGTTCCTGTCGGAGACTTTCTCATTGATTTCTTCATCACGGATTAGAACGCGTGAGCGTTTTCACTTTCTACTAAAACGATGATGTTAACTGAGTGACCGCTAGGGACATTGGGTAATTTGAGTCTGGTCCAAAGTGTTTGCAAATGCAGAGCGCCATTTTGTAGTGTCTTGTCGCATCTCGAGTTTCGTTGTTTTGTATTAATTCTGTGTGGTGAGAGAAAGTTGTTAAACACGGGCGCACTGTATTCCAGAATGTGCATTTCTGTAACATGGTAATCCATATTTGTAAATTGTCAGGCATAGTAATTATGCCATTTGAAAGTGTATTATTTCAATTGGTTTACAGACGACAGCTCATATCCCAATCAACGTTCATACCTTTCGGGTACATCGATTCCAATTTGTCAATCCAATACAGTTCGCGTTGTAAAAGAGTTTTTGCCAGATTACCCCCTCTCCTTGATACAATTACCTGTTCCAAGATAATAAATTTGATTTGGGCAATTGAATGGGACTCTTTCAAGAAGTGTTGAGCTACCGGTGAGCGTTCATTTTTAAGTCTGATGTTAGACTTATGCTCAGACCAACAGGTTTTTGCTTTTCTTGTTGTCATCCCTACATAAAATATTCCGCAGGGGCATTTGATGCCGTAAATGATATTTTTTTTAATCGCATGTGGTTGTGTGCCATAGCCGAATTTTGTATCCTTTGTGGGGATGATTCAAGAATTCACTCTTTATCAAATTATTACAATTATTGCAATTGTTGCATGGTAAGGTCCCTTTTAAATTCTGTTTAATTGTTCTTTTGGCTGAGAAATGCGCTTTAGTCAGATTGTCCTTTATGGATCTGCTTTTGCTATATGCGAACAGAGGTGGCGATGGAAACAGTTCTGCCAATGTTGGATCTAATGATAGAATTTTCCAATGTTTTTTCACGATGTTCTTGATTTTAGCACTCTGATTCGAATAAGTAGTTACAAAAACCAGACTTTCGGATTCCTTCTGTTGTTTAGGTTTGAGAGCCTCCTGTCTCTGTATCTGTCTAGCTCTGTTTGCACTTTCCTCTATTTTCGATGGTTCATATCCTCTTTGTTCAAATTTGATAGCCAGATCATGGGACTTATTCCTGTAATCAGTTTCTTCTGAGATGATTCTGCGGTATCTTAGGAATTGACTTAATGAAATACTAGAGATTGTATTCCATGGGTGGAAACTTCTCGCGTGTAAGAGGCTGTTTCTGTCTGTTTCTTTTGAAAAAAATCGTTGTGAGTAGATTCCCATTTTTTATGTAGACTCTTACGTCTAGAAAATCAATCAGTGTCCTGCTCATTTTGGAAGTGAATTTAATCCTTGGGGCCATTGTGTCCATAAATTGAAAGAATTCTTTTAGTTCTTCAACTGAGCCTTCCCAGATCCCAAATAGGTCGTTGATATATCTCACGAACATTGTCAGATGTTGATTCCATTTGTTATTATTCATCACATTCTTTTCCTCTAAATATTCCATGTAGGTGTTTGCATAGGTAGGTGCCATGGATGCCCCCATTAATGTGCCTGAGATCTGGACAAAATATCTTTTCTCAAACATAAAAAAGTTGTTGTTCAACACGATCTTCAATAGTTTCAAGACAAAAAGACAGTCTGCCGGGCATGTTTCTGACGTATTAAGTAATAGCCATTCCATAGCTTCAAGTCCTCCCTGATGTGTGATATTGGTGTAGAGGCTGGTTACATCCATAGTGAACAGAATATTGGTTGTTTCATTGAATTGAATGTTCTGTAGTTTAACTAGAAATTCATTAGTGTCTTTTATGAATGTTGGAAATTTTCGTGTTAGAGGCTGGACAACTCTGTCAATGTATTGAGCCAAAGGTTCAAGTAAGCTGTTGGTAGCGGCTATAATAGGTCTCCCTGGTGGATCTAGGGGGTTCGTATGTATCTTTGGTAGAGTGTAGATAACTGGCATGGATGGATGGAGATTGGTGAGAAATTGTTTAGTTCGATGACTGATGTAATTTTCTGTTGCTGCTTCTTCCAATACTGTGTCAATAATATTGCGAACAGCTTCAGTAGGGTCTGTAAAGACTTCTAGGTATGTGTCCGAGACCCGTAATTGATTTTCAATTTCCACCTTGTATTTAGTTGGATCCATTATCACAAGGGTTCCGCCTTTATCAGCTGGCTTGATAGTTAATTCAGGATTGCTCCACAACCGGTCTAATACTTGTTGTTCTCTGTGTGAGAAGTTCGTGTGAGATTTCTTACGAAAGTTAATTTTGGATAGATCATTCAATACTTGTTTTTGGAATGAATCTAGAATGGTGTTTTGAATCGGAGGTATAAAGGTACTAGTTGGTCTCATCTCTATGTATTCTGACTCAGTTGTCTGTGTTTCTGCAATTGTATTAGATTCAAAGAAGACCTTAAGTTTAATTTTTCTTGCTAATTTGAAGAAACTAATTTTTTCTTTCAGCAAAGTGCTGTTGTATTGCGGTACAAATGACAAGCCTTTCTGTAATGTCTGTTTCTCAAATTTAGTTAAGGTATGGTTTGAGATATTAATCACTAAGGGGCCGATTCATGGAACAAACGTGCGCCGAAAATCTTCGCGCAAGCAGGCGCAAGCGGAAAAAAACAGGAACAGGAACATGGAAGTCCCTGCGCGTGTTTACCTCGGGATGTGCGCCAAACCCGTGCATGGCGCACACGTCACTGCAACATCCCAAAAGACGTGCGCGACGCGCACAGTGAAAGCGCACAACCTCGGCGCATACACCAGAAAGTGGGCGGAACACGGGGCGTAACGCGCGGAATGGGGAACAACTCGCGAAAACAAGGGTGTAACTGGGGATGTACTGCAGGGAAGCAGACGGAACGCCCACACGCACCTGAACCACACGTATTCATGGAATTGAATAGGGCAAAGCCACGCACAGCGAAAGACACGCACAAGCCGATACACGTCCGCCACACGAAGGCAGGCGGTAGCGTCCCTGCGCATTACAAAAGTGGCAACATACAGCAATTGTGCGAGCAGGGCACATGTATTTCGGGGTTACGCGGGAAGTTACACACGCGATATGGCCTGCGGGCTGCGTGTATTACAGGGGTTCGCGTGACGTTTCTCACGCGATCGGGCCTGGGGGAGTGGGCTACGTGTATTACAGGGGTTCGCGTGAAGTTTCTCACGCGATCGGGCCTGGGGGAGCGGGCTACTTGTATTACAGGGGTTCGTGTGAAGTTTCTCACGCGATCGGGCCTGGGGGAGCGGGTTACGTGTATTACAGGGGTTCGCGTGAAGTTTCTCACGTGATCGGGCCTGGGGGAGCGGGCTATGTGTATTACAGGGGTTCGCGTGAAGTTTTTCACGCGATCGGGCCTGGGGGAGCGGGCTACGTGTATTACAGGGGTTCACGTGAACTTTCTCGCGCGATCGGGCCTGGGGGAGCGGGCTATGTGTATTACAGGGGTTCGCGTGAACTTTCTCACGCGATCGGGCCTGGGGGAGCGGGCTACGTGTATTACAAGGGTTCACGTGAACTTTCTCACGCGATCGGGCCTGGGGGAGCGGGGTACCACTCACCGTCTGCCTTGCGTGTAGAAGAACGCGTAGCCAACACCCGCTGTGAAGTAATAGCGTGTGAACCCCAACGGATGGAAAACACACGCACCGCACGAAAAGCACGTACAGAACATAAAGGCATGCGGGATCACCAAGCCCTGCCAGGGCAACGCCCGTGCGCAAAACGTCACAGACATGCTTACGCTGTAAGGGCCTTTGGTCCAATGAAATCGCGTAGGCGTGCTGACGCGCTTACGCGCTAAGGGCCTTTCCTCGATTTTCACGCTGACGTGCAGGATTTTCACGTGCCAAATCACTCTGTATCAAGCTGGCCACGCGAAAACACACGGAAGACCACGCTCCTGCCCAGAAGGCCGAATTACTGCCCCCCAGTGCCCCGAGCAGACTCCCACGTGCCATCTGCTGCTGCCTGCCTGCCTGCCTGCCTGCCTGCCTGCCTGCTGCCACCGTGCCCTGCCATTTGGTGCCTGCACATCAGCCATCTGCAGGTGTCCAGTTGCTGTGTCCACCCCTGCTGGAACAGAAGACTCCCGACTCGGATAACATTGCTCCACAGCCCAGCCCCAGGACCCAGTTGCCCACCCACTCCTGCCCCTGGGGTTGCCATGTCGGGCACATCAACATCTGGCACCAGTGGCAACCCCCGGCCAGAGGGGCAGAGGGGCACCAGCTTCACTGCCACCGAAGTTGGTGTCCTGGTGGAGCAAGTCCTGGGGCAGTATGATGCCCTCTTCGGATCGTCCCGCTCCAACAAGGAAGGACGGGAGAGGATCTGGGCCGACTGTGTGGTTGCCTTCAACGCGGAGGGGGTGGCAACCCGCACCATCCAGAAGGTCAAGAAGCGCTGGGAAGACTTGAGGTCCAGGACCCTCATGAAGGCCCGGCGCCTCGTGGAGGGGGGCCGGGGCCGCATGAGTTCCATCCAGTTGAGGGTCCTGGAACGCGCACACCCAGCGCTCCACGCCCAGGTCCTTGAGAGGGAGACCCGTCTGGAGTTGAGCGGTAAGTGGCCAAGCATTGCTGTGTGAGACAGGGCATGTTGCAGTGTGCTGGTTGTCTGATACTTGCCTGCATGTGTGACATAGGCCATGTACGCATGTATGTGTGCAGGGACATCATGGGAATGCATGTGCGACCTGTAATGTGTGAACCGCACGGTTGTTGCATGTGTTTGAATGCGACATGGGGAGCCCTGTGCAGATTGAACACATGAGAGCATGGCAGTCTCTGTTCCTGGACATGGGTGGGGGCAAGGGATGGGTGCTGATGCCAGATACATATGTGGTATCCATGTCTGTGTGCCTGACCTGCGTGTCTGTGACTTGTGAGTGCCATGGATGCATGACACATGTCTGTGACAATGTACAGATTCACTGATGCAGCCTAGTCATCCTTGTATGCACTGTGATTGGGGTGTACGGGGCCAGATGGATGTCACTGATGTGAAGTGTGTGCATGTGATAGGCATGACCCATGATGCATGTGAGTCCCATTACATTGTATGATTCGAGAGTCCATTGGACATGCATTGAAATGTCCATGGCACGCACCATGACTGTCACTGTGTGTGTTTTGCCTGGACTGACACATGTGTTGTGGTGTGACATGATGGAAGTGTACTTTGACAGTGGCACTCATCTGCTATTGCTTCCTGTCTAGGGGACCATTGTACAGTACCCTGATGCTTGTGTTCTATGTCTCCCTCTACGCAGCGGCTAGTGAAGGAGAGGGCGGAGACGGCGCTGTGGAGCAAGGCGGCGTGGATGCCCCCACGGCTGCAGCGGAAGGGGTGGGTGAGTCCCCACAGGGGCCTGCTATGGCGGTAGACGGCGAGGAGCCATCCAGGTTGGTGGTTTCCACAGAGGAGGAGGAGGCCGCCACTGAGGCGCACATGGGGCCTGGTGGGGGCATCCCTGCTGGTGCAAGTGGTGCAGTCCAGGGGCAGGGGCAGGAGGCAGCACAGGTCACCGTGGAGGGGCCTGTGCATGTCGCTGTCCCTGAACCTGTGGGTGCACCACCTTGCACCAGCAGGGATGCCCCGTCCCAGGCCCGTCCGCAGGTAGAGGGGATGTCCATGTCATCTGACTCCCCTCCACCTGCGGACGAGGGGACCCCTGGCCGTGTGGAGAAGGTCCTGATTGGGGTCGCAATGCGCACGGCTGTGATTCGTGATGCCGTGCGTGCTTCCCAGCAGGAGCACGCACGTCATCACGAAGAGCACCGTGCCGACGTGGCCCAATTGGGATCGGCCATGTTCGGGGGTTTCCTGCATGTGTCGGCCAATCTGGCGGCCCTCTCCTCCTCTGTGGAGACTATACGCCAGTCGTTCTCCTTGCCGTCTTCCGGCCCAGATGCCACCAGGGCCCCCTGTGGACCTGCCCTGACCAATGCAGCCAGCTCGGTGGGGATCCCATCCCTGCCACAGTCGGGAGTCAGAGGTCCAGCAGGGGTGGACAACACAGCAACTGGACCCCAGCAGATGGAGGATGTGACGGCATCATCGGGCAGGGCACGTGCACGACGGCGTCGGTGGTTTCCATCATCCTGGATGCCGTCGTGCTGGCAGAGGCAGTGGCGTCGGAGGCAGCAGCAGGCTCGACGTGGGAGGCATCATGGCTCGGGGCCATCAAGATCAGAGGGGCAGGCATCGGCCGGAGGGCAGGAGAACCCTGGGATGGTAGTGTCTTCCGTGTGGGAGCAGTTGGTCCAGCGGTTAGGTGCGGAGCGGCAGCGGGCGGAAGAGGAGCGGCTCACCATGGTCAGGGCGGAGTTCTCCATGCGTCGGGCGTTGAGGCGGGCTGAGTGCCTCGAGGAAGCTCGCAGGGAGTTTGAGGTGAACATGGGGTTATCCCTGCGAGACCTCGGGGCCAGGACAGAGTCCCGCCTCCAGGACATCGACATGGAGTTCGATGATGCCCTGGCCAGCAACATCACAGAGTGAGCCGCAGGACTTGCCCGCTGCCATTGTATATAGTTCTTTAGTTAGTTAGTGTTAGGTTTCCTTTATTTTTTGAGATTTTTTTGGACCGCTCGGACAATGGCCACTTTTCTGTAAATAGTTTTTTTATTAGGTAGTAGTAGGTTTCATTTATAGTGTTGGGCTCATGGACCCTGGAATAATCTTGTGTATAGTTGGATTTTTTAAAATACATTTTTTTGATTTATATTTGTGTTCACCATGAGGCAATGGTTTTTCATTATTTTTTTTCACCATGATTTTGCTTTGGACAACATTAGTTTTTGGATTCCTTTGTTTTTTGGATTTTTACATTACTTATCGGACATGGACAATTTATTTTGTAATCCCCATTGTTGTATGTTTGATTAATTTACTTCATTTTCTTCGAGAATACATGTTTTTATAACTTTCTTTTGTGGTATTTTCTCATTGGTTTCATGCATGTCATGATATGGGTTTTGAAATTCACTTGCACCCATTGTGTATGTGTGTGTGACGGACATGTGTTCATTTACGTACTTGCCATTGGGGTTGTATCATGTAATTGCATTTGCTATGTGGGTGGATGCAATCCTTGGCTGGGTGTTTGTGCTGGGTATGCTGCCCATTACTGCCATGATTGTGTATCGTCAGGACCTGGGGGCAGGGGGACATGGGTGGGGGCCTGCTGGCAGGTGCCCCACTGTGCTGGGGGGTGGGGGTGGTGGGGAACATGAGTTGGACATGGGTGGGGGCCTGCTGGCAGGTGCCCCACAGTGCTGGGGGGTGGGGGTGGTGGGAGACATGGGTGGGGGCCTGGTGGAGGCTGCCCCTGGTGACTGGGGGGGTGGGGGTGGTGGGGGACATGAGTTGGACATGGGTGGGGGCCTGCTGGCAGGTGCCCCACAGTGCTGGGGGGTGGGGGTGCAAGGGGACATGAGTTGGACATGGGTGGGGGCCTGCTGGCAGGTGCCCCACAGTGCTGGGGGGTGGGGGTGGTGGGGAACATGAGTTGGACATGGGTGGGGTCCTGCTGGCAGGTGCCCCAGTGCTGGGGGGTGGGGGTGGTGGGAGACATGAGTTGGACATGGGTGGGGGCCTGCTGGCAGGTGCCCCACAGTGCTGGGGGGTGGGGGTGGTGGGAGACATGAGTTGGACATGGGTGGGGGCCTGCTGGCAGGTGCCCCACAGCGCTGGGGGGTGGGGGTGGTGGGAGACATGGGTGGGGGCCTGGTGGAGGCTGCCCCTGGTGACTGGGGGGGTGGGGGTGGTGGGGGACATGAGTTGGACATGGGTGGGGTCCTGCTGGCAGGTGCCCCACAGTGCTGGGGGGTGGGCGTGGTGGGAGACATGGGTGGGGGCCTGGTGGAGGCTGCCCCTGGTGACTGGGGGGGTGGGGGTGCTGGGAGACATGGGTGGGGGCCTGGTGGAGGCTGCCCCTGGTGACTGGGGGGGTGGGGGTGGTGGGGGACATGAGTTGGACATGGGTGGGGGCCTGCTGGCAGGTGCCCCACAGTGCTGGGGGGTGGGGGTGCAAGGGGACATGAGTTGGTGTTCATTAGTTCAAGGAGACATGTGCCTTTGCTGGGGGGCATGCCCATGTTGGGTGGGCTGCCTGCGGGACATGACCAGGGATGCAGGGTAGTCCCCTGTGGTGTGGGCTGCCTGCAGGGGCCGTGGAGGGTGTACAGGGAACACCTGGGAGGACCCACACTGTCAAATCACATGTAGGACTCCCCGGCACCCCTGAAATACACGTACCCTGCTGAAATCGCGTGTGGAACTTCACGCGCACCCCGAAATACACGTACCCTGATGGAATCGCGTGTGGAACTTCACGCGCACACCGAAATACAGGTACCCTGCTGGAATCGCGTGTGGAACTTCACGCGCACCCCGAAATACACGTACCCTGATGGAATCGCGTGTGGAACTTCACGCGCACCCCGAAATACAAGTACCCTGATGGAATCGCGTGTGGAACGTCCCGCGCACCCCTGAAATACACGCGCCCAGGCCTATCGCGTGTGGAACTTCCCGCGCACCCCTGAAATACACGCGCCCAGGCCAATCGCGTGTGGAACATCCCGCGCACCCCTGAAATACACGCGCCCAGGCTGTTCGCGTGTGGAACTTCCCGCGCACCCCTGAAATACACGCGCCCAGGCCAATCGCGTGTGGACCTTCCCGCGCACCCCTGAAATACACGCGCACAGGCCAATCGCGTGTGGAACTTCCCCCGCACCCCTGAAATACACGCGCCCAGGCTATTCGCATGTGGAACTTCCCGCGCACCCCTGAAATACACGCGCCCAGGCCTATCGCGTGTGGAACTTCCCGCGCACCCCTGAAATACACGCACCCAGGCCTATCGCGTGTGGAACTTCCCGCGCACCCCTGAAATACACGCGCCCAGGCCAATCGCGTGTGGAACTTCCCGCGCACCCCTGAAATACACGCGCCCAGGCCAATCGCGTGTGGAACTTCCCGCGCCCAGGCCAATCGCGTGTGGAACTTCCCGCGCACCCCTGAAATACACGCGCCCAGGCCAATCGCGCGTGGAACTTCCCGCGCACCCCTGAAATACACGTACCCTGCTGATATCGCGTGTGGAACTTCACGCGCACCCTGAAATACACGTACCCTGCTGATTTCGCGTGTGGAACTTCACGCGCACCCCGAAATACACGTACCCTGATGGAATCGCGTGTGGAACTTCCCGCGCACCCCTGAAATACACGTACCCTGCTCGCACGGGGCCAATCGCGTGAGGTACTTCCCGCGCACCCCAGTGATACACGTAGCCCGCTTGCTGTGCTGGTACAGGGTTAGCGCAGCCCTTTGCGCTGGATTGGGTATGTTGATGGCTTTTCCCTGCGCGGGAGGCGTTCTTGGGGGCGTAACTGGCGCTGCTGCAGGGTCGCTGCGCCACTGTGCGCCACGGCTGGTTTTGGTGGCTGGAATCCATGAATACGCTGTGCGCGGAAATGGATTTCAGCGCACGCGGCTGGCGCAGGGATTCGCACGCGCACACTGTGCGCCAGCCGCGTGCGCCACTTGTGCGCTGAATTCTATGAATTACCCCCTAAATCTTCTTTGGACACAATGTCTCTTTCCTTGGTAGGTTTTTTCTTTTGGCTTCTTCGAGTCGGGCCCGTTCTAAAAAAGACGTCGGGGTAGGTAAGGTTGTGATTGATGTACTTGCAACCTGTGAGTCAACTATAAGATTCAATGCTGGTTCAGAAACTCTAGTGTCTGCTTCTCCACTTGAGGCGTCTGAAGATGTATTTTCAGGATTTTGAGGCCTTTTGTTTCTTGGCTATGTAGGACCGCCTGTTTTGGACTGGTCTTTTTGGTGGTAATATTCCTTCCAACTGTAAACGATGTCTAATTTATAATCAAGAGTGTCTCGCCTAAATTTGCGAATTTTCTTCGATTCTAATTCGCTTTTGTAAGAATCTAATTTGGAGTTTGTTTCTTCCAATAGTAAATTTAATTCTTCCTTTGTAATGAAAGTGAACAACTGAGTTTTAATACTTTCTAATTCTCCATCTATCGATTTAAGAGATTTTGAAAGTTCTTCAATTGTAGGAATAATTAAGTCCAGTGAACATTTATTCAGAATCATTCTCCATCTTTTAACGAACTCTATCTACACTCTACCAAAGATACATAAGAACCCCCTAGATCCACCAGGGAGACCTATTATAGCCGCTACCAACAGCTTACTTGAACCTTTGGCTCAATACATTGACAGAGTTGTCCAGCCTCTAACACGAACATTTCCAACATTCATAAAAGACACTAATGAATTTCTAGTTAAATTACAGAACATTCAATTCAATGAAACAACCAATATTCTGTTCACTATGGATGTAACCAGCCTCTACACCAATATCACACATCAGGGAGGACTTGAAGCTATGGAATGGCTATTACTTAATACGTCAGAAACATGCCCGGCAGACCGTCTTTTTGTCTTGAAACTATTGAAGATCGTGTTGAACAACAACTTTTTTATGTTTGAGAAAAGATATTTTGTCCAGATCTCAGGCACATCAAGGGGGGCATCCATGGCACCTACCTATGCAAACACCTACATGGCATATTTAGAGGAAAAGAATGTGATGAATAATAACAAATAGAATCAACATCTGAGAATGTTCGTGAGATATATCGACAACCTATTTGGGATCTGGGAAGGCTCAGTTGAAGAACTAAAAGAATTCTTTCAATTTATGGACACAATGGCCCCAAGGATTAAATTCACTTCCAAAATGAGCAGGACACTGATTGATTTTCTAGACGTAAGAGTCTACATAAAAAATGGGAATCTACTCACAACGATTTTTTCAAAAGAAACAGACAGAAACAGCCTCTTACACGCGAGAAGTTTCCACCCAAGGAATACAATCTCTAGTATTCCATTAAGTCAATTCCTAAGATACCGCAGAATCATCTCAGAAGAAACTGATTACAGGAATAAGTCCCATGATCTGGCTATCAAATTTGAACAAAGAGGATATGATCCATCGAAAATAGAGGTAAGTGCACACAGAGCTAGACAGATACAGAGACAGGAGGCTCTCAAACCTAAACAACAGAAGGAATCCGAAAGTCTGGTTTTTGTAACTACTTATTCGAATCAGAGTGCTAAAATCAAGAACATTGTGAAAAAACATTGGAAAATTCTATCATTAGATCCAACATTGGCAGAACTGTTTCCATCGCCACCTCTGTTCGCATATAGCAAAAGCAGATCCATAAAGGACAATCTGACTAAAGCGGATTTCTTAGCCAAAAGAACAATTAAACAGAATTTAAAAGGGACCTTACCATGCAACAATTGGAATCATTGTAATAATTTGATAAAGGGTGAATTCTTGAATCATCCCCACAAAGGATACAAAAATCGGCTATGGCACACAACCACATGCGATTCAAAAAATATAATTTACGGCATCAAATGCCCCTGCGGAATATTTTATGTAGGGATGACAACAAGAAAAGCAAAAACCCGTTGGTCTGAGCATAAGTCTAACATCAGACTTAAAAATGAACGCTCACCGGTAATACAACACTTCTTGAAAGAGTCCCATTCAATTGCCCAAATCAAATTTATTATCTTGGAACAGGTAATTGCATCAAGGAGAGGCAGTAATCTGGCAAAAACTCTTTTACAAAGCGAACTGTATTGGATTGACAAATTGGAATCGATGTACCCGAAAGGTATGAACGTTGATTGGGATATGAGCTGTCATCTGTAAACCAATTGAAATAATACAATTTCAAATGGCATAATTACTATGCCTGACAATTTACAAATATGGATTACCATGTTACAGAAATGCACATTCTGGAATACAGTGCGCCCGTGTTTAACAACTTTCTCTCACCACAATAGAATTAATACAAAACAACAAAACTCGAGATGCGGCAAGACACTACAAAATGGCGCTCTGCATTTGCAAACACTTTGGACCAGACTCAAATTAACCAATGTCCCTAGCGGTCACTCAGTTAACATCATCGTTTTAGTAGAAAGTGAAAACGCTCACGCGTTCTCATCCGTGACGAAGAAATCAATGAGAAAGTCTCCGACAGGAACGAACAGCGAACCTTGTTTCTCCAAGCTGGAGTTGACATTAGAATGTCTACATCACAATTGCGGCACGAAGACGAGCACAACAAGCAGCAGTCCGTTCAAGGAAAACAAGTAAGCCGGCAGTACCATACATAGTGCTAATTACACGGCCAGTTATCCTTAAACAGTCTAGTCCAAGAGTTTTGAGATTATTACAATCCGCACTTTCTGTTACTATTTACAGAACGGCGAGGTGGATTATATTTAAAGACAAGTGTGGACAATACTATCATTATCATGTAGATGAAAACGGTAAAGGATTCTCCGTGTCAAATGAAAATTTCCACTCTCAATCCACCAGCATATGCGAACATGGTGAGCATATTGTGATGCTTTTTAAAAAAAACAGATGATATTACCGTGGAGTGGGACCCAGTGCTTTTGTAGAGCGACTTGGTCCCACTCGCGGTTCTTGTACAGATAAAACACATGATTAGTTTTTGAAAAATTCTTTTGCATTTCTCTATTAGGCATCAGTGTCTAACACCTAGAAGATTTCACCAGCTAGTTCATCCTATATATCTTGGTTCAGTTACCATTGGCACTTTAAGAACACAGGTCAGTTGTGTTTTTTCGTTTGATTATTTCACAACCTTTTATAAAACTTAAATAGATACGCTTTCATTAAATTAAATATAAGTTCTATATTTTTATCTTTATTTCAATTTACAGGAAAAGTAAAGCTTGAAAATTGTACCTGAAGAAGGGCTAGTCTCGAAACGCGTCGTACACTCTGTTTTGTGAGAACTGTAATCTCATGTGTTCTGATTAAGGAAAAAACAATGTTACAAATTTGTTTGTCTATAATGACTGCATATTGCTGAAACCATTGTCTTGTGGAACGCACAAGTTATTTATTTATTTGTTGGAATTTGTACCTGTGATACAAACCATCTCGAAAAAATAGTTGTCTTGAAGTAAAGCAACTTAAATCAAATTTAACAGTATATTTTCTTTAAACATTTATACAATATGTACTGATGTTCATAAGATAAAAGTGTGCCCTGTGCTTGCCCACCAAGTTAATGCTGGACCTTTTCTCTAGTTCTATTGTATGGTCTCTTAACCAAGACACACACTTGAGCACCTAATTTGTAACAACATTAAGGGTTACTTCATTCAAACAATGAACAGCCACAGTTTGCAAATAATAAGAGTGCACCTCTACACCCCATGTTTGTTTCTGTTTAGTGAGCATTGTCCCCAGATCGATAGTGGAGTTTTATTAATTTTAACCGGCTTCTATCTATCTATTTAATGTCGGTAGTCCATTGGGTGGTATAACTTCTCTTCCCTTTCCTGACTGTCTAGTGTCTGAGGGATGAGGTTGGCCTCCAGCTAAATTATTGAGCTTGGTACACCCAGGGGCGGGCATAATCCTGTTTAGGTAGTCGAGATATATTATCTATCCCAGTTCTTTCCTATGTGTTACTGTTTATGGTCCATTGCTGCCTGTGCCCTCAAGGGTTGCCAGCTGCCATTGCTGGGTAATACCTTACTCTCCCTTTCGATTGATGTGTGGGTCTTTTTGTTAGGATTGGTGAGGTTTGTTTTTAATAGATAAGTGGATATGTTACATGTCCGTATATCCTTATTTTAATAAGGGTTGATGATTAGGGGAGTCAGGGTAGGCTCTTCTATCGGCCTAATTCCTCTGTGTATGCCCTTATGGGTGTTCTTTCTGGTTATGGGGTGAAGAGCCATGATTTGAGGAGTTTCCTGAATTGTAGGTGATCTCTTGTGTTCCGTATGTTCTTTTGTAGTCCGTTCCAGGTTTTTGGGGCGAGGTGAGAAAAAGAGGATCCTCTGAGTTTCCTCTTGTTGTATGATTTGGGTTCAAAGTGGATTTAGCTGCTGGATCCGATTGGCCTTGCAGTGTGATGTATGTTTAGTTTTCTTCTGATGAACTCTGCACCTTGGTCATGGATTGCTCTGTGGGTTATGTACATTGATTTGAACTTGATCCGCTGTTTGATGGGTAGCCAGTGCTGGTGTGATGTGTTCTCTTTGAGGTAGTTTAAGGAGCTGTCTGGCTGCCGCATTTTGTATGCATTGGAGTTTATTTAGGAGTCTTTCTGGGAGGCCTAGATATATGCTGTTGGCGTAGTCTAGTCTGGACATGATGACGGCAGTTGTTTTGTTTGACGAATGAGAGGAATGGTAGGATCCTTTTAACCGATCGCAGGAGAAAGAAGGATTTCTTGATTAGGGCATTTACTTGTGGTTCTAAACTGAGTTTGTTGTCCATCAGGACTCCCAGGTTTTTTTTACAGTTGATGATGGGTCTGTGGTTTCACCAAGTTCAGTTGACCATGGGATGTAGAGGTTGTCTTTTCCACTTTTTGTGATGATCATTATTTCTGTTTTGCCTGGGTTGAGTTTGAGGTAGTTTAAGTTCATCCAGTTGTATATTTCACAAAGGCGGTTCTCTAATGTTGCGTTGTCTTCTTGTAATTCTTGTATTTTGTAGATTATTTATGTGTCATCAGCATAGTTGTAGCAGGTGAGGCCATGTCTTTCTATGATTTGAATTAGCTGTGACAGGTAGATGTTGAATAGAAGTGGCAAGAAAGATTATCCTTGTGGGACTCTGCATGATGATTCTCAAGGGCTTGAGTTGTAAGGTTTCATCCATATTGTTTCTGTTCTATTTGGTAGGAAGTATCTGACCCAAAGTAAGGCGTTGTCGGAGATTCCGAATTCTTCCAGTCTCGTAATGAGGATGTCGTGTTTAACTGTGTCAAAAGCTGCATAGAGGTCTAGAAGTATCAGAGCAGTGCTGTTGTTTAAGTCTGCATTCACCTTTAGATCATCCCAGATTTAAATAAGTGCTGTTTC
The DNA here is from genome assembly GCF_040938575.1 of Ambystoma mexicanum. Lineage (NCBI taxonomy): Eukaryota > Metazoa > Chordata > Amphibia > Caudata > Ambystomatidae > Ambystoma > Ambystoma mexicanum. The sequence continues at coordinate 1,186,557,968 of NC_090922.1, forward strand.
TGTTCCTCCCATCGGTCCGAAGCCTACTTGTGCCTGGTTTAATAGGTGATGTTCTTCTATAAAGTCTTGGGTTGTTCTGTATATGTGCGTTTCAAGGAGTTTAGCTGGGTTAGGGATGTTGGAGATGGGTCTGTAGTTGGAGAGGTCCTCTACGTTTCCTGTTGTGTCCTTGAGGAGTGGTTTGATACATGCTGATTTGAAGGCTTGAGGCACTCTTCCCATTGAGATTGAATGGTTGAGGACATTTCTGTAGTATTCCATTGGTGTTCCTAGTGCAAGGATTGATTTGAAGATGTCAGGGGGGCCGGGATCCGCGGTGGAGCCAGATTTTTTGATTTACGAGTTTGATGAAAGTCTCCACTGATATGTGCGGGAAGTTTCAGAGTTTGTTCTGGTGTTCCTTGCATCAGTGGGTGTATTCAGTGTTGTGGTTGCATGGTCTGTTTTGTATTGTCTGTTGGATGGTCGTGATTTTATTTTTCAAGTGGTCTGCGAGGTCATTGCATAATTTCTTTGATGGTATTGGAGTGTTGTTGCAGCCGGGTGGGTTTTTTTTATTTCATTTATGATTTTAAACAGTATTTTTTGGGTGTTTGGTGCTATGAGGATTCTGTTGTCGTAATATTTCCTTTTTGCATTTCCTGTTTGTATGAATGGGTATGTTGTTGAAGTTTGAATTTTTTTCTGCAGTCTTTATTGATCCTCCATTCTAATGCTAGTTTTCGTTTTTTCCTTTTCATGGCACCTAGTAGTGGGGCAACCATTTTGCCGTTGCTCTTTTGCGGGATGAATTGAAAGGTTTTTCTTTTGCAATCTCGTCGATTGTTGTGGTGATCCATTTGTGAAGTATATCTATTTTAGTGTCTAGGTCAGCTTCACCCAAGGTTGTTGTTTGTAATTTGGTGATCTCCAGTCGTTCTGTTAAGTTGGAGTTGTTTATGGTTCACCAGATGCTTTTCATGATGGTTGGTAGTTTTTCTTGTTCCTTGGTAATTGGGGAGGGCAATGTGATTATGAAGGGGATGATGAGGTGGTCGCTCCAGAGGATCTGAATCGGTGGCGCTGTGGTAATTAGTTTTCTGTTGGCGAAGATTGTGTCTAGTGTATGTCCTGCCGTGTGGGTTGCTCCTTTGACCAGCTGATGTAGTTCCATTGTTGTTAGTTGGCCGATAAGTGATTTTTGTGAGGTTGTGGTTTCTTCATCGGACCAGATGTTGAAGTCTCCGAGGATAATCAGTTGGTCACTCTCGATGGCTAGGTTGGTGATTGCTTCTATGAACTTGTCTATGAAGGCTGCATCGTACGTTGGTGGTCTGTATATCAGTATGAATTTCAGGTTTGTTTTGGGATTTGTTGATAGACGTATGATTAGGGATTCACATTTGTTGATGTTTAATGGGTCTTCCGCTTTAATTTCCAGGTGTTCCTTGTGGATGATTGCTAGTCCACCACCTCTTTTGGTTTTCCTGTTTACTTGGATGCACTTGAAGGAATCGGGCAGGCAGTTATTGAGGGTGATCTTGGAATTGTAATCTAGGCATGTTTCGGTTACGAAAAGGATGTCGATGCCTCCGTCACTTAGGAGGTCATAGATTTCGGTGGCGTGTTTGGACATTGATCTTGTGTTGATTAGGTTGCAATGGATCTTTTTGGTTTCATTTGGTTTATTTTTTGTTCCCGGTTTGGGTTTGTGGGTGTTCAGTCGGGGTGCATTTATGTTGCTTCCGAGGGGTGGAGGTTCTGTGAGATTGATAATTGGGTCGCTGACTTCTATTGTTTCTTCATCTCTTGTCATTTGGTGTGGGTATCGATAGTGCCCGTCTGTTCTTGTGTTGTAGGGAGTAAGGGGGTTGGCGTCATCCCATTCTCTTCTCTGGTCCTCTCTTCCTTTGTTCTGTTCTGGTGTTTTATTTATCCATCTGGTAAAGTTGGTGTCGTTGGAGTATCTAGGTTCTTTGGTTGGTGCGAGGTACGGTGTAAAGTATAAGGATTTTTCTCTTGTGAAGTTTGTTCTGTTGATAGTATTGTTTTGCAGGGTGTGTTCTGTATTGAAGGCATCTTCTGCTGGGGCTGGTTGCGCTTGTGCATCCGTGTTGCTTGTACCGTGTTCCTTTTCTCTTTGTCTGTGTCGGGTCATTTTGGTCTTAATTGGGAGGAGTCGGTCTAGGCGTTAGGTTTATAGGGGCAGTTTCCAATTGTGGTTACTCGTGCCAGGCTAGTTTAGATTTTAATCTTCAATTGTTCCGTCTGATAGTTTCCGAGGGTGTGTCTTTCTGGTCAGTTGGGTATTGGGTCAGTGGGACTTTTGTTCTGTCATTTGTTTCTAATCCTCTTAAGTTGTTTTGTCTGGAGGTTTGCGTGTTTGTCTTTTTTCTGTCAGTTGGATATGGTGTTCCTATTACAACGAGGGCTGTCCTGGGGTATTGTACGTTAGGGGTGGGTGTATGGATTCGGCTGAGGGTGCAGGTAACTGTGGAGGGGATTATGGTGCTAGTTAAAGGCTTTGGTGCTTCCTGGATGTCCTGGGTGTCCTTGGTGTCAGGTTCCTAGGATTCATTAGTAACAGCTACTGATAATACCTAGACGACTATGGGACAGGAGGTTGAGAGTTCAGAAATGTTATAGGTGGTTTACAATGAGATTGTATTCTTGGGATTGGGGTATCAGAAGTCTGAAGCGATGTAGGTTTGGCGGGATCCAAAGCCAATTGAGCGGTTTGATTCTGATCCTTGGATAGCAGTGGGTAGATTCGGTCCCACAAGGCAGGCTGTGATCAAGATTGGGACCTTACTCTATTGGGAGAGGGATTGGCTTTGGAGATGGCCGGGGTGGTCAAGTGTCAGGAAGAAGATGCCTGGGTGGAGGGGCGGTTTAGGTTTGAAAGGAGGATGGTGGTAATTAAGGCCAAAATTGACGTCTAGATATCGGGCGGAAGGTTCAAGGTTCTAAGTGGCCGGCAGCAATTAAACCTAGAATGGGAGACACAGGCAGCAATTGAAACGCCTAGGCTGGATAGCGGGAGAGGCTCTGGCCTCACAATTGACCGGTTTCAGTTATAAGAAGGAGGTGTGGACACCTAAAGTAGTCTTTTCACAGTGCACGTTAATACAGGAGGGAGCATTTGACCTGAGGGTCTTGTATTGAGGTGGATAGGCCTAGGTTTCAGGGTGCAGTATATTACAGGAGAGCACACTGAGATTTGAGAGTCCTGTATAGTGGGAGAGAGGCCCAAGTTTCAAAGGAGGTTCAAAGTAGTTCTTATGTAGTTTCAATGTAGTCTCAAATATAGGGGAGGACACTTAGAAGGGTGCTGTATAGTGGGGAGAGGCCTAATATTTAATTGCTATATCAGATGCAGTTCACTTGCAGTTTGAACAGTTTCGGGCCACTTTCAAAATACAGGGGGCACACTTGGAGGGGTCCTGTATAGTGGGTGAAAGGCCTAAGTTGAAAAGCAATTTCCAATGTACTTCAAATGCAGTTCAATGCAGTTTAAAAGCTGTTTAAGTGCACTTTCAGATTACGGGGCACACTTGTAGGGGTTCAGTATAGTGGGAGAGAGGCCTAAGCTCAAAGCAATTTCCATTGTAATTCAAATGCAGTTCAAAAGCAGTTTAAAACAGTTTCAGTGCACTTTCAAAATACAGGGGGCACACCTGTAGGGGTCCAGTATAGTGGGGAGAGGCCTCATATTTAATTGCTATATCAGATGCAGTTCACTTGCAGTTTGAACAGTTTCGGGGTACTTTCAAAATACAGGGGCACACTTGGAGGGGTCCTGTATAGTTGGGGAGAGGCCTAAGCTTCACAATGCAGTATGGCACAAGAGGTATGTATGATGGAGTCAATGTATGTTGTAGACAGAATAGATTGTTCCTACCTTATTCGTTGATGCTGGTTGACGGCAGCCTACCTGTCGTTGGGTATTTCAGGGTGCTATGTCTGTCGCAATTACTGGTGTGGGGAGATCAACTATGCAGCCGCTGTTAGATGGCTGTAGTAAGGGTCTATGGATTAGTCTTGTGTCTCTAGGGCAGGGAGAGTTAGGCGGGGGTGCGTTTATTACGTGGAAGTGCTGCAGGAAGGCGTGTGCAGTGGTTAGTCTTATGGGAGAGTTAGTAGGAGGCCCCTGGCTTCCCCTGCTGACACCTGCAGACACTGACTGGAGCCGCTAATTCAGGAGCCGCCCTTTGCCTAGGGTCCTTCGTCGCAGGGCTGCACAGGCAGAGGGTTGCCCTGGGAGGCTGTGCTAAAAGCGGCGATGGAACAATCACAGTGGGGGTGGGGGAGGAGTGGACGGGCTGGGTTGGCAAGCGGGGGAGGAGAGTGGATTGGGCCTGTGTTGGTGCGTTTAGTTAATACCAAACACACCGTTCAAATTACAATTCCCAATGCAAGAAATGAACTGAAATCGATTACAAATACACCTTAATTGATAGTGGCAAGCGAGGGCAGGACACTGGATTGGGCCTGCGCAGGTGTGCTTAATTAGTGACAAAACGCAGTTCCAATTACAATTCTTAATGCAGACAATGGATCAAAAGCAATCAAACACACTGCATTCAATTAATTCTCGGTGTGGGGCCAGGGGACTTCCCCCTTACCTCTACTCTTCGCGCACCAACTGTCGGGGGGACAGCACGTGGGGCCTGGGTCTATGGGCCGGATCTCCAATCACAGTAGGGGGTGGGGGAGGAGTGGACGGGCTGGGCTGGCAAGTCGGGGGAGGCGAGTGGATTGGGCCTGTGTTGGTGTGTTTAGTTAATTACAAACACACCGTTCAAATTACAATTCCCAATGCAGACAATGGACTGAAATCGATTACAAACACACATTGATAGTGTCAACCGACGGGAGGACACTGGATTGGGCCTGCGCAGGTGCGCTTAATTAGTGACAAAACACAGTTCAAAATTACAATTCTTAAAGCAGTCATGTGCACTGATGCAGTGATGTGCACTGTATGCTATTGTACACATAGCAGCTCACTTCTGCTGCTCTACCAACTCTACAATGTCCTCCACAACCATTGTATAGAAGTCACCAACCTGACATGCATGCAGACTGACAAGTGCATGACTGGATTGCATTGTGGTGGTTGTGATGCAAGCCTAGCCTATTAGGTGCTTGGCCGAAGGCCGTAGGCATTGCACAGAACAGTCTAGGCCTTGCCGACACCCACCACAACATAACAAAGTTATGCAGGCGAACATGTAGGCATGTGCCACAATTCACAAAGGCAACATAGGCACCAGCACTTCTACCCAACCTCTGCAGGAATGCAAGCACACATGTTCCACTTACCATAATGCACAAACATACCACATGATTTGCCACCACTGCTCACTTCCAATCAGAAACCACTGTAATAATGCCAACCAAACAACACAATCGTCGCTACATTGGTCCTGCTCTCCACACTGTACTACGTCCATACAAGCAGCACTGCAATGTGCACTTCAACACTTACTAATCTACCAATGCACACTATGCAAGCACATGTAAAACCATTTGCACCATATCTTCTTCCATATTTACACTATTGCATTAGTGCATCCATTGGCCACAATAGACGACTGGTCACTGCAGGAGCTCCACCCATACACCGACAACTGTACGATGTTCTACCAATCACCACACCCATGCAACCAACAATGTGTGCAACGCAGCCAAACCACACACACAAAGCGACAATGTGGCTCCGACTTTCAACCAGTCGACATACCTTTTCAACCAGTGGACATATTTTTCTGTGCAAGGGCTGCAGCCGTGCATTAAAGGGGCTACGGACTTACCACACACAGCACACCATAGTACACCCTATCTGTCCACTCATTGCAGAAAGACATTGCCGCTGCAGCTGGCATGCCATAACGAAGGCTGCCTGCAATGACCACACAAGACTGTTGCCTGTTCAGATAACTGCGAATTGGCATAGTATGCACGGATGCCGCTGGCACACCACAGTCTTCTTCTAATGAGATGTGTCACTTACAACACTTCTCACTCCCCCACTCTTTCGATCCCTTCTTCCCACCACCAGATGCCGTAAACTATGTTTTCCAGGACCGTTCGCCGCTGCAGTGCCCTCGGAAACAACATGCCGGTGTTATCAAAAACTATTCACGCACAGCACGTCACTGTACACTGCAGTGCAATCACATATTTCACCGTGCAGGGAAAAAGGACGCTGGAGCAGAGGCAGATGTGAGTACTTTTAGTGGCCACACAGTTACATACAAGAGTCCCAGCCATGCACACAATACATTAAGGGCTTGCCACACACACCACAACACTGTCCTCCAATAAACCATGGCAGCGTTTCCCAAAACCTTTGACGCACAGCACGCTTCCCTCCAGCCAACCACCAGCTGCGTCCACTGTTCGCCACCAGCACGGCGTACCGCAGGCCAATGAGACTTCGGTCTGCGGAGCTAACAGGAAAATGGGTTCGTGGAGCGGACCCAGATATCACAAATGTTTTGGGATGTACCTTTCAGTCATTTGCAATAGAAGTACTGGTCCGATTTCCACCAAACACACAAAAGCATGCTTTCTAACCCAAGCCCCCCACTCCTGCCGCAAATTTGGTGAAAATCCATCCAGCCGTTCGGGCTGTAGCCGTGTGCAGAGACTTTCCCCATTCAGTCTATGGAAGAAAAGAAAATGTGGGACCCCACTATAACTTAGCCCCCTTGCACGAAACCTCACCCAACTTGGCAAAAGCATTCTCAGCCGGCCATATACTTTTTTTTGCAAAGTTTGGTGAGCATTCCTCCTGGGGAAGCGAAGTTATAAACTACCGAAAAAAGTGCTCTTCCTATGAGTTTAGCAACTTAACCATAACGAATATATATATAGTGAAAAACACATTGTTAAAGGGACATTATGGTTAGAACTAAAACCGAAAAAAACCAGCAATGCAGTCATGGTAAGCTAAGCAGCCATAACTCACACCACCACCGTGCACTGCTAAGACTAACGCCCAGGACATCACTGATGACATCATATTTGAAATTAATTTTGATGAAAAGTTCCTAGAAGGGGTTGTGTTTATAATGTTGGTAACAAGATGTCGGTGGTGTTCGAGAGACCCATCATAGACTACTTCATGTATTAAAGAATGTACTCATTTAAACAAAACACTATATTTGAGTATTGTTAATACAGGAACTTAATCCTAAATACATGTAGGCAATGGCTGCATCATTCACCATAGAATTATAATATTTTTAATCTAGTAATTTTGGAGAGTAAAATAATGAATGCTACCGTATCAGAGTTTTGAGTAATGTTAAACATGGAATAAATAGCTAACAATTCAAGACTTAATACACATTTGTGTTAGTACAAACAATACATATGAAGACCCACAATGCGTACAAATCAGAGGCACATATAGGGAAACTAAATTAAGGAAGAAACAAATACCAGAAAATGTCAATAACATTAAAGTTCATCTTCATATATGCAAATTAATTGTGTGTTTTAGTGCTGCTTATTGCCCCGTGTATGTGCACCATGATCTGAGACCAAACCCTAAGGAAAATACTCTAAGAACATACAAGAAGGTTAACTGGTCCGATGGTTTTGAGATATTAATCACTAAATCTTCTTTGGACGCAATGTCTCTTTCCTTGGTAGGTTTTTTCTTTTGGCTTCTTCGAGTCGGGCCCGTTCTAAAAAAGACATCGGGGTAGGTAAGGTTGTGATTGATGTACTTGCAACCTGTGAGTCAACTATAAGATTCAATGCTGGTTCAGAAACTCTAGTGTCTGCTTCTCCACTTGAGGCGTCTGAAGATGTATTTTCAGGATTTTGAGGCCTTTTGTTTCTTGGCTATGTAGGACCGCCCGTTTTGGACTGGTCTTTTTGGTGGTAATATTCCTTCCAACTGTAAACGATGTGTAATTTATAATCAAGAGTGTCTCGCCTAAATTTGCGAATTTTCTTCGATTCTAATTCGCTTTTGTAAGAATCTAATTTGGAGTTTGTTTCTTCCAATAGTAAATGTAATTCTTCCTTTGTAATGAAAGTGAACAACTGAGTTTTAATACTTTCTAATTCTCCATCTATCGATTTAAGAGATTTTGAAAGTTCTTCAATTGTAGGAATAATTAAGTCCAGTGAACATTTATTCAGAATCATTCTCCATCTTTTAACGAACTCTATCTACACTCTACCAAAGATACATAAGAACCCCCTAGATCCACCAGGGAGACCTATTATAGCCGCTACCAACAGCTTACTTGAACCTTTGGCTCAATACATTGACAGAGTTGTCCAGCCTCTAACACGAACATTTCCAACATTCATAAAAGACACTAATAAATTTCTAGTTAAATTACAGAACATTCAATTCAATGAAACAACCAATATTCTGTTCACTATGGATGTAACCAGCCTCTACACCAATATCACACATCAGGGAGGACTTGAAGCTATGGAATGGCTATTACTTAATACGTCAGAAACATGCCCGGCAGACTGTCTTTTTGTCTTGAAACTATTGAAGATTGTGTTGAACAACAACTTTTTTATGTTTGAGAAAAGATATTTTGTCCAGATCTCAGGCACATCAATGGGGGCATCCATGGCACCTACCTATGCAAACACCTACATGGCATATTTAGAGGAAAAGAATGTGATGAATAATAACAAATAGAATCAACATCTGAGAATGTTCGTGAGATATATCGACAACCTATTTGGGATCTGGGAAGGCTCAGTTGAAGAACTAAAATAATTCTTTCAATTTATGGACACAATGGCCCCAAGGATTAAATTCACTTCCAAAATGAGCAGGACACTGATTGATTTTCTAGACGTAAGAGTCTACATAAAAAATGGGAATCTACTCACAACGATTTTTTCAAAAGAAACAGACAGAAACAGCCTCTTACATGCGAGAAGTTTCCACCCAAGGAATACAATCTCTAGTATTCCATTAAGTCAATTCCTAAGATACCGCAGAATCATCTCAGAAGAAACTGATTACAGGAATAAGTCCCATGATCTGGCTATCAAATTTGAACAAAGAGGATGTGATCCATCGAAAATAGAGGTAAGTGCAAACAGAGCTAGACAGATACAGAGACAGGAGGCTCTCAAACCTAAACAACAGAAGGAATCCGAAAGTCTGGTTTTTGTAACTACTTATTCGAATGAGAGTGCTAAAATCAAGAACATCGTGAAAAAACATTGGAAAATTCTATCATTAGATCCAACATTGGCAGAACTGTTTCCATCGCCACCTCTGTTCGCATATAGCAAAAGCAGATCCATAAAGGACAATCTGACTAAAGCGCATTTCTTAGCCAAAAGAACAATTAAACAGAATTTAAAAGGGACCTTACCATGCTCAATTGGAATAATTGTAATAATTTGATAAAGGGTGAATTCTTGAATAATCCCCACAAAGGATACAAAATTCGGCTATGGCACACAACCACATGCAATTAAAAAAATATAATTTACGGCATCAAATGCCCCTGCGGAATATTTTATGTAGGGATGACAACAAGAAAAGCAAAACCCCGTTGGTCTGAGCATAAGTCTAACATCAGACTTAAAAATCAACACTCACCGGTAGCACAACACTTCTTGAAAGAGTCCCATTCAATTGCCCAAATCAAATTTATTATCTTGGAACAGGTAATTGCATCAAGGAGAGGCAGTAATCTGGCAAAAACTCTTTTACAAAGCAAACTGTATTGGATTGACAAATTGGAATCGATGTACCCGAAAGGTATGAACGTTGATTGGGATATGAGCTGTCATCTGTAAACCAATTGAAATAATACACTTTCAAATGGCATAATTACTATGCCTGACAATTTACAAATATGGATTACCATGTTACAGAAATGCACATTCTGGAATACAGTGCACCCGTGTTTAACAACTTTCTCTCACCACAATAGAATTAATACAAAACAACAAAACTCGAGATGCGGCAAGACACTACAAAATGGCGCTCTGCATTTGCAAACACTTTGGACCAGACTCAAATTACCCAATGTCCCTAGCGGTCACTCAGTTAACATCATCGTTTTAGTAGAAAGTGAAAACGCTCACGCATTCTCATCCGTGACGAAGAAATCAATGAGAAAGTCTCCGACAGGAACGAACAGCGAACCTTGTTTCTCCAGGCTGGAGTTGACATTAGAATGTCTACATCACGATTGCGGCACGAAGACGAGCACAACAAGCAGCAGTCCGTTCAAGGAAAACAAGTAAGCCGGCAGTACCATACATAGTGCTAATTACACGGCCAGTTATCCTTAAACAGTCTAGTCCAAGAGTTTTGAGATTATTACAATCCGCACTTTCTGTTACTATTTACAGAACGGCGAGGTGGATTATATTTAAAGACAAGTGTGGACAATACTATCATTATCATGTAGATGAAAACGGTAAAGGATTCTCCGTGTCAAATGAAAATTTCCACTCTCAATCCACCAGCATATGCGAACATGGTGAGCATATTGTGATGCTTTTTAAAAAAAACAGATGATATTACCGTGGGGTGGGGCCAAGCTTTTGTAGAGCGACTTGGTCCCACTCGCGGTTCTTGTACAGATAAAACACATGATTAGTTTTTGAAAAATTCTTTTGCATTTCTCTATTAGGCATCAGTGTCTAACACCTAGAAGATTTCACCAGCTAGTTGATCCTATATATCTTGGTCCAGTTACCATTGGCACTTTAAGAACACAGGTCAGTTGTGTTTTCGTTTGATTATTTCACAACCTTTTATAAAACTTAAATAGACACGCTTTCATTAAATTAAATATAAGTTCTATATTTTTATCTTTATTTCAATTTACAGGAAAAGTAAAGCTTGAAAATTGTACCTGAAGAAGGGCTAGTCTCGAAACGCTTTGTACACTCTGTTTTGTGAGAACTGTAATCTCATGTGTTGTGATTAAGGAAAAACCAATGTTACAAATTTGTTTGTCTATAATGACTGCATATTGCTGAAACCATTGTCTTGTGGAACGCACAAGTTATTTATTTATTTGTTGGAATTTGTACCTGTGATACAAACCATCTTGAAAAAATAGTTGTCTTGAAGTAAAGCAACTTAAATCAAATTTAACAGTATATTTTCTTTAAACATTCATACAATATGTACTGATGTTCATAAGATAAAAGTGTGCCCTGTGCTTGCCCACCAAGTTAATGCTGGACCCTTTCTCTAGTTCTATTGTATGGTCTCTTACCCAAGACTCACGCAGGAGCACCTAATTTGTAACAACATTAAGGGTTACTTCATTCAAACAATGAACAGCCACAGTTTGCAAATAATAAGAGTGCACCTCTACACCCCATGTTTGTTTCTGTTTAGTGAGCATTGTCCCCAGATCGATAGTGGTGTTTTATTATCTTTAACCAGCTTCTTTCTATCTATTTAATGTCGGTAGTCCATTGTGTGGTATAACTTCTCTTCCCTTTCCTGACTGTCTAGTGTCTGAGGGATGAGGTTGGCCTCCAGCTAAATTATTGAGCTTGGTACACCCAGGGGCGGGCATAATCCTGTTTAGGTAGTCGAGATATATTATCTATCCCAGTTCTTTCCTATTTGTTACTGTTTATGGTCCATTGCTGCCTGTGCCCTCAAGGGTTGCCAGGTGCCATTGCTGGGTAATACCTTACTCTCCCTTTCGATTGATGTGTGGGTCTTTTTGTTAGGATTGGTGAGGTTTGTTTTTAATAGATAAGTGGATATGTTACATGTCTGTATATCCTTATTTTAATAAGGATCGGCCTAATTTCTCTGTGTATGCCCTTATGGGTTCTTTCTGGTTATGGGGTGAAGAGCCATGATTTGAGGAGTTTCCTGAATTGTAGGTGATCTCTTGTGTTCCGTATGTTCTTTGGTAGTCCGTTCCAGGTTTTTGGGGCGAGGTGAGAAAAAGAGGATCCTCTGAGTTTCCTCTTGTTGTATGATTTGGGTTCAAAGTGGATTTAGCTGCTGGATCCGATTGGCCTTGCAGTGTGATGTATGTTTAGTTTTCTTCTGATGAACTCTGCACCTTGGTCATGGATTGCTCTGTGGGTTATGTACATTGATTTGAACTTGATCCGCTGTTTGATGGGTAGCCAGTGCTGGTGTGATGTGTTCTCTTCGAGGTAGTTTAAGGAGCTGTCTGGCTGCCGCATTTTGTATGCATTGGAGTTTATTTAGGAGTCTTTCTGGGAGGCCTAGATATATGCTGTTGGCGTAGTCTAGTCTGGACATGATGACGGCAGTTGTTTTGTTTGACGAATGAGAGGAATGGTAGGATCCTTTTAACCGATCGCAGGAGAAAGAAGGATTTCTTGATTAGGGCATTTACTTGTGGTTCTAAACTGAGTTTGTTGTCCATCAGGACTCCCAGGTTTTTTTTACAGTTGATGATGGGTCTGTGGTTTCACCAAGTTCAGTTGACCATGGGATGGAGAGGTTGTCTTTTCCACTTTTTGTGATGATCATTATTTCTGTTTTGCCTGGGTTGAGTTTGAGGTAGTTTAAGTTCATCCAGTTGTATATTTCACAAAGGCGGTTCTCTAATGTTGCGTTGTCTTCTTGTAATTCTTGTATTTTGTAGATTATTTATGTGTCATCAGCATAGTTGTAGCAGGTGAGGCCATGTCTTTCTATGATTTGAATTAGCTGTGACAGGTAGATGTTGAATAGAAGTGGCAAGAAAGATGATCCTTGTGGGACTCTGCATGATGATTCTCAAGGGCTTGAGTTGTAAGGTTTCATCCATATTGTTTCTGTTCTATTTGTTAGGAAGTATCTGACCCAAAGTAAGACGTTGTCGGTGATTCCGAATTCTTCCAGTCTCGTAATGAGGATGTCGTGTTTAACTGTGTCAAAAGCTGCATAGAGGTCTAGAAGTATCAGAGCAGTGCTGTTGTTTGAGTCTGCATTCACCTTTAGATCATCCCAGATTTAAATAAGTGCTGTTTCTGTTCCTCTCATCGGTCCGAAGCCTACTTGTGCCTGGTTTAATAGGCGATGTTCTTCTATAAAGTCTTGGGTTGTTCTGTATATGTGCGTTTCAAGGAGTTTAGCTGGGTTAGGGATGTTGGAGATGGGTCTGTAGTTGGAGAGATCCTCTACGTTTTCTGTTGTGTCCTTGAGGAGTGGTTTGATACATGCTGATTTGAAGGCTTGAGGCACTCTTCCCATTGAGATTGAATGGTTGAGGACATTTCTGTAGTATTCCATTGGTGTTCCTTGTGCAAGGATTGATTTGAAGATGTCAGGGGGGCCGGGATCTGCGGTGGAGCCAGATTTTTTGATTTACGAGTTTGATGAAAGTCTCCAATGATATGTGCGGGAAGTTTCAGAGTTTGTTCTTGTGTTCCTTGCATCAGTGGGTGTATTCAGTGTTGTGGTTGCATGGTCTGTTTTGTATGGTCTGTTGGATGGTCATGATTTTATTTTTCAAGTGGTCTGCGAGGTCATTGCATAATTTCTTTGATGGTATTGGAGTGTTGTTGTAGCCGGGTGGGTTTTTTTATTTCATTTATGATTTTAAACAGTTCTTTTTGGGTGTTTGGTGCTATGAGGATTCTGTTGTCGTAATATTTCCTTTTTGCATTTCCTGTTTGTATGAATGGGTATGTTGTTGAAGTTTGAATTTTTTTCCGCAGTCTTTATTGATCCTCCATTCTAATTCTAGTTTTCGTTTTTTCCTTTTCATGGCACCTAGTAGTGGGGGAACCATTTTGCCGTTGCTCTTTTGCGGGATGTATTGAAAGGTTTTTCTTTTGCGATCTCGTTGATTGTTGTGGTGATCCATTTGTGAAGTATATCTATTTTAGTGTCTACGTCAGCTTCATCCAAGGTTGTTGTTTGTAATTTGGTGATCTCCAGTCGTTCTGTTAAGTTGGAGTTTTTTATGGTTCGCCAGATGCTTTTCATGATGGTTGGTAGTTTTTCTTGTTCCTTGGTAATTGGGGAGGGCAATGTGATTATGAAGGGGATGATGAGGTGGTTGCTCCAGAGGATCTGAATCGGTGGCGCTGTGGTAATTAGTTTTCTGTTGGCGAAGATTGTGTCTAGTGTATGTCCTGCCATGTGGGTTGCTCCTTTGACCAGCTGATGTAGTTCCATTGTTGTTAGTTGGCCGATAAGTGATTTTTGTGAGGTTGTGGTTTCTTCATCGGACCAGATGTTGAAGTCTCCGAGGATAATCAGTTGGTCACTCTCGATGGCTAGGTTGGTGATTGCTTCTATGAACTTGTCTATGAAGGCTGCATCGTACGTTGGTGGTCTGTATATCAGTATGAATTTCAGGTTTGTTTTGGGATTTGTTGATAGACGTATGATTAGGGATTCACATTTGTTGATGTTTAATGGGTCTTCCGCTTTAATTTCCAGGTGTTCCTTGTGGATGATTGCTAGTCCACCACCTCTTTTGGTTTTCCTGTTTACTTGGATGCACTTGAAGGAATCGGGCCGGCAGTTATTGAGAGTGATCTTGGAATTGTAATCTAGGCATGTTTCGGTTACGAAAAGGATGTCGATGCCTCCGTCACTTAGGAGGTCATAGATTTCGGTGGCGTGTTTGGACATTGATCTTGCGTTGATTAGGTTTCAGTGGATCTTTTTGGTTTCATTTGGTTTATTTTTTGTTCCCGGTTTTGGTTTGTGGGTGTTCAGTCGGGGTGCATTTATGTTGCTTCCGAGCGGTGGAGGTTCTGTGAGATTGATAATTGGGTCGCTGACTTCTATTGTTTCTTCATCTCTTGTCATTTGGTGTGGGTATCGATAGTGCCCGTCTGTTCTTGTGTTGTAGGGAGTAAGGGGGTTGGCGTCATCCCATTCTCTTCTCTGGTCCTCTCTTCTTTTGTTCTGTTCTGGTGTTTTATTTATCCATCTGGTAAAGTTGGTGTCGTTGGAGTATCTAGGTTCTTTGGTTGGTGCGAGGTACGGTGTAAAGTATAAGGATTTTTCTCTTGTGAAGTTTGTTCTGTTGATAGTATTGTTTTGCAGGGTGTGTTCTGAATTGAAGGCGTCTTCTGCTGGGGCCGGTTGCGCTTGTGCATCCGTGTTGCTTGTACCGTGTTCCTTTTCTCTCTGTCTGTGTCGGGTCATTTTGGTCTTAATTGGGAGGAGTCGGTCTATTTGTTTATAGGGGCAGTTTCCAATTGTGGTTACTCGTGCCAGGCTAGTGTAGATTTTAATCTTCAATTGTTCCGTCTGATAGTTTCTGAGGGTGCGTCTTTCTGGTCAGTTGGGTATTGGGTCAGTGGGACTTTTGTTCTGTCATTTGTTTCCAATCCTCTTAAGTTGTTTTGTCTGGAGGTTTGAGTGTTTGTCTTTTTTCTGTCAGTTGGATATGGTGTTCCTATTACAACGAGGGCTGTCCTGGGGTATTGTACGTTAGGGGTGGGTGTATGGATTCGGCTGAGGGTGCAGGTAACTGTGGAGGGGATTATGGTGCTAGTTAAAGGCTGTGGTGCTTCCTGGATGTCCTGGGTGTCCTTGTTGTCAGGTTCCTAGGATTCATTAGTAACAGCTACTGATAATACCTAGACGACTATGGGACAGGAGGTTGAGAGTTCAGAAATGTTATAGGTGGTTTACAATGAGATTGTATTCTTGGGATTGGGGTATCAGAAGTCTGAAGCGATGTAGGTTTGGCGGGATCCAAAGCCAATTGAACGGTTTGATTCTGATCCTTGGATAGCAGTGGGTAGATTCGGTCCCACAAGGCAGGCTGTGATCAAGATTGGGACCTTACTCTATCGGGAGAGGGATTGGCTTTGGAGATGGCAGGGGTGGTCAAGTGTCAGGAAGAAGATGCCTGGGTGGAGGGGCGGTTTAGGTTTGAAAGGAGGATGGTGGTAATTAAGGCCAAAATTGACGTCTAGATATCGGGAGGAAGGTTCAAGGTTCTAAGTGGCCGGCAGCAATTAAACCTAGAATGGGAGACACAGGCAGCAATTGAAACGCCTAGGCTGGATAGCGGGAGAGGCTCTGGCCTCACAATTGACCGGTTTCAGTTATAAGAAGGAGGTGTGGACACCTAAAGTAGTCTTTTCACAGTGCACGTTAATACAGGAGGGAACATTGGACCTGAGGGTCTTGTATTGAGGTGGATAGGCCTAGGTTTCAGGGTGCAGTATATTACAGGAGAGCACACTGAGATTTGAGAGTCCTGTATAGTGGGAGAGAGGCCCAAGATTCAAAGGAGGTTCAAAGTAGTTCTTATGTAGTTTCAATGTAGTCTCAAATATAGGGGAGCACGCTTAGAAGGGTGCTGTATAGTGGGGAGAGGCCTAATATTTAATTGCTATATCAGATGCAGTTCACTTGCAGTTTGAACAGTTTCGGGCCACTTTCAAAATACAGTGGGCACACTTGGAGGGGTCCTGTATAGTGGGTGAAAGGCCTAAGTTGAAAAGCAATTTCCAATGTACTTCAAATGCAGTTCAATGCAGTTTAAAAGCTGTTTCAGTGCACTTTCAGATTACGGGGCACACTTGTAGGGGTCCAGTATAGTGGGAGAGAGGCCTAAGCTGAAAGCAATTTCCATTGTAATTCAAATGCAGTTCAAAAGCAGTTTAAAACAGTTTCAGTGCACTTTCAAAATACAGGGGGCACACCTGTAGGGGTCCAGTATAGTGGGGAGAGGCCTCATATTTAATTGCTATATCAGATGCAGTTCACTTGCAGTTTGAACAGTTTCGGGGTACTTTCAAAATACAGGGGCACACTTGGAGGGGTCCTGTATAGTTGGGGAGAGGCCTAAGCTTCACAATGCAGTATGGCACAAGAGGTATGTATGATGGAGTCAATGTATGTTGTAGACAGAATAGATTGTTCCTACCTTATTCGTTGATGCTGGTTGACGGCAGCCTACCTGTCGTTGGGTATTTCAGGGTGCTATGTCTGTCGCAATTACTGGTGTGGGGAGATCAACTATGCAGCCGCTGTTAGATGGCTGTAGTAAGGGTCTATGGATTAGTCTTGTGTCTCTAGGGCAGGGAGAGTTAGGCGGGGGTGCGTTTATTACGTGGAAGTGCTGCAGGAAGGCGTGTGCAGTGGTTAGTCTTATGGGAGAGTTAGTAGGAGGCCCCTGGCTTCCCCTGCTGACACCTGCAGACACTGACTGGAGCCGCTAATTCAGGAGTCGCTAATTCAGGAGCCGCCCTTTGCCTAGGGTCCTTCGTCGCAGGGCTGCACAGGCAGAGGGTTGCCCTGGGAGGCTGTGCTAAAAGCGGCGATGGAACAATCACAGTGGGGGTGGGGGAGGAGTGGACGGGCTGGGTTGGCAAGCGGGGGAGGAGAGTGGATTGGGCCTGTGTTGGTGCGTTTAGTTAATTACAAACACACCGTTGAAATTACAATTCCCAATGCAAGAAATGAACTGAAATCGATTACAAAAACACCTTAATTGATAGTGGCAAGCGAGGGCAGGACACTGGATTGGGCCTGCGCAGGTGTGCTTAATTAGTGACAAAACGCAGTTCCAATTACAATTCTTAATGCAGACAATGGATCAAAAGCAATCAAACACACTGCATTCAATTAATTATCGGTGTGGGGCCAGGGGACTTCCCCCTTACCTCTACTCTTCACGCACCAACTGTCGGGGGGACAGCACGTGGGGCCTGGGTCTATGGGCCGGATCTCCAATCACAGTAGGGGGTGGGGGAGGAGTGGACGGGCTTGGCTGGCAAGTGGGGGGAGGCGAGTGGATTGGGCCTGTGTTGGTGTGTTTAGTTAATTACAAACACACCGTTCAAATTACAATTCCCAATGCAGACAATGGACTGAAATCGATTACAAACACACATTGATAGTGTCAACCGAGGGGAGGACACTGGATTGGGCCTGCGCAGGTGCGCTTAATTAGTGACAAAACACAGTTCAAAATTACAATTCTTAAAGCAGTGATGTGCACTGATGCAGTGATGTGCACTGTATGCTATTGTACACATAGCAGCTCACTTCTGCTGCTCTACCAACTCTACAATGTCCTCCACAACCATTGTATAGAAGTCACCAACCTGACATGCATGCAGACTGACAAGTGCATGACTGTATTGCATTGTGGTGGCTGTGATGCAAGCCTAGCCTATTAGGTGCTTGGCCGAAGGCCGTAGGCAGTGCACCCAACAGTCTAGGCCTTGCCGACACCCACCACAATATAACAAAGTTATGCAGGCGAACATGTAGGCATGTGCCACAATTCACAAAGGCAACATAGGCACCAGCACTTCTACCCAACCTCTGCAGGAATGCAAGCACACATGTTCCACTTACCATAATGCACAACCATACCACATGATTTGCCACCTCTGCTGACTTCCAATCAGAAACCACTGTAATAATGCCAACCAAACAACACAATCGTCGCTACATTGGTCCTGCTCTCCACACTGTACTACGTCCATACAAGCAGCACTGCAATGTGCACTTCAACACTTACTAATCTACCAATGCACACTATGCAAGCACATGTAAAACCATTTGCACCATATCTTCTTCCATATTTACACTATTGCATTAGTGCATCCATTGGCCACAGTAGACGACTGGTCACTGCAGGAGCTCCACCCATACACCGACAACTGTACGATATTCTACCAATCACCACACCCATGCAACCAACAATGTGTGCAACGCAGCCAAACCACACACACAAAGCGACAATGTGGCTCCGACTTTCAACCAGTCGACATACCTTTTCAACCAGTGGACATATTTTTCAGTGCAAGGGCTGCAGCCATGCATTAAAGGGGCTACGGACTTACCACACACAGCACACCATAGTATACCCTATCTGTCCACTCATTACAGAAAGACATTGCCGCTGCAGCTGGCATGCCATAACGAAGGCTGCCTGCAATGACCACACAAGACTGTTGCCTGTTCAGATAACTGCGAATTGGCATAGTATGCACGGATACCGCTGGCATACCGCAGTCTTCTTCTAATGAGATGTGTCACTTATAACACTTCTCACTCCCCCACCCTTTCCATCCCTTCTTCCCACCAACAGATGCCGTAAACTATGTTTTCCAGGCCCGTTCGCCGCTGCAGTGCCCTCGGAAACAACATGCCGGTGTTATCAAAAACTATTCACGCACAGCACGTCACTGTACACTGCAGTGCAATCACATATTTCACCGTGCAGGGAAAAAGGACGCTGGAGCGGAGGCAGATGTGAGTACTTTTAGTGGCCACACAGTTACATACAAGAGTCCCAGCCATGCACACAATACATTAAGGGCTTGCCACACACACCACAACACTGTCCTCCAATAAACCATGGCAGCGTTTCCCAAAACCTTTGACGCACAGCACGCTTCCCTCCAGCCAACCACCAGCTGCGTCCACTGTTCGCCACCAGCACGGCGTACCGCAGGCCAATGAGACTTCGGTCTGCGGAGCTAACAGGAAAATGGGTTTGTGGAGCGGACCCAGATATCACAAATGTTTTGGGATGTACCTTTCAGTCATTTGCAATAGAAGTACTGGTCCGATTTCCACCAAACACACAAAAGCATGCTTTCTAACCCAAGCCCCCCACTCCTGCTGCAAATTTGGTGAAAATCCATCCAGCCGTTCGGGCTGTAGCCGTGCGCAGAGACTTTCCCCATTCAATCTATGGAAGAAAAGAAAATGTGGGACCCCACTATAACTTAGCCCCCCTGCACGAAACCTCACCCAACTTGGCAAAAGCATTCTCAGCCGGCCATATACTTTTTTTTGCAAAGTTTGGTGAGCATTCCTCCAGGGTAAGCGAAGTTATAAACTGCCGAAAAAGTGCTCTTCCTATGAGTTTAGCAACTTAACCATAACGAATACATATATAGTGAAAAAAACATTGTTAAAGGGACATTATGGTTAGAACTAAAACCGAAAAAAAACAGCAATGCAGTCATGATAAGCTAAGCAGCCATAACTCACACCACCACCGTGCACTGCTAAGACTAACGCCCAGGACATCACTGATGACATCATATTTGAAATTAATTTTGATGAAAAGTTCCTAGAAGGGGTTGTGTTTATAATGTTGGTAACAAGATGTCGGTGGTGTTCGAGAGACCCATCATAGACTACTTCATGTATTAAAGAATGTACTCATTTAAACAAAACACTATATTTGAGTATTGTTAATACAGGAACCTAATCCTAAATACACATAGGCAATGGCTGCATCATTCACTATAGAATTATAATATTTTTAATCTAGTAATTTTGGAGAGTAAAATAATGAATGCTACCGTATCAGAGTTTTGAGTAATGTTAAACGTGGAATAAATAGCTAACAATTCAAAACTTAATACGCATTTGTGTTAGTACAAACAATACATATGAAGACCCACAATGCCTACAAATCAGAGGCACATATAGGGAAACTAAATTAAGGAAGAAACAAATACCAGAAAATGTCAATAACATTAAAGTTCATCTTCATATATGCAAATTAATTGTGTGTTTTAGTGCTGCTTATTGCCCCGTGTATGTGCACCATGATCTGAGACCAAACCCTAAGGAAAATACTCTAAGAACATACAAGAAGGTTAACATCTAAATATATAGCACTTTTTTGAATTTTCATATTCCGATTGTCAGTGAATAAAAACACCTGGCCTAGATATGTTGTTGAATAAAAACAAGTGGCCTAGATATGTGATGTTTTCAGTGATGTCATCATTTTGATGACATCACTTACGTGGGGCACAAAATCCCACCAGCTACCTTGCAAGCCATAAAAGAGGCTCTGATGTCATTTTTAATATCCTGAGCGTTAGTCTTAGCAGTGCACGGTGGTGGCAAGAGGTATGGTTGGTTAGCTTACCATGACTGGCGAATTTCTGGGGGGTTTCTGTTTTACTTGTAACCATAACATCCCTTTAACAATGTTTTTTCACTGAATTTTACCAGTGCACCCTAATTTGCTACAACTTCCTATTATTATACTTACACCCAATACATCTGCATTTTTGGATGATCTAGAAAGTTGCACCCTACAACTGTGCCATTTCCCACCGTCTAGCAACATTTTTAACACTTCTATGAACTTTAACTTTTTGCACTGTTTTTTGTTCGCTGACGTTCACTAATGCGTGATATCTGTCACAATGCCTGCCCCCAGACATCCGGAACAGGTCCATCTGTGCAGACAACAGGCACCCAAGAAGACACAGGAATTCCCAAAACCTCGCCTAGGGGCTATATGGGTTCAGTCCTGGTGCCGTCAGCGCTAGGCTCATATTGCCAACTTTAAACTATGCAGGTCATCCTGCAAAGAACTCATGTACAGGCCATCATGAGGCCCTGAAGGGACTACTTTCCTTTAGGAACAATTTTGCTGCTTGGGTGTGGTACTGGAACTTCTTAACTGGGAACTCATTTTTGATGCTATTTAAACCACGCCCGAAGAGCAGCACACGCGTTATTCTGCATCTTAGCAGCGTAATGCTCACTGTGTCTGCAGTCCAGCATCCAGTCTACAGCCACACCCGTCTTGTGTCCGGAGCCGATCCTAGAGAAAAGGAAAGAAGAAAAGAAGGTTAGAGCAAGGAGATTTCCATTTGGTCATCATCTTTTCCTGGAGCAGCCGCACCTGTTGATAAAGGAAAAAGACATTAAAATAAACCGCGTCGCATTGCCAGCTCCAGCACCGCGCCATACTCACCTGTCTTCGGAGCATCTCCACGACCCTGCGCAGCACCCGTTGAATCGCCGCCCGAAACATCAGCATCTGAAAAGACAAGAACAAACAAAAGGTGAGCGGGGTTCCGCCAAAGACATTCTTTTACTTACTGCAAGACACTTACTCGGTATTTTACCGCTTGAGGCAGCGCTGGTCACCATCCTACTGGAGACATTTTCGGCGCCGCACCTGCAAAGAAGATGGAGAACTATTGGTTAATTACATTTGGAACAATATTACTTGCTAGACAGTACTTGGTACAAACTGACTCTTACCTAAGCGCTACCTTCATCCATCAAGGCGAAGTCACTCCTTCGATCACGCTGCAAGGGAAAAGATATGCAAGGAGCAAGAGTGAATTAACAGACATTTGAACTCTAAAAGAACTATACATTCGGTTTACACACTACTTACCTCAGAGTCATTGTTGTCTGGAACTCTGCCAAATACCTTCGGATCAGTGAAGTAACTGAACTTCTACGCACCCCTGCACTCCACGCAGGATGGAGAGTTCATCCTTCCAAACCATAAGGTGAGACTTTATGAAGGTGAATACTGGAAGTTTTCAGGGAATATAGTGTTAGTGTAATCTCTCTACCACGGGTGGCTAATCCCCTTTACTGCTTTTAGGAAAATATTCCTGCAGGCCAGGCAGACAAAACTGAGTGGGCAAGTGCAGTCGATTATCACTTCGCTACGAGTCACACTGGTGGAGACCGCAGCAGTCCAGGTTCATTCGACGCCCCTGTGGAATCCAGGTGAGCGTAACAATATCATTGCAGATTTTCCAGACAGTGTCACGTGACCATGTGCATGCACACGCAGTTTGATGTGTTTGCGAACGAGTCCACGCTTTGCGAATAGTTTGAAACTGCATTTTCAGCTAATCTAGGAAGTTTCAAGCTGAAAATGTACCCTAGCACAGCTCCTAGACTTATTCTTACTGATTTTCCATCTGCAATACAGGAGAGAGCACATACCTGGAAGAATATTTGCACAACTGCTAATTAACTTCAAAAATTATCATCATCAATAGCCATTCCTCCTCCCAGTAGCCACCACCAGCAGCTGGAGGGCCTAGACAATGCAAAAAGTGCAGCAGTACAGAAAAGAATCAAGTAGACCAGGAAGATGAGAGAGAGGAAATGCCTACCTCCAAAACCCAGAGAGAATTATGGGTGGAGGGTTCTTCACCACCATTGAGGGTGTACCGAAGGCTAAGGCTACCAAGGTGAAATGCAGTGAGTGCAGTTGCGGACAACCTGGGCAGTACTCCAACAGGACCACCTCCATGCACCACCACACCAACTCCAACCACCAGGATGCTCTGAGAAAGGCTGTTCCTTTCTCAGGAAGTAGTAGGCTGTCTTCCTCCACCTCATCGTCCTCATCCAATAGTGCCCTGCACACAGGCTACTCCTGTGGGGCACAAAATCCCACCAGCTACCTTGCAAGCCATAAAAGAGGTTGTTGATCCAGATCTTTCCAAGACAACAGTACTCTGTATATATTGCAACACACCACTCTGCAGGGGGAAGCGGTTTTGAGGTGCTTTCGAGGCACTGCCCCTACCTTAGATTTAATGCACGCCCAACATCTTTCCCTGTCCACCTGCCCCTCCAGATCTGTGGTTGGTGCCCATTCCCTTATTTCCCTTCCCACCTTACTTCCTGGCCTTTCCTGCAAAAACAAGAAAATTCAAAATATAAAAACACCAAAAAAAGGTTCCTTTAGGAACCACCTTTCACAGTTAAAAAAAATAGAAGTAAAATAAATAAGCTTATAGGCTCCATCTACTTTACATTTTTCAGTAAAGTAGTTAGACTCAATAAGATTCTCCAACATTCCCATTAGCATGTTCTACTATGTTAATGGAAAAAATTGACAATTTTATATGAGAGAAAAAAGAAAAAACAATTTTCTGCCCCAATACTTTTCTCTAGCATACAATAAGGACCATAATCCATGGACCTTCATGACTATCCGAGGTCTTTGCAGTCCCCACTACAGGCAATGCAATATTTTGAAAAAAACTAAAGGATTTTTACTGTTATGTTTGTACCCCTCCATCATTGCCTTCTTTCAAACAGTCCCACATCTCTCCACAATCAGTTCAGAAAACTACATGTAAACATATCAACACATTAAACTTCCACACTCCCACTGCCATTCGAGAATGTTCTAGAAATCTTTTGCATCTGCATTTCCCTTGCTTAGCCAAAGAAAATGTACATACTGCTGCTGTAAAAGCGCATATATATTGTGCAGTAAAAGAAGTGCATGAATGGAAAGGTGGAGTAGTGATTGCCAAGTGCTGAGTGCTGATCGGAGCCCAGAAGGAAAGTGCCAAGACATGCCAAGGTGGGAGGCCACTAGATAACTGCTGGAGCAGAGGAGTCCCAAGACTAGGGTACACAGCCGCAAGGGCAGTACTGAAGGGTGCAGAGGGGGGTGTACTGGTGTCGACTAGATATAGGGCTGGGAACCTGTGAGGTTAATGAGGGATCAGGCCCCCAGTGGCAGTGATGTGAGTTAGCAGGGAAGGGATTAAGTTAAAAATAAAGGTCCAGCTGAAGTATCAGAGAAGTATGAAGGCTGTTCCAAAGAGAGGCACCGGCCAAAGAGAGAGACATGCCTCCTGCTCTGTTTCAAAAAGCATTTGACAAGCAGAGAATGGAGTTACAGCAGAGGGCTCTAGCAGGGCAGTATTTAGGGAGTCAAAGTTGGAGATGTTGTAGCCCAAGGCCACAAAAAGCCTTGTCAATGATACAGAGGATCTTGAATTTCATCCTTGCAACCACCAAGAACAAATGTACACATGTTAGGGCTACAGCGATACGATCCCTCGGCTTGAGGCCAAGGATAAGTCTTGCAGCCGTATTCTAGATTACTCGAAGGGGGCATAGACAACAAAAGGGGAGGTTAAGGAAGAGGCTGTTGCAGTAGTCCAAACTACAGAGGACCAGGGCTCTAGAGACGTTGAGCTTCTGGGTTAAGGTGAGGAACGGTAGGATGCCTATCAGGATGTGAAGCTGAAAGTGGGCTTTCTTTACAAGCTCCAAAATGTAAGGAGTAAAGGAGAGCGAGGACTTAAAGATTACCCCAAGGTTTTTGGCCCCACAGGTTGGTGAGAATAGAGGGCCTTAAGAGGGTGGTCAGAGGGTATGAGAAAATCAGGGCGCAGGTGTCGCAATAAGAAACATCTCCATCTTACTGGCATTGATACAGAGATGGTTAGCGGCATGCAATGCCTTGATGGCGGTCAAACATTCAGGGCTAAACAACAGGGAAAAGAAATTGAGGGAAGTTTAACCCCTTAAATGCTAAGGACGAGGCATCTCATCCTTAGCACTACGTTTGCAGTGCCAAGGAGGAGATACCTCGTCATTTTTGGCACTTCACTTGGTGCAATCGCACAAAACTCAAATCCAACGCCCGGGCTATGTGAGGAGGTTCCCCCTCATGGCCCGGGGGTGGATTTCCTACAGTTTCACTTCAGCGTGCGTATTGGCCGCTGCAGTGAAACTGAAAGTAAATTTCACTGCCGCAGCCATTTTCGGCTGCGGCGGTGAAAGAGAAGGTAGGTTTCCGCCTTCTTCTCCCTCGATCACTGGCATTATTGTGCCATTGAAATCGAGGAAGGTGTCTTTGGAAAGGGGATACTCTCCCCTTTTAAACAACACCTTCCTTGAAGCATTGCCCAGCAATACCACTAGACCACCAGGGATCTGTTTTTGAAGTGGGGGGTGAGGGGCTGCTTACTATGTAAGCAGCACTCTGCCCCCAGCCCCCAAAGCATGGGGCAGTATGTTTTGCCCACCATGGGGGCAGATGGGGACACTAACGTGTCCAACTGCCCCTAGGGAAGGGGAAAAACCAAACATTAAAAAAATAGTTGTTTTTGGTTGGGGGGGAACAATAAACCGCCACAGATGTTTCTAGTAGAAAGGGGGGTGGCCCTCTCCCCCCACCCCAAATAGATGGGGGAGCATCTCATGTAGCCCTCTTTGGGGGAATATTGCTAGTGCAATCTGTCACTAGGAAGGGGTACATGAGATGGCCCCCCATCCATTTGGGGTGGGGGGTAGGGCCAGCAGGGAACTTTGCAATGGAAAGGGGGTGCCCCCCCCAATTCCCTGGGGGCAGATGGGCACAGTCATTTAAAAACGTGTATGAGGTTGTTGTGGGGGGGCACACTAGACCACCAGGGAACTTTGCAATGGAAAGGGGGGTGCCCCCCACCAAATGGATGAGGGGCAATCTCATGTAGCCCTCCCTGGGGGTAGATTGCTAGTGCAATCTGCTCCTAGGAAGGGGCAAATGTGTTTTTACAGAGGGGTGAGGTTCATTAGACCACCAGGGATGGCTTCAAAGGGATGGCCGTGATCTGAGTGTAATAGTTATGATTTGTTTTTGCTGGGCTGACCATTGGTAACAAATGTTTTTGGTTTCGTTTAAAGCTTTTTCTACACGAGGAGCTGTAATGTTATGGGGGTACTTTTTTTATTCTACGGTTAGGGCACATTGTCAGTGAAGTGGGTAGGACTGGGGCTGTATTGGTGGTGGTGTGGGTGGGAGTGGGCAGTCTGGGGAGGTATTTTGGTGGGATGGAATACAATTGAAGGGTTAGGCCACAAATTGACCCCATGCCAGCAGAACATTGGTGTTTCCCTGGGAGCAGTTGTCTCCCATGTGGGTTGACCGCCCGCAAACCCAGGCTGCACCTCTGGCTGTGCTGCATTACAAATTTCACCTCCGGGGAGGAATAGGAACCCTGCCGAGGCTCTCCTGAACTGCTGCTGGACTTGGGCGCCTGTCTCGCATGTGGGTCGACCGTCCCCAGGGCATCACCTCTGACCATCCTGGGGTAATGGCTGGCCTGCGTTAGAGCTTTTCTCTCTGGGAAAGGACAGGGACCCTGCTGGGGCTCCCTGGAACTGCCGGTGGGCTTTGGGATGGTCAACCCATATGGGAAACTAAGCAAAAGGGCGGGGACATCACCCCTAACCATCCTGGAGTTCTGGCTGGGCTGCGTTATAGCTTTTCCCCCCACCAGGTGGCCCTGGCAGTGTGCCAATCCCTCCCCAGAGGGATAAGCTGTAACGCAGCCCAGCCAGAACTCCAGGACAGTTAGATGTTATGTCCCCGGCCTTGAGCATTCATTTCCCATGTGGGTCTGCCGTCCCCAAGCACAGCAACAGTTCATGGGAGCCCCGGCAGGGAGCCCCGGCAGGGACCCCATTCCTCCCCGGAGTTGAAATCTGTAACGCAGCCCAGCCAGCAGTGCAGGCCGGCGCAGGCAGGCGGCCAACCCACATGGGAGAAGGGTGCCCAAGGCCTGGGACATCACCCCAACCATCCTGGCGCTCTGGCTGGGCTGCGTTGCTGGATTTCCTTCCGGGAATGGATGGGTACCCTGACGGGGCTCCCTGGGACTTCCTCTGTACTTGGGAATGGTCAACCCACATGGGAGATGGGTGCCCAAGGCCAGGGACATGCCCCCCACCATCCTGGAACTCTGGTTGGCCTGCGTTACAGCTTCTCCCTCTGGGAAAGGACTGGACCCTGCCAAGGCTCCCTGGAGCTGCTGCTGGGCTTGTGGATGGTCAACCCACATGAGGGATAGCCGCCCAAGGCCAAGGACATCACCCACGATCATCCTGGAGCTTTGGCTTGGCTGCATTACAGAATTGCACTCTGGGAAGGGATGGGTCCCTGCCAGTGCTTCCTGCGACTGCTGCTGCACTTGGGTATGGACAACCCACATGGGAGACAGCCGCCCAAGGCCGGGGACATAACCCTCCCCCTCCCGACTATCCTGGAGATCTGGTGGGCCTGCGGTACAGCTTCTCCATCCAGGAAAAGATGGGGACCCTGCTGAGGCTCCCTGGAACTACTGCTGTACTTCGAGACGGTAGACCCACATTGGAGACGGATGCCCAAGGACGGGGACATCACCTCCAACCGTCCTGGATTTCTGGCTGGGCTGCGTTACAGCTTTTCCCTCCTTGGAGGTATTGGCACACTGCTGGGGCTACCTGGTGGGGAGAAGCTGTGGGTCCACCATCCCTGGCTGGGCTGCATTACAGAATTTCACTCTGGGAAGTGATGGGTCCCTGCCGGTGCTTCCTGCGACTGCCGCTGCACTTGGGTATGGTCAAGTCACATGGGAGACAGCCGCCCAAGGCCGGCGACAAAACCCCCTCCCCTCCCCCGACTATCCTGGAAATCTGGTGGGCCTGCAACACTGCACGTCTGAATCTGTAGGTTGTCTCCCCAAACCCTTTGGGGGATAGCAATGTTTTTTTTTCCCTTTAAATCCAGGTAGGTGCACCCCACACATTTGAGGTACCGTTTTCCTCAGGACAGCTGTGGGAATGTGGGACGGTTGGACATTTGTTGTTTTGTCTTGGTTTTTCATAACGTTTTCATACATTTGCTGCTGCAATTTGTTATACAACCATTTCATTTCCCAAATGTGACCTACATTTAGTAGCATCTTTACGCAATGTAGGCTTTTGTAACCTGCACAAGTCACCTACCCTTCAAAAGGTCTCCCTGTGCTCTTTGAATAAATGTATGCTTGCCATACCTCACCACATTTATTTTCCTTATTTACACATGCTAAGTACGTCTGTTTAGGCCGTCAGCATAAAACTCCTGTGTACCATGGCTAAATTATTGGCTTGTGGTATGTACTTGTTTTGTGAAACATTAAGGCAAATGTGCGATTTCCTAACTGGAAGAGTCGGGGCAATTAGGCGGGGCATTGCTTTTCTCAATATTCACAGAAGCAATTACCTTAGAGGTCCATCCATGCCCAGCACATACCTTTTTGATCTGTCATTTTCTCAATTTTTGCCCAAACTATGGGACTTTTCCCTACATAGTTGTTGCCTGACCTGTGCAAATCACCCCTTCCTAAACTTGGAATTTTTGTCTACTTTTCCGAAATGTGTATGCCTTAGGGGTTAAGGGTAAAATCGCCTACATCTCACAAAACTGATGGTAACCTTATAAAATAATTTTGTTGGTTTCCACTCAACCTGTTCTTGAATGCCTGTAAAATGGCGAATTCAGAACAGCAAACCATTTGTTCCTAGCTCTTACAAGGAAAAAACACAGGCTTCTTTGTAAATCATTGCCATTTTCTGAAAAAACACAGAATGTTCTCAGTTTTTGGTTATTTTTCTCTCACCCCCATACAGCCAACTAGGATTCCTTGGTGGCATTATGACTGCCTACATGTGGGAAGAAAAGGGACCACATGTGGCTAGATATCACATGTAACAAAAAAGTTACAAGGGATTAAATGGCTAAATACCGAGACCACCAAAAAAGGGATTGGCACTGGGGGTGGGGGAGGGTGACCATTGGCAGTTAAGGTGTTAAGAAAAGCTGTGTGTTATTAACATGACACCGGAAATGAGAAAAGGAGGGCATCGGGCGAGCCAGAGGGACGAAATAGATATTGAAGAGCCACAATACTAGGATAGTACCCTGCAGGCAGACCCGTGAGGTGGGGGAGTAGAAACGGCCCAGTTGCAGCTGGGCAGAGTGGTTAGTGATGAAAACAGGTCAGCCAGTCCAGTGCCCAGTCCCTGATGCTAAAGGCGTCATGTAACCGTTTAATAAGGATAGAATGGTTGACCATGTGAAAGGCGGAGGAAACATCAAGGAGCACTATCCTCAATTGTCCTACTATCATTAATACCATATACACTTCAATTATTATTCCACCATATTAGAAATACTGTATACTTCCCCTACAGTACCTATAATGACTATAGACATAGTACTATATTTGTACTATGTGTTGCCAGTGGCCAGATTCTTGTGGGCATGGCCTCAACCACCACAATATAATTAAACCAAATAACAAGTACGTACAATGCACCTTCAAATAACAAGTCTCACTTAGACCCCTACCTGCCATCCAAAAGATGTCCGCAGACAGTCAAATTGACCCCGGACTCAGCGGCACCTGCACACCTTCTTTCCACCTATAAAAACAGCTCCATATTGATTTAATTCCACTCCACCATTTCATTTCCAGGCCCTCTTTTGGCCACCAAATAACCCCAAATGTGTTTTCCAGATGTTTTCCTCACTGCGCTACATGCAAACAACAACGAAGATTCCAACATGGCAACTGTTTAAACAAAAAATGACACACCTCACGTTTTTCACCATCCAATCGGCAGATGTGTACAATGTTAGCATGCGGACCCCTGATTAGCCAGACGTGTCCGTGGACTTCGAATCAGGAATGAGTTTGCGGTCCGGACCCAGATCTCACTTATTTATTTAGAATCTAATGGATGGATTGACACCAAATTTACAAAAGCGCCCTTTCGGGAAGAAGCTGTCGCTCCTAGGGCAAATTTGTTGAAAATCCATCCATCAGTTTGGGCTGTAGGCACAGGCAAAACATTTTTTTCCATTGCCTCTGAAGATTGCCACACATTTTGGGACCTCCCTTCCCATCTAACTTTGACCCCCCTACTGCTCTTTCTACGAGTTGAGAAACTTAGCCATACCTACAGAGCTGCTACTGCAGTTCCTGTAATATATTATAGGGTGGTGATAGCCGTCCTATAGTTATGGTGAGTCAGACTCCCAAAGGAACCTCTTAAAATTCTATTGTTCACAACTTTTGATTCTAGTAACGGATTTCTCTGATATTTCGAAAGTGGTTAAGGATTCGCAGACCGCGTATCGTGCCCCCTGACTGCAAAGTTTCATAAAGAGGCATTAAAAAAGAAAGGTTATTAACAATACAATAAAAAAATAGTTTGCCAAAATGATGGCCACTTCCCATCCATTTTCCCATAGACAAACCAGGTCAATTTTTGCCAAAGGTCAGCGCTGGACGTATTTGGACCAGGTCCGGAACAACATGGGCACAGAGCGTTCAAGAGTGCTTTTTGTGTTTTTTTGTGGTTATTCTGTGCAGTAGTTTTTTAAATATTTGACGGAGGGGGGTGGGCACTGTTGAGAAGCCGGCAAAATGGCTGCCTAATATGGATGCTCTGTGCGACACCGACTAGAATCCTATCAACGGCGGAATCTTCGCTCCTTGGACCCTGAAGCTGTCTGTATTTGCTGTCACAGGTGCGGGGGACAATCGGTCCAAAAATCAGTGAAAATCGGAAGACAATTTGTCTGGTACGGCCATCTTCTCCTGGGACTGTTCACTCCGCACTGTATGTGCGCCGCGCTGGCTGCATGCCAGGCTCCCGCGTAGGCTGCTGGGGTTGACTCTCGGAACCAACTGTCCTCACAGCGACTGTGGAAGTTGGGATCCGCTTGGGCGGCCGTACTTGCTGGCTGACGGGGGTGCTGCGTGTTGCCTCCAGGCCCGGTTCGAGCAGTGGCTTGCAGCTATGCCGTCTGGCAGGGCTGCAGTTTGGGGACGCGGTTGGAGGCGGCACAGTGTTTGCGGTGGTGTGGCCCATAGGTAGGGGCCGCTGGAACCCGAGCCGGTGCCCGTGGGAGGGGTTGCCGCTGCTGGCCTAGCGGCCCGCTGCCATCTGCGGTCCCCTGCCCTCGCCCCCGCGGTGCGCTGAGAGCATACAAGAGGGGTCAGCTGCAGGTTCGCTTACCCGCAAACAAGGGTGTTTGATCTCGGCCTCTCTCTCTTCTTGGCTGGCCTCGGAGAGTGGGGTAGGCTCTCCCCTCCTGACTGCAGGCACCGTTGCGCCTCTGGCCGGGTCCTGAGGTGGGCATAACAGCAGTCCATCTCTATCATCCTGTATGCAGCTGCCTGCTAACTGCTCTGCCTGGGGCCCTACTCCGCAGCGCTGCTCCTGTACAATTTTGCTAGGATACCGGACCCATACCAGCTAATTGCGGGATCTGACACCCAAAACTGCCCCGCTGTGAGAACTTTTTATATCTGCAGTGGCTGCTCATTCAAAAGGCAAGGCATCGCTGAGCGGGCATATGTATCCCTGTTGAACTGCTAACCTGGAGGCCCCCCATGCATGATGCATGATATGCCCATTGATGGTGCATTGAGCTTGTGGATGACTGCACATCACCGGGCAGGGGAGCTGCTGGCG
Organism: Ambystoma mexicanum; assembly: GCF_040938575.1. Classification (NCBI taxonomy): domain Eukaryota; kingdom Metazoa; phylum Chordata; class Amphibia; order Caudata; family Ambystomatidae; genus Ambystoma; species Ambystoma mexicanum. The sequence goes on from NC_090922.1 coordinate 1,186,589,709, forward strand.
GCTGTAACTGTCCGGCTCCCTGGTGCCTTTGAAATCCAGGTTGGCGCCTGACACATCACACCTCAAATCTGGGCACATTACTATGTGAGGATATTTGACTGCGTGGGAGGGGGGATATTGCAATGGTGCCCTCAAAACTGCTTTAAGCCTTACACTTGGACTACACTTGGACTACCTGTGTTGTGTCCTGCCTCCAACAACATTGACTGGGTCTTGCCACTGTACTGAGACTTTAGTGTGGGCCCTAACGGACGCGTGCCGGAACTATAGGAGGGCGATATACCCTCCCAGGAATAAGGGTGATTTCTAATAGATCCCGCTACACCGGCAAATCCAGCACCATGGACAAATTCACCAAAACAACTGCTAGATTGCAACAGACGTAGCAGCCTCTTGCCCAAGACTATTCTGACCAGCAGAGGGAGCAATCTGGTCTGAACATAGCTGTCTTGATGGAATCCATGACTAAAAATGTTGCCTCCTTCCATGAGAAGCTCGATGATATAAATGCCAATGGTGCATCCCTTAGATCTAAACTTATCCATCAGGGTACTAGAATAACAGAAGCAGAGACCAGAATCAGTACAAATGAGGACAATTATAACAACACTTCAAGATACAGTGTCCACCCTGGTCCGAGATATGAAAGCAACCAAGTCCAAGTGTGATGACTTGGAGTCAAGGTCACGGAGGAACAATATTCGAATTATAGGAGTTCCTGAAAATGCGCTCAAGGGCAGACTTGAACTTGCTACGGAAAACCTACTCAAGGATCTGCTTGGTGACACTGGCTTGTCCCCCTTCTTCGCAGTCGAGCATGCCCACCGTGCGCTGGCTCAATGTCCTAAGCCGGGCGACTTCCCGAGACCAATCATAGCCTAGATCCTAAGTTACAGAGATAGAGATCAGATCCTCCGACTTGCTCGCGAAAAGGGGGAACTTAGACTGGACGTGCAGGTCATTAGAATATTTCCGGATTTTTCTATTGGTGTACAGCAGGAGCAACAACAATTTCTCTGAGTCAAAAAACTGCTCAGAGAGAGGAGTATCGTCTATGCTATGCTATTCCCTGCCCGACTGAAATTCACTTACAGAAACAAACTGTACTTTTTCACGGTCCCCGAAGAGGACGTAAAATTCATCGAAGCACACATCCCTGTACCTGCTACTGCTGGCGATGTAATGGTCAATAATTGAGCTTTGCGTGGAGCTCCATGTGTTGGCAATTCCTTATATGGTTACGAATCCTTTAATACTTCTGTGACATAGCAACCGTATGCAAGTTAACATATGCACTGTTGATTATGGAATGTACGTTGATCAAGCCCATCGCATTGGTGACAGCTTCTGGTAACTGGTCGGCTCCCGCACTTGAATATGGCCTGATGGTCAGGTGGCTCTGCTGGTTGCCGGTCACCTTGACCATGCGGTTACTGGGCCTCACCATACCTTGTTCATTGAGCGTCGGCTGGCTAAAGAATTGCTATCTTGTTTTCCTAGATGTCGTCAGGGGTTGCAGACGACCGCCACAAATGCAATCTATTTGATGCAGGAACTTAGGTTCCCACATAAGGTGGTCACACGGCAGCAGTACACCCAACTGCGATCGCAAAGTTTCTACTATGTTGTAATTGTGCTTCCGCCCCTGTTGGGCAGAAGCAGAGGTTGAGTTGCTCTATATGGGGGAGGGGACACACACTGCTGGTTGGGGTTGGGCGGTGAGGGAGGGGGTGGGGAAGGTATGGGTTATGTACTAAAAGGCGGGAGTGTGGCGCACTGCACACTATGAGCGGCTGGAGAGCCAAAATTATTGGTGTTGTATTGTATTTACAATATCTACTTGGGGAGCGACAGGTTGCTTCCCAGTTCCCGGACAAGTTGGGATGTACATTGATCTCTGGCCATGGTGCTGCAAATAATGACTTGGAACGTTAGGGGGATAGGGAACTACACTAAAGCTCATAGGATCACGGCGTATGCCCAGAGACACGGGGTGAAAATCCTATTGTTACAAGAAACTCATGGCCGGGACTGATTGGCTACACATATAGCACCCTCTTGGGGTCCTGTAGATTCTACACCACCTATTTTACGCAATATAGAGGATTTTTAACTCTAGTGCATAAGTCAATTAAATTCACACTCAAAAGGAGCCATATAGATACAGAAGGGAGATATGTTATTTTACATTGCGAGGTGATGGGTGGGGAGTACTTGCTCGTAAATACATATGGTCCCAATGTGGATACACCTGAATTTGTCGATACTGTTGCTTCCCTGTTGATGGGGTACATTGGGGTTCCAATTATATGGGGGTGGGGATATGAATTTGATATTGAACACTGACATAGATATGACTGGAGCCACACCCAGGGTTTTATCTCATGCTGTCAGACGGCTGCAATTGCACATCCAGCAACTTGGCCTACACGATGCATTGAGGTCCCTTCACCCTTTTGATCGGGAATACACTTATTATTCCTCGGTACATGATAGCTTCTCAAGGATAGACCTATTTCTAGTGTCGGGCATTCTGGTGAAAGTGATGGCAGACATGTAAATACTTGCACGCACCTTCTCTGATCATGCCCCGTTGATGGCTCCGATTGATGTGGGTCACGCCCGCCCATCATATCCCACCTGGCGCTGCAAATCGGAGGCGCTCCTGGACATTGTCTTCAAGGCGGAGATACTGTCTGACATAAAACCCTTTTTCTAATGCAACCCTGAGAAGCATACCTCCATGGGGGTCTGCTGGGAGACCTTAAGGTGTATATAAGAGGTATGTCCATTTCCCGGGAGGCAGGAATGTTAAAAACCATTAGGAGGGATCTACAATGCTCTGAGTCCAAACTCAAGGCTTTGGAGGCTGAGCACATGGCAGCAGCGAGTCCCCAGGGGTTGGCGCGGATCAAGGAGGAACTAGAGGTGTTTGAGACGCATGCCGCACGGGAAGTGCGTTATCTTAACTGTCCTCACATGGCTAGGCAATATGGGGAAGGTGACCGCCCCGGTAGAACTCTTGCAAGGTTGGTGCGGGTGGAGGGTGGTAGAACCCAGATAGATTGTATCAAAGATGAACACGGCATCCGACAATGGTCTGACCAAAAGATATTGGAGAGATTCCTAGATTTCTACACTAAGCTTTACACACCGTCCAATGAACACAACACCCGCGATGTTCAGGAGCTGTTAGACCAGATCCCTATGACATACATCTCCCAATCCGCCCGGCAACAACTCGAAACGCAAATCACACTCGATGAGATAGTCACAGCTATAACTGATCTCACTAAGGGAAAAGCCCCGGGACCGGATGGGCTCACCTCCGAATTTTATCAGGAGTATGTGTCGCTGCTGGCGCCTAGGTTGCTTGAGGTATGGTCTGAATCATTGGCTGAATCTATCCTCCCTCCGTCACTATGCGAGGCTATAATTACAGTTTTACTCAAACCTGGTAAGCCCGGTGATGAGTGCGGGTCGTATAGACCATTGTCACTCATGAATATTGACACCAAAATATTCACCAAGACTATTGTAAATAGATTTCTCCCAATCCTGCTGTACCTAATATATGAAGACCAAAATAGATTTGTGCCCGGGAGATCGACCTCATTGAATATACGGCGTCTCTTCAATGATATTGCTAGGATTGACTAGGGGGTCTCTGCGGTGGCAGTCACACTCGACGCCCAAAAGGCATTCTACATGGTGGTGTGGCGCAACATGTGGCACGATCTTGAAACGATGGGAGTGGGCCCCTCTATGCTACAATATATAAAATGACTGTATACTTGCCCAACGGCTAGAGTGTTAGTCAATTGCATGACCTCAGCGGTTATAACCCTAAAGAGGGGTGCCAGACAGGGTTGCCCCTTCTCACCCATCCTGTTCGCGATGGTCATTGAGCCCATGGCTGACTATATCAGAGGTAGGCACTCAGGAAAAGGGATACGGTTAACAAAAACTCCGGAAATTATATTGTTATATGCTGACAATGTGTTGCTTTACGTTAGAGACCCGGACATTAACCTGTACCCAATCCTCTGCGATATCACTAAAATTGGCACGTTCTTGGGGTTTGCTGTTAATTATTCCAAATCAGAGATGCTCCCGCTAACCACCTCCATGCAACAGCCAACCTGCGAATACCTCCTCCGCTGGTCTCCTAACTATCAAATACCTGGGGGTGCAGGTCTCAATATCCAAACCATCCCTATTAGCCGATAACTATGTTGCTGCCTCAAAACACCTTGACTCTAAAATACTGAAACAGCGAGCTTTACCTCTGGCACTTGCTGGGAAACTATCCCTGATTAAAATGATACTAGTCCCTAAGCTCCTATATATCTTCGCCAATGTCCCGATTTGGTCTGGGAAAAAATATTTTGATGAGCTACCCAAGAAATGTGGACAATTCTTATGGCACTCCAGGGCGTTCCGAAAGAAATGGGAGCACATGACGTTGCCTTATGAAAAAGGTGGCCTGGCTGCCCCTGACCTAGCTTTGTACTGGTACGCTGCCCAAGCCCGATATGCGACCTATTTGTATAAGCATCCAACAGCTCCACCACATGTCAGGCTTGAAGCATTGGCAACGTCCAGGGTGCATATCATGTCTATGATCCTCTACAAGGGCTACGAAACCGGGGCTGCCGCGGATCCTGTTGCTTCCACTTTGAGAGCGTGCCATCACCTTATTGACATATTGTTAGATCCGCACACATATTAAAAGTGGCTCCCACTTTTGAAATTTCCAGGGCTTGAACCCACGCAAGACACATCCCTATCTTGTCGTTGGCAGAAACTAGGCTACCATGCTCTAACCGATCTGTTCCATGGGGGCAAATTCATAACACCACAAACTTGCGAACTGGCCACTCATACTCCGCCTTGGATATGCTGCAATATTATAGGCTGCGTGCTGCGGTCAACACCATGTGGCCTTCGTGCCCAGATGAGCCCCCCGAAACACCCGGACTGCAATATCTGGCCAACTCCAGTGAGAGTCGTGGGCGGGTCTCCTCCACATATAAAATGTTATTGGCCGAATTCCCAAATACACTGGCTTACGCCAGGGGTGAATGGGCATATGAACTCGGCTTTGATATTGCAGATGACCTCTGGAAGAAGATGTGTGAACATACTCGCAGGGTATCCCGAAATTTCAGATTCTGCTGCATGCAATATAAGTTACTCAATAGGGTATATTACACTCTGCACAAGCTAAATGGGTTCTCTAGACATCAGTCTCACGCCTGCCCTAGATGCCGTCTGGAAGACGTAGATCACATACATATGTTTAGGTCCTGCCCGAGGCTGAACACAAAGTGGAGTGGAATCCTGAGCATGCCCTCCGAAATAGCGGATACTGTAATCGATCCTACTCCGTTGGGTGTACTATTTGGGGTGTGGGAGAAGTAAGATGTTAAAAAAATGGAAACATTTTTTAATATAAGCACCATGGTAGCCAAAAAGTGTATATTAATGAACTGGAAATGGGCGGCACCACCCACTGTCACAATGTGGTTGAAAGCTCTTACCTGGATACAAACATGTGAAGAAGAGTATATTGCATCACGACTTAGGGTAACTCACCCAAAAAACGTATGGACAGCATTCTGTAGCTACTTACACAAATGTGATGATGAAGCTCAGTCGCCCTCAGTCGCCCTCTCCTCCCTTGATACCTCCATCAGATATATGATGCTGCGTCATTTGTCGTGATGTGTTCTACCATGCTCAATGTACTGCTGTATACTGATATGTAAGATACTCTGTACATTGTATGTTACTGACTGCTGTGTAGCTGTGCCGCCTACTTGTGCAAACTAAAATAAACGTTTAAAAATATATATATATATATATATATATATTTGACGGAGAAGGGGGTGCCCCTTCTCAAAAATAGGTAGCTATCTTGTGTAAATTGCCAAAACTTTGTGTTTTTAGAAATTAAACAGCCGCCATCTTGTTTCTCTATCGATGTTATCGCTGAGGTTTTAGGAAAATGAAACGTTGTAAAGAAGCCATTTGCAGGTCAAAAAAGATGCAAATGCCATCAGGCTAGAGGGCACCAAGTGAAATTTGGTATTTGGAGAGGGTCTAGGGACTTAGTTTGCAACACAAAGTTTTCTGTAGCCTCGAATAGCCAACATCTCAAAGCGAACTGTCATAGAAACAGCATGTGTCGTGGGGGGAGAGAGCATGGGAGGTGAGGAGGCCACCTGGGGAGTGGATGAGGGGGGCACTTGGTGAGTACAGAAAGCATTCATTATTTTTGGCTGCTTTTCCCTGATATCCACGGTTCTAGGACTACAGATAGTCACGGGTATGTGTAGTTCCGTAACTGCGATTAGATTATTTTTTTATAAGATGTTTTGACAGCTATAATGATGTTGGTTGTAGAAGTTCACTGGTCATAGGTCTCCCATCCATGCATTAACCAGGACAGACCCTGCTTAGCTTCAAAGTGAGGAAGAGGCCAGCCCCCTCAGGCCATTCTGCCTGATAAATGAGCTAAAGTAGAGAAACGGGCCGGCCCTTTCCTTGCTTTTTTTTTTTAATTGTATATGGTAAAAAAACCTTTACAAATTTAATACAGAATTTATCACATAATATAAAACAATTTAAAAATCATACATTGAACAATTATTTTCCTATAAATTGATATTAAACATGTAAAAGAATAGCTTAGAACAATCAACGTTACATAATGCTAATTCACATTCTTTTTTCTTTTTTTTTTTTTTTTTTTTTTTTTTAAATATCAGATTTCACAAAATTTCAATTCATTTAGTTTATAGTCAATATTTGTTAGGATCTGTGTTAATCTTATAATAAGTTTAGTACTATTTCCATTCATACATTTTTGCCATAGTGCCTCACGAGACAAAATTACGTCAGAATCCAAAAAATTGCCGAACCTAGATTGACGCAAGTCTTCAAAAAATGTACAATATATAACTAAATGTTTGAGGGTCTCCAAGACCTTGGCATGATTACAGAATTGACATGATCCAAACATAAACTTTGCATCACATTTCCCCCATTGGAGTAACTTTTCATTAGTATGATACAAGTTGAGTTTGAAGCGAAGATATAACCTTCGAGCAACGGAGGATGGAAATTGCATAATGTATTTCGACCTCTCCCCCACTTTCTTCTATATTGGGCATACTCATAATAAGAACTATATAGCCCTATTCTGTCCGCTTGACAGCACCAGTAATATAAGTGCAATTTGCGTTTACAGCTTGGTAGTCCCAGTATTAAGTCTTCTTTCAGAATTCCCATTACTGTCATTAAATCATTCATTTTATCCGCATAATCAGTTAATGATCTCACACTCCCTGTTTCCAGCAGATTTTTTAAGTCTTCATAAAGAGAATTGGACGGAGGGGCAAGTATTTTAACATAGTTGTTTAGCAATCGCCAGTTCCGTTTAGCGGATAATGGTAGGAGACCCAGTTCATGTCGAACAATGTCATTCGGCACAGCAAGGGCTAGACCAAGTACCTTTTCCATATTATCCCTTGAGCTGTGTCCAGTATGTCATCAACCTCATATAAACACATATCAGTTAGGTAAATAATTGTTGGCTCAATTTTTAAGAGATAAAACTGTATAATCGGCAGAAGTGAAAATTCACAATATTTAGCCATGATTATACGCATTTGTGATATTAAAGGTTTGATTCTGGTTTGTATTTTTTCCCACCACCAGGATTTAGAAAAGGCATCAGTTAGGGGATATCCCAGATATTTGATCTCAGATGCTATTTCAATGTGTCTTCCATCAATCGACCAATTATAGGAACACTGTTTTTTTTTCCCATCAGATAGTATAATACTCGATGACTTAAAATGATTTACTCTTAAGTTATGAGAGGCAGCAAAGATGTTAAATGCATTAATCTTATTCTGTAGACCAAAGGGGGTTTTTGTCAAAAATTAGGATATCGTCGGCAAAACCAATGTAGTTAATTTTAAGGCATCCTAACTTAATCGGGTAGACAATTTCATTAGCCCAACAATCCTCTACATCACATATATATAAGTTAAACAAGACAGCTGCCAGTGTGCAGCCCTGTTTTAACCCAATTTTAGATGGAATAGGTTCAGTAAGAGCACCCTCCTTATTTATTCGTACTCTATAACTGGTATGTGAGTGTTATAAGACAATGAGCGCTACTAAATGACGCGGGAAGCCCATCGCTAGCATCTTGGCCCATAATAAATCTCGTAATACTGTGTCGAATGCAGAGCTTAGATCTAACGCTGCAATATAGACAGCTCCTAAATGATGGTGTTTTGAATTCAATTGAATATGGGATATTAGGGTGGCATTTAAGGAACAGCCCATACAACGTCTGAACCCAGTCTGATAATTTGACAATATAGAGTTCTTTGTCATAAATTCCTGAAGTTCTTCGAGAATTAATAGACTGAAAACCTTAGAAGAGGAATCTGTTAAAGCAATAGGTCTAAAATTGAGAGGGTCATCTATTGAACCTTTTTTATGAATGGGAATGACAATAGCAGAGCACCATGATTTTGGTATTTCTTGTAGAAAAAAGATGGCATCAAATCTATACTTTAAGATTATTGCCCACAGATCAGTGTCAGATCTATAAAGGCATGCAGGAATGCCATCAGGGCCAGTAGCCCTCGAAGGATTTAGCTTCATAATAGCCCTGGATATGTCTTCATGTCCCCAAGATGAAGTTATAGGTATGTCCTTAGCAATGTCAAATCTAGGATAGTTTAGGAATTGATTTGGCATATTATATTTAGATCTGATGAAATGAATCCATGCATCAGCTGATATACCATTTTCCATTGGACCATCACTGCAGGCATTCAATGTCCTCAATATTGACCATATTTTCCGTGTATCACTCTTGAGCAAATTATGCATCATATTACGATTATCTTTTAAGTAGAGTTTTATTCTTAGATTATTCACCGCAGTTTTATAACTATGGAGAATGTTATTTTTTAAATAATAGTAGTCATGCGGTTCAAGTGCCAATTTCGGGAGTTGTCGAATCTTATAGTTCTTATTCTGCTTTAAACGGAAAACTTCAATATTAAAGACATGTAAATGATGTTTTTTGCACGTGAACAAGTTTTTTTTCCTTAACATCGGAAGAAGATGATAATCAATCCTTTCAGCTAATAGTGTATCAACACTACTTGGATCTAGACATAAGTCAGTCACAACCCTGTTCATCGCCGGGTCAGCTTTCATTCTCATTGCCAGCTGATGGCAAATAGATGGATTCCATCTTACAGAAAGGCCAACACGATCATTTTCAACTAACGTCAATACCTTGTTAGATTCAAAGAGCCAACTGTTTATTCTCACTTTCAATGAGATTGCATGGTGATCACCAAAACCCAACTTTTTTATAGTAATTAGGTCATGGGAATTCTGTAAGGACGAAGATTGAAACAAATGATCAATGTGTGAATACAACCCTCCTCTTGACCATGTGTGAACAGGACCTTTTTCATCAGTGGGGACTACCTGAATGTCCCAGTTTTGGAAGAAGTCAACCCATTGTTTACCGTTCTTTATGGTGTTATTAACATTTAGTAAATTCCGCCCCATATACATGTCATCATACAGGCAGGAGGAATTAAAATCACCGCCAACCACAACACCCAAATGTGTTTGACGGGCAAATGCATCTTCAAGAATTGCATCAAGTATACTACTAGCTTCAATAAACGTGATCTTACTCCTATTCCAGTATATGCACATGATTAGAAAGGAGTTTTTACATGGTGTACCTGTAGTTAATTCAACAGCTAGTACAAAAGCATCCTTATATACACATTTCGTGATGAATCTACAGGTATTGTGAACAAGGATTGCTAGCCCCCCTGACGGTCGGCCCTTCTCCCCTCTCAACGCAGGCTGAGTATAACAATCATACCCTTGCAGATTAAAGTGAGTCAAGTGCATAGTTTCCTGGAGTAGACTAACAGCGGGATAGGCCTTAACATCCACTGTACCCCACCATCTATTAAAATTAGCTAATCCACAGCTGTTCCAGGAAAAGCATTCAAAGGGTTGATCTTGCTGCGTAGGACTAGGGTGGTGCAACCAAGACAGGTGCAGTCACTACTGTACTCTGATTATTATACCCCGACAGGGTTGCAGCCATAGCCAATATCTGTTTTACAAACTCTTCGTTAATGTAAGTTGGTTGTATCTGCTCCATGTTTTGATTTACTATAGCAGTAATAGCAACCGGTTTTTCCAAAAAACTTTTTGCCTCTGATTCAGAATATAAAAGGCAGGGAGTTAGACCTACATATGCAAAATGTTCTCTTTGCTCCCAAACCAGTTTCATAATCAGCCTAGAATAAAATCCGCAAGTCATCCTATCACTCTGAATAGTAGCCAATCTAACCCAATCAATGTCCTCCAAATCAATTGTTCTCAGACAAGCTATGGTATGGAAGGCTTTCAAAAGTGAAGAGCGATTCAAGTTATGTCTAGTATTGATTTTTGGATCACTTTCCCAACCCAATATAAAAGGTGGGTCTTTAATAAAATCAAAGTCATGGACGATATCATTTTGGTTAGCATTTAGGTCAGTTGTTATACCATCTATAGGCGTGATCATGTTCATAGGTAACCCAGAAGCCTGTACATTGTGCTTCACAATATTGCTAGATGACACTTCATTGATAATAGGTAACGCATTCATATTGTGCGTTAACCGTTTTAACTTTGCTGGATCATTGCCCAGCACACCCATCATCCATGGCTCATCCCCTGTAGATTTAACAACGGTACCTACATCCACTGTCTTCAACTCAGTTTCACTTGTTCCTGTTTTAATCATTTTGCTTTTATTACAGGAAGTTTGCTTATGAGAAATAGGGTAAAACTGAGAGAGAGACAGCTGTGACCTCCCAGTCAGGATACCAAGTTGGATCGGACTATTTGGTGTTATAATTTTGCAATCCTTTATCCCCCCTTTTCCAGTAGTGGTCTTGCTATCATTCTTTTTAGACCCTACTTTATTGGTTGTCTTATTCAATTCCTGGTTAGTATTAGGACGATTTAAGTCCAATAAAGCTTTCGATTCATCATCTAACTGAGAGAGGTCAATGACCACCTCATTCTCTAACATAGTAGTCGGAATTTTTGGTGGGGCAGTTGACGCTGCCCTTGCTTGTTTTTTTGTCAGTGCCAATGCTTTAGCCCTCCTTTTCATTGCCCTCCCAGCAAGTCTCTTTTCTTTACGAGTTAGAACGGTCTTATGCTTAGGTAGAGCATCATTTTCTTTTTGATCAAGTTGAATAGGTGAATGGCTGACTAGACACTCTTCAGAAACATCAATCAGGTCAGTCAGAGGAGAGGGACTATTTAGTTCTGTAACGTTGTCACTCACCTCCTCTACAAGAATAGGGATCTGACTCAAAGAAGGTACAGAACCAAAGTCAACCTTCAATTGCTCCAGATGACATTCAATCTTTTGAACAGAAGTTAACACTTTAGATATTTCTTCATCGTTCTCTTCGGTCTGTGTATAAGTCGAGTGTTGAGTAATTGGTATCAACACACTGGCAAAGGATCGTGTTTGTTTTTGTGGGATACCAAAAATCCCATCAAATTGGTTAGCACTATCAACCATGATCTTCCTGGTAGTATGTCTTTCAGATAGGGTGGCCACAGCATCACATGCAAACAAAAGACCTTCAATTCTGTTAGTTTTATTTGTGAGTTCATCAATTGCTGTTCTCATGATACCAATCTCATAATGCGAGCGCTCATGCCCTTTGTCAAGTAGGTCCAAGATTCTCGCCAATACCGGGAAATCAGGACTTAGTGATGGTACATTAAGAGTAATATTCTCTGAGCGGACCTCGTTATCAGAGATTTCCTTATCTCTATCATTCAGGCTTGATTGAAATTCCTGAATGTCTATGGTCATTCGTTCATTGAGTGCAATTTGAGCACTCTTTGCATTTGGGGAACTTACCATAGGTTTGACAAGTGATGCATCTGAGATGTAATCAGTTTCCCATACCAATTTGGACTTTTCACCACCCAGAACATCAGAGTTATAATTAGGTAGAGTGTTGTTATTATTTTTTTTTTATTTTTTTTTGGCAGGAGTGGTCAACATAAATATGTCCTCGCGTCCAACCAGTCGTTGATTAACTGGCGTGGAAGGGCCAAGAGAAAGACGTATACGTTTACCAAGTTCTGCCTCAATTGTCGGGCCCATCAATGAACAATCAACCGTATCATCATTATTAATCACATTGGTAGGACTATACATACCATTGTCGCAAGTTTGTGACAGAGTAGATTGAGAAGGGCCGATTTGGTTACTGTTGTTTAGGTCCTTTAACTTACATTTCTTGATTGTTAGAGTACTATCAGTATCATGATTGGGGCAATGTATCAGGATGGGCACGTTAAAGTTAGGGGTAATACCCATTTCTTCCAGAGTCCTAAGTCTTACATCTAAAGGTGGAATAATTGAGGTTACACCTGTTTGTTCTTCAGCATCTAGTCTTATGACCTCTGATGACATAGCAAGAGACTCGGGTAATGGTGCGGCAGATAGTACAGGCCTGGTCTCATGATCAGTATTACTGGACATTGCACTGCTTTGTAAATCATTCAGTTTCCTACCACTTCTTAACCCATTCACCATTCCGAAGCAAGCACAAAAGATAGTAATGTATTGCTTATTTACAGAAGGGAAAAATGGAGGAAAACAATGAAGTGGAACACAATGCTCTTAACAGCCCCGCAGGTCAGTCATATGCTTTAAAATATTATTGTTAACAATCCCGTTGCTCAATTGACACAGGTTTTTACTAGTTAGATAGGAAAGGGGGGATCCTTACTTCCACCGCTCCGCCGAACAGCCCAAAAGCCACACTTCCAGAGCACTTTGGATGCGCGCGCGAGATGCGCGTGCACCGGTGCTTTTGAGGAAGAGGCTGTGGGAGGAGAGCGGGCGGGAGGTGGGAGACAGGAGGCGGAGCAATCTGGGCAGGGCTAAGTGAATTCCCAATGGAGTGTAAACAGTCACTCAGCAGCGCGGGCTCTTTCAGCAGCGCGTTACACGGCAATGCAAGCTTCCTCTTGCCGACGCCGTGTAGTTGCAGGGTAGTCGCAGACCAGTCACGGGAATCACCAGTCTAAAAGCTTCCACCCCAACAGCCACACTTCCGGAGCACTTCCTTGCTTTGATGCTAAGCAGGGTCAGTCCCACTTTGAAGCTAAGCAGGGTCAGTCCTGCTTTGTAACTAAGCAGGGTCAGTCCCGGTTACTGAATGGATGGGCCACCAAATGAGCATTCAAATTCTTTCTTTTTTTAAACTGTGCTACTGTCAGTTCTTGAAAGTTTTGCACTCAGTGACCATTAGGTTTCCCATCCATGCAGTAACTGGGAGCGACCCTGCTTAGCTTCAAAGCAAGCAAGGGGCCAGGCAGCCCCCTCAGGCCATGTTGCCTAATACATGAGACCACGTTGCAAGACTACTTAGAGAAACATGGCCTGAAGGGGCCAGATCCTTTCTTGCTTTGAAGCTAAGTAGCTTATGTTATCATAGCATAGTTCTAGAAGAATGTATATATTTGAGTGAGACTATGGTATGTGTACTTTTCAGGTTATCTTTATAATGCAGGGTATTGTTGAAAGCCAGACATGGGGGTGAGAAGAGGAAATAATGAGAGGGAAAATAAGTCATGAGTATTTGCCGCCTATGTAGCAAGAGAGTTTGCAATCCTGGACACTAGTGGTTATTTTCACCTGATTGTGGCTGCCTTTTTAGGCTACACAAAAAGGACACATGTGGGTCGACAAAGGGCAGACGCAACCCCTTGGGTTTTTTTTGAGGTTAGCAAGCTTGCTCAAGTATTTGTCTGTCAGGATTTTACTCAGGTTGTCATGTTCCCAGTGCAGACACTTACCCACAAGACCATACGCACTTGTTTCGTTTTGGGATTTTGTTTTCCAGGGAATATTTCACGACAGATTGCTGGCTTTAAAAGTCCTATGCTATTTTGTCATGCACACTTTTTTTCCAAGGAAAAGGTCAATTTAACTACATTTTGTATATTTCACTTTAAAATATATGTTCACTTACTGTGCGTATATTCTTGGGTGCCAGCTTTTGATTTTCACTATTGGGGCAAAAGTACCTGGGCATATGTTATTTTTGCAGCTAGTCATTTCTTTCCCTTTTCCGTGCTGCTTAAATGCAATTAGTTTGGCTTGTGAGATATATCACAACAATTGCCAAGAGGCCAACCATAAAACAAGGGGATTGTAGCACGCTATTTAACCAAAGTGTGTGATCCTCTGCAAATAATGTAATCTCACTGTGCATTGCCTAAAAACATAGTGATTTCTCAAAGCCTGCAATATTTTATACATAACAATGCCACTGTCAAAACGGGTCAAAATCAGTTTGGGATTGATGAACGTCTTTGAGTAAAGGGTTGCAAGTGTTTTAAAATAGAGTGGCCGTGCCCAACCGCCATAGCTAGTAGTCTGGTAGGGTTGCAAAATATACAGTGGGAACAGCCCTAGGTCATGGCCACTGGCCATGTGCAGACAAACTATGAAATAACAAAAACCCTGAAATTCAAGGAAAATCTTTAGTTGCATGGATGTTAACGTGAGACCTAAACGCAACAAAACCGCTGAAAATCAGCTAAAGCCATCTTAACTTCTCACCCCCTGTTTTGCAGCCTATGACCACAATGATATCACTGATCACATCACTAGTTACATGTTGTAAGAGAAAACCGATATCACAAATTGCATCACTAATGACAACACTAATTACATTGTATATAACAGATTACATCAATAATTGAATTAATAAGTTAGCTCATAAAAACTTTGATTTTCTTAACACTTTAGGCCATTGACTTGGCCATGACGAAGGCTGTGGTCATTAGCCATCACCAAAGCTAATGGGTAGTTAGTGTTGCAAAATACCAATGTGCATGGTTTAAATCCATGCCTAGTGGCCCGTCACTGTTTTAAAATAGACAGCCAGCAACGTTGAAAGCTGTAGTCACTGGCCATAGCTAAAGGCCATGGCTAGAGCCCATTAATATGTTAGAATATAAAGTCGACACGGCCAAAGTTCGTGTCCACTAGCTAGAATTGTGTTGAAGACCATGGCTAGTGGCTGGTTAGTGTATATAATATACAGTGGGCAAGGCCGAAGGCAATAGATAGGGGCTGGTTGGTGTTGTATAATCCAGTGGGCATGTCCGAAGTCCCTCGCGAATGTTAGTATTTTAAAATATACAGTGGACATGGACAAAAAGAGGTACAAACTGCTCATGGTCAAAGGCCATGGCTAGTGGCCCATTTATATATTAGAATATATAGTTGCCACAGAAAAGACTGTAGCCATGTGCCAGTATTGTGCTAAAGCCAATGGCTAGTAGCTGATTAGTGTATATAACATACAGTGGACACAGCTGAAAGCTGTAGCCACTGGTGAAGGCCAAAGGCTATGGATGGTGACCTGTTAGTGTTTTAAAATATACAGTGCACATGGGTGGAGACTGTGGCTATGTCAATGACTAATGGGTACTAGTCATAGGCTTCAATGTGTTAAAATATATTTCACCATGCATACTGACCATGGCTGAAGGCCATCCTTAATGCCGGTTATTATAATGTAATTAGTGATGTCATCAGTGATGTGATCTGTGATGTCATCATTCTGATCATAGGCTGCGCAAAGTTAAGGTGGCTTTAGCTAAATTTCAGGGGTTTTGTTGCGTTAAGTTCTCACCTTAATGTCCATGCAACTAAAAACATTTCCTTGAATATATTGACTATAACTGATTGGTGTCCTATAGTTAAGGTGAGTTGGACTCCCTCAAAAATATATTGTTAAATTTTGATTTGAGTAACGGATTTGACTGGAATTGTGAAAGTGATTATGGACTTGCGGCCCCCCCAGACTGCAAAGTTTCGTGAAGATACGTTAAAAAATTTAAAGTTGGATTCCAAGATGGCCGCCAGTGAGTAAGGACATGCAGTCCTTTGCTCCGGTCCAGGACAAAAAAAGAAATCAAGCCTTTTTTCTTGACTCCAGAGGCCGGCTGGGCACCAGTAAGGACCATAAATCGTAGCTCTGAGATAATTGGAGACCCATTGTGGTGTTTGCCCCCTTACCCCTGTGAGCGCAATGAAGATCCCGCGGGCTCGAAGAAACTGGGCGTTGGCTACACATGGCGCTGGCGGCGGAACCGATCAAGGGTGAAGGAGAGTGCCGTGGCACAAGGAGCTACGCAGTAAGAGGAGGTGGCCCTGATCGAAGACGCCTGAAAGAGATGAACATGGCCCCAAACAGACTAGGATATGAGTAAAGAGACTGTTAAGGTTAGCGGCGCAAGGGGGAAGCACAGTGCCAACTGTAGCGGCTTAAAAAGGGAGACAGCTCCCATATGGCATACCGTGGGTAAATAGCAGCAGGGAGAGGAAGGGGTGAGATAAGGTGTGGGCTGCCTTGCTGGAAAAGAAGAGTGACTTTGAAGTGCACACTGCTGGATGAGAAATAAGCTTCCAGGCGTTTGAAGGTGACTGGAGGGTGAGCGCTAGAGTATCTTGATGGTATAAAAGAGGTCTAAAGCTTGCCAAAACTTTGTGGCATGTAAATTGGGATGCCCAGCAATGAAAATAGCCGGTGGGGATGAAAGTGGTGATTGGATAAAGAACTACAGGTGGATAGGTGTACAGAGGGATTGTCTCACTAGTGAAATAAATGAACAAATAAATAAAACTGAGAGGTAGAGGAGGGGTCCATACATAGGGTGACGGGCTGCACCCCTGCAACGAGGGACGAACGAACATAACACACAGGGGGAGAGACACCCCCGAGATGCCAAAGCCAGAAGGAAACCACCTAAACTGCAGAGGAAGGTTAGAGCGGTGCTGGAAACAAGGCAGAGAGGGTACAACAAGGGCTAAAAAGAAAGCGATTGAAGAAGAAATGGAGAAGGGGAAGATGGCTTTCAGTAAGGAAGAGCTGAAGGAATGTCCGAGCGATCTGGATGGAAGAATTGCGAACAATTTTCAGGAACAGTTTGTTTCACTGCGAGAGGAACTGAGGAATTCCCTGACGGGAGTTATAGGGGAAGTGAAAGAATTGAGCCAAAGCGTGGATGTTACAGAACAGGGTGTTGCACAGATGTCGGATGAGGTACGGCAGAACAGAAAATTGCTAGTCCAATTAGCCCTAGTCTCACCCAATTTGGAAATGCAGGCGGAGGACTTGGAAAACTGCTCACGGAGGTCTAACATCCGGGTGAAGGGTTTAAGTGAGACAATAATGGATTCTGATTTCAAAAGCACGATACAACAATGTTTGGAAATGTAATGACAGATGTGCACCCGGAATACATAGGAATTGTCCGGGTCCATGGAGTGGGACCTAGGAGAAGGGAACCCAGAGCTAGTCCCTGGGATGTGTTGGTTGCCCTAACTTCATATGGTGTAAAAGAAAGCATTGTACATGTGGCAAGAGTTGAAGGAAATATCGCAATGACTGAGGCACAGGACCAGCTGTTCCAGGACCTGGCATTGGTAACATTATAAAAGCAAAGAGATATGGGCCAGGTGATGGGAGCTCTGATAGCAAAACCGATCCCAGACAAGAGGACATTTTTGTGTGATTGCTTTTCAACTTGGAGGGTGCACAGCATCGAATAACATCATGCGCGGAGGCCCTGGGATTGCTGAACTTGGAGGAAGAAGGGCATGGAGAGAGACAAATGAGGTCCTCCTCCCAACAGGGGATGCAACAATGGGACTGGTCCACTGTGCAGGGGAAGAGGGAAGGCAGGGGAGCAAAATTCAAAGGTCCAAAGCGGCGGGACGGAAGGGGGATGGATGGTGTCTCGTAAGAGTATAAGTGTGCAAGGTAAAACTAAAAGATGAGAGAGAGGTGGGTTGACGAAGAGGGGTTAGATATGGGCAGTTTCGACTGGAGAGGAGGGCTGGTGAAAAATGTTTTGGAATCCGAGGAGGGTGTTAGGACACTTCCCAGAAAGGGTTACTACAGGTAATTGTCTAGGCCAAAACTTTGGGGGATGGTCCCAGAAGGTATCATAGGATCTTTGACCTGGTCCTGAGATGGTTAGTTGGGTAGAGTATTATCAGAGGAGTTCGGGGGGATAGTGGGGGTGGGAGGCAGAGGGTGTGGGAGGCAGAGGGTGTGGAGAAATGGACACAGATGGAGGTAAGGGAACGTAATAAATATAGCACAGAACAAAGTATTTATTGCATTCAAGGTTGTGTCTTTTAATAGGGGATTAAATACCCCCGTAAAGTGAAAAAAGGTTGAAGCTTTAATGAAGAAGGAGAATGTAGATATCATTATGTTACAGGAGACACATATTAAGAAGGCAGATAAACCTGCGATGAAATGGCGTTTTTTTCTCCAAAATATTTCAAGCCAATGCAAGGGGGAAGACTAGGGATTTGATAGGACTCAAAGACTCACTCAGGGCTACGATGGTGCGGTCTCTGGTGGATGCTGAGGGGAGATATGTGTTTGTTAGTACAAATGGAATATAGACAAATTACCTTGGCAACAGTATATGCACCTAACACTAGGCAGGTGAGGTTCCTACAAGAGTTGGCAGCTAAGTTGGAGGGTTTTTGCAGCTGTTGAAATTATATTCATGGGTGACTTTAATTTGGCATGGGACCCCAATATAGGTAAAAGTGGAGGAGCAAGGAAGGAATCGGTAGTCCCCTCACGGGCATTGAAGGAATGCTTTGAAAATGTAGCACTACGTGACGTTTGGCGGACTAAAAGGGGTGACGAAAAGGGATACATTTGCTTTTTTCGCACATATACCAATTCAGGTCTAGAATTGATTATATGTGGGCAACACCGGGGCAAATGGGGACGTTAAGGGAAATAGATCTAGGGTCCATATTATCCGATCATGCCCCTCTGTTAGTGACGGCTAGGGATATGGGTTGCATACGGGGTTGTGGGCCTGGATGTTCCCAGCTATGAACTACTGTGTGATGTAGCAGTGGTAGAGGTGATTAGGGACAAGATTGATGAATATTTTTCTATCAATAATAACCGAGCTGTCTCGCCAGAGGGGACCTGGGATGCTTTTAAGGCAGTGATGCGGGGGAATTTATAGCATTGCAATCCCAACGGGAGAAAGAAAGGACGAGAATTGAAGGGGATCTGGAAGTTCAACTACGAGATACCCAACAGGCTATTGTGAAATGTAGAACAAGGGCCCTTCATAAAAAGCTAAAAGAGCTACATAGCCAATTAAATATATTGCGGACCCGCAGGGCAGAGAGATCTCTACTAATAGCCAAACAGAGGTATTACATGGGGCCAACAAAGTGGATAAGCTATTAGCATGGCAGTTGAAGGGATCGGAGCCAGCTAGGACGATTCAGCAGATCAGACTGCCCGATGGATCGAGTACAACTGAATCGGTGGCTATAATTGAGGCGTTTGCTCAATTTTATGAATAATTATACATGTCAGAACGGCATGATCCTCGAGAGACCCATCACTATTTCTCAGATATATCTGTTGCAACGATAACGACTCGGGAGCGGGAAGAGTTGGACGGAGACATCAGGGAGGAGGAGGTGAACGCAGCTATTAAGGCATTGCCATTGAATAAAGCGCCGGGACCAGATGGCTTCACGGCAGCCTTCTACAAAAAATATGCTAGGCAATTGGTCCCGAAGCTGGTTATTTAAGGCTATAGTGGCAAGTGGGAGGTAACGCCAACTATGACAGAGGCGAAAGTGGTGGTGTTTGGGGAACCGGGTAAAGACTTAACAAAATGTGGGTCATATAGACCTATTGCATTGATGAACATAGATGTAAAACTCTATACAGGTATTCTGGCAGCAAGACTGGCCGCTCGCCTCCCGGACTTGATAAACACTGACCAATCAGGGTTTATTATGGGGAGACAGACCTCCAATAACATTAGGAGAGTTATCCATTTCATAGAGAAAGTTCATTTTAAACTGATCCCATCAGTGTTAGTGTTGTTATATGCCGAAAAGGCGTTCGACCGGGTGGAGTGACCTTTTTTATTTGTAGCAATAGAGCAGATGGGAATGGCAACTAAATTTATCCAGATGGTCCAGGCAAACAATCCAGCTCCTAAAATACATTTGTTGGTTAATAAACACTTGTCCCATGATATAGAAATAGGTCCGGGAATGAGACAGGGATGTCCATTATCGCCACTTCTATATGTCATATATTTGGAGCCATTTTTGCTTAAACTCAGATCGAGGCAGGCAACACAGGGCATCCCCTTTGGAGGGCAGGAGCATAAGATAGGGGCCTTTGCGGATGACATGTTAATAACATTGATAGATCCTGAATTGTCAATACCGGCACTGGTGAAGGAATTGGCAGACTTAGAACGAGAGCTGGGCCTCAAGATTAACATGGGGAAGTCGGAGCTGCTGGACCTGGGCCTCTCCATAGTGCAGAAGGAGGCATTACCTTCCAACTCTCCATTTGTAATGATGGAATGCTGCATTAGATATCTAGGGATTGATATAACTAAGGTGGTCTTGCAGTTGTTCGATAGTAACTACCTGCATGTGCTTCAAAAGGTAAAGGAAAGTTTGGGGAAATTGACGCCTCTTTGTATCTCATTGCTGGGCAGGGTAGTTACTGTTAAAATGATGACTCTTCCGAGACTACTTTACAATTTTCAGGCTCTCCCGATACCAGTCCCACGGTCATTCTTTGTGGCGCTAAATAGAGTGATTTTGAGATTTATATGGCGAAATAAAACCCAGAGAGTGGCATTATGTATGATAATGGCACCCAGGGATGGCGGGGGGTGGGTGTACCAAATTTTGAGAAGTATTATGAGGTGGCACAGCTGTGAGTACTCTGAATGGTTTAAGGGAGATACCTCGAAACCCTGGGCAAGCATGGATAAGGGCAGTAGCGGGGTGTCCTTTGGAAGGAGTCCTCTGGTTACATAAACAAGATAGGCCCTAGAATACGAGAAATAGCCAGGTACTGGCAGTGTTCTGTTACATGTGGGATCGATTAATCGAAAAGGGGAAGCTATCTACATACCCATCCCCGTTCACCCCGCTATTCAGGAATACTCAATTCTGCCAAGGATGGCAAAGGGAGCGTTTAGGCAGTGGGGGGAAGCGGGGTGCACAGAGTCAAGAGATATGAAGGGAATGGCTATTTGTACATTTGAGGAATGCAAACAGTTTGTGGGTCGATCGGAGAGGGATAGATTGGAGTACTATCAATTTGACACTGGATAGCTAGCTCAGGGGGGCAAAGCAGTGGCGGGTAGAACACTCACAGCATTTAAAAAATGTATCACTACACACACGGGTAATAGAGAAATGGTTTCTAGGCTATACTCTATTTTAATTGGAGAATTGGGACAAGTCTGGGGATATATGCATAAGTGGGAAAAGACTCTGGTGATGGATCTCCCTAGGGAGCATTGGAAACATCTTTGGGCAAATATTCCCAAACTGACAAGGTCGATCCAGGTCAGGGAAGTGTGATATAAAATAATGGTCAAATGGCATTACACTCCTGAGAGATTGCACAAAATGTATCCTTCAACTGTGGAAAAGTGCTGGAGGGGATGTGGCATAAAAGAAGAATGCATATTTGGTGGGAGTGCCAGAGCTTGAAGACATTTTGGGAAAGGTTTGTTTTTATTAAAAAAATTTCAATAACAAATATATATTTAAAAAAAATAGTTATTAAGAAAACAAAAATATTTTTTTGCCATAGTTGCAGCCTACCTCCCATTCATTTTCCCTTAGACAAACAACGTCATTTTTGCCAAAGCATACAGCAGAAACTGCTGGACGGATTTGGACCAGGTAGGAAACAAGCATACATGGTTTGGGGTTATTCCGTGCAGTATTGATTTAAATATTTGATGGAGAAGGGGGTGCCCCTTCTCAAAAATTGATAGTTCTAGCTCCCATTGTGGATTGCAGGATCATGGTTTTCAAAAATGAAAAAGCTGCCATCTTGTTTTTCTCTCGATGCAAGTGATAACCGCTGCTATAGCCGAGGATATGGGAAAATGAAACGCAAGGAAAAAAAGCTATTTGCAGGTCAAAAAATATACGAGTGCCATCAGGCTAGAGGTGGGTAGGAGGTGACTAGTGAAATATGGGAGTTAGTGGGTGGTCTAGGCACTGATTGTATAACACATGGCTTTCTGTAGCCTCAGATAAAGCCTTGAATAGCCAAACTTCTCAAATCAAACTGCGTCCCAGAAACAGTGTGTGCTATGTGAGGAAAGGGAGAGGCCAGGGGAGGTGAACAGGCCATCTGGGTATTGGGGGGAGCTGGCACAGATGGGGGGCACGTGTTGATGGCCTGGGGGGGCAGGAACAAATTATTTTGAATATTTTTCTGATATTCGCGGCTATATTCGTGGCTGTAAGGGACTACGGATAGCCACTGGTAAGAGTAGTTCAGTATCCGCAGCTATACATTTTGGGGTGTCTGTGTTTTATTCCTTTAAAAGATATGTTTATAGGTATAGTGACACAGTGGGCCTCATTCCGAGTAGGACGGTAAGGGTTAACGGTCACCGGTAACGAGACCGGTGCCGCTAAACCCTTACTGCCCTACTATGAGTTCCCTTTGCGGGTCCCGTCCTTAACGGCTGCTTTTGGCAGGCGTTAAGGACGGGACCCGCAAAGGAACTCCGGGGTCAATAACGGTACTGTAATTTACGGTACCGTTATTGCCGCCTTCCCATTGAGCCCTACGGGGGCTCAAATGGGAATGGGGAATGGCCCTGGTGAATGGGGAATTACCGGTCCCTCCGACCTCGGAATGGACCGGTAATTACTCCATTCACCAGGCCGGAGTTTGGACGAGTTCGGAGGCAGCCATGCCGCAAATAGCGGCATGGTTACCTCCGAACTCAGAATGACCCCCAGTAGGTATTTGGCATTCTTACGCATGTATATACCTTGTGGAGTGTGTACAATTTAGGACGGTCAAATGTGCTGTGAGATATCAGAATGGGTATGTAACTGTTAAGAAACATGGCTCATTTTCTTTTTGTAATGACTTTATGATTGTTTTCCAACTGCAGTTCTCACTAGAGTGTGGTATTAGAAAACTACAATAAAAATACATTAAAAAAATAAAGCTGCTCTAAGATTGTTCAGCATTTAACAGGGAATTGTGGCTCTGAGTATTAAAAGACAATCCTCAGGGCAGATACCATTCCAAGACAAAGTCAACTCTCCCCTAAGCATCCTGCCTTACATATATTGGTCGCCTGGTCCCCATACATGCAAGTTTTTTTTGTGAAGTCTCGTGAAGCAAGTAAAAACAAAAATGAACAACTGCAATTGATACAAATCAACCATCCCAATTTCGCATCCCTTGAAGGAAAGAGACCCACTCTCCCTCAATAGGTGAAAACTATGGTAGTCAAGGGAAAGTAACCTATCTGTAGGAAGAGTGATAGATGTGTAGCTTCCCCTCCAAGAGATAAAGAATGGGGGGAAGGGAGTAGAACCACCAATCACATAACCACATTGCATTGGTCAATGAGATTGTGAGGCAATGTATAAAGCTGCAGAACAGTTTAGAAACACGAACAAATCTCTACCTGAGGGGAGGTGAATAATTGGTTAAATCTTTTGATGTATAGAGCAAAGGATAATCAATGCTCACTGGGTGTGCATGATCTTTTCATACTGGCCTGTGTGCAGTTTATTGTTCTTCTATGGCATTTCCAGGTTTGATGTGGATTTCCTATGCAGTGTAACTTTGTCATAGTATCTGACCCTCATTCCTCCTCTTTCTGACATATTTTGTATGCATTTTGCTTCAATTCTTGTTGAGAATTTGCTACATTGGCTTTTGAAAGAACAGATCAATTGTAACACCCATTGTATTATATCGAAGCCGATATTTGATGGCAGTGTATTTCTTTCCTCTTAGCAATAGTGGACGAGGGTTCTATCCTGGAACATCTGAAGCTGGGGTGGCATTTGCACCTTTTAGCTTGGACAAATAACTTATTTTTTACTGAAAAAGTGGGCACAGGTGGACACACCTGGGGTTAGTTCATTGGACTGTTGATGTATGGAGAAAACTGAGTTTGATCACACACATAACCTTCTAAGTTGTCTGAGATTTTAAAGGGAATCCTCTTGTGGAGGAAAAAAAGTAACAAGGCATGCTCATGCATGTACCCCCTATCATAATGTCACTCTGCACTATTATTATATTCTGTTTGCCACTTGCCAGGTTTTGTTTAAAGCACTGTCTCGCTTGCATGATGCGAGAGGGTAGACTGTACTGCGCATGTCACAGTTGGCAAAGCGCTTTGCCTAACCTCGAAAGAATGCACGCCTTCACTGTTCACGCATCTGACGTATACCCCTTTTTGCATAGCTAAGCATGTTCTATGCTCTGGCTTTCATACTGAAAGGCAGCTTTAGCTGGCATAAGTCATCATATTACAAGGACTCTTGCCTGCCTCAGAGCGGGTGCAAAGCTTTAGGCAGTATATTCACCTGGGAGAAATGTATTCCGCTATTCTGCCCTCACTGATAACACTAACGAGCACAGCAGAGTGCAGCTGACATCAAAGGCCGTATAATGAGGGTGTTGTGCTCTGTCAGCAATAATGTTGCAATGTGTAACCTTGCCAGGTTGGCACCACCCCCCCTGCTGTTGAAATGCATTTATTCTTGTGGGTATAAGAGACGTGCCACAGAAGGGAGGGGGTTCACCTGCGCGGAAGTCTCTTGTTGCCATCGGTTGTGTGTCTGCTATTGCTTTGCTAACAGTGTTCATCAATCCACCACATTCGTGAGTGTTCATTTTTCCACCACAATCTGGTACCTTAGACATTGGGTTCCTGCAGCTCTGCGGCCGGACCTGGTGCTCCTGGGCGCACTTCCTGGTGATCCCCTTGTGCCCAGAAAAAATGATTTTATCTGAGGTGAAGCTGGCCGGAGGACCCAGAGACCCGGGGAGGGCAGACGGAGCAGTGGGGGATGCAAAAGCCGATCAGAAAATCGTGAGTTGGTGAACACAGGTAACTGCATCAATGCATTGTGATGTCCTGTATTGTGTTGTCTGAAATGGGTCAAAATGTCCATATCTTCTTAAAGAAATTATGGCGTGAATGGGTTCCACACAATCGGCAGCAATGAAAAGGGAATATGGAGCAGTCAGGGGACAGTTAAATCTTATACAAACAAGAGCGGCTGAGTGCAGTCTTCTTAAGCTGCGCCACAGATTTTACATCAAAGCAAATAAATCTGATAGTCTTCTGGCCAGGATATTACGAAAAGAGTCAGGCAACAAATCCATTTTGAAAATAAAGGGGGTGGGAGGGCAAGTATACACAAATATTTTAGATATAATCAGAGAATTCAGCAGCTTTTATGCAGGCCTGTATACCTCAGATGCCCCCTCTCCCTCCGAGCAGGTGGAGTGCCTAAACACGATTGACTTACCTCAGATCGTGTCTGTTGATAGAGACCTTCTGGACGCCGAGATTACCCTAGATGAAGTTCGAAGGGCCATTAATACCTTGCCGCCCAATAAGGCTCCGGGCCCGGATGAGTTCATGTCAGAGTTCTATAAAGCTCATAAAGAGACTCTAATTCCCCTCCTTACTAAACTGTTTAATTTTATAGGCTCTGCCGGGGCCCTCCCTGAATCAATGGACGAAGCCAAAGTGATCTTAATTCATAAGAAAGGTAAAGAGCCAACAGATTGTGGATCCTATCGCCCCATAGCTTTAATTAATGCGGATGCTAAAATTCACGCCAAAGTCCTAGCCAATCGCCTGGTTGATATCCTTCCCAAATTGATCCACACAGATCAGTCTGGGTTTGTCAGCGGCAGACAAACGTTGGATAATGTGAGACGGCTGACTCATCTCATTGAAAAGACCCAGAAGAGGGAAATTCCGGCTCTCCTGCTGGCAATTGATGCCGAAAAGGCATTTGACAGAGTTGAGTGGGGATTCCTTTTCACCGCTATGACTAAAATGGGCTTTGGGCCGGACTATCTCGACCGCGTTAGGGCGAGCTATCAACACCCTGTTATCAGATTAGCAATCAATGGCCCCTTTTCTCCCCCTATTTCGATAGGGAGGGGCACTAAGCAAGGCTGCCCAATGTCACCTCTTCTATATGTGCTACATCTGGAACCTTTTCTGGCAGCGGTGAGGGCGGCTGAGGATATAAAGGGAATTCCATTTGGAGGCTCAGTACATAAGGTGGCTGCTATTGCTGATGACTTGATTCTAGCACTCACCCACCCCGACACGTCCTTGCAGGCCGTGTTCAGGGAGTTAAGTAGGTTTGGTCGGGTGGCAGGGTTAAAAGTCAACACCCATAAATCTGAAATCCTTCCCCTTTCGCTTTCGGATATCGCCATGCAAAACCTTAGTCAAAAGTATAACTTTAGATGGGTCGTTAGTTCCTTAAAGTATGTGGGTATTTGTCCGACTAAAAAGGTAGAGGACCTTTACAAGGTAAATTATCCTCCTCTTCTTCGGAAGCTCAAGTCAAAGTTGGTTGACTGGGGTCCCCTTACTATATCCTGACTGGGTCGGGTTAATGTATTAAAAATGGCGATTCTAGCCAGTTTGCTCTATTGTTTTTCGGCTCTTCCTGTGCCGGTTCCAGCATCCTCCTTTAAAGCACTCCAGAAATTGACCAAGGAGTTCATCTGGTCCCATAAAAGACCGAGGCCTGCTGCTTCGCTAATGTGTGCTCTCCCAATAAGGGGTGGCGTGGGCAAGCCGGACTTCAGGGCTTATTACTTGGCGGCGCAGCTCCGCATCATTAGGGATTGGCAGAGGGATGACAGGGAGAAGGTGTGGAGGCCGATGGATAGGGCAGTGGCTGGAGGGAACCTTGAGGGAATACTGTGGTTGCCGAAACCTGATAGGCCTATTCAAATGCACTGTAGTGTTATAACCACGACTACTGGACAGGCTTGGGACCAAGCAATAAAACGAGCGCACATCACTTCCTTCCTCTCCCCCTATCCACCCTTGCATTGCAATCCGCAGTTTACGCCAGCATATGCTTGTGAATCGGCCTTCAGTATCTGGCATCAAGGGATGGTGTAGAATGGTGAGAGATGTGTTGGTCGGCGATGAGGTTAAATGCTTTGAGCAGTGCAAGACCGACTTTGGCATAGGGGAGAGGCAGAGGTTTTCCTACCTCCAGCTGAGACACTGGCTATCTCACCCCTCGATTAAACTCGCCGAGTCCCGCCCTCTCACTCTGTTCGAAAATTACCTAGACACGAACTCGGGGGATAAAGGCATTGTGGCTTCTATCTACAAACACATCAAGTTAGGAGAAGTCCTGTCATCTAGAAGTTATGTGAAGAGGTGGGAGGGCAACACTGGAATGGTGATCCCAGAGCCGGCTTGGGCAAATCTCTGGTCGCAGATTCCCAAACTTATAAGGTCAATTCAAATTCGGGAAATGTGGCTGAAATTGATGTTCCAATGGCACCTGACCCCGGTCAGGTTAAATAAAATATTTCCCGATGTGTCTAGGATGTGCTGGAGGGAGTGTGGGGCAGAGGGCACCCTGCCCAACAGAGCTGGTTATCTGAATAAGGAAATGATAAAAGTGGTGGGCCACCACGGTTTAAAGACAGCGCATCCGTGTTCCCTACTGATTTAAGAAAACATGAGACCACAGTGCCGGTCAGAGCAGTGTAGGAGCAAGTAGGGAAAATGAAGATTGTGTTCTCTGAATGAATAAGAAAACATTTTGCATGAGAGCCCCATGATTGTCTTGTCTCAATCTTGGACACACACCCTTCGCTATCCTAGTATGGGAGCTGTGACAGACTGTATTTATATCGATCATGTGTCTTGTCTTTGACTCTTACCTACCTATGTGTCTGAAGAACTAGACACTGCTCTGCATAATGGGTAGAATAACGTGGGATATTGGCTGTGATATTGGCTGTGAAACAGCCATCATCTAAATCTGACCAACACCTGCTGGTCTCTCTGAAATTTGTGTACGAGATGAAAAACGGGGCTCAAATGGCAGCACCTGAACCTCCAAATAGACTTGGCAGAAAGGTTAAAGTTAAAGAGCCATACACATACTGCCAGCCAAAGGACTCGTTAGCGTCCATATGCAGACTGGGTTAGGAATGGCCCTGAATCCGAAATAAGCCATACCTGGTCTTACCCCATGAGAATGGGTTCAGGGCAATCAAGACAAGTGCCACTTCCTCCTAAAGGGAGTCCAGCATACTTCACTTACTATTCATCAAAAGCCTGCAAGTGCCTGGAACAATGACATGAATATACACAGAGTGAATCACTGAAACATTTTCCCCAGAAAGGCAAAATCGATCTGGACAGAATAATGAATTTGCGAAAGACATTAGAGAAGAAGGGCACACGTGTACACCAATGGGACAGCTACTTCGATTGGTATACCAAAGCCACTACAATGGATAGTTACCTCGATTGGTATACCAAAGCCACTCAGAGACAGACTGAATCCAAGACCTGTGTTCTAAAAGAGTCTCAAGAAAAGCTCCAGCAGAAAGTAAAATCCATGAGAACCGAGTACTCAAACCTGCAGGTCCCAACCCACAGAGCTGTGTACAAATGATTATCTGTTCTTCAAGGGGAGCCCTGTTTCAAAGAAAGCCCAGAAGATATTTTGGACACTTATAACCCTGCTATTTTGAATTACATGTCCGACCCGTGACCCGGTAGCACAATTTCCTCACAACCACCAACCTACAAACACACAGCAGATGGAAGGCCCATTAACTCCTGAAATGTGAGCCTACATTTCCAAACTGTTTTCACCAACATCAGGCATGTTTGAGGGTTTCCCTAATTTGACAATAAATACTAGTACTAGCGTGTTCCCACTCAGGCAACTCCCGGGAGGGTACAACACCCTAGTCACAATACATGCCCCAATGGAGCACCACTGACTTATTTAACATGGCCCAGAGATGAGCAAAGGTCTGAGAAGACCCAGTTGAATTCCAGGAGGAGCTCCAAGTTATAATTGACTGCTATCACCCCACTTGTGTTGGTTTAAATCAGTTATTGTGAGCAGTGATGTCCCCGGACATGTTCGCATTACTTAAGGTGCATGCAAATTGGCCAACTGAAGAACTAGAGTGGCTAGGGATTTAAAGGCATTCACTGATAGATTGGTACACAGTTATCGAAATTTGCATACCCCAATATCCTATTTCCCGACGTGTCGAAGAAGGCATGAGTTTCGGTGATAGAGTCCCTCCTCCCACAAGGCATCATTGTGCCGACCTACAGCCCCTGTTATACTCTGATCCAACCTACAAAGAAGTCAGATAAAGAGGTATATTGTTTTATTCAAGATCTGCACACAGTGAATGCCGCTGTGTTACCATTGTTCCTGGTGGTAACCAATCTACCTATTTTGTCATGTATGCCCTATGCTCCCCAATATTTAAATGTTGTAGATTTATGTTCAGCATTCTTCTCTGTACACATACACCCGGAAAGTCAGTATCTTTTCGCGCTCACTCATAAAAAGATGCAGTACATGTTGACTCGCCTCTCAGTGGCGTATGTAGAAAGCCCCACACTTTTTCCAAATTTTGAAAAGAGCTCTGGATTTGATACAGTTACCAGGAAGGTCAACGATGGTGCAGTATTTCGACAATCTGCTCATAGCCCAACCCCCCTCCTTGGAAACATGTGTTGGGGTGGTCAGGAAAGGTCCCCAAAAGCAAGAGGGGTTCATGTTGCACACAACATATTTGTGACTGGGGGTGCAGCAAGTTGGGCACGATGTTGCAATTTCATATGTATCCAGTGTAGTTAAATGTGAATGTGGTATGTTACTCAGTGTTACCTTTTAGTTAATTTGATACATACTAGCATTGCACACGCGTAAAAAGACAAATGTCGATGGATTCCAAGATGGCTGCCGACGCCAGATAGACGTGTGTCGACGGTGCTCCGGAGCCCTCCAGCCGAACAAAGAGGTTCCACCACCCCAGACCTGACAATGGAGGGGGATCCAGAGGCCTGGAGTGCACAGAGCCACAGAGATCCGGCGCACGGGGAAGCAAGCAGCAGGCTCAATCTGAACGGGCCCGACTAGGGGTCACAGCGGCCACCTCCACACACGGCAGGCAAGGACCCGCGTACCTACAACATCAGGATCCGGAGAAGAGCGAGCCACCTGGGATGAAGAGGAGGACACTCACCGTGGTAGCGAACTCACTGCTGGCTCCAGGACGGCGACGGCCTATGTGCAGCTAAGGAGAGAGACCCGTCCCGGGGGAAAGTGGAGGCACAGAGACTTATCAGGAGGGAGATCGGGAGAACAGCAGTGAGTACGAAGCCCTGGGAACACCGGCCCCGAAGAGCATTCCAGGCGGGCCGACCCCGCTCAACGGAGACCCGGATAGGGGCGGGGGTGACTTCCCTGGTGAGGCGGCCCCCACTGGCCATCCTGGCCACGAGAGAGAGCGGGCCCCCAGCAGGGGACCAGGAGGCAGCACCCTTTCACGATCGGCAGGGGATCCGAACGGGGGAAGCCCCGGCTCTCATTACAGCGCCTGGCAGGGAGGGTACCACCCGCCAAGCAAGAATAGGTCCGGAGCATGGGAAGTGGGCTTCCCATCCTAACTTAATAACTGCCCTCATCTAGGACCCACGAATACCAGTCGGGAGTAGGGGACCAGAGGCACAAAAAGAGCTCAGCATAAAACAACTGGCAGATCTCACACTAGCAGAAAGAAGAATCAGAACTACAAAGGGACAAATATACCAAGCACAAAGGTAAATTGGACACCAGAGCGGCTACGCCGGGAGGTACCAAGGGCACTGGTTTTTCAAGCAAAACTCGAGGGACAGCTCAGAGGGCAGTGCATAAAGGGCCAAAGAGGCATTCAAGCTGGGGCCTTGCTATGAAAGCAGAGACGATCGGCTAATACTCAACTAGCAGGACCCCATAAGCATGGCTGCCAAGAACAAGAGCAGGTCGAACAAAAGCAGGTTGCCGCAGGCTGACACCTCAGGCCCCCTCATAATGATGTGGGCGAATAAAGAAATCAACGAAGAGTGCAGGGAGCTACAAGAGGGGACCACGGGACAGGGCCACCCAAAGGAATCAGAACTGGCAACACAAATTTCCTGCCAAGACCTATGCAGGGAGATGCTCTCCCTTCAAACTACGCTGGACCTAGTGACAATACCTTCAGGGAAAGGGAGGAGGCTCAGGGGGAGGGAGACAGGGGGTGTAGGGAGGTTCAACAGGTGCTATCCAGGGAACAAGGTAGATATTGCAAGCGTGACCGGGAACTCGAAACTGAGAGAACAGATGGTGGGAAAGAGTTGGGGGGGGGGGGATACAAAGCAGGAGAAGGAGAGAAATCACCATTCAAATGGGTAACTCATAATGTTAGTGGTCTCAATTCCCTGTTGAAGAGGAAAAAGCTTGAGCAATTCACGAAAAGGGGAAGACCAGACTTTTTGGGGGTACAAGAAACACACTTACTCCATAAAGATCAGAGCCGACTCAAGCTACGGGGGTTCAACCAAGTATTCCAGGCATCGGGGATCACAAAATCGTGAGGGGTGGTTCTGGCTATCAGGAATACAGTTAACTTCAGGGTGGAGGAGACATTTAAGGACAGAAAGGGCAGATATATAACAGTAAGAGGCAAAATAGGAGACGCAACATATACGATAGGGGTCATCTACGCACCCAACACAGGACAAGAAACCTTTCTGAGGGGCATTTTAGGAAAACTTGAAGAGCATGCAAGGGGCCAAATAATCATAATGGGTGACCTAAACATAGCTTGGGATAGGGCCAGAGACAGATCAGGGGGGATTAAAACCATTGGAGGAGGAGCAGTGGCCTTGACAGAGCTGAGGGATAGAATGTCGAGCATGGGGCTAAGGGATGCCTGGAGGGAACTGAACAGGAACGCAGAGGGATATACCTTCCTCTCTGAAGTCCACGGGACGCAGTCTAGAATAGAGTACATTTGGGTCTCAGCGAACCTGGTGGGAAGGGTCAAGTTGATAGAGGTAGGCCCTATGGGAATAGCAGACCACAAAATAATATCAATGCACCTGGAGCTGGGAAACAGGACACGGGGGTATGGGGATGGAAATACTCAGAGTACTTGATGAGGGATCCCATAATAAGGGAGGAGATGGAGGGAAAGATGAGAGAGTTCTTTGAGAACAAAAGGGGGGACACGGAAGAAGATACGAGGTGGGACGCATTTAAAGCCACGATGAGGGGTGAAATCATAGCAGTCAAAGCACAAAGACTGCTGACCCTGGAGACAGAAGTCGAGGGGGCAAGGAAAAAGGTGATGGAGACTCCCAATAGAAACAACCAGAGGGAATACAGGAGGATGGTACAATTGGGGATCTTATGAACCAAAAAAGCAGAGGGGGCTCTACTCTATGTGAGACAAAAATACTACGCTAAAGGGAACAAGGCAGACGCCCTACTGGCGCGTCTCCTTCAGGGGGCGATGTTGAGAAATACAATCACGGCTTTAAAAACAGATTCAGGCGAAAGGGTCACGCGAATAGAAGACATTCAAGAAACCATGGCCAAATTCTATGAAACATTATACACATCACAAAAACCCCACGCCCAAGCACAGGAGGAGTTTCTGGAAAAGATAAGGCTACACGAAATAAGTAGGGAAGCCCAGAATGATTTACATCAAGAGATAACGGAGGACGAAGTGAGGGGTGTCATTAGAAAACTGCCCGCGGGCAAGGCCCCAGGCCGAGACGGGTACTCAGCATCTTTTTACAAATCCGTTGCTGGGTTGCTGGTACCGCAACTGACCCACCTCTTAATTCCTTCAAAGATAGAGGACAAATAGCCTCATCCATGAAAGAAGCTAAAATCTCCCTGATCCTGAAATCGGGAAAGGACCCCCTGGGAAGATCATCCTATAGACCAATAGCGCTCATTAATGTAGACGCTAACATTTACACAAAAATCCAAGCTAATAGACTAGAGGGGCTTCTTCCGGACCTGATACATCTGGATCAGGCGGGTTTTATTAAATGAAGGCAAACAGCGGATAACATAAGGAGGGTGGTGCACCTACTGGAAAAAGTGGAAAAAACTAACACTCCAGCAGCCCTATTATCTTTAGACGCCGAAAAAAAAGCGTTTGACTGGGTGGAATGGTTGTTTCTTTTCAAGGCCATGGAAAAGATGGGACTCGGAGGCGCATATTTAAAGATGGTCAAGGCAAACTACGAGGGTCCCCGAATGAGGGTGGCAGTGAACGGTACAACATCACGACTGTTCCAACTACAAAGAGGTACAA
The DNA here is from genome assembly GCF_040938575.1 of Ambystoma mexicanum. NCBI lineage: Eukaryota > Metazoa > Chordata > Amphibia > Caudata > Ambystomatidae > Ambystoma > Ambystoma mexicanum. Next base: position 1,186,623,107 of record NC_090922.1, read on the forward strand.
AACAGGGCTGCCCCTTATCGCCATTACTATGTGCAATTTACTTATAACCTCTACTTCAAGCTATTCGAGAGTTAGAGGGAATACAGAGAATTCCATTTGGGAGCAGACAGCATAAAGTTGCGGTCTTCACCGACGATATGCTGCTTACCCTGACCAACCCCTCCGAATCAAGCAGGGAGAGTAGAATACTGCTCGAGGAATTTGGGGAGGCATCGGGACTACACATTAACATGAGCAAATCTGAGTTAATGGACCTGACGCTGGGGAAAGAGGAGAGAGAAGAGCTAAAAAGGACAACGCCATTTGCGTGGCAACCTGGGGGGCGTCACATATTTGGGGGTGAGGAGAACCCCCTGCACTCACAGGGTGGTATGCATCAAATTACCCCCCCCCCACCCTCATGAGAAGTATAAAAAAGGACCTCCGCAGGTGGCGGAATCTCCAGATCTCCTGGCTTGGGAGGCTGGCGGCAATATAAATTGTCACATTTATCGCGGATGCTCTACCTATTCCAGGCTATTCCCCAAGTAGTTCCGGCAAGCTTCTTCAGGGAGCTTCAAGTCATAACAAACAAGTTCATATGGAAGGGAACAAGATCAAGGGTAAGTAGGCAGCAACTCATGGCCCTGAGGAAAGAAAGGGGACTAGCCCTACCTAATTTCCGACAATACTATGAGGCAACACAGCTAAGGGTAATTAGGGAATGGCTCCATGAGGGGGAAGAAAAACACTGGGTTAAAATGGACAGGGCAGTTACTAAAAACGACTTAAGGGAGGTCTTGAGGTTACCTAAGCAACACAGACTAAAGCATATGTATGAGAGCTCCATCACCAAATTGGTTGCGGACAACTGGGATAGGCTGGTAAAACAAAAGGAAATCACTACTTTTCCATCCCCCTTCACACCCATATTTAACAAGAAAGAATTTACTCCTGGACTGGAGAGGGGGGCATTCAGGAACTGGCAGGATGGGGGTTGCCAGAGGATGCGAGATATGTTTATAGGGGGGGAAAATCAGCACCTTCATAGACTGTAAAAGGGACTTTGCATTAGGGGAGGGTGAGAGACTGAGATATTCCCAACTGCGCCACTGGCTCCTACACCCCACGAACAAGGAAGCAGCCACCAGATTACCGACCCCTTTTGAGAAATTCTTAATGACTAATGATGGCTCTAAAGGGCTAATTTCACAGCTATATAAGATATTGGACAAAGCTACCCCAAGGCCACAATGGGCCTATATGGGAAGATGGGAACGAATACTGGGCAGGGATATAGAGAAGAGGGAATGGGAGAAACTATGGAGAAAAATCCCCAAACTAGCGAGAGCCTCACAAACTCAGGAAGCTTGGTACAAAATACTCTATAGGTGGCAATTCACTCCGGCTCGCCTACACAGGATATACCCTGAGACAACGCGGGTCTGTTGGAGAGTTTGTGGGCAAGAGGGCACAGCGGAACATATTTGGTGGAGGTGCCCAAAAATAGACCCGTTTTGGAAGGAAATTCGACAAGCGCAGGAACAGGCATTTGGAACAGGGGGAAGCACGCTCCCGGAATGGACCCTACTGGCCCTTAGAGCAGAAGAAGCGGTAGGAGACCTGAGAGTCCGAGAAAGAGCGTGGGTGTTGCTCACTATAGATGGAATAACAATTATAGCTCAGAGGTGAAAAGTTCAAACATACCAACGCTCCAAGACTGGCTGCGCAATGTATGGGAGATGGTGGCAATGGAATGGGCCACATACACAATGAACAAGGCAATGCAGAACTTTGCAAGTGAGTGGGGGGACGTCCTAACCTTTCTCAGAGACAACTTCAGGATCGGATGGCATCCGCAACGCCTAAGACTCTTAGACCTGCAATGATCCCGTGGAGACATAATGAAGTCACATAGCGCAATGGAAAACCTGAGGCAGCACCGAGGGAGTGGGGGAGGATAGAAGGGGGTGGACATTGGGATTGTTTTGTTTGTTGGCAAATTCAATAAAAAGAAATAAAAAGTAAAAAGACAAATGTCAAAACCACCAAATGAAATATAAAACACGGTCAACAACTAGTTTATATAATGCGCATACAAGGAAGAGGACTGGTTATAAAGAACCCACTGTGACGAAATTATGATGGTTAAAAATGTATGCACACTGGGAATTTATAAAATCTACATGTAGTGGGCCTTTTTTTAACAAATAGATTAAAACACGGTAGTCAGGGTTTGAATTTAGAAACTGGTTTTCAGAGGAGGGGAAAATAGGTACTATGACCTTAGCCGTTGGTCAGCTCAACTTAGAGACCGCCCATGGTTGTTATGGTCTGGTAGCATAACAGAAAGCAGATGTAATCTTAAGTACATGGGAGAATGCAGAAGGGTTTTCGGCTATTTGTTTTGACCAGCGATAAAGCATGGGGTGAAGTGGCCCTCGAGACCAAGGTCATTGAAACCCAGGAGTTTGAAATGTATTTTCAGATGTGCTGTGCGTGATGAAATGGCAGTTATTTTGATTATAATGTTTCAATAGAGCCAGTAAGCCGGGGCAGATGAGATAGCTATTATCAGTTCACAGAGAACCTGTTTACTCAGCCTCCTTCATATCACTTGAAGTATCTATGCAAACCATGTGCAATTATCTCTAATGTTAAAGGGATCGGGCAGGTTGTTAATAGTAATGAATTATGTTTGTACACAAATGTTTAACTGTTCGATGATGTCACAACCTACCACAGACAAATCCCAAGAAAGGGTCTGCTATTAATATGATCTGAAGATGGTAATTAAGATGAGAAGTGGCCAATGAGAATGGAAGAATTACAGAAAGATAGGATTTCTTTGTAGACGGTTTGTCCAATCATGTGTGTGTCATGATGCCTACCCCCGGGGAACCAGACCAGGTCCAGCAACCCCGGAAGCAGGCATCAAGTTATTTTGAGCAAGCTCAAAAACCCTTGCTAGAGACTGTTTGGGTGCGGTCCTGGCGCCTATGCCGCCAGGCTCATATGGAGAGTCAGTTCTGGCGCCATAGGCGCCAGGCTCATAGAGTAGACCTTACCTGATGCAGACCATGCTGCAGAGCTCCAAGCCAAATGAGGCTTGGAAGGGACTATTTTACCTAGGGACTATTTTTTACTCGGGTGGGGCTGGGGAGGAATACTTACCTGGGACTACTTTGGGGGCTATTTAACCCACACCCGAAGAGCAGCACATGCTTCGTGTTATTCTGCATCCAGCAGCGTAACGCTCACCGTGTCTGCAAGCATGCATCCAGTCTTCTGCCACGCCCGCCTCAAGTCTGCAGCTCCTAGAAAAAGGGAGGAACAGAAGGAGAAGAGGTTAGAATAATAGCAAAACTTCGATCCTTACCTGAATTCCGGATCCACCGTGCCTTCAAGCTGGAAGAAAGAAGCATTTTACGCACGCCGCCTCGCCTGCTGCAGCGCCGCGCTGAACTCACTGGCCTTCGCAGCATCCTCACGATCCACCGCATCCTTCTGCACATTCCCGCCGCACTCTGGCACCTAAGGGGAACACAAGAACAGCAAAGGTGAGCCAAGGGAATAAACAGAGGCAAAAGTAACTACCCCCATAGACTTACCTGATTACCGCCGGGGGTACTATTCCTCTCCACGGGTCGGTGCAGTCTCCATTGCATCCTTGCAGTACCCTGGCCCCTAAGGGGAACAAAAGGACAACAAGGTGAGACAAAGGGACAAACAAGGAGAACTCTTCTCACCACAATAGACTTACCTAATTTTACCGCCGGAGGCATTATTCCCCGAACTTCATATTTTCTCTCCACACCTGAATAAGGGAGCAAGCCACAGGTTACATTCTGGCCTTATTTTATTGAACTGGGTAGGATAAGCCAAATCCTTACCTGAACTTCGTCAGCTACCACGAGGAACTCTTCGCTGGGGTCAAGCTGCAAACTTCAAGAAATCGGACAAGAGTGAAAGTCAGACATGTGAACTCTTACGAACTACATACTTTTCGGAGTCATTATTGTTCTGGAACTCACCAATTCCTTCAAGCCAGTGAAGCAACTGGTTATCAACGCGCCCCTGCGCTCAATGCAGGATGGAGAGCTCATCTTTTCAAACCATCAGGTGAGACTATAAGAGGGGTCATCAAAGGTGATCTGTGGGGAGAACAGCAGGGGGTTGGGGGATTTACGCTCAACCCCACGGGTGGTTAATTCCCTTTCTCCATTTACAGAAGAATATTCCTACGGGCCAAGCAAACGAAGCTAGGTGGGCCAGTCCAGTCCGTCATCTCGGCCCTACGCGTCACATTGGTGGAGACCGCAGCTGTCCAGTTCAGACCGACGCCTCTGTGGGAGCCAGGTGAGCGTAACAGTGTGTGGGGTGGACTGTAATAAAATATATGGTAGTGTTCTAACTATTGCACAATTTTATACAATGTGTCAACTTATGTTGTTCGTTGAGACTTGGGTTAGTTGGACTCAAAGGAGTCATCTAGTTGCTCCCCTGATGATTGTATAATAAACTTGCTTTACGTACAAACATGCACTTGTTCCTTAAGTGGGGGGTGGGGCCGCTTTGGGTGGAGATGATTGGGGCTCACCCCTACACATTTGGTGACCACGAAATGGCCCTGAGCTTTCCAAGATGTTGGGGGTCTCCTGTCCGCACAACTCGGCTGCAGCACCTCTCTGCTGGGACCAGTCTTCCATACACTGTAATAAAAGAGAGGTTTGCTGGTGCCATACTGGTTAAAGACCGTCTGTTCCCCAGAGGTGTGGTGCCATGACCCAGCTTTGCAGGACAACTTGACAGACCACCAGATCGGCAAGCTTCAGGGTTCACATGAGTGCACTTTTGGGGGTAAAGCAAGAAGGGGGGAAACAGGGATAAAAGGGGGTTGTTTCTCTGATTTAAGAGGTTTGGTAAGGGTAGACTTGGAGTGTGTGAAATTAGTCGAGGTTACAAGGATTGAAAGTGTGAGTGCTTTGAAAGAGTGAGTAAATGTGTTACGTTGTACGTACAATGTATATATTTTTTATCTACTTTGATATTTTATAGGTGTGAGGTGGAATCCCAACCAGCACAACCATTGTGGGGTTTGTCCTGATGCCCTTCTGTTTGCTTGTCCGGTTAGCTGGAACACTCACCTAGAGGTGGGGTGGCATCTTATGGTATGTCCAACCGTAGATACTTTCCTGAAGTATACCTTTGGCATCTTTAATACTGTATTGACTGAGCGGGTGGGAGCCCTCGCCTTGCTTTTCTTGATTCGTCGAAGTAGTGAAGGTGAAACTTCCTGTAGTCAGGAAAAGATGGTGTTGTAGTAGAGAAGACCGTACTAGTGATGGAGAGTGAGAGCAGTGGTGTTGTACTGAAAAGCATTGTGCTCCTTCTACGCTCGAGTTAAGGAGATATTTCGGAAATATTGGCCAGCAAGTGTTTTTTGATAAGATGTTGGGCCTCATTACAACCCTGGCGTTAAGGGGTTAACGGCGCTGTAAAAGGCTGCAGCGCCGTTAAACCCTTAATGCCAGATTCCCACTTTAATGGCTGCTTTTTGCAGGCGTTAAAGTCCAAGGCGCTGAGCCGTAATTAGCGCCTTCCCCATTGAGCCCTATGGGGCAAAAATGGGAATGGGGAAGGGGCAATGGTGAATGGGGATTTACCGCCCCGCCAACCTTGGAATGGGGCGGTAAATCCGCCATCCACCATGGCAGAATCCAGCATGGACCATGGTACTAATAGCACCATGGTCCTACGCCAGGGTTGTAATGAGGCCCGTTGTCTTTTGTGTAATAGTGAGAAGTAGAATTAAAGAAAGTAGCTGAGCAAAGTGATTGCGGTGAAAGCAAGTACGGTGAGTGATTGTGGGTAACGACTAAGAAACTGGGAAGGGGGGAAGAAGGAGGTTGTTTGGGGAAAAATGTTGAGCCACAGGTTCAGCTTCTTTGTTATTTTTGGTGAAATTGGTTTGGGTAAATCGGATTGGAGTATGGAGACTCTGCTGAATCATTTGTGTCGAGCACTTCCTGGATTTAGGGCAAACATTTTGAAATATCATTGCGATTGGCTATGGGAAACTAAGGGCAAAATGCTCCATTCATAGCCTGTCGGGACCTATGATAAGGGAATATTGGAGAACCTGCATACTTTTTTAAATATGAGGCACAAGGGTTTGAAATTAGAGAAGCGGTTGAACATCTTAGAGCTCTGGAGGATGTATGAAAAAGGCAGGAAGACTCAAAGAGTTCAAGTCTCAGAGGAGGAGCCAAAAAAGGAGAGTGCGAGAATTCCTTCCGCACCACCTCCATATGAGTGCTATCCTTTATCGCCCGCATAGGGGTACACAGACCCTGCGTTTGAACATCCATTTTTTCCCCAGTGGTTGCGAGATGGACACAAGTGATGCCTCCATCAGCTGCGATGCCTATGAATTGGGATAGCGAGGAAAGTGGAAGAGAAACTCCTTTAATCGTTAGGGCTATAGAAAGACTGAGAATGGAGAGTGGAAATGCAATAACTCCCCCGACTGCTAGGTTAGCAGATAGATTAAGGGTGGAAAAACGAGAGAGAGTGAGGGCGCTGGCCAGAGCTGAACGATTAAGAATAAGGGAGAAGGAGGAGGTTAGGCCTTTTCTTGCTAGGATAGGCTGCGAAGGGTGGTAGAGACAAGAGCGGTAAAAATTAAAGAAGCTGTGAATCTTGCTGAGGTAAGAGTTAATGCTGTTATGGCGAGAGAGAAATGAAGAGCGGGAAGAAGTGAATAGACAGGGAAAGGATGTGGAGGAAAGAAGGTGGAGGCATGGATAAGTTCTTGTCAGCTTGGATAAATCGGTTATCAAGGAGGTCAATGTGGACTTGGAGAACAGGAATGTTGTAATGGGTACAGGAATTGAGCTGGGAGGAAGGGAGCCGGCACCCTATGGTAGTGACCCCCCTCGATTGTTCACCCCCTCGGTTGGAATCTAAAAGTGATGGCCCTTCCCTGGCCACCTGAAAAACAAGCACACGATACTAGTTGCAAGCGCACCCTCAGGTTTCTCACATACCCCTCCCCAAGAACACTGGCTTCCCATTGTAGAGGTGGTTTTAGAACTGCTCTTCTGGGAATTTGAAGTTAGAGACCACTTCCAAGTGTCAGTGTCGCGACAGGGGGTGGGATGGGCGATAAATTGGGTACCTAAGGGTGAACTTTTTGTACTAGAGAGGAGAATCCGGTAAAGTCCAATGATTACTTCTTCTGGAAGACCAGGTATTACTGCTACCGGGATGATGTTACAAGTGTCTCAAATTTGAATAGGAACAGGTATCCATGAACACATGTGATTCAGACTGTTTTTTACTTGTTTGACACTATCAATGGGGATTAGATCTGACCGTACTTCAGTTTGTTTACTCCCTGAGTCTATAAGGACCTGCACTGAGATCCCATTCACCATAGCAGGTTCATGAGCTGAAGTGGTAGGGATATCACAGTAGAAGGCACTCATAGTCTCAACATTTTCTTCTGGTTCTTCCCACTCCTCATCTATTAGGCACCCAAGCTCCATTGGCTCTTATTTCTGATTCCGGGGACAGTTTCTAGCCAAATGCCTGGATCCTTACAGGAGAAGCAAATGGGTTGTAGGTCTACTGAGCTTGCTTTCCTCTCCTTTGATCTCTTCCTGGCTCTTGAATTCTGATCTTTTGTCTGGTCTCTCTCGAATATAGGTTTCTCTTTGTTTTAGTTTTGTCCTGTTGCCTCTCTAAGAACAGTGAGCAAGGGGTCCACGTCTGGATCGCCCTGGTAACTTAGTGTGAGACCCCTTAGGGCGATCCAGACGTGGACCCTTTTCTCACTGTTCTTAGACAGGCACAGCTTCACCTCACTGATGATGCCCAACAAGGCTGAAACACGTGTATGGGGTTGCTGTTGGTACTCTTGTTCAGAGGAGAATTGCCTAGTATTTTGGTGCTGGACTGCCCCTGGGCAGGACAAAGACTGATTTGCAGGGAAATGCCTTCTCTGTGAAAGGGACAGTGAGCTAAAGACTTGGTAGAGTCTCTGCCAGGGATTATTCACCTAAGAACAGGTGATTGGGCTGTGTTCATGCTGGTAGAGAGATTCCCAGACCCCCCCCCTGTTTTGCACCATTTAATGTAGTATCATTGCTGCACACATTAATTGATAGCACCAGAGTTATTTAAAATTGAAAACACCCACAAGTTGCTTCTCAACCGGCCACTCACTGGCAGACTTCAAGGCGCACTTGTCAGACCCAGTGGTGCCCAATGGCGTAGCACAACATTTGGCATCTCCCCTGTGAGCCATGCTGTGGGGGCCCGCCCCCAAGCTCTTTAACAAAGCACAGCGCACGCCACGCCACACCCCAGGACGGTCTGGACCACCACCTGTGCGGAATGTCCATGATGATTATTCTGCTGCAAGGGCATGCACTACTGCAAGTGAAAGAAGTAAATACACTTTTCAATCAAAGCTTAAATCTTTAACGTAACATAGAGAGAAGGGGGTGGTGCCTGGTCCACAAATATACCAGCCACCAGTGGGGGCTGGTGAGTTGTTTTTTTGGAGGGTGTAAATATTTGCCACAAGTATGTGATTACGACTTAGCATAGTGAGAGAGCCCAAACTAACAAAAATGGGTTGGCGGAAGGCGTCTGGGGGGATTCTTCTGCCACCCCATAGTAAAGGTTTTGAATAATGGGCTAAAAAGGTGCATTACAAAGCACACTTTCTGGGAATATTTGGGTAAAAGGCCAACAATCGGTTTTGTAGGGTGTAGGGTAAATCATGACAAAAAATACAATAGATGCAAGTCAACAAAAGTGCACAGGGCATTTCCCAATGCTTTATTATGCCGGTCCCTGCAATATATGGCAGTATAAAAATATTTGTATGCTGGCTGTGCTCATACATTTCCATGCTGGCTCCACCAACATATGCTAGTATTCCCATATAAAACCACACTTATGTTTGCTTTAAGATGTTTTTCTATAGTATCATTACTGGCACTGGGCACAAAACTGGTTCTGCCAATATATGCCAGTACTCCTATGTAAGTACATGCTCCCGTTGGTTTGGCCATTAAAAGTGACATGTCACAATAGGAAAACCTGTCAAAACTGGTTCCAATGTAAGCCAGTCTAGACCCATAAGAACACTCATCTTGCTAGATTCATCATAGACGCTCAGTTAATAAAAAGTCATGCTATAGTGAAGAATACACAGGTCGCCACGCCAAAACATCAGTCTAGCGAGGTAACACTAATTATCATGCTTGCTTTTTTAAAGATGCAGAGTAATAAATGTCATCCCACAGTAAGCAATGGCTAGACTGACTGCACCAAATGACAGTCTAGGCAGGGAATGGCACACATGTACTTGCCTTTGCCCAAAAATACCAGTAAAACATGCCAAGTCAGTTAAGGATGTGGTAAAAATGCTCAGTGATCCCCAGTCTCCCAGGGCCTTACACACATATGCATCCCCTTTCACCCACTGGTCACTCACACATACATCTCCTCTAGCACTCGCTCACAATGGATTCACCACACAGTCACACACCGAACCCCACGCAGAACATTCAAACACACACTACCATATGTATGCTCATTCACCCACCAGTCACTCAAACCTTCACTTACATGCACTCATTGCATTCTCTACACAGGCGCACACCCACCCAGAACATTCAAAAACCCACCATTACATTCGTACTCATTCACCCACCAGTCATTCAATCATGCACCTTTTCTTACCTCCAACCATTGCATTTTCTACACAGGCGCTGCACACACCCACCCACCCAGAACATTCAGTAACACACATCACATCATGTCTCATTCACCCACCAGTCACTCACACCTTCTCTTACATCCACTCATTGCTTACTCTACAAAGGTACACAGCTACCCACTCAGAACATTCAAACACACACATCACATCCCATCACTTATAATTCAAGCACCAGTCACTCACATCTTCTCTTACATCCACTCATTGCATTCTATACACAGGCACACAGGCTACCAACCCACTGATCCAGAACATTCAAAAACACACATCACATGACTTCTCATTTACCCACCAGTCACTCACACCTTCTCTTACATCCACTCATTACATTGTGCCTCATTACGAGTCAGCCAGTCCGGAAAGAACGGTGGTGGTAAATTCACAACCACCGTTCTTTCCGGACCAGCTGATTAAGAGTCATGCTGGCGGGAGGTGTCACTCCCGCTTGGTCTGACGTGGTGGGTTTAACACCACCCGCCTGCAGGCGGACATGGAAACACCCGCACCATTACAGCATGGTGCCGGTGTTTCCACTTCCCCATTCCCATGGAGTCCTATGGGACTCCATGGGAATGGGGATTAACAGAATTCGGCCTCCGGAATTACCGTGTCACAAGGGTTGTAATGCCCTGGTGATTCCGGCAATCACGGAGGCAGAATGGTAATACGAGTCCGGAGGTAACCTGCTGGAATTTGCAGCACGGTTACCGCCGGACTTGTAATGAGGCCCAATGTCTACACAGGCACACACCCACCCACCCAGAACATTCAAAAACACACATCACATCTCATTCACCCACCATTCACATGCATACATCTGACATGCACTTCACACATGCGAAACACACATCATGTTATGATATATGATAGTTTATTTGTATAGCGCCTATACACAATGTATTTCAAAACGCTTATGTTACCAGAAAAAAGCATTTGTACCTTTTTCTTGCAGCTTCCTCCATCCTTCCAGGCCCCCTCAGCTTCTCCGTGCTGCTTACAAACAGGAACCAGGAAGCTGTGAGAGCTTCTTGGTTCCTGTATGTGAGCTGCAGTGAAGCCGAGGGAGAAGGGGTTGGAGCTGAACGTGGCATGTGACATGTCACCCCTACTGAGTGCTTCCCCGGCGCAGCCTTCACCCTGATGGGTGAGGACTGGGCCGGACACCCACCAGACCTGTTTTTTAAATCTTTTTTATTGGGGTCAAAAAAGGAGTCCCAGGAGTTGCAACTGTGGCCCGAACTGCAACACCTGGCAACCCCATAGGACGTCCCTGGTTCCCTCCCCACAAGCTTAGGTCCTTTTTGGTCTTTACACAAAAAGTTCTCCTTGTTAGGATGTACCTTTCCACAATTCTTTTTGGGCCTCTGAAGTTTTCTCTTCCACAAGCTTAGGACCCTTTTGGTCTTTAAACAATAGGTTCTCCTGGTTAGGATGTACCTTTCAATGTATAGTTCTCTTTCATGGAGTAGTATCAGAGACTTTCGAGAACACCATGCTCTTTCTTCCTCCCAGGCGTGACCACTCTGACTTCTAGCCACTCTCCTTATCATACCTCTCAACCATTTGTGCTGCAAAAGCGGGTGAAATCATCTGATTTTGTGTTGGCCGGGTGAGACGCCCATTGGAATGAATGGGCATGCAGGAGGCTTGGTGGGTGATTCAGCCCTTTACAAGGCGGGTGACTCCCGCCAAAAGCGTGTGAGTTGAGAGCTATGCCTTATTTTCTGCACCTTTCTTCTGGCACCTTTTCCCTTCTATGCCTCTTTCACTTTGTTCTTTTCCACTTCACCTTGCTTCTTGCACACCTTCTTTTCTGTCGTGCACACTTGCGCCATCTTGTCACCTTGCTGTGCGTTATGCACACTTCTCTTTACCGTTTCATGCACTCTTGCATCTTCATTTCCCATTCCTGTGCTTTTTGCACACTGTTTTGGGTCGCTTGCACCCTTTTCCCCCCATCTTCCGGTTGCTTGCACCCTCTCTTTGCTTTCTATTATTTTTCTTTCTGTTTCCTTCTGTCTTTAACATTTTGAGTGGCTTGCCCTCTTTTACTCGCTGTCGAGTCATTTGCACCCATTCTTTGCTTTGGTTCACTTTCTTTCTATCTCTTTGGTTTTGTGCCGCTAGCACACTTTCTCTTCTCTCGCTCTCAATTGTCATGCCACTTGCCTGCTTCCATTGCTTCTGCTCCCACTCCAGCAACCCACACGATACTCATAGCTCTCAACTCACACGCTTTTGGCGGATGTCACCCGCCTTGTAAACAGCTGACTCACCCGCCAAGCCTCCTGCACGCCCATTCATTTCAATGGGCCTCTCACCCACCAAAAATAAAATCGGGTGTTTTCACCCGCCTTTGCGACACAAATGGTTGAGAGCTATGCAATACTGCGTTTTGCTCTAATTAGTGAAACTCACCAAAGTAGGGCGGCGCTGGCGAGCAGTTCTCCAGGGTCTTGAATTGAGGTCAGGATCTTACCACATGCCACTTAGACACCTGTGGAATGGGTACACATCCCAGGGGTACGAGCACTGGCCTGGACACAGTGAACAGCCTGCAATTCTTCCTGCTCCGGCTCCTTGGATGCATGGCTCCCTCGCCATGCTGCAGCCCCTCTGACACACCGGGCCAGCGTCTATGTCCCGCACTCCACTGGATCTTCCGTGCTCCTCTCTCTGCAGCCTTCTGCTCCTTGGCCTCCACATTCCATCCAGCAACCCCAGCTCGCTCATTGCTTCTGGCAGACCCACACCTTTTATAATGTATTGGAGAGTCAAGTGGTGTCGGGTGTGCACAGTTATAGTAAAATGCCTGACCTTGCTTGACTCTATTTGTGAAACAGCTGAATGGTGCTATGTAGTAGGTCTCTCTTTGCCTGTCCGCGTTGTTCCTATGGGTAATCTTAATTGCTCTCAATCGCATCTTCATCGTCCCAGTACTTATTAGAAATGGGGAGGGTGAGATTGGAAATACCCTAGACAGACTGAGGGAGTTTGAGTTTGTCTCATCCTCTTTTCAGTTCCAGATGTGGTGGCTTGTTGGGCCTATTTAGGTGAGTGAGTGATGCTAAGCCCCTTTGTTTATTGGAAGGTGATAACTGGGAGGAAAAGGGTGGGTACCCAGCATATCCTCTGGGTTTTGAGGAAGGAGAGACAATGTTAGTGGTAAGAGTTGTGAGCGGGTTTGGTCTCCCTAGCCATCCAAGATATTCTATCTTCCCTTTTCGTCAGGGAAGGTCAAGGGCCTGGGTTGACTATAGCAGATATGGTAAATGGGCCAAGAAATCTGGGTTGTAATTTACGGGGGCCAAGTAGTTTGATGTTGCGTGTGGATAGCCAAACCCGGTCTCCTTGTTTATACAGAAGGCCATCATGTCTTTTTGTCGGCATAGGTCTTATAGGCCTGTTTTGCAACCTGAACGTTCTTTTGTATCTGGGACAAAATGTGTTGGGCATGGGAATAATGTCCTACCAATGTGGGCAAGTTTACCTAAGGGGAGTTAGCGGCTGTGGGCAAAACCCTTGGATGGAGACCGTATATACCATAAAACGGGGTATACTTTGTGGAACTATGCACTGTATTATTATAGGCAAGTTCTGCCAGCCAGACATATTGTACCCACAACGTCTCTGCACTGGTGGTTTAGCAACGTAAATATTGTTCTAACCCTTGGTTCACTTTCTCGGTCTGGCTGTCGGTTTCAGGGTGGTAACTAGAGGATAAACTCACCTCCATGTGACTCAATCGACAAAAGGCCCACCAGAAATGGGAGGTAATGACCCGAGTGGGTAACCCATGCAGTCGTACTATATTCTGTAGTAATAGCTCTGCCAGTTCACCAGCTGTGGGAAGCCCTTTACAAGGGATGAAGTGACTCATTTTTGTGAGTGAATCAACCACAACTAGGATCGAGGTGTAATCCTGAACGGGCGGCAGGTCCACAATTAGATCCATGGTAACAGTATGCCAAGGCGTTGGCGGAGTGGGCAAAGGTTGTAGTAACCCAGCGTGTTTCTGATGACTTGCCTTTTGTCGCCCACAAGTGTCACATTCGGATACGTAGATCCTGACATCTCTGTTCATGGTGGGCCACCAGTAATTTCGTGCTACATTATGTTGGGTTTTGGCTATTCCTGGATGGCCCACTGTCAGGGCATCATAGCACCTTTGCATTACTTCTATTTTCAACGTAAAGTTGTGGGTAGATACAGAGCCTTGGCATGTTATGGAAGTCCGTTTACCAATGAGTGCTGCGACCCTCGAGTGCACCAATCTTGTAGTTCCTGAGTTGACATGGCCTTGAGTACATCCTCAAATATATTGGGTCTGCCCACTACTCCTACAATGCGTGAGTTGGGCACAATCGGCCGAGGCTCTGTTTCCCCCTTGGTATCACCCTCTGGATATCTTGACAATATATCAGCCTTTTTATTATCTGTGCCAGGCCGGTAGGTAATGAGAAAAATCGAAATCAGCAAAGAACAATGCCCAAAGTAGTTGACGAGGACTAAGAGTTTTTGCTGTCTTTATGAACTGCAGATTTCGATGGTCAGTGATCACCGTCACAGTATGACGCGCTCCCTGGAGGTAGTGTCGCCATTCTTCAAATGCCACCTTTACTGCCAACAGTTCCCTGTCGGCTATAGTATAATTGGTCTCTGCTGGGAGTAGCTTTCGGGAATAGTAAGCCACTGGATGTAATAGTCCCGTCCGCGGGTCTCGCTGTGACAATATTGCTCCAAGGGCGTAGCCGGAAGCATCCGTCTCCACTATAAATTGTAGAGTTTGGTCTGGATGCTTTAATACAGGTGCTGATGTAAATGCCCGTTTCAACTGTTGAAAGCCTTGTTCTGCAGTTTCACCCCATTGATAGTTTTCTCTTCTTGAGTAAGGCTGTAATAGGTGTCACCAGCTCTGAAAGGTTTTTAATGAAGCGCCGGTAGAAGTTTGCAAATCCTAAAAAGGCTTGCACTTCTTTAACCAAACTGGGGGCTAGCCAATCTAGAACTGCCTGGACCTTTCGTTGATCCATTTGCACCCCAGCAGGTGTTAAAAAGTATCCTAAAAACTCCACCGTAGTGCGGTGTAACTCACATTTATCCATTTTGGCAAACAGACGATGCTCTCTCAATCTTTGAAGTACTGCTTTAACGTGTTTCACATGCTCCTGCAGGTTTTTAGAATAAATTAGTATATCTTCTATATACATCTAGATGCCTGTGCAGCACTTCATCTAAGAAGTGCTGAAAGGCCGCTGGAGCAATACATAAACAAAATAGCATGACCTGATACTCATATAGGCCGAATTTGGTTTGAAATGCCGTTTTCCACTTGTCTCCAGCGCGTACTCTGACCAGGTGGTATGCCCCTCGCAAGTCTAGTTTGGTGTAAATTGTTGCACTATGTACCTGATCCAAGAGCACTGGGATTAGGGGCAATGAATATCGTTTTTTTATTGTTATTCAGTTGACACCACAGTAATCAATACACGTCCTCAAGTCCCCGGTCTTCGGTATGAAGAAGAGGAGTGACGAGATGTGCGAGTTTGAGTGTCTAATGAATCCGTTTTGCAGGTTAGTATCTATGTACTTTAGGTGCTCTGTCTCAGCTTTGGTAAGGGCAGCACAGCCCCTGGTTCCAGGTCGATGCGACAATCGAACGGCCTGTGGGGCGGCAAGGTCTCTGCGGCCTGTTTGCTGAATACATCTTTATACTCTTGATATTCTGGTGGTAGGGTACTCAAGTCGGTACTTTCCACTATTGTGATACACAAACCCACCATAGGCTCCTGTTTTCGCAACAGACCCTGTTCCAGGGTGACCCAGTATGCTAGACATTTCAAAGAGGTTAAGGATACATTACCTTCCGACCAGACCTCTTGCGGATTATGCTTGTAAAACCATGGAAGGCCTAAAATGATACCGAATTGAGGTGCCGCTCTCAGGTCTAACTGGATTTCCTCCATATGATTTTGTTGATAACGTAACGTCAGGACCTGTGTACAATGCGTAATAGGTCTGGAATTCAATGCTGTGCCATCGACCCCCCCTTACAGCTTCTGGGGTTATTTTGTGACACAAGGGTACTCCCAGTTTACTGGCATAGTCTATGTCAATGAAGTTACCCGTAGCCCCGGAATCTAAGAGGAGGGTAACACAAACCTCCTGACCATGAAATCCTAGAGTCCCTGTCAAAGTGACATGCAGAGGATATTTAACATACCCAACGGCTGGGGTAACTTGCTTCACTTGGCTAGACTGCACTACCCCTACAACTGCCGAGCCGAGGTGTTTCCCTGTGACTTGGGCTTATTAGGGTACTCTTTTTCAAAGTGTCCTGTGGTAACGCAGTACAAGCAAAGCCCTTCCTTGCACAAGCGCTCTTCCTTCTTTTGAGAGTGGTTCTCGGGTGGATCCAATCTGCATGGGTTCGTCAGCAACCCCCTTATCAGGAGTGCCAGCGAGATGGGAAACACTGAACTGATCGAGTCTTGCTATTGATCTCGATTCCCCTCGCCTCTTGTCTCCACAACGTTCTACTTGACAATGGTCTAGACGTAATGCCAGATCCATCATGGCTGGGCAATCTTGGGGTTGGGGATCTACCTGGGCGATAAGATCCTTTAACTCATCCCACAGACCTTGGTAAAAGAGGAACATTTGTTTCTCACAGGGCTACTCTGCCTCTGCCACCAACCGATTAAAGTGAGTGACATGTCACCAATTCTTTGTTAACCTTACGCAAGGTTAATAACTCCTGATCCTTGCACATGGCTGCTGCCCTACAATCAAAGATTTTTCCAAACTCTGACTGAAACTCGTCTCAGTCATACAACACCCCATCATCCCTCTGCACCAAATGGTTTGCCCAGACCGCCGCATCCCCGGTAAGATAGGAATCACAAATGCTGTTCTGGCATGGGTGGCCCTAAAGGCTGCTGGTTTTGTTAACAAATTAAGTTTACACTGGGTTAAGAATGTCTGGTATTTCTGGGGATGCCCAGAGTACCTTTCTGGCGTGGCCAAGGACACCACAGGTTCTGGTGTAGCATGAACCTGGACTGACGAGGGCCCCATAGTTCCGCCCGGAAGAGGGGACGCTTGAGCAGTTAAGCTACGCACTTGGGTTGCTAGTACCGCATAGTCTTGCCTGGTAGCAGCAAGCTCGGCCTGTAAGTCTTGTAAGACTTTTGTAAGCTCCTCCATGGTTAGCTCGTACCACTCGGGGGCCTGTTATACTTGGGCTTGTGCTTCTGTCACAGCATTGGCTTCCAGGCTTAGGAGGAGTGGCACGAACCAACTGCCCCCATCCTAGGTCTGGGTGCCTGCAAGACAATGCTTACACAAGCTTCCGAGACTCCAGCGGGGAAAGAGGGTTAGGGACTCGTTGGTTGGATGGGTATAGGCTTGCAGGATCACACGTAAGAGTGTTAGGAGAGGGGAAGTGGGTAGGGAAGGGAAAACACAGGAAGACACAATATGAATACAGTTTTTACATACAAAGCATGTCCAACAAACACTATTAGGCTTAAAAGCCAGAAAGAGACTTATCTCTGAGGTGAGTGCTGGCCTCCTTCCTGCGCACTCTCAGGTGCAGTATCTGGAGCAGTATCAGTGCTGCAAAGAGAGTGAGAGTTACTGATCTGTGTGTTTCTTCACACACATGGGTTAAGATACAGGCTCTGGTCATGCAATTGGGTTAGTTGCACCCTTCCATGGATGCTACGGGCCCTTAGTCTGTCCCGGTGTTAATGCGCATGCAATAACGAGATTAAACCATGCACACATGGATCTGCACACATGGATCTAAAGCCACACGTGGCTCCACGCTGTATTTCGTGCTGTTCACTGGGGGTTGCCATGGCCGGCGCTGCCCGCCACCTGGGGCAAGTGTTTTGTGCGGTCGGTCGCACGTGACAAGTTGCGACTGTATCAAGAGCCACACAAGACTAATCGCGTCTGCACAGTAAGCCGCGATATGTGGCTAATTAGCATGCAAGTATATGCTCTACTCGAGCGCTGAATGCACAAACTGAGTTCTGCGTATGAATCGGGTTCGCCACCCAAAGCGCTATTCCAGAGGCGCTATAGACTTAGCTTTGTAGGAGCAGGGGGACCTGGAACCCTGGTTAATGCCCCCTGTGTGTCCCTTGCTGCCGACTATCAATCTGCCTTTCTTCCGCTGCGCCGCAGTGTTATGCTGCTTTTCCCCATGCAGTGTTGGCACCACAGGGCAGACGGTACTTAGCTTTTGCAGGCGAGGGGCCTGTGTAGAGGTTCTTTGGGGCGTGACCCCTCGTGCTGATCCCCATGCTCGGAGCTCTCTGGAACATGTCCTCTCAGGTTGAGCGTCTAAGCACAAGCCCCGTGCTTTTAGACGCACGTGTGCGTGTGGGTGTGCCTCGCTCAACGAGGGCTTGAGAAAGTAGTTATTGGCCCGGGGATGCCTGGGAAATGTAGTCTGTAGGCTGTTCATTCTGCAATGAGGACACAGAAGCCTTTTATAAGGCTGGATTCTTTTGTTTTTAGTTAGGTTGTTTCTGTTGTGGATGAACACTAGTCTGTGTGCCCTAACAGAGTCCTGTACACAGAGGCCCAAGCTCTCCCTCATGACATACAATGATAAAAAATTACCACAAGTGATACAAAAGTAACCAAAAGTAGTAGCACAGTGACATGACAAAGGGAAACAATGTTTCCCAGTACCGACAGCCTGAAGGACATGTCAGTTTCCCCATGACATATGAGCAAAAGCCAGTGCAGTGAAGATTAAGGTTTCACTGCACTGGAAAAAGTACAGGTCAGATTAAAAAATAAAAGCAAACAGTTTGGGGGTTCCACAAAGATGTAAGGAAAGGTGCCGTAAATAGAAATCTTTCCTAACAGCCCATCAGTCTGTACCAGTACCAGCTGTGGCGGTTGCTGTACAAACCGGCGCGGTGCCCAGCCACCCAACTCCTCTGAGGAACAGCCACCCAGGGGACATGAGCGCCTGTCTTTACTCCCTGTTCCTCCTCAGCGCTGTTGGGCTTACCAATGTGTGGGGGCCTGAACATTCAGGCCTCAGCACGTCACAGCTGCTGGCAGTGCACCTGTCCCCATCTTCTCAAGGAAGCCGGCGCTGAGGCTTCCTCCAGTGCTCTACAGCTGCCTCACCAGTGGCCCCCAGGGGCTAATCCAGTAGCAGCCAAGACCCAGGTGGGTATGCCACCCCCAGGCTGGTGCTGCAGCCCCTGTACTGTTCTGCCATCCTCACTGATGCCCAGGTCCCGCAGGGGGAGCCCAGGCCGACCTTCAAGCTTCTACAGGGTCCAAACTCAGCCGCTGTATTTTCTCTCCTCCGGCACCCAGCAGATGCAGCTTCACACTGGGGGAGAGGAGCGGTCCTGCTTCACCCGCCAATTCACAGCAAGGCTGTATTCGTGTCACCCCAAAGTTGAGTGGTAGGCACCCAACCCCCTCACACCAGATCATCCAGTCGGGGCTCCCGGCATCGGGCTCGAGCACAGCACTGCCTCCTCCTACTCCTTCACAGCACCCTCTGAGCTCAGAGAAGTGTGGCCATCTTAGCCATGAGCTTGCAAGCACCCCCCCACAAAGCCTTTCTTGACCAGTCTATACTATCACCCCCCCAAACTAGCACTGCCCTTCTGGGCCCCCTTTCCTGACTAGCCTGGTGAGTTTAGCACCCCTCCCGCGCCTGGTAATCCCATGGTCCTCGTACTTAGCTGGTGGTCCACCCCCGGCACTTGCCCCCCTGGTTGCCCCCCAATACTTGCCTAGCCCCTGGACCCTTCTTCCTTTCCCCCTGCCTTTATACCCACTCGCCTGACCTTTCACTTCCCCCTTCCACCACACCCCTCTGCACTTCTTTTTACTGCACTTGCACAATCCGAATGTCCCAAGGCATAGTAGGACTGTTATTGTTGTTTATCTCCCCTGTTCCCCTCTCCCCTTTTGTCTTGTGGCACATGGAAACACATGTTTGCTGTATAGTGCGCCTTATAAATGTTTAATAAATAAATATAGTAAGGCTGTTAGAAACATCCAAGTTGGGTAATAAGTGCATATTAGTTTTTTGAGACTATGCTACCTGTTACCCTTAAGTCTTTCCCCTACGGAACAATACTTCACAGCAGATCTTGAAACATTTACTTTCATTTTTTTTCTCAAACTGGATTTCCAAAAGAGATTCTGACTGATCAAGGGTTTACTTTTAGGAGTAAACTCAAGGCCGAGTTAAAAGATATCCTACAGATTAAAATTCTGCAAACTTCCATTTATCAACCGCAGACTGATGGACTGGTTGAAAGATTTAACCAAAGTCTGAAACACATCTTGAAGAAATTAGTCGAGGCATATGGGAATAATTGGGTTATTATGATAGCCTGGGCACTATTTGATATTAGGAAAACTCTTCAGTCATCTACCAGAGTTTCTCCCGTTGAACTATTATATGGAAGGGAACCCAGGGATGTGTTGGAATTGTTACGTGAGGCCTGGGAAGAAAAGGAAAGGGATACTATTCCATTGACGCAAATTGCCCAAAGATTGCCTGCAGTTAGGAATATGGTTGTCATGACCCTTGCCCCTGGCCCTCACTGGCAAGTCACCCTTCCAGTTAGGGCCAGGTCAATGGTCTTAAAACCTCATCCAAGACTCTCTTGGAGTCAGTCCTGGTGCCTTTGGCGCCAGGCTCATAACGATCATGAAGACCAACATTAGAATGGGACAATTTACTTTGGACTATTTAACTTGGGGGGGGGGGTGTTCAGCCAACATGGAGGCACACACGTAGCTCAGTTACAACATTTTGAGCTTTGAGCTATGAGGTCTAGTCTTTTGGGTGTGGCAGGCCTGGGACTACTTTACCTGGAATACTTCACCTGAGACTATTTAAACCACACCCAAACAGCAGAACATGCTTTGCGTTATTCTGCTGTGGGCAGCGTAACGCTCACCGTGTCCAGTTCTTTGATGCCAGCTTACCTGAAACCACAAACCTGCAGAGAGAGAAAGAACACTACGAAACTTACCTGGAACAGTATCCTGTCTTCAATCCACCTCTGGCTTCAGTTCCACTCACCTGAAGTCCCATAATCCCCTAAGTACTGGGACGAAGAAGAGGGCTGAAAAGGTACACGGTAACACGAGTAGTCAGCTCATTGATGCAGACGACACACACCCGAGGGAGACACAGAGGCTTAAAAGTCCCCTCAGGTTCAGGCCATAGAGTTACTGTTGTTCGAGAAGAGCAGAGGAAGCAAGAAGCAGTGTGGTTCATGTTGGCAACCCAGGCAGAAGCTGGAGGAGAGAGAAGACGCCTGGACCACTGTTTCGCAGATATCAGCTGCCGGTTCAAAGAGGGTTTGTGTCTCCAGAAATCCAAAGTGCAGAGGTTGTGCAGCAGGAAGCGTGCTGGAGGAAAACATACCCCTTCTGACCTGTTCTGCAGAGGCTGCGCCATGGGAAGCTTGCAGGAGGCGGTCTCAGGTGGCTGGTGTGTACCTGAGGGCTTCCAGTGGCTCATGTGCACCACATGGCCTTAGGAGCAAGAGTAGCTCCAATTGTAGGTGGTGTGGGCAAAGACTTAGAAGCCGTTTGCTGGGTCGTGAGGAGCCACAGCAGCAGAAGTCTTGCAAGCAGCCATGGGAATGGAGCAGCCCAAGTTACCTGGTGAGTTCACAAATTGGTAGTGACCCACGAGCGCGCCGTACCCGCTCACGTGTCAGAAGCAGGCGTTCAGCGAGTGAGCAACGCTCGTGCAGAAGTAGTTCAGAGAATCATTTTGAATGCTGAAATATTGCAAAGCAGCAGAAGCAGCACTCGCATATGAGTGAAAGTGATTCCCAAGTTTATTTTGAATACCACACTAGGGAAAGGCAGCAAAAACCTATTAAAACAAAACCAAAGTACTTTAATTTTAAAAGTGCAAGTCTGTGGAAAACCCAGCAACCCGAAGGGGCAACTTGGTTGAGAGTTAATACCTGCAAGAATTACCCAAACCAAGAGAGACTAAGACCAAAGTAAATACAAGGTAGCAAATATTGCCAACAGAAGAAGGGAACTAATGCAAGGTCTATAAGCTCTGAAACGTGGTGCCCATACTTTGTACAACCTATACTAAACATTTGGATAAACACACATTGTCGAAACCAAGGGAGAAACAGAAAGAGCACCTATCCCTGTCAGTCTTTGGTTACAAGAGTAAACAAGAGGAAACAAGAGTGGCAAAAAGGCTGCCCTTCTGGGAAAAGATATCCAGAAGGAGAGGAGCATCATTTGCAGAGGAGTATTAAAGAGCACCAATGTGTACTTTGTTTTCCCTGAAGAGTTGTTGAAAGTTGTGTTGAATGTTTTGAAGCTTGAAGCTGCAATTTGTTGAATATTATGAAGATGTTGTGGATTTCTTATCAGTTGACCTTGACCACAAAAGCACTTGTTGCGAAACGCTGTTCGGGCAGGGGAGTATACCTGGATGGCAAAACGTTTGGACGAGTAGGCCTGGCATGGGAGTAAACCAGGTGGAAGTTGAAGAAGTGCTAAAATGTGGTCCTGACAGAGACAATGTATGTGGTTTGTGCTACTGAAGGATAAGCTGTGTAAAGTGTTTACAAAGGAGCTTTATTTCCTTAGATGTTTCAATTGTGGCAATTCTTCCTGAGCAAGACAATTATTATTGCTATTGATGAACTGAGAACGTGTTCAAGGAAGAGGAAGAGCCTTCTATTTAATGAGTTGGAACTCTCTGTTGACAAGTTGAAGTTGCACCAAACTGAGTTGGAACTTTCTGTTGAGCAGTCGAAGTTGGATCGAACTGTGTTTGAACATTGTTGCAAAGCAGGGTGTCCTTGTGTTCTTTTCTTGAACTGTGAAGCAAAATCACATTTAAACTTGGGGAAGGGAAATTCGCCCAGGATATAAAGAGAGACTGTGGTTACATTAGGAATTCTTTCGCTTTCAACGCGATCGGTTCTGCGTGGGAGCTCTACGCATAAAGGAATGTTGGAGACAACTATTGAAAATACTGATACGAGAGGACAACCAATTTAAAGCAGTTGATGGTATATTCACTAAAGCATGGCCCTGACGAAGGTCGTAGACCGAAATGCATTGGTATATGTGCTTATTGATAAAACAAACTTATGCTTTTCAAAGTTGCCTCACTATATGAAAATTTAACTGGTGATACTAAATTAAGGTATGTGAATAAAACATTTCTCGTTGAAGAATTTACTACAATTATTTGAGATTTTGGAACTGACATAGAATACTGGATTGTATACTCAGTAGGATATTGCAACCCTGCCAAGGGTCAACTGAGAGCTCTAGACTTTAGTAAGGAAATACTACCTTACTTTTCTTCTTTATTGTCTATTAAAATCCGTATGCCACAGGATCTTTTTCGGACTGGAAGCTCCAGGTTAAAATATTTATAAATATTACAGAACAAGTAATATATCGACATTATGAGAGAAAAATCCCCAGTAGTGCCCGCCGAAACTCTGTACATTAGGAATTCAATCATTATTGTTTTGAACTGTCATGTATTTCCCTGTTTATTGATTTTATGTATAGTGTGAGGGCCAGATATCCTTTGTTAGTGTTTCCTTTCATTTATTTTTGGCAGGGAAATCCTTGTCAGGTTAGGGATAATGAGGCGTTCATCCAACCTTTGAATATAATAAAATGGCATTTGTGGAGAAACCTTCACAGAGTTGTCAGCCTCACATTTCTGACCACTCACGGTACCCATAGAACTATCATAGAGGAAGGATGCAGATTAGCCGAATCACAGAATGTACTAGTGCTCAAGCATGGATACAGGGGATGGCTTGAAAGCAACGAAGAAGGAAGCCATAATTTTGCATAGAGAGGATACTGATACCATGAATATGTATCCAACCAGTCAGACATTGGGATTACAAGAGGACCATGGTTATCAAGTGTGTTTCCATGAGGGAGCCTAAAAACAAGTGGCTTTGTGATGTGCAATATACCAGTGGCAACTATTATGATCTATGGACCAACGGTATAGCCAAACCATGAGTGAGCTCTTTTGAAGAGCATACGCTGAAAACTAAATCACTTTTAGGAAATGGCAATTTTGGAATATTTAGGCACCAACATGTTTGACAGGCACTTTGAGATTAAATCAATTGCCCAGCATCAGACACTTTTGTTAAGTGGGGAGGTAGGGATATGAGCTCAGTCTGCAACTTAGACACTGAATCATGTGTTTCCCCTTCGTATCTCAGAGCAAGGTGCAGTTACGTCTGAAGGTTTGACTTTCATGAACTAAAAATAATATACCCTGCTTTGCAGACCTGAACGTATACAAATCACACGAGAAACCGACATGACAATATTTAAAAACAAATCTGTATAAAACATGTTAGGCAAAAGGAAAATGATTGTAGCTTTATATCATATTATATTCTACATCATAAATTAAGCACCAGAATACTAATTTTTTGTGAGCCTGAAATCATCTGGCTTTCGCTACTATATTTTAAATATTGAAATACACCCAGCAAAAGAAAGAACGATAGGGTCACCTGCTTATAGTCATGTTTGACACACATCTGCAGATTGTTATTCATGATGGGAAGAAGAGCATGAGAAAAAGTAGAAAAAAGGGAAGCATTCCTTATGTCTAATAAGCAGCCCTGAAAACAAGCTGGCCAGAGAACCAGGCATGTACCATTTTATCGGCTCTCTGCTGTCTAGGACCCCCTCCACTAAAACTGCCTATTTGAACAGAAAGACCAGGAAATTGACTAAAGCCACCAAAATGTGAGAAGGCATCCCTTTTCACAAGAGACAGCACATTGCTATGATATGATATGGCATTTATAACGTGTCTGTACATACGTTTTTCTAGGTGCGACAAGACAAGTGTGGTCTGGGGGGGAAGAGAGGGAGGACAAAACCACAATCTTACTAGGCCTTGTGTCATTCAGTTTGCGCAAGTGCAGGGAAGTGGAGAAGTGCAGAGGGTGAGATAAGATGATCTGTTCATAATCCCAATATCGTTAGTGGCAGATCCGGGATATGAGCCATGTCACTTTGGCTCCACTCTCCCGATGAACACATTATGCTGGAATTTGGCTACCTAATGAACTCTCCTGATCAACACATCATGCTCTGTTCATTGGGGATGGCTGCCCAGTTTTTACAACACTCGTATGGAGGTACCAATATCTAGATATGCAAAATGCTAATGCTATGTTGGTTTTTATAACTCATGTTTGTTTGTAGCACAGTAGGTGTTACTATCAGTAAACATTTGCATACTCAAGTTTTACAACCACAGAAAGATGCGAAAATTGGCAATTAACACACTGAGCTATATTCTGAAGCATTGTGGCACTCAAGATTATGAAAATGCTTTTTCACTTAGGTTATTACATGTTATTGTGATCAATGTATTGCCCAAAGAAAGGTAAGAACTCTAGTTATGCTATTGTGAACACACAAACTATATGTACTGCAGTGAATGCAGAAAGCATTACAGGATTCATTGATCATATTGGACCATAGTTGTCAATAACAACCATGCAGCAGGCTCAGAACTTCCACCGCGTACCAAATATATTACTTATGTTTTGTAAAATGTGCACTGATTTCTTTGCAACAGACAGCTAGTTGGAGGCCCATGAACTTGTGTCCCTTTTGCCCTTCCATTAAACATGTCCATTAAACCGAGAAAGGTACGATACCAGCGCCCTTACTCCATATATCACAAAAATACAAAGGCACTGCCAACAACCACATCAAAACACAAAATTTGATGAAGCTGTGAAATTCATCAACCTAATTATCAACCTAACAGACCGCCTCAACGACAAAGCAGCCTCCATGGAACCCAAACCAATCAGCTTCAACAAAAAAGAAGCACTCCAACTGAACATCTGCAAGTCAAAACAGGGATCAATAAATAAACCTAAGTACACCAGAAAGCGCCACTGCAACCAAATCAAGGCAAGGTCAATGTCCAACCATGCCACCAAGATCTATGACCTCCTGTGCGATGAAGGTATTGACATCCTATTCATAACCGAGTCAAGGCTAGACGACAACTACAAAACCAGACTCCATACCTGTCCGGTCCTGCCTTCTATATCCGCAGGAGATGCTGAGCTCCACAGATCCCCCAAGAGCGTTGGATCAACAACTGACATAAAATCCAGCTGAGGAACTAACTGTCTCAAGGGAAAAGGGGAAGTGGATAAAATAAACAACAACAGACTCCAACTCCTGGACTGAAGCAATCTGTAGAAGAAAAGGCATAGGTTACCAAAAAGTACTCACTCTTACTCTATCTAATCACACATCTTTATTTTCATGCATACCTCATAGCAGTACACCTCCTTGCAACACTTGGAGATTATGTGCTATTGTCTTCTTTGTTTGTAAGAGGAAATTATCTTGACTCTTAGAATTGAAGTAATTTGAAAGTCCTTAAAGTTTTAGAAAGTGTGCATCTCACAGAGTTCCTTTCTTTTGAACTTCCATAAACTGAAGGACCCCAAAGCAATCTTCAAAAGACTGAAACAGGTTTATTCTTTATAGTTCACCTTATCAGACCCATATATTATTGTTCCATTACTTCTTGGGATCCCTTGTGCCTTTTTAACAATAATGCTGCTTTATTCACTAACTTCTTTAAAATAGCTTTCCATATTTATGATGCATTGAGCTGAATCTATTTGAATGAACCTGTACGCATGTGCGTTACAACTCCACTCTTCAGATCTTAAAACCTCTGAGCGCTATTGTGAACCTTCTTTGCCCTTGCACTCAGCGATACGCTTTCACTGGGAACGTTCAATACATCTTTATACTCTTGATATTCTGGTGGTAGGGTACTCAAGTCGGTACTTTCCACTATTGTGATACACAAACCCACCATAGGCTCCTGTTTTCGCAACAGACTCTGTTCCAGGGTGACCCGGTATGCTAGACATTTCAAAGAGGTTAAGGATACCTTACCTTCCGACCAGACCACTTGCGGATTATGCTTGTAAAATCATGGAAGGCCTAAAATGATACCGAATTGAGGTGCCGCTCTCAGGTCTAACTGGATTTCCTCCATATGATTTTGTTGATAATGTAACATCAGGACCTGTGTACAATGCGTAATAGGTCTGGAATTCAATGCTGTGCCATTGACCCCCTCTTACAGCTTCTGGGGTTATTTTGTGACACAAGGGTACTCCCAGTTTAGTGGCATAGTCTATGTCAAAGAAGTTACCCGTAGCCCCGGAATCTAAGAGGAGGGTAACACAAACCTCCTGACCATGAAATCCTAGAGTCCCTGTCAAAGTGACATGCAGAGCATATTTAACATACCCAACGGCTGGGGTAACTTCCTTCACTTGGCTAGACTGCACTACCCCTACAACTGCCGAGCCGAGGTGTTTCCCTGTGACTTGGGCTTATTAGGGTACTCTTTTACAAAGTGTCCTGTGGTAACGCAGTACAAGCAAAGCCCTTCCTTGCACAAGCGCTCTTCCTTCTTTTGAGAGTGGTTCTCGGGTGGATCCAATCTGCATGGGTTCATCAGCAACCCCCTTATCAGGAGTGCCAGCGAGATGGGAAACACGGAACTGATCGAGTCTTGCTTTTGATCTCAATTCCCCTCGCCTCTTGTCTCCACAATGTTCTACTTGACAATGGTCTAGACGTAATGCCAGATCCATCATGGCTGGGCAATCTTGGGGTTGGGGATCTACCTGGGCGATCAGATCCTTTAACTCATCCCACAGACCTTGGTAAAAGAGGAACATTTGTTTCTCACGGGGCTACTCTGCCTCTGCCACCAACCGATTAAAGTGAGTGACATGTCACCAATTCTTTGTTACCCTTACGCAAGGTTAATAACTCCTGATCCTTGCACATGGCTGCTGCCCTACAATCAAAGATTTTTCCAAACTCTGAATGAAACTCGTCTCAGTCATACAACACCCCATCATCCCTCTGCACCAAAGGGTTTGCCCAGACCACCGCATCCCCGGTAAGATAGGAATCACAAATGCTGTTCTGGCATGGGTGGCCCTAAAGGCTGCTGGTTTTGTTAAGAAATTAAGTTTACACTGGGTTAAGAATGTCTGGTATTTCTGGGGATGCCCAGAGTACCTTTCTGGCGTGGCCAAGGACACCACGGGTTCTGGTGTAGCATGAACCTGGACTGGCGAGGGCCCCATAGTTCCGCCCGGAAGAGGGGACGCTTGAGCGGTTAAGCTACGCACTTGGGTTGCTAGTAGCGCATAGTCTTGCCTGGTAGCAGCAAGCTCGGCCTGTAAGTCTTGTAAGGCTTTCGTAAGATCCTCCATGGTTAGCTCGTACCACTCGGGGGCCTGTTATACTTGGGCTTGTGCTTCTGTCACAGCATTGGCTTCCAGGCTCAGGAGTGGCACGAACCAACTGCCCCCATCCTAGGTCTGGGTGCCTGCAAGACAATGCTTACACAAGCTTCCGAGACTCCAGCGGGGAAAGAGGGTTAGGGACTCGTTGATTGGATGGGTATAGGCTTGCAGGATAACACGTAAGAGGGTTGGGAGAGGGGAAGTGGATAGGGAAGGGAAAACACAGGAAGACACAATATGAATACAGTTTTTACATACAAAGCATGTACAACAAACACTATTAGGCTTAAAAGCCAGAAAGAGACTTATCTCTGGGGTGAGTGCTGGCCTCCTTCCTGCGCACTCTCAGGTGCGGTATCTGGAGCAGTATCAGTGCTGCAAAGAGAGTGAGAGTTATTGATCTGTGTGTTTCTTCACACACATGGGTTAAGATACAGGCTTTGGTCATGCAATTGGGTTAGTTGCACCCTTCCATGGATGCTACGGGCCCTTAGTATGTCCCGGTGTTAATGCGCATGCAATAACCGGATTAAACCATGGACACGTGGATCTAAAGCCACACGTGGCTCCGCGCTGTATTATGTGCTGTTCACTGGGGGTTGCCATAGCCGGCGCTGCCCGCCACCTGGGGCAAGTGTTTTGTGCGGTCGGTCGCACGTGACAAGTTGCGGCTGTATCAAGAGCCACACAAGACTAATCGCGTCTGCACAGTAAGCCGCTATATGTGGCTAATTAGCATGCAAGTATATGCTCTACTTGAGCGCTGAATGCACAAACTGAGTCCTGCGTATGAATCGGGTTCGCCACCCAAAGCGCTATGCCAGAGGCGCTATAGACTTAGCTTTGTAGGAGCAGGGGGACCTGGAACCCTGGTTAATGCCCCCTGTGTGTCCCTTGCTGCCGACTATCAATCTGCCTTTCTTCCGCTGCGCCGCAGTGTTATGCTGCTTTTCCCCATGCGGTGTTGGCACCACAGGGCAGACGGTACTTAGCTTTTGCAGGCGAGGGGCCTGTGTAGAGGTTCTTTGGGGCGTGACCCCTCGTGCTGATCCCCATGCTCGGAGCTCTCTGGAACATGTCCTCTCAGGTCGAGCGTCTAAGCACAAGCCCCGTGCTTTTAGACGCACATGTGTGTGTGGGTGTGCCTCGCTCAACGAGGGCTTGAGAAAGTAGTTATTGGCCCGGGGATGTCTGGGAAATGTAGTCTGTAGGCTGTTCATTCTGCAATGATGACACAGAAGCCTTTTATAAGGCTGGATTCTTTTGTTTTTAGTTAGGTTGTTTCTGTTGTGGATGAACACTAGTCTGTGCGCCCTAACAGAGTCCTGTACACAGAGGCCCAAGCTCTGCCTCATGACATACAATGATAAAAAATTACCACAAGTGATACAAAAGTAACCAAAAGTAGTAACACAGTGACATGACAAAGGGAAACAATGTTTCCCAGTACCGACAGCCTGAAGGACATGTCAGTTTCCCCATGACATATGAGCAAAAGCCAGTGCAGTGAAGATTAAGGTTTCACTGCACTGTAAAAAGTACAGGTCAGATTAAAAAATAAAAGCAAACAGTTTGGGGGTTCCACAAAGATGGAAGGAAAGGTGCAGTAAATAGAAATCGTTCCTAACAGCCGATCAGTCTGTACCAGTACCAGCTGTGGCGGTTGCTGTACAAACCGGCGCGGCGCCCAGCCACCCAAATCCTCTGAGGGACAGCCACCCGGGGGACGGGAGCGCCTGTCTTTACTCCCTGTTCCTCCTCAGCGCTGTTGGGTTTACCAATGTGTGGGGGCCTGAACATTCAGGCCTCAGCACGTCACAGCTGCTGGCAGTGCACCTGTCCCCATCTTCTCAAGGAAGCCGGCGCTGAGGCTTCCTCCAGTGCTCTACAGCCGCCTCACCAGCGGCCCCCAGGGGCTAATCCAGTAGCTGCCAAGACCCGGGTGGGTATGCCACCCCCAGGCTGGTGCTGCAGCCCCTGTACTGTTCTGCCACCCTCACTGATGCCCAGGTCCCCCAGGGGGAGCCCAGGCCCACCTTCAAGCTTCTACAGGGCCCAAACTCAGCCGCTGTATTTTCTCTCCTCCGGCACCCAGCAGATGCAGCTTCACACTGGGGGAGAGGAGCGGTCCTGCTTCACCCGCCAATTCACAGCAAGGCTGTATTCGTGTCACCCCAAAGTTGAGTGGTAGGCACCCAACCCCCTCACACCAGTTCATCCAGTCGGGGCTCCCGGCATCGGGCTCGAGCACAGCACTGCCTCCTCCTCCTCCTTCACAGCACCCTCGGAGCTCAGAGAAGTGTGGCCATCTTAGCCATGAGCTTGCAAGCACCCCCCCACAAAGCCTTTCTTGACCAGTCTATACTATCACCCCCCAAACTAGCACTGCCCTTCTGGGCCCCCTTTCCTGACTAGCCTGGTGAGTTTAGCACCCCTCCCGCGCCTGGTAATCCCATGGTCCTCGTACTTAGCTGGTGGTCCTCCCCCGGCACTCCTTGGCACTTGCCCCCCTGGTTGCCCCCAATACTTGCCTAGCCCCTGGACCCTTCTTCCTTTCCCCCTGCCTTTATACCCACTCGCCTGACGTTTCACTTCCCCCCCTCCACCACACCCCTCTGCACTTCGTTTTACTGCACTTGCACAATCCGAATGTCCCAAGGCCTAGTAGGACGGTTATTGTTGTTTATCTCCCCTGTTCCCCTCTCCCCTTTTGTCTTGTGGCACCTGGAAACACATGTTTGCTGTATAGTGCGCCTTATAAATGTTTAATAAATAAATATAGTAAGGCTGTTAGAAACATCCAAGTTGGGTAATAAGTGCATATTAGTTTTTTGAGACTATGCTACCTGTTACCCTTAAGTCTTTCCCCTACGGAACAATACTTCACAGCAGATCTTGAAACATTTCCTTTCATTTTTTTTCTAAAACTGGATTTCCTAAAGAGATTCTGACTGATCAAGGGTTTACTTTTAGGAGTAAACTCAAGGCCGAGTTAAAAGATATCCTACAGATTAAAATTCTGCGAACTTCCATTTATCAACCGCAGACTAATGGACTGGTTGAAAGATTTAACCAAAGTCTGAAACACATCTTGAAGAAATTAGTCGAGGCAGATGGGAATAATTGGGTTATTATGATAGCCTGGGCACTATTTGATATTAGGAAAACTCTTCAGTCATCTACCAGAGTTTCTCCCGTTGAACTATTATATGGAAGGGAACCCAGGGATGTGTTGGACATGTTACGTGAGGCCTGGGAAGAAAGGGAAAGGGATACTATTCCATTGACGCAAACTGCCCAAAGATTGCCTGCAGTTAGGAATATGGTTGTCATGACCCTTGCCCCTGGCCCTCACTGGCAAGTCAGCCTTCCAGTTAGGGCCAGGTCAATGGTCTTAAAACCTCATCCAAGACTCTCTTGGAGTCAGTCCTGGTGCCTTTGGCGCCAGGCTCATAACCATCATGAAGACCAACATTAGAATGGGACAATTTACTTTGGACTATTTAACTTGGGGGGGGGGTGTTCAGCCAACATGGAGGCACACACGTAGCTCAGTTACAACATTTTGAGCTATGAGTTCTAGTCTTTTGGGTGTGGCAGGCCTGGGACTACTTTACCTGGACTACTTTGGGTGTGGCATGCCTGGGACTACTTTACCTGGAATACTTCACCTGAGACTATTTAGACCACACCCAACCACAGAACATGCTTTGCGTTATTCTGCTGTGGGCAGCGTAACGCTCACCGTGTCCAGTTCTTTGATGCCAGCTTACCTGAAACCAAGGACCTGCAGAGAGAGAAAGTACACTACGAAACTTACCTGGAACAGTATCCTGTCTTCAATCCACCGCTGGCTTCAGTTCCACTCACCTGAAGGTACGAACTCCATCATCCGGCACCCCATGTATCCTGGAATACCAAAACCTTGAAAGAGGAGAAAGAAAGACAGCATTGGTAAGCGTTTACTCACGTTTCCTCCCGAATGAAGAAAGCCACACAATTCTTACCTGGGTAGTCATCTCCTGGTCAGTATCATTTCTGGAACATTACGGCGCTCAGCGAGGAACATTGCCACCTGCAAGGAGAAAAAAAGATACAGGGTAGCAATATAAAAGGCGAAACAGCGCCGCGCATCACGCATTAGTCACCGGACAGCATCGCGCACACTGCACTTTCGCCTATCGGCCCATGCTCATCTTCAAACTGCATGACAACACCAAAATACCTTTCCATACATAAAAGGAAAGAAGCAAGACATTATTATTCGAACTAGAGGAACATAAGAACTGCATATAAAGACTTTAAAGCAGCAAACCTACGGAGTTGTAGCAGGCCTGGATTCCCACAGGGGGTTTATACCAGTGAAGTAACTTGGTCGCTGCTTGCCCCCCAAATCTACGTGCCCCTGCCACGAGGAGCAGGACGTAGAATCCACCTGTTACAATATGAAGATGAGGAGAAGGCCCAAGGGGGAGGAAGGAGTTGAGGCCAAGGGAGGTGGGAAAACAAAGACAATCTGGTATTGAATCCAGCTCTCCTATATTGCAGACCCATCTTTGACCAGAGGCCTTACCAAGGGACCGGGAGAGGGTATCGAGAAATCATCCAACCAGGGCTGGGTGGCATCCCCGTGGATACCATGTGAGCGTAACAATAGTAGAAACTAATATGACTTGAGTTCAAGAACATCGGAAAGAATCTTATGATAAAAAGGCGGTAATGAGATCTTTTACCAAAGGCCAAAAAGTGTTGGTTCGCCTTCAACATCTGACAATAAGATAGTTTCTAGGTGGCATGGACCATATAAAGTTATCGAACATATGGGACGTTATTATTATAAATATTTCCCAGGCTGACAGGAAAATTAAAACCCATATTAATCATAGTGACAAGCCGGTCTTCGACGGTTCCGGTAGGCCCTATTTAAGTACCTGGAGCATTGAATCTTCAGATTGACTGTTTTTCTCATGCTGAGCTCACACGGCCAGTATGGTTGCTGTTGAATTGTAAAACTCGCTGATTTTGACTGCCTAGACCCAAGCCGAATTGCTGGTTATAATGAGCCACTGAGACAATTTCGGGCAGTGGTTTTTTACTGCATCTACTATTGTGCTGATTAACACCTTAAAGCTGGCAAAGGAAGTACGAATCATAGTGTTTCATTTGTGTGTCAATGAGAGAGAGATAAAGCACTTTCACTTAGATTTACTTTTCTTGCTAGAAATGTCATTTTGGTAGTTTAGACGTGCCCTGGGAACTACATCTCTGACACCCTAACGCTACATATTAATACGTCAGGCGCTTTCAGCACCGGTGCTTTCAGTGACCAGCTGGTCCTCGCTGACCATCGCCGGATCGGTCGTTGCTTCTTGATTTTCTCGTACCCAATTTTAGTATGTTGCTCTATAACTTTGATTTTTTTCACCGTTTCTTTTCCTCCTTCCTATTAGCGCACCTTCCCTTGTCACTCGCAATGGGCGTATCTGCTGCAATGGACCTCTTTCTTACTGCTCAAAACTGGAAAGGCTTACCATTATACAAAAATATGTCAAACTTAAATTCAAACCGTCCGAAAAACACCCAGTAATGCCTATTCTCCTATTTCAGACTCTTCCGCCTTTACCTCCCAAGGAAACACTAATCTTGGAGATTACTGTTTTTTCTGGTCAGTCTAATGCTTTAGACATATCTACCATTGAAAATCATGCGGTCGGACAAGTTACTCTCTCTAATCCTCCGAGCCCCTGTCAAGCTAGTGGCCCAATTAAGGATACTGTTACTTCGATAATTGAACTGGGGGAGACTTCTAGCCTAGATTCTGCCAAGAAAACTTGAAACACTTGTGTATAGGCACGTTATAAATATCACACCTAACAAAAAGGTTAAGATGGCCCTACTAAATACAAGGTTGCTCAACAGTCACGGCCAGAATGTCCTTGACCTTATCGTCAAAAAAGACCTGGACTTGATGTGCATTACATAAACCTGGGGCACTGATTCTAGTGGTCCCATGACTAACATGGCCATTCCCAAAGGCTATTCTTTCTTCAGCAAAACAGGGAAATGGGCAGGGCCAGAGGAGTGGCAATAATTGCCAAATCTGAACTCCTGCTCTTCCCGTCCGCATGTGAATGCTCAGACCTACCCCTCAATCATGCATTAACTTAATTTTGATCTACCGCCTCCCGCAAACCATGCCTGATATCCATGATGAAATCATACAACTGCTGAGCAAATTCAGTGGACATAACAGGTAGACTTTATTCTTGGGCGATTTCAACTATTGGCGGGGTAACTCCATGGACCAAAAGGCTACTAATCTGGAGGAATCACTCCTCAATATTGAATACCAGGTTATGAACAAACCCACTAATGATAAGGAGAATATATTGGACTGGGTGACTGCCAAAAATCTAGCAGTTCACACTTTTAAGACAACCCCTTGCAATTGGTCCGATCATTATATAGTTAATTTTTATATTGAATTTGAGTCCCATTTTCAGAGACCCTCCAACCCCAGCACGAGAGTCATGAGTCGGAACTTTTAAAAGATTTCTTCCCTTGACATTGTATTGTCTGAATGTAAGTCATGTTGAGCACTAGAGACAATGACCACGCTGATATTTTGGTACATCTCTACACTAAGTCTCTCCAGACCATGATTTTTTTTTTAATAACATATTTTATTGTCTTTTCACCTTAGAATACAATAACATTGAACACACAAACATATAAGTGTGCATACAAATGGTAGAGCTAAACGAGGGACTGTTGCGTACTCGCGTACTAATGTAGAAACACAAATAAGGATCAGAACGCAGAAAATATTAGTCATATTAAGTGTCTGCTGACATTTCGCATTTAGTTCCTTCAGACGACTGAAGACAATTATTGTCATAGTTAATATACTCGGCGACGGTGAGGGTGCTGTTTTACAGGTTGGGTTAGCTCAGTTCGTATAAGTCTAACAACTCCTCCCATTTCCCCCATATCTTGTCTGCTTTGCCCGGGCATCCTCTTGCTTGGTAAACCCGTCTTTCCAAGAGGATAATTGCGTCTATGTCTGACTTCCATTGTTCGTATTGTGGAGTGATCTCTGAACCCCACAGCTGCGCGATATTTCTCGTAGCAATTCCGGTAGCTGTTGAAAGTAATAATTTTTAAAAGCGCGATAAGTCCTTTTCTGCCTCGATACCCAGGAGGAGGAGTTTGGGATCAATAGGAATTAATCGACCTATCTCCAGACCATGATTGATCATACTGCTCCACTTCGGCGAGGCTTAATAGAGTTAATCCAAGGCATCAACATTGGTTCACTCCAGAACTATCCACTCTAAAGAAACTCAAACACTCCCTTGAGGCTAAATGGCTGAAACTCCCATCCAAGGAGAATAAGGAACTATGGAAAGCAACAGATTCAAGTTATAAATTAAAAATAATTGAAAAAAAAAGAACTTTTTCAAGGGTGAATGCAGACTTTCAAGTGCTAGTAGGGGCTGTAGGAAAACAAACAGTCCCCAAGTGCAAGGATTGCCAGGGGGGCAGTGCAGATGTGCAACTGGCGGGGAGGGGACCTGGGCCCGAGATCAGAGGGTAGCCAGGTAACCAGTTTAGTTTCAGATACAGCCAGGAGATCAGCAGGGTAGAGGAGGAGAGAAAGAAGAAGCAAAGAGGAAGGTTTTGAGGTTCGTTCCGGAACCGGAGATGGTTCTCCTCAAGTTTCAGAGCATCAGGGAGGGTGTTCCAGAGGGAGGCCCCAGCAGAAGAAAGAGATCTGCCACCAACTTGCTGCTTGGAGAAGCAATTGACCCTGAGGCAGTTGGAGGCGGATGAGGATATTGAGGTCCCAGAAGTCCTTGTGGACAATGCAGAGGGTTTTGAACTTAATCCTCGCCGCCACTGGGAGCCAGTGCAGAGATTTCAGTCCTGGAGAGATACGATCCTTGGGCTTGAGGCCAAGGACACGTCTTGCAGTCCTGTTTTGGATGAGCTGCAGAGGGCGGAGAGTAGAGGCAGGCAGATTTAGAAAGAGGCTGTTGCAGTAATCTAGCCTGGAGAGAACCAGAGCTCTGGAGACAGTGAGCATCTAGGGGAAGGAGGGGAAAGGAAGAATACCTCTGAGGAGGTACAGCTGGTAGTGCGACTTCTTAGAGACGTCAGAGATGTGCGGAGAGAATGAAAGTGTGGAGTTGAAGATGACCCTGAGGTTTTTAGCCTCACAGGTGGGAGCAGGGAGAGGGCCAAGAGAGGCCAGCCATAGAGTGACAGGAAAGGAGGGAGCAGGTGTGCCGATGAGGAGCATCTTGGTCTTACTGGCATTAAGGCAGAGATCATTGGCGGCACACCACTCTTGGATGGCAGACAGGCAAAGATGAGAGAAGGAGAAGAGGTGGTGGAAGGGAGCCTAAAAAGGAGTTGAGTGTCATCGGACTAGCACTGAAAGTTAGGGCAGAGAGCAGCAGTGCAGTGGGCAAGAAGTGTCAGGTATTGGTTGAACAGCCAGGGAGAGTGGTTAGAGACCTGGGGAACACCACAGGTAGAGATGGAGATGGAGATAGAGGAAAGGAAGGACCCAAGTTGGACCTGGGAGGGTGGATCAGAGAGGAAAGAGGTCAGCCAACCCAAGGCCTGATTGGTGATACCCATGTTATCACAGAGACGGTTGAGCAGGATGGCATGATTGACCAGGTCAAAGGCAGAAGAGAGATCAAGTAAGATGAGGACACATGGGGTGTTGGAATCGAGGTTGGAGAGCAGGTGAAGACGGATGTTCAGGGGAGCGGTTTCCGTGCTTCTGGCAGCTCTGAAGCCAGACTGATGGTCATGGAGACAATCAACAGATTCAGTGTTAAGATTAAGCTGGGAGATGGCCAGCTTTTCCAGGGGTTTGCCCAGGAACTGAGTGATGGAGATTGGGCGATAGTTAGCCGGGCAGCAAGGGTCGGCAGAAGGCTTTTTAAGAAGAGGGTGCACAAGGGAGTGCTTCAGGGGGGAGGGCAAGACTGCAGTGGTGAAGGAGTGATTGCAGAATTCAGCCAGAGCAGGTGCCAGGGTGTCAATGAGGTCCTTGATGGTTTTGGAGGAACAGGGGTGAAACTGTTTCGATGAGACTTTCATAGATCAGACTTGTCTAGAGATCTCATCTGGGGAGAACAGGCAGAGAAGGAGGTAATGTTATTTCCTGAAACACTAGTCACTCATTTACAAAACGCAACCTGCAGCAGCTTTCTGTTCACTTTAAAGTCCAGCGCCATCAAATGCAGATTAATCTTTAACTTTAAACAAGGTTCCAACTCTGCCCACTGAACGATGCAAGTCTCTGCAGGTAATTAAACAGATAGGAAACCTGCCACTTGAGGAGTCTCAACAAAGTCTAGTTCCAGAATTAACTCGAAATACCTAACTCACTAAATACCTAAAATTAACCAAACTTAAATTGGATGTACTCCACTCCTGGTTCAATAAGCGCTGCTCTCCCACCAAATGACCAGCTGACCTTGTCCCTCGCAGAACTGACACACTGGTATTTGCAGTAATAAATGCTTTTTCCCCCTGAAGATCTCAAAGGGCCTAAAATCAGGAACTGAGCTAAAACGGGACTCTCTCCCTTGAAGTTGAACAATGAAAGGCAGTTTAGAACTCTGGCAGAGGTCAAAAGTTCCAGATCCCTCCAATCAGAGACCAGCACCACCTCCACCATTTTGGCTCGGAGAGCCCTCACTCTGACGAATGGGAGTTAAGATCAACCCATAAAAAGTCTTAAAACACCACATCATACAGATTTGATATTTAACCCATTCATCCTACACTCAGAACTATGACACATTACCAAAACAACTTCCCCACCCATTCCTGACCACCTACAAAGCAGACCCATCAGACCTATCAGACCTGACAGTAGTAACCCCTCCTCAGGCCCTGTCCCCAAGGCCAGGCTTATTAGGGTGCTTCCTGTGAAACTTAGATAATAACTTCCTTGCACGAATATCTGACTCCCACTCCCAAGTCCTTTCCTCAGGACCGAATCCTTTCCAATCAATAAGATATTTGATCTTCCCCCTGGATTTCCTGGAATCAAGAATTTGTTTAACCTCAAATTTTTCAGAATTAGTCTCTAATACAATTGGTTTGGGAACACGTCTCATTCTGATTCCTTTAGTCACTGGTTTCAGCAGACTCACATGAAAAACCGGGTGAATTTTTAAACTTGAATTTGAGTTTAACAGAAACAGGCCCCACCACTTCCTCAATCTCAAACAGACCCACAAATCTTTCACAAAATTTATTTTTTCCTTTCAATCGGATGTTTTTAACTGACAACCACACAAAATCTCCCTTTGGCGTAACTATGCCTCTTCTTTCTTTTAAAATCTGCAAATCTCTTATAATCTGCTTTGCTTTTCTGAAACATCTCTCTTGCTCTAGACCAACCTTTCTGTTTTACTTTAATTGTATCCTCCACTGTTGGACAAGTCTCATTAACACCATCATCCTCACATAAAAAACATGGATTGTAACCCCTTCCACAAAGAAAAGGACACATAGAAGTGGAGTTCTTAGTAGACTTATTGTATGCAAAATCCACTGTCCCCAACAGATTGACCCACTCGACTTCACCCTCTACAAAACATCGTAAATATTTCTCTAGTTCCTTGTTAATTCTTTCTACTTGACCATTGGCCTCTGGATGATAACTTGATGTTAACTTCACTTCCAATCCCCAACCTCTTACAAAATTCCCTCCAAAATCTTGACACAAATTATGGTCCTCTATCTGAAATAACTTGACTCGGCATGCAACCAAACTATTTCCTTGATGAACTTCTGAGCTAAATCTGAAGCTGCAGCTTCCCCCTTCATGGGAATAAAATGACTCTCCTTTGAAAAACAATCAACCACAACCAGAATAGTTGAAAATCCCCTCTCTCTAGGTAGATCTACAATAAAGTATATAGAGAATGTATGCCAGGACCGAGGGGAAATGGGTAAAGGTTCAAGTAGTCCCGCAGGCTTCCCAGTCTCACTTTTAGCTTTGGCACAGATCTCACAAGTTTTCATGTAGTTGAAAACGTCCTCCTTTACCTTCTCCCACCAGAAATGACGTAGCACTAGATCCAATGTCTTATGGAACCCTGGATGCCCTGGATGCCTGGATGCCTGGATGCCCTGCCAAAACTGAATCATGACAATCTTGAAGAATTCTCTTTCTAAGATCCTCACTTGGAAGATATAACTTATCCTCGAAATATGGTGAACCATCTTGAATTGTTCTTCCTGCATTCAGATGTGCCCAATCCTCCATCTGCTAAGGATTAAGAACTGATTTAATTAAATATTTCAAGTCTTTCTTTTCAACTGAATTCGCCGAATGGAAATGTTCTTCAGAAATCACTGACTCCGGACGCAACTCCAACTCTTTCTCACAACCTGGAAACTGCCTGGACAAAGCATCCGCTTTCCCATTCAACCTCCCTGGCCTGAACGTAACCACAAAATCAAAGTCTGCGAAAAATAGTGACCATCGTAGTTGTCTGGGAGTAAGTGTCGTCGCTGGTTTGAGAAAGAGTAGATTCGATGGTTGGTAAGCACAGTAACAGGATGTCGAGCACCCATCAAATAATGATGCCACTCCTCGAATGCGGCTTTAATAGCTAGCAATTCCTTATCCATGATGGTATAATTACTTACTGCGGCAGAAAACCTCTTAGAAAAATATGCTACTGGATGAAGCAGACCTGTTTCCTTATGTCTTTGAGACAAAATAGCTCCAACCGCAAAATTAGAAGCATCAGCATCAACAAAAAAAAGGCTGTGCCGGGTCTGGATGCAAAAGAACTGGACCGGAAATAAACCAGTTCTTTAAAGTGTTAAAAGCCTCCTCTGTTCCTTGGTTCCAGAGAAACGGTACTCCCTTCTTCAGTAGCCTCGTGATGGGAGGAATGACTGATGAAAAATCCTTAATAAACCTCCTGTAAAAATTTGAGAAACCCAGGAAACTTTGTACCTCCTTGATCTTAGTTGGGGCAGGCCAATCTTTCACTGCCCTAATCTTCTTTTGATCAATTTCCAGACCTTGAGGGGAAATTACAAACCCTAAAAATGCCACCACCTCGAAGTGAAATTGACTTTTTTCTAGACTTGCAAAAAGATGATGGTCTTGTAATTTCCTTAAAACTTGTCTGACATGCTGACGATGTTGCTCCAGATCATGTGAGAAAATCAAGATGTCATCAATGTAAACCACAACAAAAAGATCTAAAGATTCTCTCAAGACGTCATAGATAAAAAATTAAAAAGCAGCTGGGGCATTACATAATCCAAAGGGCATTACTTGGTACTCCAACAGACCAAAACGGGGTTTGAAAGCAGTTTTCCATTAATCCCTCTCCCTAACCCGAACCAAATGGTAAGCCCCCCCTGAAATCTAATTTAGTAAAAATGGTAGCCCCCTGAACCTGGTCCAACGGTTCTGGAATTAACGGCAGAGGGTAATAGTTTTTAACAGTGACCTTATTTAGGGAACGGTAATCAATACATGCCCTAAGTTTCCCCTCCTTCTTGGGCACAAAAAAAATCAATGGCAAGGCTGCCGGAGACTGGGAATGCCTGATAAACCCCTTGCGATTTTCTCAAATGTACTCCTCCAAGTAATCATTCTCCTTTTCAGTCAAGGCATACACTCTACTACTCAGTAAGATTGCTCCATCTTCCAAGTCAATTTTGCAGTCGTACAACCTATGTGGAGGTAACTCCTCTGACTCTACCTCATCAAAAACATTGGCAAACTCTTTATAACACTCGGACAAAAACCCCATCACGGCTCCAATGGAATGCTCTTTGAAACCGCCCCTAGCTAATGCCACAACCTTTACATCTACAGTATTCCCATTCCAGATTTCTTGCTTACAATTGAAACAATGGTCCCTACAAATCTCTGATTGGAAATCTAAAACGCTCCTTCCCTAGTCAATAGTTGGATTGTGACTAGTTAACCACGGCATTTCCAAAATAATTTGTAATTGAGGTACATCGATGAGCTCAAAGATCATATACTCTGAATGATCCTTAACCAATGTCATGAACAAAGGAACAGTTTTGTGTGTGATGGGACCTGATGTTAACTGAGAACCATCAACAGCTCTCACTTGCTCCACCGCCAATTTCTCTACCAGTGGAATCCCCATTGACCGGGCTACCCCCCAATCCACGAAGTTACCAGTAGCTCCTGAATCTATCATAGCTGGCCCTGACCCCTTCAAAACTCCATCCAAATGTAAGGATACATTGATTGTAATGTGAGGTACCGCAAGGGTATTCGCCACCTGTTGAAACCGCGTGCTACCAGGCTGACCTCTTTTGGGAGTGTATGGGCAATTCCCTAGGAAGTGACCACTACGACCACAGTATAAGCACAAATGATTAACTCTCCTCCTATCTTTCTCCTCCTTGGATAATGGTCTTCTTCCTCTGCCTACTTGCTCAGTAGATTTGTCTCTCTCCTCCACCCTAGACTTCTCAAAACGCTGATAAACCTTCACCTCTCGAACTCCCATCCTACGCTCATTTCTCCTTTCTCCCAAACGAAAATCAATCTGCATTACTAAATCAATCAGGGCATCACAGGACGAGGAGCTATCAACAATAGTCGATAAGGCATCTTTAAATTCATCCCTTAAACTTCTATAAAACAAAAACGCTTGCTTATCCTCAGGCCACCCAGTCTCTAAAAATAAAAACCTAAAAGTCATGACATAATTCACTAAATCTTTACTTACTTGTTTAACATCCAGCAATTCCCTGTCTACCTCTTGTGAGATCATCCTTCTTCCAAACATCTTGCGGAACTCTTCTTTAAACTGTACAAAGTTTTGTAAAACTGGGTTCTCTTGAGCAACTAAAAGAACCGCCCATGCTGATGCATCACCTGTTAAATAGGACAATAAAAAAGCTACTGTTGCCCTATCAGTTCTAAAGCTCTCTGGGTAACATAAAAAATGTAACTCACACAGAGTAACAAAGATCGGGAACTTCTTAACATCCCCACTAAAGCGCTCAGGAGGAGCCAATGGAACAGGGGCCGGATTCCAAATCTGACTTCCTGCACCTCCTCC
This sequence comes from Ambystoma mexicanum, assembly GCF_040938575.1. NCBI lineage: Eukaryota > Metazoa > Chordata > Amphibia > Caudata > Ambystomatidae > Ambystoma > Ambystoma mexicanum. Next base: position 1,186,665,364 of record NC_090922.1, read on the forward strand.
ATCCCTAACGTCCACTCTTTCAAAAATGGGAGGTTGCTGCTCACTACCTCCTGCAGCTCCTAATTCAAAAGACAATGCCTGCAACTCAGGAGATCCCACATTTATAAGAGGATCTACTCCTTCCCCAGAACCCCCTGCTCTCTGAATCCGAGACTCCCCAATAGATTCTTGAATTTGTGTAACCTTTTCTCCCACCTTCTTATGCAATTTAGAATTTTCAAGGTGAGCTACCCTTAACACCTCACTCAGTTCCTGGATTACTTCCTCTAACCGTTCCATAATGGAATCTGTGAGATTCAGCAACCCTGGCAGACTATTTTTTGGCCTTTCATCTGTCCGGTCCTGTCTTCTAGATCCGCAGGAGATGCTGAGCCCCACAGATCCCTCAAGAACATTGGATCAACAACTGACATAAAATCCAGCTGAAGAACTAACTGTCTCAAGGGAAAAGGGGAAGTGGATAAAATAAAAAAAACAACAGACTCCAACTACTGGACTGATGCGATCTGTAGAAGAAAAAGCATAGGTTACCAAAAAGTACTTTCTCTTACTCTATCTAATCACACATCTTTATTTTCATGCATACCCCATACCTGTCACACCTCCTTGCAACACTCAGAGGTTGTTATGTGCTATTGCCTTCTTTACTTGTAAGAGGAAATTATCTTGACTCTTAGAATTGAAGTAATTCAGAAGTCCTTAAAGTTTTAGAAAGTGTGCATCTCACAGAGTTCCTTTCTTTTGAACTTCCATAAACTGAAGGACCCCAAAGCAATCTCCAAAAGACTGAAACAGGTTTATTCCTTACAGTTCACCTTATCAGACTCATGGATTATTGTTCCATTACTCCTTGGGATCCATTGTGCATTTTTAACAATAATGCTGCTTTAGTCACTAACTTCTTTAAAATAGCTTTCCAGACTATCCTCCCCCGACTCCTCTACGTGGTGGGAGCCATTCCGTTGGCTATTACCCCGGCCAAGATCAAAGAACTAAAAATCGCGATACTCAAGTTCATTTGGCAAGAGAAGAAAGCGAGGATCCAGAAACGCATTATGCTGTGCCCACCACTTCTTGTAGACCTAGGGGTACCGGATGTCAACGGATACATACTTGCACCTCAGCTAGCCCCCCTGTTAAGGTGGGCAAACCCCGAAAATCACAAAGGCTGGTGTCAAATTGAGCAAGCGGCCACACCAATCCCCCTAAAAGCTCTATTAAACCTGAAAACGGCAGATCGAGAGAAAGGAGGACCACTACTGGAAGCAACCAAATGATCCCTCCTCAACTGGGACAAAGCCTGGAAAAAAGAAGGGAATCTCATGATGGATAGGCCCCAACACTTCACTAATGCATAATCCGGAATTCTCACCGGGCCTACAAACGAAGTTCTTGGACGGATGGGTGGGAGCAGATAAACTGACCCTGCAAGACTACAACAATGGCACCCCACTGCTTTTCAGAGAATGCCAGCAGAAATTCGGCCTAGAAGAAAAAGAACGATACAGATACACACAGATTAGACATTGGATAACTCACCCAGCAGTGAAGCAGGCGGGCACAAGGACACCATCAGGCCTAGAACTGACCCTACAGGAGGGCCAAACATCAAAAGGGAGTGACCACAGTTTACAGACTACTCTCCGATGCACAATCAGAAGATGTGCTCCCATATAAAGAAAGCTGGAACAAAGACCTAGACAAACCCATAACAGAGCAAGAATGGAACCAAATCCGGACAAGAGCACATGGTACATCCAGATGCACCACAATTAAAGAATCAGCATATAAATTATGCTTTAGATGGTACTTGACCCCCTACCGGATACACAAAATCAACAAGTCATACTCAATTGTTGGAGGAAATGCGGAGAGAGAGGTGACCTAATCCACATGTGGTGGACATGCCCCAAAGTGAATACTTTTTAGAAAGAAATATTAGGCCATATCAAAGACATTACAGGGGTGGAAATACCAATGTGCCCTAAGACTATACTGTGGGGAGTGCCCATAGAAGGGATATTCCCAATGTCAGGGCCCAGAGCCTCCCTAATCAATCACCTGCTATCGGCGGCGAGAATGTCCCTAGCACAGAACTGGAAGAACGAGACAGGACCACAAACTGCCTGGTGGTGGGTCAAGATATGGAATGTAATGGCCATGGAGAATATATGCGCCCTCAACTCCGGAAAATACCTAAGGTTCCTAACGACATGGTCGCCCTTTCATGACCTAGTAAAGGACAGAGAAGCCCACTACTTCAAGCCACGACTCCTCAGGAATATACATGTTATATGAACCACTACTTTGTTACAACCAAGACTCAAATGCCGAAAACTGTACTCAGTTAGAGCTCGATATCCCAAGTTAGAATTTTTTTTATTTTTTTTATATTGTTCATTACAAACTTTTAAAAATATTTTCAATTCATCATAGTATTCCAATTACTTTCTGCTAAAAAGCAAAGAACAGAAGGATTTAAAATATTTCCAATTCATCATTACTTTCTGATTAATCTCAAGGTCACATGAAGAGTATCCGATAGTTCTACAACCATTTGTCTATTCTATAGGTTATTCTTTCTATACTTGTCTTTATTCAGATATTCAACCATCGATTTATTTCGTTTTCTTAATCACTGTCTTTAGTAATTTCAGCATATCTGATACTCTAACAATTTGCCCTCTAGTTTTTCTAGAAAAGATATTAAAGCAAAAGTTAATTTCAGTTCTGCTCCCTCTGCGAGAGCAAGCCACCACTCTTCGCCATTACGAAAGGGTCTTTTTGATATTTCTGATCCTAGATGCAGCGTCCTCTCTTCCCGCAATTCTTTGCAGTATAACACTGGATGTTTTAGTGTTTCTTTCTCTGTTTTACAGAATCTGCAACATTCTTCTGGATCTTGTTCTTTCTTTCTTATGTTCATTATTGCTTTTGTTTGAAACAGATTCATCTTAAACTTCAAGAACATTTGCCTTTGTTACACAGAAACTTGAGGGTAATTTGGAAGAGTGTTCATTGCACGCGCCTCTGGAGCAATTTGATCCATAAATCTATGCAGAACTCTCCGCTCTTGGTTTTTGCACCAATCCTGAGACCATAGCTTTTTTTTTACTGCATTCAGATTTTGAATTAATGTGTCAGGGTCTGCCTGCAGTTGTTTCAGAAGAGTTGCACACGTTAGTTTCCAACTGCTCAATATTGAGGCATCTAAGTGTTTTGGATTGCTACGTAAGATTCAATATTGTCTAAGGTCGTCCGCTCCCAAGATGTAAGTAGACAACATGTTCCATATGACGTTTGCATTAATTGAGATCAGACCGAGCTCAAATCGGATACATGCAATTGGAATCCCTCTAGGCAGTACTAATACTTGGCTCCAGAATGTATTTTCGCACCACGGCCATATCTCAGATGGCCATCCTAGCATTGCTTCAGCACCAAAACTTAGAGCCAGAATAACCTTTGCCTTGTAGAATTCAACTACACGTTTTATCGAGAACTTCCCGAATTTCTTATTTAGAGTATATCCTTGAGCTGTCAGAAGTTTACATTTTCGTCGTATTTTCTCCACCATGTTATCGTCATTTAGCCGTGAGTTAATCAAAACTCCTGGATATTGCGATTCTATGGTGAGCAGAATAGGTTTGGAGTCTATTTTCCAGGCAGATTTTTTCAATTTACCCGCCCGACTAGGTTTTGCAGCACTAATATCTCGGTTTTTAGTGGATTTATCACCAAACCATTAGCCTCAGTATATTCCTTCAGTGCTGTCAATTTCCTCAATGTCGTCAGCATAAAGGATGTATCCTAGTCTGTTTCCATTTATTTTTGGATCAAATGATCTTATAATTTCAAAGTCTCTTCCAATGTCCGAAATAAAAGTGCTAAATAAAGTTACTCCCAGAGGGCACCCCTGCTTCACACCTCTGGTGGTCTTAAACGCTGAAGAGAGGGTTCCTAGTTGGTCCAGTCTGACTTTTATAGTTGTATGGGAGTACAGTTCTCAGCAGCAAGCAGACTGGCTGGACAACCCCAATTAGTAAGTTTGTTCCATAGTAGCTCACGATCTATTGAGTCGAACGCATGAGCTAAATCTCTGAAGGCTAAGTATATTTTTGTTTTTGTTCTTATTGCCTCCATCTTTAGTACATTAATTAGCAGTAGGTTTAGTCCGCAGCCAACTCCTTTGAGAAACCCAGTTTGTCGTTTATCTGCAATTTCTACCACTTTTATCCAGTTTGTCAATTGTATCTATAGTTTTGTCGCAAAGATTTTCCCTACGACATCTAAAAGGGCAATTGACCTATAATTTTTAGGATCAGTTCTTACTCCTTTCTTAAATATAGGTACAATTATAGCCGATTTCCAAGACTCTGGGATTCGTTTTACAACAATGATTTTCTTGAACATGCTTCCGGATGAAGTTTTAGCATCTGGTTTGTGATCCCGTCGGGGCTAGGGGCTCTTGACAAGCTTAATCATTTGATGTTATCCAAGATATCCGACTTGTCTATTGTTATGTCCCATTTTCTTAGTATTTTTTGTTCATGTTGTTGATTGAGCATATTTTTGGCAAACAACCTTCTGAAATGCTCTAACCAGTCGGCTTCTGTTACTGCGTTATTTTGTGTGGCATTTTGGGGAACTGCATCATTCTGTATCATAATGCTAAAGCCACTTTTTATAGGAGTTTTGTACTTCTATTTTCTGTTCAGTGTAATTAGATGCTGCATTTGTAGACAAGGACCTGATCATTTTTCGCATTTCATGTTTTTTTTCTACTACCGCTTTGTCGTACACGTGTGTGTTTTTAAAATGTTTGATCTTACTATCTTTCAGTTTCCATGTACATTTGGAGCAATGTCGGATATTCTAATATATCTACATTGTCGTGTGGATTCTGCTCTAGCATTAATTCCGCCATTGTAAAGATCTGAGTTTCTTTGAGTTTCAGTCGCTTTCTCCCGGGATTGATTGGTATGGTATGGTTCCATAGCTACTCTTTTTTGCTTGTTAGCCCTAAAAAAAGTAATTTTGACCAAATCGTGATCACTATGTTGCATCTCGATTACATTTAAGTCGATGTTAGTCGTCAAATTTCGTGAAGTATAGAAGTAATCGAGGGTACTTTCATATTTTTCATTTCGCCATGTTGGTTTAGGCGGAATGTCCCCTTTCAGGTTTCTGTTTAGTGTCACCATTCCATTCCAACACCTCAGCCCATGTGGTTATCAACCGTTTTTTTTTTTGCCAAGGGTTTTGAACGAGATGGGTCTCTGAGTTTTTGTGCCCATAGGCATTCCATGTTGAAATCTCCACATAGTATAATTTTAGGGCTCTTCTCACTAGATAGAATTGTGTCTATTAAATCACCCACTGCATCCAAATATAACCATTGATCTGAGGCATTGTGCTGCCAATATAGGTTGATTACGTGAAGATTCATGACCTTTCCACCTACATACTCTTCTTCGGTGGTTATGATGGCATATTGAATATATGGTGAGAGATTTATTGATTTTAATATTCTCATGCCCTTGCTTCTTTTAACAAGTGTTAGCAAGCCGGCCATCGGTTGACCTTTGATCTGCTTAATGGCCGATTCCAAGCTACTTCGTAGCCTTCCACCATTGGTTGGTTTGTAAGCCACGTTTCTTGGAGGCAAATTATCTGCAGATTTTCCATGCTACTTAAGCTATTATTCAACAGGTGCATGAATCCTCTCGTATTCCATGTCCCCATCAAAATTTCACGAGAACTAGTTTTTTCCTGGCATTACTTCTTTTGTTGATAGTTCAGTGAAGCAGCTACCCAGCTCCACTTTTTATCATCATCCTCTTTAGTTTCCATTTTTCAACAGATCTTTGGTTGTCTTCACCCTGTTTTTTGCATGCAAATGTGATCTTAATCTGTTTCTTCTGTTCAACATTGTTTTCATCCTTATTCAAGTCCAGTTCATCATCCGATTCCTTTCTCATTTTATCAAAGTGAACTTTTTGACTGCCAGTAGTTATCTATCTTAATAACCTCTCTTCCCTTCTTTTAGGTTTTTGGATTGATGATATCTGACTTCTTGCATTAGGGGCTTCTCCCCCTGGTTTGAATATTCCGAAACCTAGGGCTTTGAATTCATTGATATTCTCAACTAAAATGTCTCTTATGGCGCTTGAATAAATGTGCAGCAATACACGGTCTGTTATTGCATCGTATATAAATTCTACAGTTTTGATGTTGTTCGTTGTTATTGCACGCAACTGTGGTATATAATTCAAAAGCTGTAGAACATTATATCTGTTTAGAATGTGCCCATCCTCAGAAGGTCGATTTCTTTCTAATAGTATGCAAAAGTTTGGAGGTTATATCCTGCTGTTTATTTTTCTTTTGTACAGGCTGCTTTGGATTTATAAACGGGACCCTCTTGTCTTCTCTCCATAGTTCTTTTCCGTCTTCCAGCCTCACTAAATCATTATGTTTGTTGTTACTCAGTCCCTTTTCACTTCCTGAACCATAGTTTATGGGCGTTATGTTTCCTTATTTTCGATCAAACTCTTTGACCTGCCGATGTACAGCACTTTTTTTCAATCTATTATTGCTTACAGCCCATCTCTCATCCAAAGTCATACGCTTTTTTGGTTCAAATACTTGCTCTTCTGATCCTTCACTTTGCGCTGTCTTTTTATTTTCCTTCTCTGGAGTAACCGCTATATTCCACGTTCTTGTCTGATTTTTCCTCTCTGAGGTTTTTTAGGACTCATTATTGTTAAGGTGCCACTCTAGCATCATTTGTGCTTCTGGATCATCTTCCTCTTCCAATGTTGAGTTACAGCTATTTGAGTCGTATGTAGACAGGTTTGCCAGGTCCTCTATTATTTTCTCCTAATCGACCTCTGAGTAATCAGGAATGATTTCGATTTTTTCTTCCCGTTTTTGATTCTCCTCTGAAATCTCAGGTACTACAGGAGCAGATTGGACATGGGAGCTCGGATTCTGGTTACTTGTGGCGGTTTGAATCGTTACATTCAGGGATTTGATGTTTCGCAAGAATTTGCAGGAATTTTTAGCGTTTACTGTAACGCTCACCTGATTCCCACGGAGGCGCTGGTCTAGGCAGGAAGGTGTCTGCGACTCGAAAGGTGATGTGCAGGACTCGGTTGGCTTCTGGGCTGAGCCTCTTCGCACTGTGTGTCGAACTCGAAGGGTGAGATTTCTGCAGGTGAGAGAATATGGGGGTTAATGATCTGGGCAGTTGAGTGTCTCTCTCTCTCTCTCTCTCTCTCTCTCTATTCCCAGCTTCCCCGTAGAATCCCTCAGGTCAACGTGCTCACCTTAGATAGGTGAATGCTGGGCTCTCCACCTGCGTCTGGTGCAGGGTGCCGTTGCCAGTTCCTTCACTGGGTAAACGTAGGCCTCTTAACATCAGAGGATCGCTACCGCCGTTAACTGCACGAGCGGTGAGTTTCCGGACACCTTTTGTCCTTAAAGTCTTTAGGTGCGAGGGCACTTTTATGTAGATCAGGGTTTGGTATAATGCTTTCTCCTATTTGTTTTGCAGGGCTCTGAAGACAGAAGATGGTGTGAAGGGAGCCGCAGCTGGAGCCAGAGCCTTGGAATGAGAATGAAGCGCTTGGAAATGCGTGAGTAAATGTAAGCGCTCTAACTGTTTCTTTTCTCTTGCAGCTGCGGGTTCGTGCTGAAGAGATGCTGGAAAACGCCAGAGTATTTGCAGGCGTCCTATTATGGCGAGCGTGATGGGCGTAAGTAAATACCTGTCTAATGTCTCTCCTTTTGTCTTTCCGGTCCGGATTGCAGCGTTGGAGACCCAGAGTGCCGGTAAGAAATAACTATGCCTTTGTTTTCACAGGCGGAGATGCAGCGTGATGAAATGATCGCTGCCGATGGATCAGGTGAGTAATGCGCTTCGTATGAAGGTCGCCGTGCTAACCTGTAGTTTCTTATTTTGCAGGTGCTGCTGAAGACTGGATGCGGGGATGGTAAGTATTGTTCTTGCAGGTTCTGCTGAAGACTGGATGCAGGAATGGTAAGTATTGTTCTTGCAGGTTCGGGCCCGGATTGAAGAAAAGCTGGAACAGACTCGGTGAGCGTTCTGCTGCAGATGCAGAATAACGCGAAGCACGTTTCATCAATCGGGTGTGGTTTAAATAGCCTTGGAGTGCTGAGGCGTCTTCCTCCACGGCCCCGCCTAAGTAAGAAAAGAGTTCCTGTTCCAGAAGAGTTCCAGTGTTGTATCCAGGGAGTGGAGCTTGCCCCACCCAGGTAAGAAAGTAGTTCCGGCTTACTGAGGATTCCTATGCAGCTGGTAAGTAAGCAGCATGGTCTGCTGCAGGTAAGTCCACCCAAGCAGCTTCATATAGATTATGAGCCCGGCGCTTCCAGTGCCGGGACCGATGGCATTGATGAGCCTGGCGCCACCGGCGCCAGGACAAGGTCCAAAAGGTCCCAGTGGGGACCGGCTGGTGCCTAGGATTAAGGTTAGGGGCCTGCTTCCAAGGACGTTGGGCTGGTCCTGACTCCTTGGAAGCAGTGATCATGACAGTACCCCCCCTCAAGGCCCCTCCCAAGCGTGTCTTCTCCGGGGGTTTTGGTTTGTCGGGGTGATTCAGATGGAATTTCTTGACCAGACGAGGTACATGGACATATTCTGAGGGTTCCCAAGACCTTTCCTGGGGGCCGTATCTTTTCCAATCAACCAGATAATATAATTTAGATTTGGAGATTTTGGAATCTAGGATGTTCTTTACTTCGAATTCGAGTTCTCCATCTACTAAAGCAGATTCTGGGAGTTCGGTCAATCGGGTTTCTGGTTGTACTGGTTTTAGTAAGGAGACATTGTAACGCTCACCTGATTCTCGCAGAGGCGCCGGTCTTGACTGGGCGACTACCGTATCTTCAAAGGTGATGTGTAGCACCCGGTTGGCTCTTTGGGCTGGACCTCTGTGCACTGTATGCCTGACTTCAAGAGTAAGATGTCTGCAGACAGAAAATATGGGATTAATGAACTGGGGTTATTGGGGTGTCCCTATCTCTTCCCTTTTTTGCTCTCCTGTAGACCCCCAAAGGTTAACGCTCTCACCTTAGGTAAGTGAATGCCAAGCTCTCCATCTGCCTCGGGGCAGGGTGCTGTAACCAGTTTCTTCACTGGATCGGTAGCGCAGGCCTCTTGACTTCAGAGGACTGCTGTCCGTCGTTTACTGCACGAACGGTAAGTTTCGAGTAATTCTATTGTCTTTAAAGTCTTTAGCAATGATGTCTCTTGTTTTGCAGGTTCCGGCGATGGCGGATGACGGGCTGAAGTGAGTTGAAGATGGAGTCCGTATGATGAATAGAAGCGCCTGGAAGCACGTAAGTAAGCGCTTGTTGCCTGCTTCACGATGCGCTCTAACTGTCTTTTATTTTGCAGGTACGAGTTCGGAGCGGCTGCAGGATGCCGGAATACCCACTGGGGTTGATGTGGAAAGGAGTAATGGCACGTGAGTATTAAAGTTCCCCAATGTCTTTAAACGCACCTTGTTTTGTCTTTCAGATGCAGGATGCAGCGCCGAAGGCCTCTGGAGCGTGCGAAGAGTCGGTAAGCTTTTGTCTTTCAGATGCCGGAATGCAGTGTGAAGACCTCCGGAGCGCACGAAGAGTAGGTAAGCCTTTGTCTTTCAGATGCCGGAATGCTAACCTGTTCTTTCTTGTCTTTACAGGTGTTGCTGAAGACTGGATTCAGGATGGTAAGCCTTTTTCCTTAGGCCCAGGATCCGATGCAGAAGACACGATGAGCGTTCTGCTGCAGAGGATGCAGAATAACGCAAAGCAAGATTCATCCACCGGGTGTGGTTTAAATAGCCTCCTGTAGTGCTTAGGTGTCTCCTTCCACAGCCACGCCTAGGTAAGAAAAGAGTTCCTGCTTTCCAGAAGAGTTCCAGTGTTCTGAATCTAGGGAGTGGCTCCTGCCCCACCCAACAGGAAAAGTAGTTCCAAACAGAAGAGGATCAGAGGCTCAGCTGGCAGGCAAGTAAGCAGCATGGTCTGCTGCAGGTAAGTCCACCCAAGCATTATGAGCCCGGCGCTTCCAGCGCTGGGACTGGGCACATTTATGAGCCAGGTGCCACTGGCGCCAGGACTGGGTCCAAAAGGTCCCAATTGGGACTGGTTGGCCCTCGGAACCTAGGTTATGGATCTGCTTCCAAGGGAGTTGGGAAAACCCTGACCTTTTGGAAGCAGAGATCATGACAGTACCCCCCCTCAAGGCCCCTCCAAAACCGGGCTTCTCCGGGGGTTTTGGCTTGTCAGGAAATGTTCGGTGAAATCTTTTGATTAGGCGAGGAGCGTGGACATATTCAGCAGGTTCCCAGGATCTTTCTTGGGGGCCGTAACCTTTCCAGTCAATTAGGTAAAATAGTTTAGATTTGGAGATCTTGGAGTCCAGAATGCTTTTGACTTCAAACTCGAGTTCTCCATCAACTAGGATGGGTTTTGGAGATTTAGTTAGTCGGGTTTGAGGTTGCACGGGTTTTAATAGAGAGACGTGGAAGACCGGATGTATCTTCATGTGAGGGGGCAAGTCCAACTTGACCGCTACTGGGTTTACTATGGTAGTGATGGAATAGGGACCAAGGTATCTTGGGTTGAATGTGCGTGGCCCTTTTAGAGGTAGATATTTGGTGGATAACCAGACTTGGTCCCCTACTTGATATTGAGGGGCTTCCTTCCGATGTTGATCTGCTCCTTTCTTGTATTGTTCTTTAGCCCTTCGAAGGTGAGAAACAGCTTCCTTAAAGGCTTGGGTGATTGTAGAATGCAGGTAGTCTACTGCTGGTGTTTCAAGATCTTGGAGGGGATCCAACTCCGAGGTTCGAGGGTGACTGCCGTACAAAAGAAAAAACGGTGTTTTCCCAGTTCCCGAATGGACAGAGTTATTGTAGGCATATTCGGCTATCCAAAGGATGTCTTTCCAAGTTTTTTCAGTTTGTTGCAGCATGCAGCGTAAATACTGTTCCAGAGTTTGATTGGTCCTCTCGGTTTGTCCGTCGGTCTGAGGGTGGTGACTGGTCGATAGTCTCACATCAATTTGAGCCGACTGACAGCAACTTCGCCAAAAATGAGAAATAAATTGACTACCTCGATCCGAAATTAGAACCGAAGGAAAACCGTGTAGTCGGACGATGTTTTCGAGGAATTCTCGGGCCAGAGTTGCTGCTGTTGGCAAGCCTTTGAGCGGAATGAAATGCGCCATCTTGGAGAATAAGTCCACGATTACTAGAATCGTATTGTATCCGGAGCATGGAGGTAGATCGGTGATGAAGTCCATAGAAAGCGTATGCCAAGGGCGAGGTGGGATGTCAATAGGGCGTAAGAGGCCTGCTGGTCTTTCCTTTTGACTCTTGTTTTGGGCGCATACTCCACAAGACATTATAAAGTCTCTGATATCTTTTTTCCAAGACGGCCACCAGAAGTAGCGCTTGATCTTTTCTGAGGTCTTGGCCATACCGGGATGACCTTCCATTAAAGAATCGTGATAACAGGAGATTACTTTTTTCTGTAAATCTGTGCTGGGTAGGTATAATCGTTCTTGGAAATACAATAAGTTGTCCTTTACTGCAAAGTCCTTTCCCTGCAGATGCCAATTCTGTATGTCTGCTGGAGTTACAAGTTGCCTGGCTTTATCCTTAACTTCCTCTATGGATTCTGTGGCGATTACACCCAGAATTCTTTGTTCGGGAATGATTGGTACAGGTTTAGAGTTGATCAAGTGTTCTTCCACTCCCATCCGAGAAAGGGCATCAGCTTTACCGTTCTTTGTACCAGGTCGATAGGTAATTATGAAGTCAAACTCGGCAAAGAATAATGCCCAACGGAGTTGTCTAGAGGATTGGGCTTTTGCGGTTTTCAAATATTGCAGGTTTCGGTGATCCGTAATCACAGTAACGGTGTGTCGGGCCCCCAGCAGATAATGCCGCCAAGCCTTAAAGGCAGACTTGATAGCCAGAAGTTCCTTGTCAGTAATCGTGTAATTGATTTCAGAAGGCGAGAATTTGCGGGACCAAAATGCCACGGGATGCAACTGATTGGTTACCGGGTCCTTTTGTGATAGAACTGCCCCCATGGCAAGGCTTGAAGCATCAGTTTCCACGATGTAGGGGAGTTCGGGGCGAGGGTGTTTTAAGATTGGTGCAGAGATAAATTTAGTCTTCAAATCCTGGAAAGCTTGTTCCGCCTGGGCAGACCATTCAAAACGTTTGTTTTTCTTTAACAAGGCAGTGATGGGCTGGACTATTCGAGAGAATTCGGGGATAAACCTGCGGTAAAAGTTAGCGAAGCCTAACATGCTTTGCACACCTTTTACGGAGGATGGTGATGGCCATTTGAGAACTGCATCGACCTTCTTTGAATCCATACGTACTCCGCCAGGTGATAATATGAATCCCAAGAATTCAACTTCAGTCACGTTGAAAACACATTTTTCCAACTTAGCGAAAAGTTTGTGTTGACGCAATCTTTCGAGGACCATTTTCACGTGTTTCCGATGTTCAGATTCCGATGAAGAGTAAACGAGGATGTCGTCAATGTAAACAACAACACACACATCTATGAGCTCTCTGAGGACATCGTTCATAAAATATTGAAAGGCGGCCGGGGCATTACAAAGTCCGAAGGGCATGACCTGATATTCAAATAGCCCATACTTGGTGCGGAAGGCAGTCTTCCATTCATCGCCCTCTTTTACGCGTACCAAGTGGTAAGCTCCTCTAAGATCCAGCTTTGTATATATGCATGCTTTTCTGACTTGGTCCAGGAGTTCAGGGATCAAAGGTAACGGATATCTATTCTTAACGGTGATCTGGTTCAGGGAGCGATAATCGATACAAGTTCTAAGGTCTCCTTCCTTTTTTGGAACGAAGAACAAAGCTGAAGAAGCAGGGGACTTGGAAGGACGAATAAACCCATTCGCCAGGTATTGATCCAGGTATTGTCGAAGGTGAAGGTTCTCAGGCTCGGTGAGAGCATAAATTCTACTACAAGGAGGAGTAGATCCAGGTATCAGGTCTATCTGGCAGTCATAAGACCTATGAGGAGGTAGAGTGTTAGCCTGATCCTTCCGGAACACATCTTGGTATTCAAGGTATTCGGGAGGTAACTGGGGAGTCTCTGAAGAAATTGCTGCCAGTGCAACACCAGGTGGAAGGTGACAAGTAGAGACACATTCTGGAAACTGGACCGTTCTTGCTCGCCAATCGATCAGAGGATTGTGTTTCTCTAACCAAGGTATTCCTAGAATAATCTGAAACTGAGGGGCCTTGATCACATCGAACACGATCTTCTCATGGTGTCCATCTTGACTTACTAGCGTCACCTCTTGAGTGGTATGCGTTACTGGCCCGGAGGCTATCTCTGTACCATCCACTGTAGTAATGACGTCCTTTACAGCCTTGGGACAAAGAGTTAGATTCATCCTCAAAACCATTTCATGATCCACATAATTGCCGATGGCACCGCTGTCGACGTAAGCTTCAATTGCATGTAATCGATCCGGATTATCAGGGCTAATGAGGACCATAGGTATCACGAAATGCGAGGTCACGGAACTGGTTTTCACGCTCGGCAAGAGGACCTCTATTCTTGTCGGGCGAGGTCGTTTCCCTGCTCAGAGTTTGTAACTTTGGTAACTGCAGCTCCTACTGCCTTCTTGGCAGGTTTCACCGGACAGTCTCGAAGAAAGTGCCCTGAGTTTCCGCAATATAGGCATAATTGCAACTGTTTTCTCCTTTCCCGCTCCTTTTGTGTTAGAGGACCTTTCAGACCCCCAATTTGCATGGGTTCCCCGGAGTCTACTCCTTTGGAAGGAGTTGGCGGTTTGGAAAATACTCGAGCATCAAACTTGGAACGGTCGGCCTTCCTGTTCTGCAGTCTATGATCTATTTGAACGACCAAGTCTATATAATCCGAACAGTCTTGTGGGGGATTCACTACTTGGGCTAAAACGTCTTTGAGCTCTCCACGTAGACCTCTGTAAAACAGCGTAATCCTTTTGTCCTCAGGCCATTGAGTTTCCACTATTAGTCTATTGAAAGATGCAATATAAGCCAAAAGGTCTTGATTACCCTGTCGCAACGAAAGAAGCTCATTGTCCAAGGCCTGCCCCTGTGAATGTCTTGCGAACAGTTTTTCCATACTAAGCTGAAAGGCTTGAAAATCATGGAGAACCGGATCATCTTGATTAACTAGAGGGATCGACCAGTCTGCCGCATTGCCACTAAGGTACGAAAGTACAAAAGCTACTTTAGCTTGATCAGTTGGAAAGGCTGCTGGCCGGCATAAGAAGTGCAACCGGCACTGATTGATAAATACTGCAAACCTCTTTGGGTCACCAGAAAATCGTTCGGGCGGAGCCAGAGGTACATTCCCAGGTAGGTTGATCTGCACTGGATTCATAGAGGATGTTGAAGGAAGATTTGCCCCTGATGCGGGTAACAGGGTTTGTCCGGCTTGTGACTCTAGCAATTGTCTAGCAAGACCGTCTGTTCTCTCCTTGGAAATAATTAGTTCCCTTCTTAGAGCATTCGTTTCCTGACGAGCTGCATGCACTTCTGCCCTTAGTTCCCCAAGTAACCGGGCTAGGTGGTCAGTATCCGAGGTTTCCATAGCGCCTGGGCGAGAGTTTTGCGGTAGGCTTTGCGTTCTGTAACGCTCACCTGATTCTCGCAGAGGCGCCGGTCTTGACTGGGCGACTACCGTATCTTCAAAGGTGATGTGTAGCACCCGGTTGGCTCTTTGGGCTGGACCTCTGTGCACTGTATGCCTGACTTCAAGAGTAAGATGTCTGCAGACAGAAAATATGGGATTAATGAACTGGGGTTATTGGGGTGTCCCTATCTCTTCCCTTTTTTGCTCTCCTGTAGACCCCCAAAGGTTAACGCTCTCACCTTAGGTAAGTGAATGCCAAGCTCTCCATCTGCCTCGGGGCAGGGTGCTGTAACCAGTTTCTTCACTGGATCGGTAGCGCAGGCCTCTTGACTTCAGAGGACTGCTGTCCGTCGTTTACTGCACGAACGGTAAGTTTCGAGTAATTCTATTGTCTTTAAAGTCTTTAGCAATGATGTCTCTTGTTTTGCAGGTTCCGGCGATGGCGGATGACGGGCTGAAGTGAGTTGAAGATGGAGTCCGTATGATGAATAGAAGCGCCTGGAAGCACGTAAGTAAGCGCTTGTTGCCTGCTTCACGATGCGCTCTAACTGTCTTTTATTTTGCAGGTACGAGTTCGGAGCGGCTGCAGGATGCCGGAATACCCACTGGGGTTGATGTGGAAAGGAGTAATGGCACGTGAGTATTAAAGTTCCCCAATGTCTTTAAACGCACCTTGTTTTGTCTTTCAGATGCAGGATGCAGCGCCGAAGGCCTCCGGAGCGTGCGAAGAGTCGGTAAGCTTTTGTCTTTCAGATGCCGGAATGCGGTGTGAAGACCTCCGGAGCGCACGAAGAGTAGGTAAGCCTTTGTCTTTCAGATGCCGGAATGCTAACCTGTTCTTTCTTGTCTTTACAGGTGTTGCTGAAGACTGGATTCAGGATGGTAAGCCTTTTTCCTTAGGCCCAGGATCCGATGCAGAAGACACGATGAGCGTTCTGCTGCAGAGGATGCAGAATAACGCAAAGCAAGATTCATCCACCGGGTGTGGTTTAAATAGCCTCCTGTAGTGCTTAGGTGTCTCCTTCCACAGCCACGCCTAGGTAAGAAAAGAGTTCCTGCTTTCCAGAAGAGTTCCAGTGTTCTGAATCTAGGGAGTGGCTCCTGCCCCACCCAACAGGAAAAGTAGTTCCAAACAGAAGAGGATCAGAGGCTCAGCTGGCAGGGAAGTAAGCAGCATGGTCTGCTGCAGGTAAGTCCACCCAAGCATTATGAGCCCGGCGCTTCCAGCGCTGGGACTGGGCACATTTATGAGCCAGGTGCCACTGGCGCCAGGACTGGGTCCAAAAGGTCCCAATTGGGACTGGTTGGCCCTCGGAACCTAGGTTATGGATCTGCTTCCAAGGGAGTTGGGAAAACCCTGACCTTTTGGAAGCAGAGATCATGACAGACATGGAATACTGGATGTATTTTCATATGCGAAGGTAATTCCAATTTGACAGCTACCGGATTAATTATAGCAGAGATGAGATAGGGTCCAAGGTATCTCGGAATGAAGGTGCGGGGTCCTTTTAGAGGCAGGTGCTTAGTGGATAACCAGACCTGATCTCCTACTGCGTAGTGAGGGGCCTCTTTACGGTGTTGATCTGTTCCTTTCTTGAATTGAGCTTTAGCTCTTTGCAGATGGGCAGTGGCTTCCTTAAAACCACGAGTGATCTCAGAGTGCAAGTGATCCACAGCAGGTGTTTCGAATTCTTGGGGAGGATCCAGGTTCGAGGTCCTAGGATGGTGTCCATATAATAGGAAGAAGGGGGTCTTCCCGGTTCCTGAATGAGTCGAATTGTTATAAGCGTACTCCGCGATCCAAAGAATGTCCTTCCAAGGGTTTTCAGTTTGTTGGAGCATGCAACGTAGATATTGCTCTAGAGTTTGATTTGTCCTCTCGGTTTGTCCGTCAGTTTGGGGATGGTGACTGGTTGAAAGTCTCACATCAATTTGGGCTAAACGACAGCAACTTCGCCAAAAATGGGAGATGAATTGACTTCCCCTATCGGAGACCAAAACCGAGGGAAAACCGTGTAGCCGAACGATGTTTTCTAAGAATTCTCGGGCCAATACTGAAGCTGTAGGTAGGAATGAAGTGAGCCATCTTGGAGAATAGATCCACGACTTCTAAAATGGTATTATACCCTGAGCATGGAGGTAAGTCCGTGATGAAATCCATGGACAGGGTATGCCATGGACAGGGAGGGATGTCTAGTGGATGTAAGAGGCCGGCTGGTTTCTCCTTCTGACTTTTATTTTGGGCACATACGCCGCAGGAGATTACGAAGTCTCTAATATCCTTCTTCCATGATGGCCACCAGAAATGTCTTTTGACCTTTTCCATGGTTTTGGTAATGCCAGGGTGACCCTCCATTAGTGAGTCGTGATAACAGGAGATCACTTGTTCTTGTATTTTCTCACTGGGCAAGTACAATCGTCCTCGGAAATAGGGAAGGTCTTCATCCACAGAGAATTCTTTTCCCTTTAATTGCCCGTCCTGTAATTCGGCCGGAGTTAGGATTGATTTGACTGTAGTCTTGATGTCTTCAAAGGATTGAGCGCTGACCAAGCCCAAAATCCTTTTTTCTGGGATTATGGGTATTGGTTCTGGATTGGTCAAGTGTTCATCTATTCCCATCCGGGAGAGGGCATCTGCTTTTCCGTTTTTACTGCCTGGTCGATAAGTAATTATAAAGTCAAACTCAGCCAAAAACAGAGCCCAGCTAAGTTGCCTGGAAGACTGAGCCTTGGCCGTCTTTAGATATTGTAAGTTGCAGTGATCTGTCATTACGGTGACTGTGTGTCTGGCTCCCAAAAGATAATGCCGCCAGGCTTTAAAGGCCGATCTGATAGCTAAAAGTTCCTTGTCTGTAATTGAATAGTTGATCTCGGGAGCCGAGAATTTGCGAGACCAAAAGGCTACAGGATGTAATTGGTGTGTGACCGGATCTCTTTGTGATAAAACTGCCGCCATAGCTAGACTAGAAGCATCCGTTTCCACGATGTAGGGGAGTTCTGGACGAGGATGTTTTAGAACAGGTGCAGAAATTAATTTAACTTTTAAGTCCTGAAAGGCTTGTTCTGCCTCGGTAGACCACTCAAAACGTTTGTTCTTCTTTAACAGAGCGATGATGGGTTGGACAATTCGAGAGAATTCAGGAATGAATCTACGGTAAAAGTTAGCGAAACCTAACATGCTTTGAACTCCTTTTACAGAGGTTGGTGAAGGCCACCTGATGATCGCATCGACTTTTTTCGAATCCATATGGACTCCGTTAGGTGACAATATGAATCCCAGGAACTCAACTTCAGTTACGTTGAAAACGCATTTTTCAAGCTTAGCAAAAAGGTTATGTTGACGTAATCTCTCGAGGAATTCTTTAACATGTTTCTGATGTTCCTCTTCAGATGATGAAAAGACGAGGATGTCATCAATGTAGACAACAACACACACATCGATGAGTTCTCTAAGGACATCGTTCATAAAATACTGGAAGGCGGCCGGAGCGTTACAAAGTCCAAAGGGCATAACTTGATACTCAAATAGCCCATACTTGGTGCGGAAGGCCGTCTTCCATTCATCGCCCTCCTTTATTCGTACCAAATGGTAGGCTCCTCTGAGATCCAACTTTGTATATATACATGCGTCTTTGACTTGGTCCAGGAGTTCAGGGATCAAAGGTAACGGGTATCTGTTTTTAACAGTGATCTGATTCAGGGCGCGGTAATCTATACAAGTCCTAAGGTCTCCTTCCTTTTTCGGAACGAAGAACAAAGCCGAGGAAGCTGGAGATTTTGAAGGACGAATAAGCTAGATATTGGTCCAGATATTGTCTGAGGTGAAGATTCTCTGGCTCGGTGAGGGCATACATCCTACTGCAAGGAGGAGTTGTTCCGGGTATCAGATCTATTTGACAGTCGTAAGACCTATGAGGAGGCAGGGTGTTAGCTTGGTCCTTCCGAAAGACGTCTTGGAATTCCTGGTATTCGGGAGGTAATTTGGGAACCTCAGAAGAGATTGCCGCCAATGAGACATCAGGCCGAGAATAACAAGTGGTCAAACATTCTGGAAACTGAACCGTCTTTGCTCGCCAATCGATCCGAGGATTGTGCTTCTCTAACCAAGGAATTCCCAGAATGATCTGGAACTGAGGGGCCTTGATCACATCGAACACGATTTTCTCCCGGTGTCCATCTTGGCTCACTAACGTCACTTCTTGGGTGGCGTGCGTTACTGGTCCGGAGGCTATCTCCGTGCCATCCACTGTAGTAATGACGTCTTTTACTGCCTTAGGGACAAGAGGTAGATTCATCCTTGATGCCATTTCACGATCCACATAATTACCGATTGCTCCGCTGTCAATGTAAGCTTCAATTGCATGCAAACGATTCGGACGTTCAGGGCTAATGAGGACCATAGGCACCACGAAATGCGAGGTCAGGGGACAGATTTTAACGCTCGGCAAGAGGACCTCTACACTTGTCGGGCTAGGTCGTTTCCTTGTTCAGAATTTGTGGCACTGGTATCTGCGGCTGCTACAGCCTTCTTAGCTGGTTTCACTGGACAGAAAGTGCCCCGAGTTTCCACAATAGAGGCATAATTGCAGCTGTCTTCTTCTTTCCCGCTCCTTTTGGGTTAAAGGTCCTTTCATGCCCCCTATTTGCATGGGTTCCACGGTGTCAGCTCCCCTAGTAGAGGTCTGTGGTTTAGAAAACACTCGGGTGTCAAATTTGGAACGATCAGCCTTCCTGTTCTGTAATCTGTGGTCTAATTGAACAACTAAGTCAATATAGTCTGAGCATTCTTGTGGAGGATTCACAACTTGAGCTAACACATCCTTGAGCTCTCCACGCAGGCCTCTGTAGAAAAGCGTTATTCTTTTATCCTCAGGCCATTGGGTTTCCACTATAAGTCTGTTGAATGAAGCAATATAAGTCAAGAGTTCTTGATTACCCTGCCGTAATGAAAGGAGTTCATTGTCCAAGGCCTGCCCTTGTGCATGTCTTGCGAACAGTTTCTCCATGCTGGACTGGAAGGCCTGGAAATCATGAAGAACCAGATCATCCTGAGTGACTAAAGGGATCGACCAATCTGCGGCACTGCCACTGAGATAAGAAAGTACGAAAGCCACCTTGGTCTGATCTGTTGGGAAGGCAGCTGGTCGACATAAAAAGTATAGGCGGCACTGGTTAATAAACACTGCAAACTTCTTTGGGTCACCGGAAAAGCGTTCGGGCGGAGCCAAGGGCACATTACCAGGTAGATTGATTTGCACAGGATTTGAGGATGCTGAAGGATAGCTTCCTCCTGGAGCGGGCAAAGGTGTCTGTCCTGCCTGCGTTTGTAGCAATTGCCTAGCGAGATCCTCTGTTCGCTCCTTGGATATTATCAGCTCTCTTCTTAGTGAGTTTGTTTCCTGACGAGCTGCATGTACTTCTGCTCTTTATTCCCCAAGCAATTGGGCCAAATGATCAGTGTCCGAGGTTTCCATTGTGCCTGGATAGGTGTTTTGCGGTGGGCTTCGCGTTCTGTAACGCTCACCTGATTCCCACGGAGGCGCTGGTCTAGGCAGGAAGGTGTCTGCGACTCGAAAGGTGATGTGCAGGACTCGGTTGGCTTCTGGGGCTGAGCCTCTTCGCACTGTGTGTCGAACTCGAAGGGTGAGATTTCTGCAGGTGAGAGAATATGGGGGTTAATGATCTGGGCAGTTGAGTGTCTCTCTCTCTCTCTCTCTCTCTCTCTATTCCCAGCTTCCCCGTAGAATCCCCCAGGTCAACGTGCTCACCTTAGATAGGTGAATGCTGGGCTCTCCATCTGCGTCTGGTGCAGGGTGCCGTTGCCAGTTCCTTCACTGGGTAAACGTAGGCCTCTTAACATCAGAGGATCGCTACCGCCGTTAACTGCACGAGCGGTGAGTTTCCGGACACCTTTTGTCCTTAAAGTCTTTAGGTGCGAGGGCACTTTTATGTAGATCAGGGTTTGGTATAATGCTTTCTCCTATTTGTTTTGCAGGGCTCTGGAGACAGAAGATGGTGTGAAGGGAGCCGAAGCTGGAGCCAGAGCCTTGGAATGAGAATGAAGCGGTTGGAAATGCGTGAGTAAATGCAAGCGCTCTAACTGTTTCTTTTCTCTTGCAGCTGCGGGTTCGTGCTGAAGAGATGCTGGAAAACGCCAGAGTATTTGCAGGCGTCCTATTATGGCGAGCGCGATGGGCGTAAGTAAATACCTGTCTAATGTCTCTCCTTTTGTCTTTCAGGTCCGGATTGCAGCGTTGGAGACCCAGAGTGCCGGTAAGAAATAACTATGCCTTTGTTTTCACAGGCGGAGATGCAGCGTGATGAAATGATCGCTGCTGATGGATCAGGTGAGTAATGCGCTTCGTATGAAGGTCGCCGTGCTAACCTGTAGTTTCTTATTTTGCAGGTGCTGCTGAAGACTGGATGCGGGGATGGTAAGTATTGTTCTTGCAGGTTCTGCTGAAGACTGGATGCAGGAATGGTAAGTATTGTTCTTGCAGGTTCGGGCCCGGATTGAAGAAAAGCTGGAACAGACTCGGTGAGCGTTCTGCTGCAGATGCAGAATAACGCGAAGCACGTTTCATCAATCGGGTGTGGTTTAAATAGCCTTGGAGTGCTGAGGCGTCTTCCTCCACGGCCCCGCCTAAGTAAGAAAAGAGTTCCTGTTCCAGAAGAGTTCCAGTGTTGTATCCAGGGAGTGGAGCTTGCCCCACCCAGGTAAGAAAGTAGTTCCGGCTTACTGAGGATTCCTGTGCAGCTGGTAAGTAAGCAGCATGGTCTGCTGCAGGTAAGTCCACCCAAGCATCTTCATATAGATTATGAGCCCGGCGCTTCCAGTGCCGGGACCGATGGCATTGATGAGCCTGGCGCCACCGGCGCCAGGACAAGGTCCAAAAGGTCCCAGTGGGGACCGGCTGGTGCCTAGGATTAAGGTTAGGGGCCTGCTTCCAAGGACGTTGGGCTGGTCCTGACTCCTTGGAAGCAGTGATCATGACATTTACCTTCTTTTTATTTGGCATATTTTTAGTCTTCTTTACTTGTTTTTTGGGCAGATTTCCTCTCCGCCTTTAAGAGGGATCTCCCTTTTATTTTTATCAAAGATGGCAAACGTTTCTTTTTTATCTACTGTTTTTTCTTGATGTCGTGCTTCAACAGGCCGCGCAAGCCCCATAATACCCTCTGCATTGGCTGACGTTGAGGGTTGACCAGCTCCCAATTCATCTTCTAGACTCTCGCTAGGTTGAAGCTCTTTTCTTCCTTGTTTATGTGCAGGAATTTTTTCGGGCTGTTTTTCTCTTCATATTCTCGTCTACGTCTGCTAAGTCCACAAGAGGCCGAGATGAGGGAGATAGGGCATCTTTGTTATTCATTATACAGTTCTCTGATTTTTCAGTTATTTGGTCCATAGGCATATCCTTGTTTTCACTTCTCTTTCTGTTTGCCATGTTATTTTCTCTTATTATTTCTGTTGTGTCGGCTTCTCTTCTTCCATTGTGTGCTGTTTTTTCAAAATTTCTAGAGCCTCGCGTGCTAATTCGGCAAAAAGTCGTTTATCGTCAGTGCTATTTTTTACTTGTTCCTTTACTTGCGCAAAGAAAACCTCATTATACAACTGGTCATTAGAGCGAAGGATTTTGTCCTCCTGATGCACTTTTTCTATCTTTGTTAATTTTGTATTCACTGTAGCCATTAAGGAGATTTGTTCACCTAGGCTCTCATTTAGATGTTCATTGAGTTTTATCAAGGGTGCAACAGTTATTGTCAGAGCTGAGATGATGTTTGGTCGCAGTTGATTTATCACTTGCTCTACCAATTCGAAGCAATCCTATTGCGGATCTGTCCGCCCTGTTAAGGAATCATGATTTATTAGATTAATCTGTCTCCGTACCTTTGAGTATTCTCTTTCAGCAATCGAGGAGTCGGTATCGGTACTGCTCTCATCGCTTGTATCTACAGCGTCTGATTTCGTGTTCACACTGTACAGACTCCTGCTTTTTCTTATTGCATTTCCACCTACAGATGTATTTTTTTGTTTGGAATGTCGACATTTATTTTGTCTTTCTCACTTCTGTGAGCAGGCTACTGCAATTGGACTAAAACTAGACCCAATCCTTCTGCGTTTGTTCGGGCAATAAGAATCTTCATTCTTTCTTTGTTCTCCCGTTGACTTTTCCATGAACCTTCTGCTTCCTGTATTTCTCAGATCTTTTGGCATCAAGGGAACACTGTCAAATTTTTCAGGCACTAGGGGGTTCTTCTGTTGAGTTGCAGGAGCTGCAAACTTTGCATTAAAGTTTTTTAAATCCATAATCAATTTATCAGCCAGAACTAGTGAGTTTCTTCTTTCTGTAGATGACAATTCGGGTTGGTGCACTACCGGTTTGATCACATGGCCATTACCAAAAATCTGATCGCTAGCGGTCACAAAGACTTCACTTTCAGGTTCCACGTGGGGGTTTAGGTGGTTGGCAGATTGTATTTGAAGGCCCGAGCCGCCTTCTGTTCTTGATTTTTCGCCTAAACATACAGCTGGCAATGAACACAGCGGTGTGGACAGTGTGGACAGTTCAGCTGTTGAAACATTTTTGTCTCATCATACTCTTTCACGTTATTACATGAATTCTTGTTGTGATGTTGCAGCACTCGCCATGCAAGCACTCGCAATGGTGGAGGAGATGTTCTAAGGGTAGGTATCAACACCACTTGTTGCCGTCCCTCGCCAAGCCTGGCATTCAGCAATGTGATATTTTGGCAGTATTCTATCTGTATCTGGACTGCCTTTATTTGATCAATGTTTATTTTTTCATGATTACAAGACCCTCCACATTTGCAGGATTGCCCCACACCTCTTTCCCTGAGGTCTAGAGTCACTTTGGGAGTAATTTCCTGCTTATCCTCCCTTCCGTCTGAGTCTTTTAGGAGCTCCTTACCCCCATAATCACTGAAATCACCCCCAACATTCTGACACGAGCTCAAGATGGTGGTCCTGCCTAGACTCTTGCACTTTTTTACAAACGTCCCGTTTCTGATACCCAGAAGCCTATTCGCGAAACTTCACAGCGTGTGTAGGGGTTTTGTGTGGGGCAGCTCTAGGAATAGGGTGGCTCTGTGGAAGCTCCAGAACCCGTGCGACAGGGGGGGATAGGCCTGCCTAACTTCGAACTCTATTACCTGGCGGGGCAGCTGCAGTACGTGGCCAGGTGGCTCTCGACTGAAGATTCGGCGGAAGCCAGGCTCCTGCGCGAAGATACAGCCCCATACTTTCTGATGGAAGTGGTGTGGTTGAGCAGAGATAAACTGGTGGGCAAGGGGCGGTTACTGAGGTTGGGCTGGGAGATCTGGCACAGGACATGGAAGATTGGGGGGGACTCAGAACCATACTCCCAGCAGGCCCCTTTGGCGGCTCTGTGTGGGAGCGACTCCCAACTACTTGAATCGGTCCGCAGATACTGGGAACAGGTAGGCCTAGCCACCCTCGGGGACATATGGCAGGAAGGGGAGGCAGTGGTCTTTCAGCGGCTGCAGGAAGAGGCGGGAGTACATGGTGGCCAATATATAACCTACACTAGGCTGGTGAAAAAGACTAGAGTAAGATGGCCGGAGACAATGCTCGCGGAGGATCCAGATGCCTCCGTGGAAACCATGTATGATGTATCGGAGGGCGGGCACGAAATATCGAGGATATATGAACTCCTGCAGACAAGGGCAGGGAAGGAGTTGCTCCAATGGAGACAAGATTGGGAGGAGGAGGTGGGAGGACCCATGACGGATGGGCAGTGGGAACGGGCCCAGGGGTACCATAAAAAGGTGTCCCGTAACGCGAGATTCCAACAGCTTCAATTGTATGTTACCCACAGCGCTTTTTTAACCCCCGGGAAGATTGCAAAGTTTGGGGGTTCGGCTATACAGCAATGCCCCAGGTGTGGGGAGGTGAACGCGGGTCTGCTACACATGTTTTGGGCTTGCCCGGAGGTGCATAGATTTTGGAACGAGGTCAAGACGAAACTGGCTGGTGGGGGGGTGGTGCTGGATGTGGAATCGGCCTGGTCATGCTTGCTTGGACTATTCCCTAGACCCCGGCATTTGAAACACATAAGCAAGATGAAGGACCTGGCCTATGTCTTGGCCAAACGTAGGATCGCCATGGGCTGGAAGGCGGCCCATAGACCTAGGGTGGAGTTGTGGTGGACAGACCTCTTGAGATGGGCGGAAGCTGAATCCGTAGTCTGGTTTGAAGCGGTCACCAGGGGGGCGAAAAAGAAGTAGGGCCCTTGCTGGCCTGGCGGCAATTGGTGGCCTTGTTGGCAAACCCTCACCAGGGTGACAACGAAACAGAGGACCCGGTTGATGGTAGTCTAGGTAGTGTTGCCACCCAGTGATGTTCCCATAAATGATATGTGAGAACTGGCTCTAGTTTAAAGGGGGAGGGGGGTTGGGGAGTTTGAAAATGTGTGAAATATGATGCTTTCTATGTTTTGAAACAGTTGTAGTGTGTTTGTTTGACCTTATAAAATAAATAAAAAAATATATAAAAAAAAACATTCTGACACGACAGCCGGCCTGTCGCTAGCATGCAGTAACCGCTCGTCTTAAACCACTCTCCCCTTCAATTGAGCTGAGCGCGCCTCCAAGGCGACCGAAATCACAGCCTCCCTCAGCCCAACACCCTGTCTCCCGCCCACACCTACGTCCGGGGGGGTTGAAACACCCAAACATAACAAATCAGGGTCACCTATGCGTCCCTGCCCTCGCAGAGCGGGGGGCGCATAAGGAGCGGGGTGTGTCATTGGGCAGGCAGGACCAGAGAGGGGAGAGGTCCTCTTCTCACAAGTTTTGGCATTCTGCATCTTTTTTAATGTAGATGTTCTGTATACTAGTTAAGCCAGGAATAGTGGCGTTCTTACCGTCTTTACCCTCATTTCTCATTTCCTCGGTACGTCACCCTGCAGGAGCGGACTGTAATCGTCTCAATCACATTCGAGTCAGCAGTGAGTCAGGACTTATCGCTCGTAAGGGAGCCGGTTCCATTACTAGGTGCTTTGAGGGCACCGGGTCTTCACCGCCGATGCAACCAGAGCCAAACAGCAGCAAAACAGCACTCCAGACAACAAGTGCACCGCCTTTTACTCCGCGGCCGGGCTTCACGCTGCAAGGGCTCGATGCACTGTTTTTAACTTCCTGGTTCTGCAGGGGCGTGGCTTCTGGTCTCCGATAGCCTTAAAGAAAAAGTCACCAGTTCCTCAGACTCACACAATGCGTGTTGCAATGCGTGCTACAGTCTCCACATAGTACAAGTCAAGCAAGCTCCAATAGTGTTCCAGCCAGACCCACAGCAGCAAAACAGCACTCCAGACAACAAGTGCACCGCCCTTTACTCCGCGGCTGGGCTTGAATGTGAACGTTGAAGAAATAGAGGGTTTAGCAGGGGGAGGAGGGAGGGAAGGGGAGGGTAAACCAGAAAACATTTGAAGGTTTATGGACAAAATTCACCCCGAAGAGCAAGAAGGCAGGTGATGCGAAATCTCTTACCAGTCCATAAGGCTCTATCAGGGAATAATTTAACATTGCATTGTTTGTATGCCTTCGATCAATAAATAAAGTTGGTTAAAAAAGTAGCTTTCCAGATTTATGATGCATTGAGCTGAATCTATTTGAATGCTCCTGTACGCATGCGCTTTACAACTCCACTCTTCAGATCTTAAAACCTCTGAGCGCTATTGTGAACCTTCTTCGCCCATGCGGTCAGAGATACGCTTTCACTCGGAACGTTCGTTCCGAAACACTGGCGTTGATCCTCTGTGCACATGCACGGAACGAAGTCTGCTTGAAGGAGTTTTCGTTCCGCGAAGTGGGAACTTATCAATTCAAAGACTAGTCAGTTTCTTTCAAGATGACCTTTTTCTTGTGCTTCCAATATTGATCCTTCACACTCCGACTCGAGGAAACTGATGGAATCGAGTCGTGGACAATATTGTCGGCGTCACTAATCTCATGCGCATGCGCAAGCAACGGAAACTTAAAGGCTTAAAACGCTAATCAAAATCTACTGAGCAGTAATGTTATTTACTGAAACACTAGGTCACTCATTAAAAACCGCAACCTGCAGCAGCTCTCCGTTCACTTTAAAGTCCAGCGCCCTCAAATGCAGGTTAATCTTTAACTTTAAAGAAGGTTCCAACTCTGCCTAGTGAACGATGCAAGTCTATGCAGGTAATTAAACTGATAGGAAACCTGCCACTTGAGGAGTCTCAACAAAGTCTAGTTCCAGAATTAACTCTAAATACCTAACTCACTAAATACCTAAGATTAAGCAAAACTAAATTGGATGTACTCCACTCCTGGTTCAATAAGTGCTGCGCTCCCACCAAATGACAAGCTGAACTTGTCCCTCGCAGATCTGACATACTGGTATGTGCAGTAATAAATGCTTTTTCCCCCTGAAGATCTCAAAGGGCCTAAAATCAGGAACTGAGCTAAAACAGGACTCTCTCTCTTGAAGACGAACAATGAAAGGCAGTTTAGAACTCTGGCAGAGGTCAAAAGTTCCCGATCCCTCCAATCAGAGACCAGCACACCACCACCATGTTGGCTTGGGGAGCCCTCACTCTGATGAACGGGAGTTAAGATCAACATATAAAAATGTCTTAAAACACCACATCATACAGATTTGATATTGAACCCATTCATCCTACACTCAGAAGCATGACACATTACCAAAACAATTCCCCCATCCATTCCTGACCACCTATAACTCAGACCATCAGAACCATCAGACCTGACAATAACTGCCTCCCAGATAACTTCAAGTGCGCACAAGCAAACAGGATAAACAAAAGAGGAGGAGGAGGAGGACTGGCAACAGCATACAAGGAACACCACTGAAAATTGAAATAGAAGACCCATTGAGCATCAAAAACTGCAAATCTCTAATCCTTTCCCTATCAATAAACCCCAAAACAAACCTCAAATTCATTCTGGTATGCGGACCATTGACATACGATGCAACCTTCGTGGACACCTTCATGGAAGCAATTATCAACCTAGCCATCGAACAGGAGCACCAGATAATCTCTGTGACTTCAACATCTGGTTTGACGAAGAAAGCACAATCACACAAAAATCACTAGCCAAGCAACTGAAGACAATGAAACTACAGCAACTAGTTAAAAGAGCGACTCACACGGGGGGGCATACACTAGACACAATCTTCGCCAACAAAAACCTCATCATCACGCGCCACCAGTTCAGATTCTCTGGAGCGACCACCTCATCATCCCCTTCGTGATCACGCTGGCTACACCAACAACCAAACAACCCGACAACCTACCAACTATCTAACTAAACTACTAAAAATCAACAAACCACCGGCAACAATGGATGAAGCTGACCTTGACAGAAAAACAGAACTACTTCACAAGTGGATCACCCCAACAATAGACAAGATCTCCAAGGAAAAACCTTTTATCCCATCATGCAAAAGAGCAACAGCAAAATGGTTTATCCTTCTACTCAGTGCCATGAAACGGAAAAGTAGGAAACTAGAATGGAAGAATAAAAAAGACCGGGCCAAGAAATTTCAATTCCAACAACAAATCCACTCATACAAAAGGAAATCCAAAAGCCAAAAATAAATACTTCGACAACAGAATCAGCAAAGCACCAAACACTGAGAAAGAACTTTTTAAAATCATAAACAAAATCAGAAACGCCCCTGGCTGCAACACACCGATACCTTCACTGAAACTATGCAACGACCCAACAGACCACTTCGAAAACAAAATCAGCACCATCCAACATATCATACAATGCAGACAAAGCAACCTCAACATGCAAACAACCCACCCACCCATCCGAAGGCTGCTACAACAAACTCTGAAGCTTCCCCCAAATATCAGCAGAGGCATTCGTCAAGCTGTTAAACAATAGCAACAAAGCAGGCTCCCCCATGGATCCCTGACGCCCAGACATATACAAATCAATCCAAACACAAGGAACACCCATGGAATACTATAGAAACTTTTTCAACCAATCAATTTCAATAGGGAAAGTACCACAATCTTTCAAATTAACGTACATCAAACCACTCAAAGACACGTAAAGCAATGTGGAAGACCGCTCCAGCTACAGACCCATCTCCAACATCCCATACCCAGCAAAACTACTCGAAACCTACATCTATAAAATAACACGAGTTCATAGAAAAACACCTACTAATGGATCCGGCACAAGTAGGCTTCAGACTAACGAGAGGAACAGAAACAGCACTGCTTTCAATCGGGGACGACATAAATGAGAATGCAGACTCAGACAAAAGCACAGCGCTAATACTTCTGGATCGATCCCTCTGCAGAATTTGACATGGTCAACCACGACATCGACATTGGGTGATTGGAAGAAATAGGAATCACGACCTAGCCTTACTACGGATTAAATCCTTCCCAACAAACAGAACAGAAACCACATGTATCAAACCTTTCGAATCCACCTCAGCAAATCCACCTCTGGAATACCACAAGGATCATCTTCTTCCCCCATTCCTTTTCAACATTTAACTGGCTCACTAATCAAGCTCATTAAAAGACACAGCCTCACATGCTACAACTACGCTGATGACGCACAAATAGTCTACAAAATACAAGACACACAAGAAGAAAATACAACGCTGGAATGTTTACAATAACTCTACAGCTGGATGAACTAAAACAACCTCAAACTCAACCCAGGCAAAACAGAAATAATGATCATATCCAAAAGCAGAGAAAACAATCACTACATTCCATGGCCGATGGAACTTGGTACAGCGCCAGCTCCATCAACGATAGTTAAGAATCTGGGAGTTTTGATGGACAAAAATATGCTAGAGCCTTCAATAAATGCTATAATCAAGAAATGTTTCTTCCTCCTACACACAGTAGAAAGGATCCTACCATTCCTCTCTTTCACTCACAAAACGCTCACCATCATCACTCTCATGTCCAGAGCCGACTACGCCAACAGCCTATACCTAGTCATGCCAGAACGACTGTTAAAAAAAACTCCAGCGCATCCAAAACACTGCGGCCAGACTTCTGCTCAAACTACCATGAAGAGAACACATTACACTAGCACTGAAAATGCTACACTAGCTACCAATAAAACAGCAAATAAAGTTCAGATCAATGTGCATAATGCACAGAGCAATCTACGGCCAAGGGGCAGAGTTCCTAGAAGAGAAATTAAACGTCTACCGCCCAAAAAGACTACTCAGATCAAGCAACGACCTCCACCTAGAACCAAAACCATACAACAAAAGAAAATTCTGAGGATCAGCTTTCTCTCACCTGGCACCAATAACCTTGAACAAGCTACCTAAAAACATATGTAACACAAGGGATCATCTTCAATTCAGAAAACTGCCCAAAACTCGGCTCTTTGCCCCAGAACCATCAACTAGGAAGCATATACGCAGCGAGAAACAAAAATCCCTGAGGGAACTCTTTCTCCCTAACCTCCAAATCTATCATCCCTAACAGGGGGTTTGGGGGAGGATGCCATTACTGCATACAACCATGCCATAAGGGAAACTTAGGTAGGTTAGGATCCCACTTGGGACTGAACAAGGAGGAGCCAGGATAGATGGGGGAGGATGCAATGCCCACACACCAGTGTTAGGGAGAATGGTCATTTCTGTGCTAATTCCCTTCAACATTAGATACCCCCAGCTCTTTTGCTGGATTTAGGGCTTGTGATTTTTTTCAACCTGAGTGAGTGGAACCTTTTTCTCACTCCCTCATGTATTTTTCCTGACTGGGATTTTTGTGTTTTAATGTTTTATGGAGTCTGACAAACTCCATATGCATCTGCTTTTTGTATAGTGACACACAGCACCTTAGTTGCAGTGCCACTAAGAAGTCCCTTGGATTTCTCTTGATGTTTAAATACATTTTCTTGAGTGAACTATCGTTTCCAAGAATAGTAAAATGATCCCTGTCTTACTTACCTTTCTCTTTGTGGGACCAGCACACACCAACCTATGTGGGGAGCTGGAGGGTTACTTAGTAATTCCTATCCCACTTCTCATGTAACATTTTATTGTTACATTAACTTACTTTAAATGTCTGGTGGCAGTGGTTTAATTTTACTATACGTGCGCATTTTTTTCGCAGGCTATAGCCTCAGCTGCAGTACAGCATCCATGGCTGTCAATTTTCCCAAAATGGCCCCTGTCTTCTTTTTTCACCTTTTTCTGTTTGCTAGTTTCTTCTGGGCTTTTACTCTGTAAGTTGAAACTGGTTTGAGCCCTTTGTGTGTTTTGCCTTTCACAGGCTTCAGCCCTGAAGCCCGCCCAGGGTCCAGTGGATCTGGAAAGGCAGGAAGTGAGGGAGGGTCCAGAAACATCCCTGTACTTTGTTGCTAGGTGTGCCTGAATGAAACCAGACCTGATTGGCCAGCTGTGTCATTGACAGCATAGGCTGTCAATAAATGGAAATCGCATAAAAAGCAAGATTTTCGGGACTAGAGGCAGAGTCAACCACTGGAGAGGAACAATCAGATAAGAAGATGTAAAGAGTATCCTGGACCGCGGAGTGCCCGGTGAAGCCCTGCAGCTGTGCTGACCCTGTTTTCATATCAACCGGGAACACCCGTACGGGGCGACTTCCTCCCTTGGGCTGGTGAGACCAACTAGCCTCAAGACAAGCTTCCATTTGGCGCATCCCTTGACTTGCTGTGCCTCACCAGAGCTGCAGAAGCCCAAAGTCCGGGGTCCTGTGACCATTGACGAGTGCATCGTCTTGCGAAGTCCAAATCTGTCCAAATCTTTGTGGGCATGCAGAGGGCCCTGTAGAAGCAGGAAATCTTGATCCAGACTCCCCTCACCAGAGTCCAGGACCGAGGGAGAACGTTTCTTCCAACCAGAGTTTTCCTTCTTCATTTGCCGCAGATAAAAAGGTGCCAAAACACTGAAGTGCCACTGAAACAAAGGAAATCCACTGCTGAGGAGATCCTCTCACCAGACATCCTCCCTTTCATCACCAAGACCAAGGTCCAGGAACAAGGGTCTGCCAAGCTGTAGCAAGGAGGAATCGAGCTGGAACATTTTTCTTCGAATCACAGGTACTGTGGGGCTTGGGGTTTTCACCTTCGAGCCATAGGTTGTGCTTCTTGTCTTGCAAAGTACTTTTTGGAGTTGATCTCAACTCACCTGCACTGGCCTAACAGCTGGTTCTCTCTACAAAGTAGCTCACTTGAGTTACTGTGATTTCTTCTGAACATACTTTGTCAAGACTTTATCTAAGAAGAAGTGCATCAGAACTATATACTTTGTACATTGATTTTTAGATAGCATAGTCCCAGTCTATAGACAGCCTTGTGGATGATGCAGAGGGATTTGAATATGATCCTTGCAGCAATCGGGAGCCAATGGAGAGATTTAGGTTTGGAGAGATGCGGCCCCTGGGCTTGAGGCCAAGCATAAGTCTTGGAGCCCTCTTCTGGATTAGCTGGAGGGGTCGTAGAGCAAAAGAGGGTAGATTAAGGAAAAAGGCTATTGCAGTAGGCTAGCCAAGAGAGAGACAACCAGAGCTCTCTTTAACATTGAGCTTTTGGGGGAAAGTGAGGAAAGGAAGAATTCCTTTGAGGAGGTGGAGTTGAAAGTGGGACTTTTTAGCAAGGTCCTGAATGTGAGAGATGTACGAAAGTACGGAAAAATACTGTTAGCTGTGGCTGGATTATCTCCTGTTTGGACGCGAGTCCAGCAACACTTTGCTGCAGTGCACGGCAAGCTCACGGAGCCTGAACCAACTATACGGCCGTGACTTCGTTGCTACAGCGGAGGATGTCTTTTTTTGGAACACCTACCTTGCTTGATCCTTCTTAGAGGAAATAGGAGGTGACTGTGTATTTATGTACTTTAAATTTGCTCAAACATAGGTCTAGAAAATATGTGTACTCTTTAAAATAGTCCTATAGTGGTAACTACACAAGCCTCATAAACTAAAACCCCTTTTCTATTTTTACTTTTAAGGTAGTTGTTTGAGGAGGGCAGCCCCTCCTCTTCCTGCCAAGTGACGCCCATCCCTCCACTTTAAATATCCTCACTCAGGCGCACCCACACCGCGCACCACGAAAGTACGGAAAAGTACTGTTAGCTGTTCCAGGTTCGTGGCGCGGGGCACTGAACTGTAGGTTTGTGGAAAGCAGCGATTATTGATGTATCGCTAATACAAACACATTGATGCTTAAATGATCTTTCTTATTAAGAATGCATATCAAGGTGGCTCTCCTTTGAGTGAGTATTTGGCTTTGATCAATGTATACAAGTATAGGAATTATTGATGTTGTGAACCAAAAATATACACCATGTTAGGAAGAGCTCACACATAATTTGCTGTAAAAGCATGACGAGCGGGGCGGAGCGCTGATAATTCAGGGTGTGATTTACTTGCGTGTACACTTGATCTATTTTGAAGATAATTGTGGGTTACTGAGCACGTGTATTTGGAAGAACTTGGCAACATAGCAATATACGAGTATCAGAAATATAATATAAAGATGGAAATTACCTTACGTAATGGGAAAAAAATCAAAGACTCCCTTTTAAAAAAAGAGTCAACAGGTACACACCCTGCTAGTGATAACAATAACAAAAAAAAACACCAAACTGAAAGTTTGCTGATTCTTCCTATACAAAAACGCTAATTTCTTTCCATGTCAATCCAATTGGCTGATAATGCAGCTGAAATGAATCCTAATGCTGAGATCCAAGAAAGTAAAGTAGTCTGCTCCCTCAAAGATGCAAATGAAGATATTACCCATGACCCATTTGATGAAAAAGAAATAACAAAAAAAGAAAAAAAAACATAAGAGATGCAGATATGCAAGAGAACAGTCCATCTCCGGCTGCGGATATATCCATGCTAGCACCTGTCATTATGGCTGACTTAGATAAAAGGGTACGCCTTTCACTAGGGTCCATCAACACCAGTGTCCACTTTTGGACAATTTCGAGAACATGTCCACTTTCATAAACTAAATATGAAAGAACACAGTAACTTATCACATAGTTTCTTTCAAAAGGAAGAGGAACTTAATGCTAAAATGCCTTATCAATCTACTAGCTCTCCAACTTCAACCTTGAAACAAAAACTGGCATCCTCAACAGAGAGGTATTTACCAGATGAGATACAAACATCGATTCCTGTTTTCACAAACAGCCACTCATTTGAAGTACCGGTGCAAGTACAAAGAAAGCTCTCAGAAGCATTTGAGAAAGAAACACAAGATTTCCCGGTAATAACCAGAATCCTCAATTTACTAGATAAGGGACATGAACTTACTCATACTTTACTGAAGGACATAAAAAATAACATCTCTTTCAACTCTGAAAAATTAAGTAAAGTAGAAGAATACATCTTGGCGCAAGAAGCATGCCATAAATTCCACTTAGAATGTCCAATAATAATTGCCCAAATAGTTAAACAGGAAAACTGTGTACTAAAAACACTGGCACTAAACTCACAAGGGACACAAACGAGTGATGATCCCTTATTGCATCACTGAATTTCTAAAACATTTGCACAAATGGCTAGAAAGCAATCTGAAGACATAACCATCGATGACAATGGCGACGTGATGGATATTATTGAAATCGCTAAACTACAACATGAGCGATTATTGCAGATTGAACAATTTTTATTTCAAACTAACCCGCAATTGCATCACTCTGAAATGCCTCAAATGGTGACTCCATCAATACTTGAATGTGAACCACAGAATCCTTCTCCTGATTGCCCTTCAGCGATATTAGAAATTATTGAGAAGGAAACAGAGTTGAAGAAAATTGCTGAAGAAGCAGAGAACACTGTTACATCCGCTGAAGGGATGTATCACATTTCAAGAAGAGCTACTAAAAAAAATTATCAAAGAATTAAAAAGAAGGCATAAGAAAAGGGCGGATATTACTGGAATACAGCAAGGAGTAAAAAAAACATATTATGGGTACTAAGAAAGGCAAAACACAGAAACAAGCTTCCACTCTAAACCCTGATGATCATGTCTTGAACTCAAGTCAACTAAACGAGGAAAGCAAAACAGTACTTCAAATACCCTCCCAAGAGGACAATGAGAAACTCAAGGTGGAGGAAAAAGATCAATCTATTCCCCACGAAGATCATAAGGTGGAACAAGTAACACAAACAAAAATGAAGGTTTATTTTCATGAAACACACATAAAAAACCAAGTTATACAAAAAAAACGGAATGCCATACAGAAAGTGGAAAACCATCTATTAATGATGGTAAGATAAATATTGAACTCAAACCAATTCCGGCACCCGAACAATCGGTGCCAGTTTCAATTTCGGTACAAACATGTGCTGAAATCCACGCTACTCAAGTGGAGCAACAAGTACAAAACTCATCAATAGCAGTTTTGAATACACAAACTTCACCAAATGTAGCTAGTTACTCTCATACAAGTGTTAACAATTTAGAAATAAAAACCATACCTATGCAAAAGAAATCAAAAACAGTTCTACAAGTTTAGCAGTTTCACAAGAGCCTTATAACTCAACAAATATTTGTCATATACAAGAAATATGTCCATTGTTAAATGACATAACACCGAGTGTGGCTTGTGAAGTTATAAATCCTCAACCTTTGACTATTGTTAATTCAACCCTAGTGGCATTTAATAATATTCCGGAAGATATGAAAACAACCATTGGTTGGAAAAGTGATCCTACGATCAATGGAAAGGAACGCATCAATCGTTCATTCCTAATGACATCCCTCTACAAAATTCCATCATTAAGAAATCTAGTCTCCAATGACATTGAAAGCATCCGGTTATCTAATATAAATAATAATTGAATGCTCTCGACTCTGCTTTCTCCCATAATTGCAAAACTACTCTGGGAGCATAAATCTGATTTAATGATATTGGGGCTAGAATTTCATGCATTCTACTTAATGAATGGAAGAAGCGAGGAACTTTCTTGACTTTCAATCACCCATTATACCGACTGTGGGCAATAATGCAAATCAAATGGTCTCCAATATGGATACTTCAAAACAAATGATGGAACAACTAGCCTCGCTTACTACAGCACTAAATGGCTTATCTTGGCTAGAACCTTTGATAAAAGCTGCATCTGTAATAAGTTTGCTGCATGCACCATCATAATTGAAAGAGTTAAAAATAATTACATGGAATTGTTGTGGTTTCAACAATCTTAGGAAATGGTTGCAACATACTCAGGCGGATACGCTGCCACACATACTTCTAGTTCAAGAAACCATGTCTGTCTGAAATGTACTTTGATGGTTTCACGTCTATTGTTCACCAAGCAGATGGTGAAGGCCGTGGCAGTCCCGCGGGGGGCTTAGCTATTCTTGTTAACAATGTATTTTCCTTTAAGGTAAATTATATTTACCACTCAGATCTGTTACTCTTAGTAGACGTAAGAATAGACTCGTTCAATAGCCTTAATGTTTTTTTGATCACACTCTACTGGAATCCGTCTCGCATGTCACTCATACAAGCTTGTGAAAAACTTGACATAGTTCTACAAGAGGCGTATGAAAAGTCTCCACAATCAGAAATTCTGATTGGCGAAGACTTTAACGCAACTTTTCTATCTGCTTTAGAACTTAACAATCATCACAAAGTGAAAATGTATTCTAGACTTACTCATGAAAAAGGGGAAAAATGGGTTCGACAACTTGAAGTGTCATGACTTATTTACAATTGAACCTGATGTAAGTCACGAGTCATATACTTGGAAAAGAGGCACATATTCCTCGTGGATCGATTTAGTAGGCTCTAAAAATTTGTCTGGATGGATGTCTCCCTCAAGTACGATAGATCCTGCATTGGGAGACCACCTTAGGGTTACTTCATTGTTGAGTTGCACTATTACCAAACACGCACACAATTCCATGCTTTCATTGAGTCAAAAGAATAGAATAAGGCTCTCAATTAACTAGAATATAAGTACCCGCAGAAGAATATCTTTTCTCGTTAATCGAGACCTATGGATATGTAAGAATACGATACCAAACAAGATGGAATCTGTTATGCAATGGAACTTAAGGATGATTGAATTCCATCTAAGTTCTACAGCCAGCATACAAAAAGCTCAAGAGCCCAATAAATATGCAACTGCCCATGGCTATCCTGAAATTTTGGAGCTTAAACGTAAAACAAATATTGAATTAAGGAAAATAAGGAAGTCCATGGCACTCCATGACTTGATTTGCTTTACAACTGCAAAAAGAAAAATAATTACACAGAAAAAATAATTACACAATTTAAAAATGATCTATCACAAATTTGAGCGCATATGTTACTGGAACAAAACCAAAAGATGGTGGGATTGTTATGCAAACATAACACTATAGATATATGGAAACAACTTAGAACGAGTAACAAAGATCAATATTTAGAATTCGATTCAGCAATCGATGGGCATCATGGACCTCCTTTTTTCTATCCAAATATAGAATTCCCCATGAATTCTCTCATTTAGAAAGAGCTCCATCATATGAAAGCATTTCTGACACTTGTTCGTGGGATACTAATGACATACATAAAAAGGGACCAATTGATAATCCTAACAATTTTCGGCCCATAGCTTTAATGGATGTATCTGCTAAAGTTTTCGCTATATTGTTGTTGCAAGAAATAGAAGTGGTCATCCGTAACACTGATTGTTTAAGTATAGCCCAAGTAGGCTTTCGGAAGGCAATGGGAACGACATTAAATGCGTCCATTCTTGCCCATTTCATTGCATCCTGTAAAACACCCGACAAAAGTCCCATCTTTGTCGCATCTCTCGACCTTAAAGCTGCTTTCGATAGCGTCATTAGAGAGATACTATGGAGGAAAATGTTAAAGGCCAATTTACCAACACAGTTGGTAACATTGATTTCCATGCTTCACTACAAAACAAATTTTATGGTAAGAATAAACCGGGAAGGAACTCTTACAGAAGCCATCCCAAGTTGGATTGGCGTGAAGCAAGGATGCAACCTGGCGGCCATTCTTTTTAACATATATATGGCTGATCTTGATTTTATTTGCAGTACAAACAAATCGTCTGCAGTACGATTAGGAAATCTCAAGCTATCATGGCTAGCCTATGCAGATGACATACTGCTATTTGATAGAACCCACTCTGGACTACAGGCAAAGCTGGAGAGTTTCCTTTCGTACTGCAATAATAATAATCTCAAGGTCAACCCTCAAAAATCAAATATCATGATTTTTTCAAATTGAAAGAAAATAGGCCATTTTACCTGGAATATAGAGGCTACACAGATAAAGGTGGTTTCAGAAATGCCTTATTTGGGTCATAAGGTATCAAACAATATCTCCTTAAAAAAAAGCCAATGAATAGTTTGGTGGAGAAAATGCATACCCTTAAAGGCCAAATGAAAATGGTACATAAGAAATTTTGTAGTTTTTCCCTTATTCCATTATACGAATATTATAATAAGAAAGCTGAGGCGATTCTATTATACGGGGTCGAATTACATATAACAGGTCTGGGATCCTTTCTGAACAGCTTACAAAGAATTATGTGGAAGAATGCCTTAGGCCTGCCTCAGTATCTTCCAAATGCGATCGTAAGACACAAATTAGGCTTAACATCCTTAGCAGCTCGCTACCATTGGCGTTATTGTCACTTTACTTTAAGATGTTGAATCCCCCACGAAATTCTATCTATACAGAATTTACAAAGATGTTAACTCAGGACTATCCCGTATCTGTGGTAAAATTTAAGGAGAGAATGGATAAACTCCTAGGAAAGATCAATTTACGTGTAGATGATCTGGAGGTGAATACAAACAAAATGAAAATAAAACTATTTGAGGATGATTGGGTAGAAAGCATTACACAAGTACAGTCTTATACATCTTTTGCTGAATATGCAGTATTTATTTATAGACAAAGT
Source organism: Ambystoma mexicanum (assembly GCF_040938575.1). Lineage (NCBI taxonomy): Eukaryota > Metazoa > Chordata > Amphibia > Caudata > Ambystomatidae > Ambystoma > Ambystoma mexicanum. The sequence goes on from NC_090922.1 coordinate 1,186,703,991, forward strand.
CCTCGTTTGAAATATATACTACTTTGTCCAGATAAAATAATTCGAAGAACGTACATGCTATTTCGTATGGATTTGATTCATACCAAAGTTGGAACCAGATGCTGGAATAAGGATCAAGATACACAAGCTGATCAGTCTTGTAGATTCTGTAAGGAAACTTTAGAATCCTTAAAACATTTATTCTTATATTGTTCACACTTTGAAAATATATGTGTAATTATGCTGAAAGAATTTACAAATGCCAAAACGAGCTTTGCAAGAAACTGCATATGCAACCATTGTAAAAAAAATGTAAAAATAAAAATGTGAGAGATGAAGGAGAGAGAGGAGTCGAAAATGACTCCAAGGTTTCTGGCTTCAGAAGAAGGGCGAGGGGAAAAGCCCATAGAAGATGGCCAGAGGGAAGGCCAGAAAGAGGGAGCAGGAGTCCCAATAGCAAGGATCTCGGTCTTGCTGGCATTGAGGGTAGAGATCCTTGGAAGTACACCTGGACTGGATGGCAGCTAGGCATTCAAGAATGATGGAGGAAGTAAGAAGAGGGTCAGAGGTAAGTTTGAAGAAGAGTTGTGTGTCATCTGCATAATACTTGAGGTTTGGAGAGAGGGTGGAAATGAGGTGTGCATGTGGGGCAGTGTAGTTGTTAAAGAGCCTGGGAGAAAGGTTGGAGCCCTGAGGGACGTCGCAGGTGGAGATAGAGGTGGAGGAGGAGAAAGAGACCAGAATAACCTGGGATAGTCACTGAGGAAGGAAATCAGTCCAGTGGCTGCTCCATGATACCTTGGGTATCGTGGAACCATTTTATGAGGATAAAACCATGCACATATACTTTAAATGCCTGGAATAGGGAGGCTATGGAGGAGATTGGTCCGACATTGGACTCTAAGAATATTGTGATCTGATCATACATATTGACAGAAAAAGCCAGGGCCAAAAAGGCAGCCAGCTAGAACCACCAAGTTTCAAAGGTGACTGGTCTGAGAGGGTCCTGGGATTCATTTCGCATGCCATATTCGTGTGTTGGGCAGCGTTACATTTTCATTGTGAACACTGCTTACCATGCATGCATGGAACATTTCATTGTAAATGCACACACTGCCTGCCATGTACAATGGATCCCTATGGGGTCCACCTGCTTTAAGCAGGCGGACTCCAAAGGGATCACCAGTGTTTGCAGCGTTAGCACTGGCATGCAAATCAATGCTTGTGGAAATGTGGGAGCATGTAGGTCAACATTTGTATAAGAGTCATAAACCCTATAGAACGGGATGAGAAGGATGCAAAATACTGGCGCCCCCCCTTTCCTGGCTCCATGTCTGTGTACATATGCAAGCAGTCTACAAGCTTTGATCAGGTTGTTCAGCCCTCTTATATTCAAGCTAATGAATGTAGTCCCAACTGCGCTCCTATGTGTCATGGCCATAACACTCATTAGAAAAGGTAAAAGCAGCCTCATTAGTCATAAACAGACCATGCATGCATTTCAACCACCAAGTGCAATTTTCATCCCCGAGTTAAGCACATTTACCGCCCCACCCTTACTGCAACCCAAACTGTAGCAGTATAGAAAGCCCCTGAATCCCCCTAAAGAAATAAACCTAGAAACAGCCAATTACATTTGCATAGGTGTTTGCGGTATGCATGCTTGCCAACACTAATGCAAGTAAAATGAGGATAACAAATCGAGTTACACCATGACTATATGCGGTACACAAGATATAGAAGACAGGATCTGACAGGAATAGGAATACATTAATTACCTGTAACTCCTGTTCTCCAGCTTGGGTCTTGCGTGGATTTGCATGCTCATGAATATTTCCCGTCGTCAGGCTGGGAATCCTCTGTACATTTAAAGCAATTTAGCTTTAAGCTAAAAAAACTGCTTGTCTCCACTATAGCCTATCCGTATCACGTTGGGTCATACTTCTGCAGCCAATGACACTCTTCCCCCTAAGCTCTACCCATGGTGGCCATCTTCAGATTTGGTGGCACAGGTAAACTGGCAGTATGAACCAAGAAGAGGGGAGCCAAAGAGGGGAAGGAGGGAGGGTTTGCATGTGCCCCCATGCAAGACCCATGCTGGAGAACAAGAGTTACAAGTAAGTAACTTGTAACTTCTCCAGGATGGGGTCTTGCATGGATTCACATGCTCATGAATATGATTACAAGCAGTACATATACAAAACCACAGGAGGTGGCAAGGCTCACAGAAACAATACACTTAGCCCTGGAACAGACTCACCTCAAACAAACAGGTTGTGCAGCACTGCCTGGCCAATGGGGGATTCCTCCCTGGAATCCCTGTCGACGCAGTAGAATCCTGTGCAGGTGTTGGTAGACCTCCACATAGAAGCTGTGCAGATGTCAAGCAGGGAAACACCAGAGAGAAACGCTGTCGTAGTTGCGAAGGCTCTGGTGGAATGGGCACTCAGCCGGCCTGGAAGCGGTCTATTGTCAAAACAATGGGAATGCACGATACAGCCGGAGAACCACCTGGAGCTGGAAGCCTTAGACAGGGCCTTCCCATATCCCACAGGTCCAAAACTGAGAAAAAGCTGAGAAGGTCCTTCATGTATGCAACATAGAAGTTCAGGGCATGCGCAACATCCAGCGAATGCAACGCCCTTTCAGCAGGCGAAGAAGGATTTGCAAAGAAAACGCGCAGAACCAAAGGTTTGTTGAGATGAAGTCCAACAGAATCTTTGGCATGAAGGAAGGATGAGTTTGTAGAACTACTTTAGGGGCATGCAAGGACAAATATGTATGCTTACAGGAGAGAGCCTGTCTTTCACGACAGAAACTTGAGAGGGGATCGATGCATTGATTCAAATGGAGGCTGTATTAGTTTAGACAGTACCACGTTGAGCTCCCACACAGGATCATTCAACAGAGGGAATGTTCTAAAGTGGCCCTCGAGATGCTCCTTAACGAGCCTGTGTGACCACAAGGAGAGTTTGCCAGGGGTACGTGTGCAACAGGATATGGCGGCCAGGTGGATCTTGATGGAGGTGTGGATGAGGCCAGCCTTGACCAGTGATAGCAGATGCAGAAGAATTAGCAGAGCGTTCACGCGCAGCGGTGACATCTTCCGTGGCCGGCACCACACTGTAAAGATCTTCCACCTGCACTTGTAGCAAGCCAATGTAGAGGGGGCCCTGGCTTTAGCTTGGATCTTCTTGCATTCCAAAGACAGCAAGAATAGCGTACAAATTCTAAGCCATGCTCAGAGATGCTGTGTCATGGTGCAGTATTGGCCCTCCTTCTCTGGAGAGGTCTTTGGGAAGTGGCAGCAGCTTGATGGCCAGAGCCAGTGACAGATGGAGACGTTTTGAGAACCATATCTGCCTGAGCCATGCCGGTCTGATGAGGATCATCCTGCATTTGGTTGTGGCAACACCCGAGTGTTTTGATCACTAATAGCAACAGCAAATTTGGAGGGAAAGTGTACAGAAAGAGGCCCTCCCGGGGGAACAAAAAGGCATCTCCCAGACTCCTCGGCTGAGGATATCTGCTGGCAAACTTCTGACACTTGCCATTGGCAGCCGTCGCGAAGAGGTCGATCTGAGGGATTCCCCACTCCCTGAAGAGAAACTCCCATTTGTGGCATGACCGCAGCTCCCTGATGTGAGAGTCTGCAATGGTGTTCCATACTCCGGCCAGGTGAAATGGGATGAGTAACATGCATTGAAGAATGGCCCAGCACCACAGACATTGCACTTCTAGGGAGAGCACTGGGGAGCTGTCTGCCCTGTTTCCTGATGTAAAACATGGTGGTGGTGGTGTTGTCCGAGAAGATCTGCACCACCTTTCCCTGGAGCTGAGGCTGAAAAGATTTGAGGGCCCAGAAGACTGCTTGCAGTTCCAGGACATTGATGTGCAAGTCATTTTCCTCCGGATGGCAGAGGCCTCTGGTGTGAGAATGTCCTGTGTGGGCTCCCCAATCCTCCACAGAGGCATTGGTCGTGAATGTAGCCTGATACGGAGGGATCTAAAAGGGAGCACACTATGAGAGGAGTGGACGAACTGACCACCATTGCAGGGCCTGATGGAATGCCGGATTGAGGGCGATCTTGACAGTCCATGTGCCAGTGACCTGTTGCCATCTGGCATTCAGACATTCTTGAAGGGGTCTCATCTGTAGCCTGTAGAAGGGGACCAGATGGATGCAGGAAGACATCATCCCCAGCAGGGACTTGATGGACCAGACTGTTGCCACAGAAGTTGTCGACAGGCGTTGGACCTTTCCCTGGATGGGCCTGCACCCTCTTTTCCAAGAGAGTCACCAGACATGAGACTATGCTGAGTCAGGTACCCAAGAACATTGCGTTCTGCGATGGCACTGTGCAAGACTTCGGATAGTTGAGAACCCGAGCAAGTCAGAAGTTGGGTAGTCTGCGGTGTGCTGCGTTGCCAGCGTGTGGGACCAGATGAACCAATCGTCCAGGTAAGGGTAGACGTGGATCCCTTTGCGGTGCAGTTGCTCTACCACCGGTATCAAGCATTTGGAGAACATTCTCAGGCTGATTTACCGTAAACTAGTAATGTTGCCCCTGAACGACAAAACACAGGAACAGTCAGTGCTTTTGATGAATGGGAATGTGTCCTCTAAGTTAAGAGCCGCCAGAAAATCCCTTCCTCCAGTTCATCGAGCAACGTGTTGCAACGTGACCATCCTGAACATTTGGGATTTGAGGAACTTGTTGAGGTGTTGCAAGTCTAAAAATGTTCGACACCGTACTGACTGCTTCCTTACCAGAAAGTATCAGGAGTACACTCTGGAGCCCCGGAGGTGCCGAAGGACCTGTTCTATTGCCCCTTTGCGTAGCATGGTCTGAACTTCCTGCAGCAGCTGTGCCATGTGCAGGTCTTGTCGTGCAAGGGGCACTTATCCTGAAACTCTAAAGAGTGCCCCTGCTGAAGAACATCCAGCACCCATTTGTTTGTGGAGATCTTTTGCCACTGATCGACAAAGTTTGATAGTCGGCCTCCCACTGAGGTGCAGAAGTGGGGGCATGGGTCCCAGGCCAGTTCTTGCCTGCTTTGGTGTCTGTGTCGTGGACAGGGGCTGACAACGACGCTGGGCGCCACTATCGTAAGCCTGGGAACATCCCCTATAATACCCCTGAGTGGTAGAGCTGAAGGGCTGATGATAGGGACTCGGGGCTTAAACTCTTTGAGGACCTGGAAACTCTCCCCTTCGAGGAACAAAAGGATGACCTTTTTTTAGGGTGTCCATAGAGGATGGGCCTCAACTTATACCACAACTCCCTGTCGTACCTTGACAGGATGGCAAGGGCGTTGGTGGCCTTGATGGTTGATGCAGCCATGGTGATAATGCGCTTGCCAGCCACATCTAGCTTCTTATCCTCCTGGTCTGGAGGCACCATGGATGAAGAAGAGGGGTTGAAAGACCTCTTTCTAGCGGCGTCCGAGAACACTGAGTCGGGTTAGGGCTGGCACTTGAGGCATCTAGGAGCAGAGTCTGGAACCCGGTACTACTTCTCCAACCAGTCATGTTTAGCAGGGGTGGTAATTGGAGCCTTCACGACTGCTAAATCATCCTCCCATATGACGTCCAACAGTGGAACTGAGACGATGGCAGTCTTGGATGTTTCTCGTCATTCAAAAATGCCTTCCTTTTTCTTCTCCTCTGGCACCAGATTGAAAAGCTTGGAAGATTTAGATATCAGAGCGTGGAATTAACCAATCTCATCAGACACAGAGGCCCTATAGTCGTCGAACTCATCCGTGTGAGTACTAGTGGTATCGGTATCCGTGCCTGTGTTCATCTGAACTAGTTCCTCCGCCACCATGGGCAACGCCACTGGCATTGGCCAAGGGGTAACCAGGGCCTTACGAGGCAGCGTTGGCTGAACCCAAGGAGGCCTTGGAGGGCTCGTTATAGGAACTGGGGTGAGAGCAGTGGGCAGCCGCTGCTGTATCTCAGCCACCAGCGTATGTAAGGTGTTCAAGATGTCCCTCAGAGCAGAAGGTGCAGCAGGTGCAGGAGGGCTAAGCGGCTAGAAGGCCGGCAGGCCAGTATGATATATATGTCATTTATAATGCGCCTATACACAAGTGTTTCACAGCGCTACAAGACAAGGTAGGGAAGACAGATAGAGGACAAGACAAGGTTGTTACTAGGCCTTGTGTCACTCAGATTGTGCAAGTGCGACAGCGCAAAAGTGCAGGGGAGAAAGGAGAGGAGGGGATGTACCAGGGAGAGGGATGTGGGAAGTACAATCAGTGCAGCAATTGCTCTGAGTAAGTGCAGCCACGGCTTTGCAGCTCTGGGTAAGTGCAAGGAGGCAGTACAGTTACAGCCCAGTAGGCTCGGAGGCAGTGAAGTGGAGACTGATCATGGAGGAGCGTGGTACCCACGCAGGATCTTAGGGTAGCCAGTCAACCAGTCAGTGCAGCAGACAGGTGGGTCAGCAGGCAAAGGAGAGAGAGAAAGCAAATGAGAAAAGGCAGGTCTTGAGCTGCTTCCGGAACTTCAGGTGGTCCAGCTCAAGTTTGAGAGTGGCAGGGAGACCATTCAAGAGGGAGACACCTGCAGAGGAGAGTGATCTACTCCCCATTCTCTACCTGGAGAAGCGTCTGACCCTTAGAGAATTGGAGGTAGCTTAGCAAAGGGCTCAGGAAGGAAGGTATTTTTGTAAGAGAGAGTTGGATGCCCCAGCCCCAGTAAACCCTGTGGAAGATGCAGAGGGTCTTGAACTTGATCCTTGCAGCCACCCGGAGCCAATGTAGAGATTTCAGGGCTTGAGAGATACGGTTTCTGGGCTTGAGGGCAAGGATAAGTCTTGCAGTCCTGTTCTGGATTAGTGAATAGGGCGGATAGTAGAGAAAAGGAGATTGAGAAAAGGCTGTTACAGTATTCCAGTCTAGAGAGAAGCAGGGGTCTGGAGACAGTGAGCTTCTGGGGGAAGTAAGAAAAGGAAGGATACCTTTGAGGAGGTGCAGCGGGTGGTGGCCCTTCATGGCAAGGTCTCTGATGTGAGGAGAGAAGGAGAGAGTGGAGTCTAAGATGACACCAATGTTTTTTGCCTCACAGGAAGACAAAGGAAGAGGGCCCAAGGAGGGCGGCCAGAGTGAGCAGGAGTCCCAATGAGAAGGATCTCAGTCTTGCTGGCACTAAGGCAGAGATCACTGGAGGCGCACCAATCCTGATTCGCGGATAGACAGTCAGGAATGAGCAAGAGAGAAGCGAGGAGGCTGAGGGGAGCCTGAAAGAGAGAGAAGTGTCATCCACATAACACTGAAAGCTAGAGGAGAGGGTAGAGATCAGGTGGTCCAAAGGAGCCAAGTAGACATTTAAGAACCAGGGTGAGAGAGTAGAGCCCTCAGGAACACCACATGTGGAATGAGAGGTGGTGGAGAGAAAGGATCCAAGTTGAACCTGGGAGGGTCGGTCCAGAAGGAAGGAAGTCAACCATTCCAGGGTCTCATCTGTGATGCCCAGTTTCTCATGGAGTTGATTGATCAGGATGGTGTGGTTGACCATGTCAAAGGCAGAGAAAGGTCAAGGACAGAAGGAAGGCTGGAGTCGAGAATAGACAGCAGATCTTCACGGGTGTTCAGGAGAGCAGTTTCCGTGCCTCTGTCTGCTCTGAAGACAGACTGATGGTCGTGGAGGCAACCAACAGATTCGGTGTGGAGAGTAAGCTAGGAGATGGCCAGATTTTCCAGATGTTTTCCCAGGGAAGGAGTGAGGGAGATTCGGCAGTAGTTCGCTGGGCAGGTAGGATCGGCCAAAGGCTTTTTAAGGAGGGGTTGCACAAGGGAGTGCTTGAGGAGAGATGGGAAATATCCAGTGGTGATTGCAAAAATTGGCCAAGGCTGGAGCGAGGGAGCACCTGTTTGGATGTTACTTTCATAGATCAGACTTGTCTAGAAACGTCGTCAGGTATTGTCGGAGAGGGAGAGGCAACCACAGGGGGGCCGAGAGAGGGAGAGGAGAAGGAGAGAGACAACAGGATATCAGAGTTTTAGTGGTGAAGTGAGAAGCTAGAGCCATACAGAAGGCCTGGGAGGGAACAGGAGAGGTGGAGACTACAGAAAGATTGGCCAGCTCCTTGCAGATTTTAAAGAGTTGGGTCATGTTGTTATAGGCCGCAGAGACATGGGATTCAATGTGTACTCTTCTTGGACAGGACAGAGTCTGTATTATCTTTGGAGCAGGTGGCAGGCCAGTTTGTCTGGGATGCACCCAAAGCCCTCCACTTCCTCTCAGCCACCCTGCACTTGCATATCAGGGCGGCAAGGTCAGAGTCATACCAAGAGTTGGACTTAGAGGTAGGCTTTAGATGGATTCTCATGGCAGAGGCAAGGATGTCCAGAGTGCTGGAGATAGCAAGATGCAGGTTAGACAGGGCTGTGTCCGAGTGTAAGTCAGCCACGGAATAGGAGGACAGAGAGTAGGTACAAAGGTATCCAATGACACATGCTTCATGGGCCGAATGACCGCAGAGGTAGGTGGCAGTGCTAGGGTGGTCTTAGCATAAGGGATAGAGTTTCAGATGTGAGGAAAGCAGCATGTGGTCAGTCCAAGAGAGAGGAGTGGTGGGAGGGTTAGAGAGGGGGATTTCTGAGGAGATGAGAACAACCAAGGTGTGTTCGGCCAAGTGTGTCGGACCAGAGGGTAGAATGGAGAGAGTGTCGCAGAGGTTGCGGAAAAGCCCAGAGGAGGGATCAGAAGCATCCAGGTGGATGTTGAGATCTCAGAGGAGGAGAAGTGGAGAAGTACAGGCAAGGAGAGAATATGAGAAGTCAGCCCACTCTGAGAGGAAGATGGCAACCTGGCCAGGTGGCCCGTAGATGGTGGCCATAGCAAGAAAGAGGCCAGGAGAGATAGAGAGCCTGCAGACCAGGCATTCAAAGGAGGAGTAGGCCTGCGTAGGAATGACCAAATCAGGGACCCACTCTGGAAAGATGAGAGCTAGTCCACCTCCGGGTCGGTTGATTCTGGGCTCGGAGAGGATCTTGTAACCAACAGTGAGGAGAGTGTTAAAAACTCATGACAGAGTTGTCCGTGAACCATGTCTCGGTGAGAGCAAGGACATCCAGGTCAAGTTCTTCTTTGAGGAGCCACATTTGAAATACTTCTGGGGTGGGGTACAGGCTTGAGGTACACCCAGCGGAAGTGGTAAAGGGGCACAAGAGTGTGCAGAGGTAGAAGCAGGAGGTGGCCTAGTAGCCAGAGAGGAGGAGGAAGGCGTCAGAGGTGGCAGAAGGAGGTGGCGGCGGGGACAGAGAGGTGCCAGTAGGCATAGAGGGAGAAGGAAGGAAGTTGATAAGACGTGGAAGACGCCTGGACCAAGGCGGCGCCATGCAGATAGACATTCATGATGGTCTTGAAGGAGTCGAAGGAGGCCAAGAGGACCTCCCACAGGGAGCCACCATTAACGGGAGAGGAAGATATAGGAGAGAGAGCCGAGACCATGAGGGGTCCATAGTTCTGGTGACGGAACAACAAAGAGGATGTCAGTGAGAGTGTCTGGAGGAAGCAGTGACGTAGGTATCAACGATAGGGAGCCATGGTTTGGAGACCAGGATGTCCCTCTTGAACTTCTTCCTTCCATACTTAGTTAGAGGGATAGGATAGGAGATAGAGTAGAAGTTGGAGATGATGGGAGAAATGGAAAGCACCATAGAGGATGCGAGGAGGAAAGTAGGTGGAGGAGGGAGCAAAAAGAGAGGAGAGAACGCACGGCACAGCACCGCCAACATAGGATGCACAGGGGATTGGGGCACACAATAGGGAACACCTTGACCCCTGATGATGCATGGGCAAGATAGGGGTTGGGTTCTCCTGACCCGGGTAAAACCCCTCAGGCAGGTCTTCCTCAGAATTGGTGTAGATTGCTGGAGACCTTCTGGGTGATCCCTGAGGAGCCAGGGGTGCCAGGGTGAAGAGTACTGCAGCCTTGGTGGGCCTGGGCAGGAGGTCCAGAGCCTGAGGCATATCTCTCTCTAAATCAGAACCGTAAGGGAATGTTGCAATGACTGGAGCCTGAGGAGCAGGAAGAAATGCTGTCATGGACAGTACCATCATCAGAACTGCTAACAGAGGTCTAGGTGACAGAGAAATACAGGGCATGGTTATTGTAGCTGTGGTAAAGGTAACAGTTGTGGACGAAACCCTGGGTGTAGCAGCCGTCGAAGGAAAAGCAGACGTCCTAGACAGCGTTGTCGTTGGAGTCATTGACAGGCCGTCGGTCTTGGTTGATGAAGTCACTGGCAAGGCTTGCGTTGACAGGGGAACCAGTGATGGATCCTTCGATGACTTGCTTTTCGACAGCGAGCCGCGCTTGACCACTGACGCCAGCAACTTTCTCCCAGATGGAGGCAACCCACACCAGCCGGTAGACTAACTGTTGACAGAGCAGGGGACGGCAACCAGGCCTTTTCTGTACTCTGTCCCACAGCAGCGGCGCCGGTTGATGAGGAAGATGACAGAGCATGTGATTTTGCCTTCTTTTGGCTCTTTGCTAAGAACCCAACCCTCAAAGGACCTCGATCTCTTGTTACCAGATGGAGTACGCTCCTTGGATCGCCTGGCCCTAGAAGAGGCATAACTATGCCCTGAGCCAGTGTCAGAGGCCTTCCCTTCTTCAATCCACGCCACCAACCTCTGATGGCGATGCTTCCATGTCTTTGAGGAGAAGGATTGGCAAATCAGGCATCCGTCCGCATTGTGGTCGGGTGAAGACAGTAAATGCACTTGAGGTGCAGCCCTCATAGATCTAAGGAGCCAGGCATGATCGACACCCCTGACTGACACAAGGATTCCCGCTAACCATGACGCTTGCGGCCACACGCTCCACGTGACCACAATAACAGTAAGTCACTCCCGCTTATGAACTCGGTCTAACATATGACCCCCACCACGCCTAGTAGTTCTGTTAATGGCAAAGACTCAAGCCCCCTGCAAGCAGACTCGTGCACCATAAGCCAACACCAGATTAAATGCCTAGTTAGCCACTATGATCAATGCATAGCGCCTCTGAGCCAGTATTTTGATATTCTGCATAGCGCCTCTGAGCCAGTATTGTGATATTCTGCATAGCGCAACAAACTCACGCTCAGTATGTTCTCCTCGCTCCTCCACACCTGCCTATTGTGTGCGCTACTGACCCTCTTGATCTCACTATTCATCAGCAATAGAGAGCCCCACCCACACAACCTATTCTCACAGAGTCATCCATCTACAATGGACCTCCTGCGTGCGCCCTCACCTCCATTACAAATCACTGCGCTGACACCCAACACTAGCCTCAGACTAGTCAGACTCAGAGCCCGCACAGCTCCCATCCAACACCAGGCCACTACTGTACACACAACACACAGAAATTACAGACTTAGCTCACGCACCACAAAAGTTATTACACCCCACCATCGAAGGAACACTACCTCGTGCCACAGTAGCAAGTCCACAGACACTACACCCAGCAGTAATCCTTGCTCTCCAATTAACGCCACCGCTACACTAAACTCCCATACCTTAGACCCACAGAACCCTGGCCATACTCCATACAAGTGCGCTCTAATCAATGTAAGATCCCTTAATGCCCACGCCATAGAAGTACGTGACCTATTAACCACCAATGACCTAGACATACTAGCCATTACCGAGACATGGCTTCACGAAGCGTCAGGCCCACCCATCGCACTAGCCCTACATCCAGGGTATGCCATCATCAGACAAGATAGAGTGGCCAAAACAGAGGGGGGGTTGCCCTTATCCACAAAGAAACCCTACCCATCAGAACCCTACCACACCAAGAGGAAGGAAATGTTGACATTTTAGCTATCAAACTAGCACCCTCGCCTAACTGCACTATTAATATCCATACAATATACCGTCCACCTGGCCCCTCCACCAACTTCCAAGGTCAAGTTAATCACCTCCTAGGAAACAATATTAAAAAATCGACTAAGTCACTCCTTATAGGAGATCTTAATTTAGGACTCAACGACCCCAAGGACAAAGCTGCCTTATCCCTAGCCAAAGACCTCCATAACCTAGGCTTCTCTCAGAAAATCACAGCGCCCACACACGCTAAAGGACGCTCCCTAGACTGGATCTCTGACCACAATTGCAACATAGCAATCACCGCCAACACCAGCCTCCCGTGGACAGACCACAACCTCATCCTATTCGATATCCCCATCACTATGAGCACTAGAGTGCCCACTAGAGCTGCGGCTACTCTAGCTAGAAGTGCTAAAAAACTCACAGCAGCCAACATCAGCGCACTCCTCAATGTGCCTTGTCTAAAGCCCCCGTTCTCACCAGACCCTAATACACTTGCTGAAATATTCAGAGAATCCATCACAAGGGCCGTCAACACTGCTGCCCCCTTAGATAACAAAAAAGAGAAAAAATCCTTCCACTCCAACTCATGGTTCACAGAGGATCTCCAATCTCTGCGTACAGACAAACGCCAAGCGCTCAAAAAATTGGCAACGTAAACCCTGTGATAACACAAAAGATATATTCAAAACCATAGCCAAAAAATACAAAGATGCAATCATCCTGGCTAAATCTGAAGCCTACAACCAACGCATCACTGCGGCTAACTCCCAATCTAAGGAACTCTTCAGTATCTTTAAGGAGCTAACCGTACCTCCTACATGCCCTGATGAGATCATCAAGGACGAGGCATGGTGCAGAGGCATACAAACAGCCATGCTAGAAAAAATAAACCTCCTCCAAAAAAAGATATCCCACCACTACAACTCCCTACCCAAGCGAAGCACACACGCACAGTTGAAACCTAGTGTTAAAGCCAGCAACCTACCCAAATTCACATTCACTGAAATTTCCGAAACTGAGGTCATCAACATCCTCAAACATCTCAAACCTCACAATGTAAGGGTGATGCATGCCCCCCTAAAATCATCAAAGATTGTGCTGAGCAGCTCGCACCTCTCCTCACTGCATTCATCAACGCATCAATCAGGTCGGGCATAGTCCCAGACAGCCTCAAAGAGGCTTGGGTGTGCCCCCTCCTAAAAAAAAACACACTAGACCCCGCAAACCCCAACAACTACCGACCCATAACTACAGTTCTGTTCCTCCTAAAATTACTTGACAAGGCTGCCCACATACAGATCCAACTCTACCTTGAATCAAACGCAATCTTAGGTAAAAGACAATCTGGGTTCCATACGGGACACGGAACTGAAACCGCCCTTCTAGACCTAAAAAACGAAATCACTAACATCCTTGACAAAGGCAAGCCCGCACTCCTCCTCCTCCCCCTCCTCCTCCTCGACCTATCAGCAGCATTTGATCTGGTAGATCACAACACACTTCCCAGCCACTTAACGCATGCAGCACACTTCTCCAAGGACGCTGCATCATGGGTAACCTCCTTCTTACAAGGCAGAGCTATGAAAGTGTTCTCCAACACAGCTCATACAGCACCATCCATCATTCACTGTGGGGTTCCACAAGGTTCTTGCACGGCCCCTACGCTATATAACCTTTTTACCAAGCCTCTATTCGACAAGCTGGACGCTATGGGGATCACCTACAAGAACTACGCCGACGACACACGCAGATACTCCTTCCCTTGACAGGAAACTATCATCAAGACTCCACCTCCCTTCAACTAATCTACTCCACCATACAAGCTTGGATGGCTACTAACGGCCTTTGCTGGAATGGGGATAAAACGGAAATCCTCATCCTAGGTCAGAAACACACCCTATCCAACCTCAACCCACTATACACTAACTTCAACATAGACAACTGCATCATCCCAGTCCTATCCTCAGTCAAAACACTAGGAGTTCACATAGACGCCACCCTATCCATGGATAAACAAGTTAGCGCAATAGTCTCGGCTTCGGCGTTAAGCACTAAACTCATCAACGCAATAAAACCTTTCCTAACAAAAGATAACTGCCTGTCCATCGCTAGAGCCACCATAGGAGCTAAACTGGATTACTGCAACGCGCTCCTAGCCGGCACCTGCAAGAATAACCTATCAAGGCTCCAAACCACTCAAAACAACCCTCTCAGAGCAGCACTCAGCATACCAAAAAGAGAGCACATCACCCTAGCTAGGAAGACGGTCCACTGGCTCCCAGTCAAGGATAGGATCACTTTCAAAATCCTCACCACCACGCATAAATGCATCAACCACACAGTACCATCCTACCTATCTGACACCCTGTATAGATCTCAATCCACAAGACCAATCAGATCTACATACACCAACCGGCTCACCATACCACGCATCATTAGATGCAAGGCTGGAGGTATAGGTTTCCCCTACCTTGCACCAAAGCTTTGGAACGCACTGCCCACCAACCTCAGAGCGGAAACATCTCTCCTCTCCTTCCGTAAACAACTCAAAACTGCCCTCTTCAACTAACATGCGCACCTGACCTCTCTCGTGCTCAATATGTATATGTCAGATAAGCATAATCATTGCCCAATGTAACCACGGGCACCAATTGTATGTAACTAAGTTTAAGAAACACTGTAACTAGCTCCATGATGCCTTCGGTCTGCTGTGCGCTCAACAAATGCGAATAAATAAATAAATAAATTCCACTGAAACCGAAGGATTTCATGTCTTACAGGGCTACTGGGATAAATGGTCAAAAAAGGCACCACCACGCATTGGTTCTTATGCTCAAGACTTAAGTGGGATAGGGATGGATAATGATGTAGTAGTTCAACAGTTTCGATCCAATCCCAAAGTCTGAGATGATTTTTTGTATACTGTGGTCTATGTCGTAAGTCTTCTTGGATGGAGCCTATATCAAGGAGAAGATCTTCACATGCCTTCCCAAACAGAAATGGGCCAGATTTTAACGAGGACGACATTGACATAAGGACGTCTCCATAGAGTGTGGTATCCTCTTCTGTCAAGATTTGGCGAGACAGATTAAGAGAACTCCAAATTCCTCTTGAACGGAGTGATTGAATTCCCAAGTCATACCTCAGCATCACCTCTATTTTAGGGAGGAGGTCCAGCATGAAAAAATCCTGTATTTTGACACCATAAAGCAGTTTTGGGATCATTTTACTCTGATAGAATTTTAGTGCCGGGAAGATCAAAAATGTCCCATATTTACCATCGACTTTTTAAATCTGGTTACATAAACCAATGGTTCTGTTCACAAGATTTTCCCCCAGCATCTCCTTCCTAGGTTTAGCCATTATATGGAATCCCAAATAGATGAGCAAATCCGCCTCCTCCAATTTTCGACCATCCACCCACCATTGATGTGCAATTTGCTTCCTTTTCTTTGTGAATACCATAACCTTGGTTTTGGAACAGTTAATGCCCAAATCATTAACCTCGATATAGGTTACAAAAGCATCAATCAGCTTCTGCAAACCACATGTGGTCAAGTCGAACAATAAAAAGTTGTCCGCATATGAAACCCACGTCAGGCGTTGGTTATTCAAGCTTGGAGATGAGAATGCACATTTCTCTAAAGTCTCTCCAACATCAGACATATACAGATCAGATAGGCAGGGGGCCAACGTGCACCCCTGTCTAATGTCAGAGATGGTCTTAATGGGCGCAGATATCTCAACTCTCCCATTCAATCTTATCCTGATTTTGGAATTATCATGGAGAGCTATAATAAGTCTCAGGAGACCGTGGGTATGTTCCAACTTACAAGCTTTTTCCATAGAAGAGTTATGTTCACTGTGCCAAATGCTGAGGTGAGGTCGAAACTTACTACACAAGATGCACGTGCATTGCCCTTCAGCGCTAGGCCTTTAAAATATTTTAACAGACCATTCAGGTTTGTGCTATGATTTTTGCGAAAAGCCCACCTCCCATTTTTTAATACGCCCTGTCTGGACCACCCATGCTTCAAGATGTTTAAGTAGCAGTGACGCACAGGGCCTGATTCACAGAGCATTTTCCTATGGGATTGTGCCATTATGAATTGCGGCTGTGAATCAGGCCCACAGACTTTACTGTTTGGGTCCAGGACAGAGATAGGTCTGTAATTACATGGATTATTTCTATTGCCCCTCTTGTAAATCAGAATCAGACACGTTGTTTGCCAACTTGATGGCAAGATTTGATCTTTTCAAATCTGGGGAAAATATATGGTCAAAATTGTTGTCCAGGAAGCCGGGTCGTTCTTAAAAAGCATATTAGAGAGCCGGTTGGGCCCTGGTGCCCTGGAACTACTAATGTCCTTTATAAATTCTGACACTTCCTCAAAGTCAATTGATAATTTCCAATCATCCAAATCCAGCTCCGAAAGAACAAGAGGGGGGATAATAAGCGTTGAGTTCTGTCCGAATTTGGTCTCATAATAAGATACCCACTGCTGTTCCCCAATGGAATTTAACTGTAAGTCTGCCTGATTTCTGCCTAGATGATTAATTAGACGCCAGAATGTAGTGGTTGTTGTTTGGCATAGCGAGTCCATCATACATTCACATAATTTTGTAAAAGATTACTTTTATACAATCCGCACCATTGGTGATAGGATTGTTTTTCTTTTTTGACCTCTTTTAACTGTGACAGTAAATCAGCATGGCAGTTACGCTTAATAGCCTTAATTCTCTCCCTCATCTCCCTTTTTCTACCAGACAGATCCGATCAAATTGGTGAATATGTTTATCAGAGGTATTCTTCCTTTTGGATCCAATATTGTCGAGAAGGTTTGCCAGAAAATAATCAAAATGATTAACATTAAAAGTGTGCATTTTCCAATCTAGAGAGCTAGAGGCCAATAACATCTCACCCTTACCATTCACCAGAGAGGCTTTGTGTTGGGCCAAAACAACTGGAGGCCCGTCGAGGGATACCTCATTACCTGCTAAGGGGGGATTCTCAGCAATGTTAATTACAGACAGGTTTTTCAATTCTCCCCAAATTAAATCAAGCAGAACAGCATGGGATTGGGAGTCTCTCTGCAAATTCTCAAATAGGGATAATAACGAACTCAACACCTGATTTAGTTCCAATAACAGAGTCTGATGCCCCAAGTGCTGAATGATCAAAGGTTTTGATCGCAAGGGGTAACCTCCAGGGCTGGCGTTAACTCGTATGAAGTAATGGATGAATCCGTATCTGTAGACATTTCTTGGGCTTTGGAGAATATCGGAGAAGTGTTCAAAAAGAAGTCTTTATCCATGCCCTGGTCATCACTTCGGTCTCCTCAATGGACGTCAGATCGACACTGACCACTGGTTCCGTCTGTTGAGGTGAGTCTGTAAGTGTAATATGTGAGTTCGATGACATGCATGATTTTAAAAAGTTTGTAATAAACTGTATTAAAAAACAAAGTAAGTGTAATAGTTTGATCCTTCACAACCCCTGATGTTGAGGGGATTTGGCAGTCAAGTGTATTGTTTATCTACAATTTAAGTACAAATTTATTTTATTTTTTTTAAGTGTGGGGATAGCCGCCCTTTCCCCAACAACCTGTTGCCCAACATCAGTGTGCGAATCTACGACAGCCGAGGACAAAAAGTCATGTAAAGGGGAGGCAGTAAGAGGTAATTCCATTGCGAACTACAAGGCCGTGGAGGCATCCAATTCCTTTAGCTGTAAGGAATGTAAAATGTTAGCTGCACTCATCAGATTATGGGACCTAGAGCATGACCACCTCACCGGCCTGAATCCACTCGCTAACCAGGAGATTCCTCAACCGCCAGCCAGCTCGCAGTCGCCTCCCTGTACAGACTCTGGGCATACATTCTATATTGATAGAAACTATAATCAATAGGGGGTGCCAAGGCTCAAGGCCTGCAGTCACCCCTCTTCAGTTTTCACACGAGTGGGCAAAAAAAACTGTTTAGAATGCAGGAAGGCAGGCGAAGTGCAAGGAGACCTGGAGCTCAACTAGCAACCCGTAAGCAGCCAAACGGTTATGACAGCAAAAGCCTATGGGAAGCCAGCTACTCACTATTTGAAGTTCACGTTCAGCTGTCCACTATCTAACTGCCCCACTGCAACACAGTAACACACTACGCACACTGCGCTGGTGAGAGGTTTTAAGGGCTGGCTCTCAGCGGAAGTCGTAGAGACTGTAGAAAGACTGTGGTCCTCCGTTTGGCAGCAAGTCAAAAAGAGTTTCCCAGCAACACAGTAACACACTACGGCACACTGCGCTGGTGAGAGGTTTTAAGGGCTGGCTCGCAGGGGAAGTTGTAGGCTGTAGAAAGACTGTGGTTCTCCTTTGTCAGCAAGTCGAAAAGAGTTTCCCAGCAACACAGTAACACACTGCGCACCTTTTTTAAGGTCTCCATAAAATGTGTTAATAGTTTTATATGATCAAATTCAATGACTTCAGGAGCCAAGCTTGTTGGTCACATTCGGCGTGGGTGTGTGCTTTGTTTATCCTGTTGTGTTAACAGGTTGTAGGTTGCTGGAAGTTTGCATGGTGGGCAAAGTGACATGTTTAGCAGATAGAAGAACCATGGCAGTCTTGCCCATATAGGTGCAATAAATATCAGTGTTGCGTGTTCATGGTGCAAGTTGTATACTACTTTGGTCAATAGTGGAGTCGGTGGCAGGGGGTGGTGAGAATGTGCAAATATCCCTGACCAACTCATCCATAATGCATTGCCTGGAGACCGCTGTTGCAGGTACCTGAATGTGAAGCTTTTCTATGTTGCAGTAAGGTTGGTTGTGGGATAACCCCATTGTACACAAACCCCATTAAACAGTTTACTGTTTAATTCCCACTTATGTTCTTGTACTTGATCTTTGCTTAAGCTGTCCATCATTGAATTGTTCTCCCCTGGAACATGTGCTTGTATGTGGATCTGTCTTTTGAGGCAGCACTACCAAATGTTCTGCTCTAGCAGAAACAACTCGAGTGTGTTCCGCCTTACTTGCTGATGTTAAACATGGTTGTTGTGTGGTCTGTAATAATGAGAACACTCTTTTTGCCTTAGACTTGTTTGAAAAGAATTTAACAACATCTTTGCTGCCCGAAGTTCAAGCACGAAAATATGCCTTTTAGCCTCTTGTATTGACCACGTTCTCTGTGTGCTGAGGTGTAGGCAATGCACCCCTTCCTTCCCTTCCGCCCCCCCACCCCTTTCGGTCATGGACGAGTCAGTTTTGGTTCTTTGAAATGGCGGGTTGACAAAAGCCCTCCTCTTAAACATGTTTCCTTGTGTCCAAAACTTGAGGGATGATACAATGTTTTTGCAAGACCATTAACTGATCGGCCCTCTCGCCTGTAGCTTGAGGCCACTGCTATACTAAAGATTGTTGTAAAGGGTGCATTTTGAGTCTTGCATGAGGGATTATGTAAATGCACGATTCCATCATGCCTAGTATGGTCATTACTATTCTGACTGTAGCCTGGGAATTGCGATAGCAAAGCCTGCACCCTGTCTGGTGAAGGGTAATTAATGGCCAGTTTTGTGTCCAGGATTGACCTCAGAAACATTTTTGTTTTGACTCGGGGAGAGGCTTGATTTCTTCTCGTTAATTGAAAAACCCAATTCGTGTAGTGGATTGTCCATCTCCTGTGTGTGTAACTGACATTATTTTGCGCTGCTCGCAGTTATTAGCCAATTATTTAGATAAGGGAAAACCTGCATTCCTTTGCGCCGCAGTCACTACTGCAAGCACCTTGGTGAATACACAAGGGGCCAAGGCAATTCCAAAAGGAAGTACTTTGAACTGGAAATACATGTGATTGATTTCGAATCGTAGGTACCTTCGATGACCCGGGTACATAGAATTAAAGTATGCATCTTTCATGTCTAACATTGCATGTACTCCTCTTCTTGAGTTCTTTTTGCAGTAACTCGATGCCATACTGTAGACCATACCCAATTGTCTGGAGCGATATCCTCCCATGTGTGGGTGAATGATGATATGCACTCTCTCCTCTTGGGGAGACTTGGGAGGGAATGTGTGCTGGTGAGTCACTGCTGTATGGCTAAGCTCACTGCTCGGGCAGTCTGGCCTCTACCACACCCTCTCCCACAACTAAATGGGCTTTGACCTCAAGATGTGGGTGTTTGCTGAAATGCCAGGCTGGCAAACCATGGGCTAGTACTAGCCCTGTAAGAAGCTTGTGATGTCCCCTGGCTAGACTTTTGGACTAAGTGTCTTGCAACCTAAAAATTAACCCCTTTGCTTGAAATGCCTATTTGACAGTTGTCTGAGAGTTGTAATGATCTTGTGCTCTTTTTTGGCTTTTTAAAGCCCACCGTCGACTGCTTTGCCAAAAAGCAGTCTTTTTTTCTATGGGCATGTCTAACAGTGTTGCCTGAGTTTTTGGCCTGAAACAGACACTTGCAACCATGCATGCCTTTAAATAACCATAGCTTCTGCTATAGGCCTGCCAGCTGTATCAGCTGGATCTAAGGAGTTTTTAATAACCACGTTTGCACATCGTTTATGTTAGGACAGTTTTTCTGAAGTCCAACTAAGGGCTTAGTAAAACCATTCAACTGAGGCAGTACAAGACTCCACTCAGTATAAGGCTGTTCCAACTGAGTTCAGGGTAGCGTAGAAAGAACAGCCAGGCTTATTTTAGGTGGGAGCGAGGGCTGTAGAATCAGTACAAATGAAATTGTAATACAAATAAACCAAAGAAACACTACTATATATTGTAAAAAATAAATGGTTTATTTAAATACAAGTAGGCTCAGATAAATCTTAGGGGAAATAAGTGCTATCACCGATCATATAAACACATTGTGGAAAAACACAACACTGTGCTTGACAGACCAAAGCATATAACCTTATTTGGAACACCTAACAGGAGTTCTAGAGAACTCAAAAACAATAGTTTGTTTTAGATTACTTTCAGTAATAATAGGGTAGTAGACCCTATCAGTTGTACCGTGACGCTCAGCAAGAAATCACATAGTAATATCAACTGGACAATATACTTTTTTGATCTAGTGAATCACAGATTCTAAGAACAGTATAAACCTATAACTCTGATTCAAGATACCACAGTTATTCTAGGGGAGTTGGACAGTGGGGTATAATATTCAATTACAGTTGCTTTTCAGTTCACAGACTAAGGGAAGCAATAACTAATTTGTTTTAGGATAACATAGTTATACTCCAGGTAAGTCAAACCTAAACACTTTTTACTGGAGCTATCAGCAATTTAAAGGCAGGTGTAAACACAAGATGCTTTTTGTGTCTGTCTAAAACAGACCAGGGAAAGCAAAACCCAGTGTTACACTTTATGAATGACACACAGTTATTCTAAGCAGGTAAAACCTAATGCAGACTTATTCTGGACCGGTTAACAGCAAGTCAGGGGAAGCAAGACCCAGTTTGGGACAATCATACATTTATCCTAACAGGAATAGTGAAGTGAAACCAACATCATCACTTTTGGGAAGAGGCACAATCAAATCACAGGTGAGTAGTATAACCTTAAATCTACTTTCTGTTAGAATGGCAAAACAGTTTCTAAGGAACGAAAGATGTTACATATACTTTTCAGAATGGCAAAACATTTCTACAGCAAGAAAAAATAACCTTATATGTACTTTTCAGAATGGCAGAACATTTCTAAGGTAAGTAATAACGTTAGTAACTGTCCACTCTTAGAATTACAGTTACCAAACAACTTCTTTTGCAAGTAAGTAACTTTTAAACACGTATTCTCTTTTCTAGGCAAAAGGCCCAATCCATAGAAGTCTTTCCCTTATTCTTGGAGCATGAGTGTTTTCTCAGTGCCAGAAGGGGGGTCATTAGGGTCTAGTGTCCAACAAGCAGGTCAGGGGAGGTTCTTAAGTAGCAAAAGTCAGAGTTCCTAAGGAAGACTGTTAGAACAAGTACTTTACTTTTGGAGTTAGTTGAGGGTCCAGGGGCTTCACAGAAGACACACTAGGAGGATTCCAGCAGGGGCCTGGGTGCACTGGACTAGAGGCCTCCCAATCACAGTAAACACCCCAAAGCTATACAGAAATCACAAAGGCTTAAGGTAGGTAAAATACCCCAGCCAACACAGTACCTCACCACAGAAGAAGTGTTGCAGCAGGAAGACATCAGGATATGCAGCCAAAATCCCGATTGATGGATTCCTTTGTCTAGAAGACGGAAGATAGGACTTTGGAAGGACATTTGCAGCATTGGTCATGCAAGAAGGCTCCAGGCAAGAGTTTCCTTGTGGCTGGATGTGACTCTGTGGTTTTGGCATCTTTTCAGGAGCACAGAAGAAGACAGAATATCGCTGGTCGGTTTCTCATCGTTTGAAAGGTCCAGCACTCTGGATGGGACTTTTTGGACTGGAATTGTGCCTCTGGAGATTCAGCAGGATGCCTAAATGTTTTAGCGAGATTGGAATTCGGAAGACCGCATAACTCGAGATCCCAGGGTATTGGGGTATTGTAGCCCCGCAAGGTGGCAGCATGACGTGTGATGGCTCAAAATAGAAGTCTTCTTGGGTCTAGTGGGTCTCATTAGGGTCTGTGTCAGGGTCTTCGTTTACAGAGTCCCCAGGTCGATTGGAAGGAAGCGGCTACGGCAGGCTCCAGTTACACAGCAGGCTCTCCGGTCGCTGCAAATAGTTTCAGCTGCAAATTCTTCATCTTTCTCTTCGGTTTTGGTTCCAGTGGTCAACTACTTCTTCAGCTTCCACATTCAGACTTTTAGGCAGGAACCCAGCCAACCAAACAGCCTTGCAACATTCAAACTTGTGGGGGTTGGCAATCCTTTCAGGACAGCCAGCATCACAGTTTGAACTGGAATCTCGACACTCAGGCTGGAAGACAAAGGGCTGCAGAGCTGTGGACTCCTCCCTTGCTTCCTGCCTTCACAGACACTCTGGAGCCTGGGCATGGGGTCTACAGGACTCCCGCCGAAGATAGAAATCACACAAAGGACTTTCCCACCCTGGATGCCAGGGGAAGGACCAAGAAAGCACAAGGAAATGGCAAAAAAAAAACAAGACCGGGGCAGTTTTGGTAAAATGAGCACCCATGGGTCCCTTTACCGGGGCTGTACAAACAGCCTGCGGTAAAGGTGCACTAATGAATAAAAAGGTTCACTGACACAAGCCATTAAAGGTAAGTTTGTCCTTGTAACATAAATGTACATTTAAAATGAGAAAGGGGATATTCACTATCTCCCCAGCACTCCAAATAAGGTGGGGGGGTGCTGGTCTCACCTAATAAAATGTAAAAGGGATCCAAAGAGCCATTCTACCCTTGGTAACTGTAGTTCTTACAAGGTTAGCCAGAGAAAATTGAAAGTGGAGCCCCTTACGCAACCCAGCAACAATACAATAGGCACCTATTGCCAAAAAGTTGTCAAAGAAGATAACTTTTAAAAGACACTACGGAGATTCTTAAAAATGACACCCTTAAAAAAGTAAAAGATTCTGCGAAAAGGTTCCCACTCACAGAGGTATAAGGAAAAATAATCTACCCGTCCAGCAAAATATTCTGGGGTTGACACAGGTCAGGAAGATTTATCATTGATATGAAAATCTTACCTAACAGTTTATTAAAGTTACTCACCGTAGTGACTAGAGTACTCATAGTCCTTAGTCCCCTTTCCTCCGGAACCTTTGGCAGCAAAAAATAGAACTTCCCCTTTAAATTTTTTATAGCGTTCGGGGCGCGGCCTCGGGCGTGGGAACGCCCCGCCGAGGCCCCGCACTTCAGTGCCTCACCTCATTCTCCTTTGAGCACATCGGACACTTAGATACCTGGCAACATCTATTCCCTTTCCTACATCCTTGTGGGTGATTCCACCGAACAAGAAACATAGGGTGGAGCTGTAATGACCTGCCACATGTCTAGGATGAAGCTAAAGGTTTCTTCAGAACCGCTTGACCAAACTCTGCATCACCCCTGGAGCTGGTGTCCAGTGAATAGGGTTTACAGAATGCCGACAGAGTGGCCCAAGTAGCCGCCTTGCTGATATCCTAAAAATCATGTCTCTGAAATGCAGCGGCACTGGCCCTGGCTCTGACCTCATGAGCATGGATCCCCTCAGGAACAGGTTTTCCCATGACCCTATACGCCTCCGAAGTGGCCTGAACCATCCAACGGGCCATAGGAGATGAGAGCTGGGGGAGGAGCCCCCAAATGTCACAAACGATGCCTCATACTTCCTGAAGGATTTCATCTGAGAAAGATAATAATAATAATAATAATAATAATTAGGCTTTTATATAGCGCTACAAACCCTCAGGTATCCGAGCGCTGCTTATTATTACCCACGGTGTGTGGTGCTCATTTATCGACCTCGGAAGGATGAAAGGCTGAGTTTGGCCCCGCCGGGATTCGAACCTGCGTTAACGTCATGACCCTTGCCCCTGGCCCTCACTGGCAAGTCAGCCTTCCAGTTAGGGCCAGGTCAAAGGCCTTAAAACCTCATCCAAGACTCTCTTGGAGTCAGTCCTGGCGCTTTTGGCGCCAGGCTCATAATCATCATGAAGACCAACATTAGAATGGGACTATTTAACTTGGGGGCTTCAGCCAACATGGAGGCACACGCATAGCTCAGTTACAAGGAACTGAGCTATGCGGTCTAGTCTTTTGGGTGTGGCAGGCCTGGGACTACTTTACCTGGACTACTTTGGGTGTGGCAGGCCTGGGACTATTTTACCTGGACTTCTTTACCTGAAACTATTTAAACCGCACCCAAACAGCAGAACATGCTTTGTGTTATTCTGCTGTGGGCAGCGTAACGCTCACCGTGTCCAGTTCTTTGATGCCAGCTTACCTGAAACCAAGGACCTGCAGAGAGAGAAAGAACACTATGAAACTTACCTGGAACAGTATCCTGTCTTCAATTCATCAGCGACTTCAGTTCCACTCACCTGAAGGTACGAACTCCATCATCCGGCACCGCATGCATCCTGGAATACCATAACCTGGAAAGAGGAGAAAGAAAGACAGCATTAGTAAGCGTTTACTCACGTTTTCTCCCGAATGAAGAAAGCCACACAATTCTTACATGGGTAGTCATCTCCTGGTCAGTATCATTGCTGGAACATTACGGCGCTTGGCGAGGAACATCGCAACCTGCAAAGAGAGAAAAGACACAGGTTAGCAATATAAAAGGCGAAACAGCGCCGTGCATCGTGCATTACTCACCGGACAGCATTGCGCACACCACGCTTTCGCCTACCAGCCCATGCTCATCTTCAAACTGCATGACAACACCAAAATACCTTTCCATACCTAAAAGGAAAGAAGCATGAAATTATTATTCGAACTAAGAGGAACTTAAGAACTGCATATAAAGACTGTAAAGCAGCAAACCTACGGAGTCGCAGCAGGCCTGGATTCCCACAGGGGGGACTTGCACCAGTGAAGTAACTTGGTCGCTGCTCGCCCCCCACATCTACGCACCCCTGCCATGAGGAGCAGGACGGAGAATCCACCTTTCACAATATTAAGGTGAGGAGAGGGCCCAAGGGGGAGGAAGGAGTTGAGACCAAGGGAGGTGGGAAAACATAAAGACAATCTGGTATTGAATCCAGCTCTCCTATATTGCAGACCCATCTTTAACCAGAGGCCTTACCAAGGGACCGGGAGAGGGTTCGAGAGTGCAAATCATCCAACCAGTGGTACCAGGTGAGCGTAACTTTGGCCGACAGGTGGAGCTGGAGGCGCCTCTCTTGAAATGGGCATGCTGTACAGTCAGCATGCAGGAGGCCATCAGGCCCAGAATGTGCTAGGACCACCATGCCGAGGTGGTCGAGTTGAAAAGAAAGTGTCCCGTCGCCTTGCGGAGGAAAATTAGGATCTCGGGCGTGGGGAACACCGGCTGAACAGTAGTGTTCCAATGTGCCCCTAAGAAGACCAGATCCTGAGACACGCATGACTGAGAGTTCCTCTGGTTGAGGGAAAACCCCAGCTGATGAAGGGTGTCCGCCAATCTCTGGAAGGAGTGCACAGGTGACCCCGCCTTTACCAACCAGTCGTCCAGATAAGGGTTATGCCCTCCAAGCGGAGAAGGCCCGTCACTGTATTCATTAACTTCGTAAAGGCATGCAGGGCCGAGTACAGGCCAAAGGGCAGCACTTTGTGCTGGAAGTGGTACGACATAACCGAGAACCGCAGAAACTTCTGATGCGGCTGATATATGGGTACATGCAGGTACGCATCCTTGAGGTCCAGGGAACACATCCAGTCCCCTGCACGCAGAGACTCTGCTATGTGCACAAGAGTAATCATCTTGAAGTGTTCCAGCGGTAAAGACCGGTTTAGTAATGACAGCTCCAGGAGTATCCTCAGGCCAGCCTGGTTGTTCTTGGGTACCGCATACATTCTGAAATAGTAACCGAAGACCCTGTCTGCATGAGGAACCGGTTCTATAGCATGCATCTCCAAAAGAGAGAGAGAGAGAGCACTTCCTGTAAAAGAGCCGGGGACGCGATCTGACGAAGCAGAGGAAAGGAGGGTAGAGGCAAAGAAAGAGGAAGGCTGAAGCCTGTGGATACTACAGATCGGAGCCATGGGTTGCTGAAAAGACGCTTCCAGGTATCCTGGAACAGAGCCAAACAACCCCCCACAGACAAACTGTGTTCCCTGACCTCTCTGCTTCTTGGCGTCAGAGGTGGTGGCAGAGGAGGGGGAGTGGAAAAACCTGCACAGCGTCCTCTGCTGCTTCCTTCTGCTGTCGTTTGGCGATCTGTCAGGACTATGCGTACCATGGTCCCTGAACCCTTTGAAGCCAGAGAAAGTTCTGGATTTGAACTCGGTCCTACCCTTGGATTTAGGGAAGGATTTCTGACCTGGCTTTGTCAGGCTGGCCAAGGACATGGCGGTCTGGGTGAATGTTTTATTTTTTGTCAATTCGTCATCGGTGTACAAATGAAAAAGATCCAGGTCCTAGGATCTGCTCCTGCATGTCAGATGAAAACTTTGTGGCGTGCATCTACATCGTCCTCCTCATCTTGACCTCGAGGCACAGCCCATTGCTGGCTGTGTTGATGTGTGAGACTAAAGACTCCATGAGGTCCTGCGCAATGGCCCGAGCATCTGCCAGACCGGCCTTGAAGGAGGCTTGTTTGTCCGAATGGAGGTTGGGCAGAAATTCCCTGAGCTCCCACAACAGTTTCTGGTTAGCCACAGCCAAGATGGCATCCATGTTGGCCTGCCGCACATGCAGTCCTGCGATGGAGTAACAACGCTTTCCCAAGGCCTCAAGGACCTTACCCTCCTTGGAGAGGCAACTGGAGGTTTCTCCCATGGAGGAAGACATCAAAGACAATGGTTTGGAATAGAGGGAGGCTGCGGCCACCACAGAGGAATGGGGCTGCAGGTGGGAGACAAGGAGGATTGGCTCCCTGTCTATCAGCCTGAACCTGCTGTCCAACTTCTTGTTCATCTGGGCGTTGGCCCTGGGCTTCTCCCAGAACTTCTGTGCCACTTGCAGCACATCCCTCTGAAGGGGAATGCAAGACTGGACCGTGGTGCGCTGCCCCAAGACCTCTGTGAGTACCCCCTGACTCCTGACAGGCTCCCTCAGGAAGAGCGACCCACAAGGACTCTGCCAGGCCCTGAAGGCGGTCATGAAATGTATTAACGGATGCTGAGGGCTCGTTTTCCTGAGCGTCGTCGTCCATATCGTCATCGCCCCCCTCGCCTTTTTTCACAGGCTGAGGGGAATCCAGGCCCTGGGACACAAGTACTGGAGGAGTCACCCCCAGGTCCAGAGCCAGTGCCAAGTCCAACAGCTGTTGAAGGTGAGGCATTGGTGGTACAGGAGGAGGTGGAGGTGTCAGTACAACCGGTAGGGCCTGCACCGGTCGAGTGACCAGAACCAGAATCGCCAGTGGAACGGGATGAGTACCCAGGAGAGGGGGCCAGGGTGGCACCGCTTGGGGGATGACCTCCTTCACAATGTCCTTCAGGAGCCCCTTCATTTGAATGGAACGCATGAGGAAGAGGAATCGTTCGAAGAAACAATCCTCACTTGCTGCCGAGTCCCTAGGGGGCCTGCCCTCCGAGGCACTGGGCCTCCGCTCCTGATCAAAACACTGAGGCACCTGGTGCACGTAGCTGTAAGTCTGTGATGGGTAGGTGTACCCCGAGGGGACCAAAAACCGGCACCGTAGGATCCGCTTCCACTTCCATAGGAAAGGGGCTGGAATCATCCTGCAAAGCCCACTCAATGGGCGAAAGCACTGGCGGGCCCTGAGCCAGATCCAAGATGGCCACCTGCCTGGCAGGCTTTGCCACATGCCGTTCTGCCATTTTGAAACTTTGCACCACGCCATGGGTGGGAATGCGCAAAGGCTCTGAGCCAGGAGAAGCCTCAGACACGGGAAGATACAGCTTGGGTCTTGCACCCGAAGCGTAGACATCGACCTCAGAGAGCCCTCTGGTAGGCGCTGAGCCCTCAGCTGGATGGCTGGTAATCGAAATTCC
The DNA here is from genome assembly GCF_040938575.1 of Ambystoma mexicanum. Classification (NCBI taxonomy): domain Eukaryota; kingdom Metazoa; phylum Chordata; class Amphibia; order Caudata; family Ambystomatidae; genus Ambystoma; species Ambystoma mexicanum. The sequence goes on from NC_090922.1 coordinate 1,186,732,318, forward strand.
CTGGGTGACTGCCTCGGAGCGAACTCTGGTATGCTGGGAGCCGTGCTGGATCTAGCCGAGGAACGATTCTTGTTGGTGGGACTCGACAATCCCTTACCCCCGGGTTACCCACGAGCCTGATCGTCCTTCCATGGACAGCCTGGTAAGGCCCCTGAGCCCCTCAGCCTGGGAGCCAGAAGCCTGGAAGGACTCAGGTCTGTCCCTGGAAGAGCCCCAGGGCCTCTCTACTTGGGAGCCAGTAGCCTTAGAGGCCTTGGGCCTGCCAGTACCTGAATGTGAGGAACCCTGATCCGTGGGAACCCCAGGGAAGGAGTCTTTGGGCTGTTGAGCCATGCTGAACAGTAGTCCTGCCTTGTCTTGGCGAGAGGTCTCAGAGATGAAGTCCTTAAGGTAGGGTGGAGTAGAAGTTTGAAAGATCTCCCTCCACTGCTACAAACGATTCTTCAATGCCCTGTCATCAAGAGCGCTGAAGGCAGCTCATGAGTCCCAGCGGTGGTCAGGCCCAAACACTCAAGACAGAGTGCATGGGGGTCCAGGTCCGGGAATGAGCGGTTGCAAGAGGCACATCTCGTGAATCCTCCTGCGGCCAACATGTGCCATGGAGGTGAGGCACCGAAGGGAAGTGAAATAGGAATTTTTAAAAAAAAGGGAGCACGTGGGAAGCTCAAAAAGCCTCTGCGCTGGCTGCTAGGTCCGACACCGTCCATGTAGAAAAAGGGACTGAGGGGAGGCGCCGCCTTGGCGGGGCGTTCCCATGCCTGAGGCATGCCTCCTGACCCCCACACTATACTAAATTTAAAAACTACATTTTTCACTTCCCCACAAGGATGGAGGAAAGGGGACGGGATGTATGAGTATCTCTCCTTTATAATCTTACTCAAGGGCTGACTTTAAGTATTCTGGTACTTCCTTAAGGAAGTCATCCACTTGGTCCCACTGCATCTAGTTGTATCCAGCCATAAGCGCAGTAGCATTTGCATACCAGGCTACAATAGCAAACGAGGTGCACACTTTCCTCCAAGAACATAGACCTTCTTGCTCACTTTGTGTAGAGGGTATTTGGGGGATAATGTGCCACCCCTTTTGCAGGACGTAGCTATGTTGGGAAGGAGAGAGAGGGTCTTCCCACCCACCTAGGCGATACTGAACAAGAACTAAATGCTAATCGAACACATCCAAGGAGCAGGGGGATGCATATAGAGGAGGGTGTGCGATCACCTTAGTGCATGCATTACAAGCCATATGGCAGATGTAGGTGTGAACGCCATCTTTGCAAACAGCAGCCATCTTCGAATTTAGGCCGAAGCCTGGCTAACAGCATTATATGTGTTAGTATTAGATCCCTTGCAGGAGCGCGTACAACAGCCCCACCCCTGCCAGGTCTCACAGAGTCTAATAGATCCTCAATTGTCCCAGAAGTTACAGGCTTTCGCGCCCTGGGAAGAATGCGCCTTGCAAGGTCATGAGAAGGGAGCAGAGCGTCTCTTGGCAGTACCATCCCACGGAACAGATAGCAAGGCCATCCTACCCCCAATGATGCACCACAAGAAATACAGCTTTGCAATGCTTTCATCCCGAGACCCCTGCATGCCACAGGATCATCCAAACCCAGAGCACTGTGTTACACTCACCTGGTCTCTGCAGGGACATTGGGGCACGGTTGCAGCCCTCCCTGGAAGTGAATTCCCCTTGTCAGGCTTCTTCTCCTGCTCGTGTGCGGTGGACTGCGCTGGTTGTGGGCACTGCTCCTGCGAGGATATGAGAGATTGTGAGAATGCTGCTATATGACTGACCACTGGCGTAACAGGGGTCCCCCACAGCCCCCGCGGTGCGGGGGGCCCCGGGACCACATGTTCTAGGAGGGGGCCCCACTTGGAGTAAAAAAGTTTAAAAAAAAAAGAAAAATATATTTTTTCAACATTTTTTATTTTTTAATTCACTCTGCATTTGTAAAGAAATTATTTCTGTAACAGAAATAGTTTCTTTATAAAGGCATAGTGAATACAAAAAAAACGTTATTTTTGAATTCTGGGGGCTACCCCCACCCCATGACATGAAGACCCGAGACTAGAGGCCTCCATGTCATGTGGTGGGGGAAGCCCTATGACTTCAAATAGAACATATAGGTTCAGTCCTTAACAGAAATAATTTCTTTAGGAAGTCAGAGTGACTTCAAAAAGAAAATTTATTTTTGAAGTATTATGGCTCCCCTCAACCCCATGACGTGTGCGTGTGTGAGTGTATGGTGAAAGAGTGCACACAAATGTATGGGTTGCTGGGAATGCGTGTGTGCGTGTACGGTGAAAGGATGCACACTTACATGTATGGGTGGCTTGCTGGGTGTGCCTGTATGGTGAAAGTGTCCACACTTAAATGTATAGGTGACTTTCTGTGTGAATGTATGGTGAAAGGGTGCACAAAAATGTATGGGTGGCTGGGTGTGCGTGTACGGTGAAAGGATGCACACTTAAATGTATGGGTGGCTGCCTGGGTGTGCGTGTATGGTGAAAGAGTGCACTCTTAAATATAAGGATGGCTGGGTGTGCATGTGTATATATGGTGAATGGTGTGTGTGCTTGTGGTCAGGGGCGCAACAAAACCTACATTTCAAGGGGGCTAACCCTTCAAATGTTGGGAGAGGCGCTAACTTCACGGTTGGTCGTAGGAGCAAACTTATTTGTGTGGGGGCATCTAACTTCTTTATGCATTTTAATGAGACTATTCTAGTGCAGCTTCAATGTTACACGCAGTTCACTCTCTTCTTTAAGTCTGAAAGCACCCACTTATGGGCTTCTGTGAGAATGAAAGGTCTCTTGTTCCCTCTCTACCCTTCCAATCACTCCCCTGGCATGCAAGTACTAAGCCCATATCACAATTTCAATTGCTTAAAAAATGTGGCTAAAGGTGCCCACCACCCCAGCAGCAGCCGAGGTTCGGGTGGCTCGGGACCTTCTGGACCTTCGAGATAGCGTTAGTGGAGCGATCCAAAGAGTGGCGAAGCCTTTCGGCCCCATTGAACAGTTTGCCAGGGTGCCTCGGTGTGTGCTGCCACTGAGGAGGCACGGAGCGGAGGATCGGAGGGGAAGGCCTGGTGCGTAAAACATGGGTGGTCGGAGGGGGATGCAGCCTACCAAGGGTCCCACGGAGGTCCTGAAGCCATCAAGAGTGAGGGAGGCTGCAGCGACAAGGACTCTCCTGGAGGTGGCCTGTTCTTGTTGACTGTGCCCTGTTTGAGACCTGGGGCCGAGTGAGCGCCGGAACCCCGGAGCGAGGAGTGGCTGCCGGCAGCAGCCGCCCACGGACGGTGGGCCCGCGGAGCCTCACCCGTAAACAGCTGGTGTTGAGAGATGGAGGGGTGAGGAGGCGACCGGCTGCTGCGACGCTGGGAGAGCCTGTGGGCCGCTGAGAGAGAGGCGGCCCGCGGGGGACTGCAGACAAGGGAGCACGACCGGTAGTGGAGCTCCGGCTGGTTGGAGGTGCAGAAGAAGGTAGGAGGCCATCTTGGAAGGGGGGGACCCCCTACCCGTCCGCCGAGCAGCAAAACCTGGGCAGGCACGTGAACCCCTGCTTACTACAACTTCTCTAAGCGCAGCTTGGACTTGCCCTGTGCTCGGGGGTGTAAAGGAGTTTGTGACACCGGGGCACCGGGAGCAAGGAGTATAGACACAGCGGGCAACTGGCCCAGGCCTGGAGGGGACATTGAGAGTTGCCAGAAGAGCATAGCCACAGCGACACTTGCCCCCGGGTTGAGGAGGATGTGGGGCCACCCCTGTCTACTGAGTGGTGCCAGTGGTTAAGAGCCGGCCTCCGGTGGGGCATCTAGGGGGGCCCCAGGGGAGAAACAACTACCTTGGCCCACTATACAGAGGGAGCGGACCCACGCTACAGAGAGCTCCATCCTCCTGGTCGCGCAGAGCTCGCGGCGGGGCACGATTGGTCGGCGGCCCTCCGCAGGTGCATCAACACGGCCTCAGGGAGTGGCAAGTCGGGCCGAATGACCACGAAGATCAAGGGGAAAGGGGGCAAGGTGCCTCAGGTCTCAGGAGATAATCATGGTACCCTTCACGAACTGTGGCCGGCGCAGGTCTCGAAGGAAGGAAGCGGACCCCCCAGGGAGACCGTGGGGGAGGGCACCTCCCAAGGGAATGCAGAGGACTTGGCAATAATGCATAGGCATGAATTCCTAGGGGAGTTGCAAGCTTTACAAAATAATTTAGCAAAGACTTTTCAGGAGCAATTCCAGTTGATGCGAGCAGACCTTAATAAAGCTCTAGGATAAATGAAACAAGAAATGCGTCAACTAGGCAAAAGAACAGATACCCTAGAGAGAGGGCTCCAAGAAGTGGATAAGGACACCACTGCCAATAGTGAAGCAATTGATAGGTTGGACACCGCCACCAGAAACCTGGAAATGCAGATGGAGGATTTGGAAAAAACGATCCCGCAGAATTAACATCAGAGTGAAAATGTTGCCGGAAACGGTAAAGGATAAGAACTTGAAAGAGGTACTCCAAGGCATCTTTGCCGATATCCTGGGCGAGAGCAAGCCTGGCACGCTCGAGCTACATCGTGTACATAGAACGGGGCGTCTGACCAGGGGACAGTCAGCGAGGCCGAGGGACGTCCTGGCAGCATTCGCTAGGTATGCACAGAAAGAAGTGGTTCTCAGGGCGGCAAGACTAAAGGAACCCATTATGTTCATGGGTCACCAGATTGCGCTGTTTCAAGATCTGGCGAGCAGTACACTCCTGAAGAGGAGGCAGATGGGCCCGCTATTGAAGCTGTTAAACGAGAAAGCAATACGATACAAATGGACTTTTCCGTTTGGACTGCTCTTTGAATGGGAGAGTGCCCAGAAGCGGATCACATCACTTCAAGAAGGAGCTGACCTGTTGCGCGTAGACCTGGAGGACGCCCCATCGGGCTCAAAGCCAAGAAACACGGCCGGCCGATCCAGATCGAGGTCTTGGGAGTGGACGACTGTAGGGGATAAACGAAGCAAAGAACCAAAGGATAACAGCCTGCAGCAACCAGGAAAAATCGACGAAGGGAGGGCACAAAAGTGAACGAATCCCTACGCGGAATGGACAGCATTAGGGGTGGTGGCCCTCTTAAAGGCAGATGAAAGCGTTGGGGTTACTGGCGGAGCAGCCATTTTGGGAACGGAAAGGGCGAGATGCCCGAGTTAGGAGTGGAGAGAGTGCGGGAAGGTGTTACCCTTCAGGGGAGGTTGGAGGGGGGAGGGACAAAGGGGAGTGTTTGGGGGGAAGGGCAATGAGCAGCCAACTGGTGGAGAGGAAATTGGAGGCTACCAAGCGTGGCGACCAAGCATTGTTAGGGGTCCGCTTAAGTGGCTAACACATAACGTGAGGGGGTTGAATACCCCTCTTAAAAGGAAGAAGCTGGAGCATTTTACACAGAAGGAGGGGCCGGACATTATGGGGCTTCAGGAAACGCAATTGGTATACAGGGACCAGCGCAGATTAAAATTACGTGGCTTCGACCGGATCCTCCATGCCTCAGGTCCTAGCAAAGCAAGGGGGGTTGGCCTAGCCATTTGGAATACGGTGGAGTTCAGAGTCTGCGATGTGATTAGGGATAAAGAAGGGAGGTATATAATAGCCAGGGGGAAGTACCAAGAGGCCCAATACACAGTTGCAGTGGTGTATGCCCCTAACTCGAGTCAGGAGCAATTTTTACATCGAGTCCTCAAGGTGTTAGAGGATGAAGCATGGGGTCAGATCGTCCTTATGGGCGATCCCAATGTTGCATGGGACAGGGAGAGGGACAGGGGAGGAAAGCGGGCATATGGGGGAGAGATGAAAGACAGGATTGGTAGGGTGGGGCTGCGCGATGTTTGGAGGGAATGCAAGGGACACTTTTCTATCGGGGCTTCACGTCTCGCAGTCCAGAATTGATTATATTTGGGTCTCGGCAGGCCTGGTGGGTAGCATTCGAGGTTTATACTGGGCCGATAGGAATAGCAGACCATAAAACGGTTTCCATGGTGTTAGACCTAGGCCGGAGGGCGAAGGGACTGTGCGGGTGGACATTTTCAGAGGCCATAGTGAGGGATCCGGAGGTTAGGGGGGATATCGAAGAGAAGATCAAATTATTCTTTGATACTAATAGGAAGGGGGACACCGGGGAGGGGTTAAGGTGGGATGCTTTTAAAACCACCCTTAGGGGGGAACTGATTGCAGCGGCAGCGCAGCGAGCAAAGAGATTGAAAATACTAGAGGCCCAGTTAGAGGACGAAGTGGAGGCTGCTAGGCAAGCGGCAGGCGATACCCTTTCCCGGGCAGCAATGCGGGTTTACAGGAAAAAGGTGGGTCAGTTGGAACTCCTTCGCACTAAGAAGGCTGAGGGTGCCCTGCTGGCTGTGAGGCAAAATTACTACATGAAAGCCAATAAGCCGGATGCACTATTAGCTCGCCTATTAAGGGGTAAAAGGGCAAGAAATGCGATCACAGCGCTGAAATCGGAGTCAGGTGCTCGGGTTACAAGGCAAGAAGATTTACAGGAGGCTATTGCGGAGTACTATGACTCCCTATATGCCTCTCAGGCCCCCCGAAGGAGGAGACATTCCTACAAAAGATGAAACTGGGGGAAATTAGTAGGAATATGAGGGAAGCCCTTAATCAAGAAATCTCGGAAGAGGAGGTGAGAAAAGTGATTAGGGCTCTCCCGTGGCACAAAGCTCCCGGCCCAGATGGTTATACCGCTGCATTTTATAAATTGTTTATTACGCAGCTAGCTCCGCAAATGACATCCCTGTTTAACTCTTTTAGGCAAACGGGTAGAGTTGCCCCTTCCATGGAGGAGGCAAAGGTCACCCTCATCCTCAAACCTAATAAAAACCCAGAGGAGTGATCCTCATATCGCCCGATAGCCCTGATTAATACCGACGCGAAGATATACACTAAGATTCTGGCGAGCCGACTCAAGTCCATCCTCCTGAGCTTGATCCACCCCGACCAGGCCGGGTTCATTAGAGGTAGACAAATGGCGGACAACATCAGGCGTGTGGCCCATATAGTCGAAAAAGTGCAAAAGACGAACACTCCCGCGGTCTTGGTGGCATTGGATGCTGAAAAGGCTTTTGACTGCGTGGAGTGGGCTTTTTTGTTCGAGTAATGGAAAAGATGGGCTTTGGGGGGGAATTCATGAGGATGGTTCGAGCTAATTATCAGGACCCCACCACCAGAGTGATGGTTAACGGTAAGGCGTCGAGACGAATAAGTCTGCGGCGAGGAACTAAGCAAGGCTGTCCACTCTCCCCAATACTCTACGCGATTTACTTGGAACCTCTCCTCCAAGCAATTAGGGAGGCTAGGGAGATTCAGGGCATCCCCTTTGGGGGAGAGCAGCAGATGGTCGCGGCTTTCGCAGATGACATGTTGATGTTGACCGCACCAACAGACTGGCTTCATGCGAGTGTGGCCTTGTTGGAAGCTTTTGGGGAGGCATCGGGTTTGAAAATTAACACCAACAAGTCAGAAGTGTTGAATCTGACGTTAAAGGTTGAAGAACGGGACAGGTTAAAGGAGGGCTTGCAATTCATGTGGAGCCAGGGAGGGATCAGATACTTGGGGGTGAGAATAACAGCAGCTTTAGCAGGGTGGTATGCGGCTAACTTCCCCCCGCTCCTCAAAGCGGTTAAAAAGGACTTCCAAAGGTGGAGAGAGCTCCGAGTGTCTTGGGTAGGGTGGATAGCCGCGGTGAAGATGGTCACGTTACCAAGGCTGCTTTATCTTTTCCAAGCTATCCTGCTGCCTATCCCGTCAACTTTCTTTAAAGAGTTAGATTCGCTCACCAAAGGGTTCATCTGGGAAGGGAAAAGGGCTAGGGTGGCCTTTAGGCTCCTGACGGCGGCCAAGGGTAAGGGGGGGCTGGCGCTGCCGAACTTTCGGCGATATTATGAGGCTGCACAGCTTCGTGTCATTAGGGAATGGCTGACGGGCGATGGGGGGTTGCCAGATAAACTGTGGGTGAGGATGGACAGGGTGGTAGCGCATCGCAATCTAGCAGAAATTGTATGGCTTCCCAAACCGCTCAGGCCCCGGCACTTTTACGAGAGCGCTATTACTAAGCTTATGGCGGATACCTGGGATAAGCTGGCGGGTTCGGGGGCATAACTACATTTGCATCTCCCTTCACGCCCATCTTTGGTAATGGGGACTTCACCCCGGGAATGGAGAAAGGGGCTTTTGTTCAGTGGCAGGAAGGTGGTTGCAGGAAACTGGTGGATATGTTCCGGGAGGGGGAATTGTTGTCTTTTCAAGAATGTAAGAGGGAATTCGCAATCCATGAAAGCGATTTTGGGGGAGATACGGAAAGCACAAGATCTGGCCTTTGGCCCGGGGGATGATAGAACGGTTTTTGCTTTTCTGTTTAACTTGTTGCAAAATTCAATAAATAAAGTTTTTAAAAAAAAAACATTTGGCATTTGAATGCAGGTACTAACAGTGTAATGCTGTACATTAGTAATTGCTGGCCCGGGCCCTTGTTAACAGCGAAACCAGGTGCCGTTTAACATCTGTGTCCTTTTTCGTCCGGCAACTTCTCTGTAGGTCAGCCAGGTCAAGTCAACATAGTCCACAATTTCAGTGGGGGGGGAGTGCTAAAGCCCAGTCAGCTCAATGGTGCTGCACCACTACTTGTGTTTAATGCCTTGAGTAATTATTGGTAATATTCATTACACCTAGCCCTATTCTTCCTCATCCCAGTACTTGTGTGTGAGGCAGTACTTGTGTATGAGGCACAATGCCTCATACACAAGTACTGGGATAAGGTAGAGGTACATGAAGGTAATGCCTGACTTAGCTACCTGTAATCTTCATTACTGCTAGTCTCATACTTCCTCATCCCAGTACTTACCAGTGAGGCAAGGAGCCTCATACGTAAGCACTGGGACAAGGAAGAGGGACGTGTAGGTAATTCTGGGCCAATGAGCTGACTTTGGAGGTTGGGGTAGGGAATGGGAGGGAGAAGCGGGGGGAGTTGGGGTACAATAATTCATAATGGACGTCCATGTCCATGCTAAGCAGGCATGATATGCGGTATTAGTGTCTAGAGAGGCATTTTGGTGCAGACAGTCTAGTCATTCCTCAGTTAGGTATGACTTTTTTTAACTGGGAATTTCTGATAAAGCAGTCCTGCTAAGTGTAATTACCTGGCTAAACTGGCATTTGGGTTCTGCCAGTCTGGCCGTTTCTCACCGCAGCACTGTATATTTTTCTGGGCATCTTTGATAAAAGGATATGATATGATAAGTCATATATAATGCACCTGCACACAAGTGTTTTTAGGCACGACATGACAAGGGAAGGAAAACAGAGGGAGAACAAGACAAATGATCTTACTAAGCCTTGTGTCATTCAGATCGTGCAAGTGTGAGAACGAGTAGTGCAAGGGGAAAGGGGAGGGGAAAACAGGGCAGCAATGCTCTGAATAAGTACGGCCAGGGCAGCGCGGCTCTGGGTAGAGCAAGGAGAACAAGGGACTGTAGGGTTACAGTTACAGCCCCTAACTGCGTGGTAGGCCCAGAGGCAGTGCAAGGGTGACTGATCAAGAAAGAGCCTGAGGGTAGCCAAGCAACCAGTTGGTACAGCGGACAGGTAGATCAGGTAGCTCAGCAGGGGAGGGAGAGAGAGAAAGCAGAGGAGAAGAGGAACGTTTTGAGACGCTTCTGGAATTTTAGGTGGTCCGGCTCAAGTTTGGGAGGAGCAGGGAGGCCATTCCAGAGGGAGGCACCTGCAGGGGAGAAGGATCTACCCCCCCCCCCCTCTCTGCCTGGAGAAGCATCTAACCCTTAGGGCTTGAGAAGGAAGGAATTTTGGAAGAGAGCTTTGGATGTAGTGCGGATCCCAGCCCCACAAAGCCTTGTGGACAATGCAAAGGGTCTTGAACTTGATCCTACAGCCACCGAGAGCCAGTGGAGAGATTTCATGGCTGGAGAGATACGGTCTCTGGGCTTGAGGCCAAGGATAAGTCTCACAGTCCTGTTCTGGATTAGTTGCAGAGGGCGGAGAGTAGAGGAAGGCAGATTGAGAAAGTGGCTGTTGCAGAGTAGTCCAGCCTAGAGAGAACCAGAGCTCTGGAGACAGTGAGCTTTTGGGGGAAAGTGAGAAAGGGAAGAGTCCCTTTGAGGAGGTGCAGCTGGTAGTGGGACTTCTTGGCGACGTCCGAGATGAGAGGAGAGAAAGAGAGAGTGGAGTTGGAGATGACACCAGGAATGAGCGAGAGAGGAGAGTAGGCTGAGAGGAGCCTGAAGGAAAGCTGGGTGTCATCCGCATAACACTGTAAGTTAGAGGAGAAGGTAGAGATCAGGTGGGCCAAGGGGGCCAACTAGAGGTTGAAAAACCAGGGTGAGAGGATAGAGCCCTGGAGAACGCCACATGTAGAGAGAGGTGGCGGAGTGAAAGGATCAAATTGGACCTAGGAGGGGTGGTCCAAGAGTAAGGAGGTCAGCCACTCCAGGGCCTGATCCATGAGGCCCAGGTTCTCACAGAGTCAATTGATGTATGGCGTGGTTGACCGTGTCGAAAGCAGAGGAAAGTTCCAGGGGGATGAGGACAGAAGGAATGCTGGAATCAAGGTTAGAGATCAGATCTTCACAGGTGTTCAGGAGAGCAGCTTCCATACTTCTGGCAGCTCTTAAACCAGACTGATGGTCATGGAGACAACCAACAGATTCAGTGTGGAGAGTATGTATAACTGGGGGGGGTGGTAGCCGCCGAAAAAATTAAACCATTCTTAAGTTGTAGAATGATGTGTTACTTACAGGGAACTGTGTTGGTGTTAAAGATAATCACCCTAATCCCAGCATGCAAGTATTTCAAATTATGCTCACATTAAAAGTAATAACAGAGTTTTTTTCTGAATAAATCATAACAACTGTTATCAACCCCTTAATTCAGGGGACATGTGTTTATTTACATGTGTTGTAATTGAAAATCAAATGGACAACATACATACATAAAGGAAAAACATTGTCTTTTTGTGTAAACAAGGAATGGAGACACTGTTCAAATCCAAATATACCCACATCTAAGCTGAGCGTAGGTCCTAAAATAGGAGCGGATAGCAATATTTGGTCTACCAAGAGGTTACTTTCTTCATGACAAACATTCTTCAAAACTATTGGTTCCAAATACTTTAGACCGGATAGGTTGCTTATAAGCAGTTTAACTGATTCTGCAGTCTTCTAAAAAGACATGGATAGATTATAATGCAACCAGTGTTTGCACCTCAGATTTGTAATGCAGTGACGACAAACTGATTAACAACCAAATTCAGTACATTTTTGTTGAGAGGGTGCCAGGCAGTAAACACAGTAGCACCCGCAATTTAATACATTTTGCTAAGAAGATGCCGTTGTAAACTCTGAACATGACATTTAAGTTAGGCATTGAAAATGTTCCAAGTGCATTGTTCCTGGGAAGACCAGGGCCTAACTTCTTGGTTGTTAATCTAGCAGGATTTTGTTGTTTAAGGTAAAGTATCACACAATAGTAGGGTGATGGCCAATACTTGGTCTACGTCGGGAAGGGAACTTCCCTGGTGTTGGACTGCGGGCAGGTTGTTTGCCTGCTGCAGTGATGTTTCGGCTTTTGAATGGATAGCCTTCTTCTGGGCCAGTAGGATTGTGACAGCCTAAAAAATGTGTAAAGAGAGAAGACAAAAAATAGTCTGTTTAGAAAAAACACTGACTCATATTTTTCATAAACAGCACGTGGTGCTGGGTCAACAGTTAAAACGAGGAGGACTCAGATACACATGAAGATGTGCATTCTGATAGAAGAGGGGTTAAAATTAACTAACCTTGGGTTGGTCCGGGCTGGGAAGAACAGGGTAGGAATCAAACTCGAACTGGAAGTGTGGAGAGTAAGCTGGCTTTTCCAGGAGTTTGGGAGAGGGGAAAGTTCCAGTGGCAAAAGATTGATTACAGAAATCTGCCAAGGCTGGATCAAGGGTATCAATGTGGTCCTTGATGGTTCTGGAGGAGCAGGCGAGCACCTATTTTGACGTCACTTCCATAGATGGGACTTGTCTAGAAACTTTGTCAGGTGTTAGAGAGAACGATGAGAAAGGATGAGGAGAGGGAGAGATGGCCAAAGGGGACCGAGAGTGGAAGGGGGGAGGAAGAGGAGATAGTGGACAGGATGTCCTGAGTTTTAGTGGAGTAGCGAGAGGCCAAAGCCGTACCGAGGGTCTGTTGAGGGAACAGGAGAGGTAGAAACCGCAACAGGATTGGCCAGTTCCTTGCAGATTTTAAAGAGTTTGGCTGTGTTGTTAGTGGCCGCGGAGACGCAGGTTTGAATGTGTGCTCTCTTCCTGATGAGTCTCATTGCTTCGACTGGCATTTTGGTGCAACCAGTCTAAGTATGTCTTAATGTGGCCTGGCATGCTTCACTGTAATGTTATTATGTGTCTACACTGTTCTACATTGTGCAGCCAGTTGGACATGTTTTCATTGTGGCATGGTATTTTTAATAGCAAAGCATTGATGTTCATGTGCACTGTTGGTGACTTGCATGTATTGGATTGGTGTTACCCTACACAACAATAGCAAACACTGTGGCTTTTTAGCCAATTTTTCTCAGAAAGTGTGCTGTATATTGCATTAAAACACTTATTTATATCTTTCTCCTAGTGCAGTGTGTGGCATACCCCTTCAGCAACACATTTGTGCGTATTGCGCAAGCATGGTAATCTAGGCCGGGCCAGAGTGTAGCGTGACTCGTGATTTGTTGCCGATTTCGGGGGTCCCCCTCAGCATGGCTCGCAGGGGGACCCCCAGATCTTGTGTTACGCCACTGTGACTGACTGCTGTCTCTCTCAAACCCTTCTTCCCAGAATGTGGTGAGCATGGGCCGACCCATATAGTCTCACCTGTTGATTGATGATGGTGAGCTCTCTGTCCTGCTTCTCACTGCAGGGGCTCTTTTGATGGAACGAGTTCCTTCACTGGCCCGTGTGCGTGGCAGCCCAGACCGGCTGTGGCTGAACCACTCCTGAATGTAAGTGCCTTGGCTTTTAAAATATTGTAATGTTGATTCTTGATTATTTTTCGTGTCCTTTTAATGATGTCTTTCCTCTGCTTTCTCCCAATAGACGTTATGCGGCCCAGCAGTCGTTGGGTTGCATGAAGCGAGGCCAAATGGGAAGATGATGGAGTCCACGATGCTCCGACAGCAGGTGAGTGTTGGTTTAAGGTTGAACACGAGGATTTGTCTAAGCGCAACCTTAAACGTAATGTCTCAGCAAATTCTAACCTTGTCTTTGACTTTTTCTCTTGCAGGTACCGTCTGTTATGACGTCGGGCTGGAGTGCTACTTTCCGGAGGTCTGGAGATGGAAGATGAATGCCAGAGTCCACGATGATGTGTGCTGAAGGAAGCAGATTCCTAGGTAAGTGCTGCGGCCGGTAGCTGGAAACAGGTAAGATGCGCTCAGGCTGGTAGCTGGAAACAGGTAAAATGTGCTCAGGCTGGTAGCTGGAAACAGGTAAGGGGCGCTCAGGCCAGTAGCTGGAAACAGGTAAAATGCGTTTAGGCGGCGGTGAGCGTTACACTGCAATAGCAGAATAACACGAAGTGCGTGCATGAGGGCTGAGCAGGCTTATATAACCTAGCTCTGGCCGCGCCCATAGTCCTGAATCATCGGCCCCACCCTGCTACTCCTAAAAGATGCTTACACGTGCAGTCTGACTCTCCCCAGCAGCCATGCCCGACCAAATGCAAGTGGGGCCCGTGCAGGGGAAACAAAGTACTTGCACCAAATAAAAATGTGCTAGTGCATATTTATTTATGAGCCTGGCGCCAAAGGCACCAGGACTGAGTCCAGCTGGGACCTTCATGTTGCATTGTCCCCAAGGGACAATTAAAAGTTGTGTTACCCCTTGCTCTCAAGCCGTGATGGTGCAGGGTCTCAGGTTCCAGGCCCATGGCCATGACACACTGATTATAAAATGTTTACACCCCTCAATCGATCACTAAAATCAGAAGCCAAGGGTGTTGCGCCTTCATAAATGGGTCACGTGATTTGTGCAGTGAGGTGCAGGGTGGCAACAAATTATAGCTAAAAATGAAGGTGGAGGACTTTTGGAGTTGCTGATCTGTCTGAGAAGCGAGTGAAGCATGTGAGCTAGTGTGACCTCGGCTTTCCTCGTGAGCCCATCCCTGTATCTTATGAGGTGCTTGTTACAATGATAAAATAACATTGTTTCTGTTAGTAGCCAACAAATTGTTAGTCCAACTTTACTTCAGGTGACGAGCCCAGCAGTGCCCACGGGGAAAGAGATGGCCAGATGAAGATGGACCAATGGCCTGGCATCCCATATGGAGCAGACCCTACACATATGGGGCCCCTCCAATCCGTATTGTAGAATTGTTCTATATGTCATGACATCATTGGTGAGATCTTTTGTGCTCATAATGTGCTGCATGTCCCTGCAGAACCCAGAATGTTCGGCGGCAGCGGAGTTCTTTGCTAATGCATTTCTATTTTGTAGAAATAAATACTGGTTATCCTTGCAAGCTTGTCTTGGGCCTTTTTCCCTAGCAGGCCGTAATATTTCTGGTGAGAGCGGGCAGGGGCGTGCCTTCATTTGGTCACCCCAACGAGATCCCAGCGACACCCACACCGGCCGCGTCTCTGGAGGGGCCGTGCCCACCTACAGCCACCAGTCCCAGAAGCGTCAGTCCCAGAGGTCTGCATGAGCCGTCTTTGCAGAATTCCTGCCTGGTCTTTGGAGCGGGGTGCGGCTCTGGGGAGTGTGCAGGCCGTTGTTGGAACCCTGTTACGGAGGAGTTTGGGTGAACAGGCATATGTGAGCATATCCTTGCAAGTAATAATAAGTAGGGGAAGTGTATATGGGGAAGTGTCAAGAGTGTGGTCCGATAGTGGAAAATCTCCCTCACTGATGCATGAGTTTCTGTGGCACCCTTGTCAACCATAAAAATAATGTGTGTGTTTCCTATCTCTGCGCCCACCAAGGGTTCCTCATTAGGATGGACTGTCATAGATATGACTGGGCACGCAAACGCTCTCTGTGGGCTGTCCTAATCTGCGTATGTGTTCTTTCGGGGAACCTGATCTAGGGAACATCCATGTGTCCAGCATGAACATTCAATACATGGACGACCTGCTGGTGTGCAGCAGAACTAAGCTACATTGCAGTCAAGACTCAATTACACTCTTACAGCTCCTGGCTCGCAAAGGGTACATGGTTCACAAGAGAAAGTGTCATGACCCTTTCCCCTGGCCCTCACTGGCAAGTCAGCCTTCCAGTTAGGGCCAGGTCAAAGGCCTTAAAACCTCATCCAAGACTCTCTTGGAGTCAGTCCTGGCACCTTTGGCGCCAGGCTCATAACCATCATGAAGACCAACATTAGAATGGGACTATTTACTTGGGACTATTTAACTTGGGGGGTTCAGCCCAATTGGAGGCACACACATAGCTCAGTTACAAGGAACTGAGCTATGCGGTCTAGTCTTTTGGGTGTGGCAGGCCTGGGACTACTTTACCTGGACTACTTTGGGTGTGGCAGGCCTGGGACTATTTTACCTGGACTACTTTATCTGAGACTATTTAAACCACACCCAAACAGCAGAACATGCTTTGCGTTATTCTGCTGTGGGCAGCATAACGCTCACCGTGTCCAGTTCTTTGATGCCAGCTTACCTGAAACCAAGGCCCTGCAGAGAGAGAAAGAACACTACGAAACTTACCTGGAACAGTATCCTGTCTTCAATCCATCGCCGACTTCAGTTCCACTCACCTGAAGGTACGAACTCCATCATCCGGCACTGCATGCATCCTGGAATACCATAACCTGGAAAGAGGAGAAAGAAAGACAGCATTAGTAAGCGTTTACTCACGTTTCCTCCCGAATGAAGAAAGCCACACAATTCTTACCTGGGTAGTCATCTCCTGTTCAGTATTATTGCTGGAACATTACGGCGCTCGGCGAGGAACATCGCAACCTGCAAGGAGAGAAAAGACACAGGTTAGCAATATAAAAGGCAAAACAGCACCGTGCATCGTGCATTACTCACCGGACAGCTTCGCGCACACCACGCTTTCGCCTTCAAACTGCATGACAACACCAAAATACCTTTCCATACCTAAAAGGAAAGAAGCAAGACATTATTATTCGAACTAAGAGGAACATAAGAACTGCATATAAAGACTGTAAAACAGCAAACCTACAGAGTCGCAGCAGGTCTGGATTCCGACAGGGAGAGGCTTGCACCAGTGAAGTAACTTGGTCGCTGCTCGCCCCCCACATCTACGCGCCCCTGCCACGAGGAGCACGACGGTGAATCCACCTTTTACAATATTAAGGTGAGGAGAGGGCCCAAGGGGGAGGAAGGAGTTAAGGCCAAGGGAGGTGTGAAAACATAAAGACAATCTGGTATTCAATCCAGCTCTCCTATATTGCAGACCCATCTTTAACCAGAGGCCTTACCAAGGGCCCGGGAGAGGGTTCGAGAGTGCAAATCATCCAACCAGGGCTGGGTGGCGTCCCCGTGGATACCAGGTGAGCTTAACTGAACGCAAAGCCTCAATAATATTATCCACCTGGCCGTCATGGAGACTTCAGAGACTGACCAGTTAGTTCAGTTGTTGGGACGATTACGCCCCGAAATACATTCAGCCAGGCAAGAAACCAACGCTCTTAGGAGGGATTTGATTGTTACTAAGGATCGTACCGACGAAATAAGTAGACAATTGATCCAATCACAGGCAGGACAGACCCCATTGCCTGGTAACATTCCGCCAGCACCTGTACCAACTTCTTCCACCAATCCAGGACAAATAACCCTTCCTGGGGCAGTTCCTTTAGCTCCACCTGAAAAATTTACAGGGGACCCCAAGAAGTACGCCACGTTCATGAACCAGTGTTGTCTGCATTTCCTTTGCAGACCTGGGGCTTTTCCTAATGACCAAGCGCGGGTTGCTTTTGTCTTGTCATATCTGAGTGGCAGTGCTGCGGATTGGTCGGTACCATTGGTAAGTCAGGATAACCCATTGGTACATGACTTTGGGGGTTTCCAGATGGAAATGGAAAAACTCTTTGCTCGTCATACCCAAGGCCAAGCATTAGACAACAAACTTTTGTCACTCCATCAAGGAAGTCAAGACTTGCTTACATATATAGCAACATTTAACAGACTAGTCGGTGAAGCTGGGTGGCCTGAGGAAAAAAGGACCACACTATTTCATCAGGGTCTACAAGGGAAACTAAAGGATGTCCTTGCTCAAGTGGTTAACCCACCTAAAGACTGTGGAGAATACATCAACCTTGTGGTGCAATTAGATCACAGATTACAAGACCGAAAAGCAGACCGGATAAGGTTAGACACTCGAGCTGTGTATGTCCGGTCAAAGGATAATGTTCCACGTACATTGGAAAATACAGTAGAACCCATGCAAATCGGCGGTTTACGGCCCCCTTTAACTAAAACTGAAAGAGACAAGAGAAGGCAACAGCAATTATGCTTATATTGCGGAAAATCAGGCCACTTCCTCAAAGAATGTCCGGTGAAACCACCAAGGGGAACTGTTTGAGCCACAGAGAAAGAAGATAATAACAAGGAGTCGGAAAACTACCAAGCTCGGCAAGCGTAAAGGTCTGCTTGTCGAGCGAGAAGGATGAGCCACAGACCTTAAACTTTACTTTACATTACCAGTAATTTTGATCAATCACCAACAACCGTCTTGGATGCATGCTGTCGAAGCATACATAGACAGCGGAGCAGTTGGGAATTATGTAGACCAAGATCTGGGAACAGAGATGGGGCTTCCCTTATGCTCTAAGTCGACTACTGAAAAAGTTACTACTGTTGATGGGACAGAAATAGCTTCTGGACCAGTAACCCAATGCACAGCAGCACTAACCCTACTGTGCCAGGATGGACACCGAGAATCCATTGCATTCGATCTCATCAAAGCTCCTCAGTTTCGACTAATCTTTGGGATGCCATGGTTGGTAGCTCACAACCCTCTAATAGATTGGCGTGCCAAGACGTTGGCCTTTTCCGATGATTGTGCTTGCACCTGTTATTACCAAGAAAAGGGGAAAACAGACTTATATACATCTGCTACTCCCAGTACGGTGGCGATTGTACTAGGTGTGACTAGTACTCTACCAAATGAATACCAAGATTTTCAAGACGTGTTCCAGAAAGAACAAGCCAATACTCTACCACCGCACAGGCCCTACGATTGTCAGATCGACCTTATACCTGGTGCGCAAATTCCTTATGGTCGAATCTATGCACTTACTGAACCAGAAAACCTCCATTTGAAATCTTATCTTGATCAGTACCTGGCAAATGGATTTATCCGTCCATCTAAATCATCGGCAGCCAGTCCCTTATTCTTCGTACCAAAGAAGGAAGGTAACTTGAGTACTTGCATCGACTATCGCGCATTAAACCAGATCACAGTAAAAAACTGTTATCCACTGCCCCTCATTCCCGAATTATTGGATCAAGTCAAAGACACCCAAATCTATACCAAGCTGGACCTTAGGGGGCGTACCATCTTGTTCGAGTGAAGAAAGGGGACGAATGGAAAACTGCCTTTCGTACCAAATACGGCCTGTATGAATACCAGGTAATGCCTTTTGGACTTTGCAATGCTCCTGCTGTATTCCTGTACTTAATGAATGATGTTTTGTGGGAGTTAATCGACATTTGCGCCCTGGTTTTCATTGATGACATCTTAGTGTATTCTGCTACAAAAGAAGACCATGTCAGGCATGTCCGCTTCGTCCTTACTAAACTCTGCCAACATAAACTGTAGGCTAAACTTGAAAAATACTCTTTTCATGTCACCGAAGTGGAGTTCCTCAGTTTTATCCTCACACCAAAAGGTATCAGAATGCATAGGCACAAGGTAGATGCCATTCTTAACTGGTCATCACCAACTTCATTTAAAGGAATCCAGAGTATGTTGGGCTTTGCAAAACTTTACCGCCGATTCATCCCAGATTTTTCCCAAATAGTGCATCCAATTACATCACTATTGAGAAAAAACAATAAAAAGTTCCATTGGACCGAAGAAGCAGAGAAGGCCTTTCAAGAATTTAAGAAAAAATTAACTTCTGCTCCAGTTCTATGGCATCCTCGCCCAGACCTGCCCTATATAGTTGAAACAGATGCCTCTAGCATGGCTATGGGAGCTGTTCTCTCACAAAGGGACCCAAGAACTGGCCAGTTACACCCCGTGGCCTTCTGGTCATGAAAATTCTTACCTCCCAAACTCAACTATGCTATGACAGACAAAGAACTCTTGGCTATAAAATCAGCTTTCAAGGCATGGCAACACTATTCTCCTTGGTGCTATGCATACTGTCACGGTCATAACTGATCATCGAAACCTGCAATACCTAAAAACAGCAAAGGCTCAATCATCCCATCAACTGCAGTGAGCTCTTTTCTTCCTTCACTGAATATGACTATGTGATCACCTACCAGCCAGGAGTCCAAAATGGAAAGGCTGACACCTTATCCCGCATGGGTGTTGATGAAAAGGTATACTTAACTCCAGATCCAGTAGCCATCATTCCAGAAGACAAACTCCTGGGTTTTACGACAACATTGACACATAGTGAACTCCAAAGCAAGATCCAACTCTTAATGGATCCCACTTTCTCACAAGAGTAGTGTACTCAAGGAGAACATTACACATTAAAGACCAGTTACCATATTTTAGGAACCGTCTATAATTGCCAAGTAAAGATTTACAAGAGCAGGTTATTTCGGGTTATCACGACTCCCTGATTGAAGGTCATCCTGGAATTGCCAAAACTCTAGCTAAAGTAAAACAAAACTATTGGTGGCCCACATGGCGTAAAGACGTCATACAATTTAGCCAATCTTGCGGTGTGTGCACAAAACAAGTCCCAAAAGCAGAAACCAGCTGGTCTTCTCCAACCATTGGAAATTCCTCCCGCACCATGGCACACACTGTCCCTTGATTTCATTACAGATCTACTCCCCAGTCAAGGATTCAACACCATCTTAGTAGTTGTGGACTTGCTCTCTAAAATGGCACACTTTATTCCTTTTAAGGGTCTTCCAAATGCATACAATTTAGCAAAAATATTCCTCGAGGAAATTGTACCGCTACACGGCTTTCCATCGGTCTTGATCTCAGATCAAGGTAGTCAGTTCGTATCCAACTTCTGGAGGAAATGCTGTTTAATGGCCCAAATTGACATTCGACTATCCACAAGTCACCATCCTCAAACAGATGGCCAAACAGAAAGAACAAACCAAACCCTCGAGCAATACTTACCTTCCATGTTACATCAAGTAGAAAGAAATTGGAAGGACTTGTTATGGATAGCTGAATATGCCTATAATAATTCATTATACACCAGTACTGGACAAACCCCTTTCTACACTACATATGGTAGACATCCACGTACTTGAGAATGGGATCTCCCAAACCCTTTGGAAATGCCAGTGGTTAAAACCCTACATACGATTATTTCCCAGGCCTTCAAAGAAGCAGCAGAACATTTACTCCAAGCCAAGAACAGACAAAAGAAATTTGCTGACCAACATCGTAGTAAAGCCTCTGACTATCAAATTGGAGACAAGGTCTGGTTAGCATCAAAATATGTGCCCATAAAAGGGACTCTGACCTTTCGTCCCCGATATCTGGGACCTTATTCTATTGAATCCATAATAAATCCAGTGGCAGCTAATTTAGCCCTACCACCCACTATGCAGATTCATCCTGTGTTTCACGTATCACTCCTGAAACCGGTACAACCCGGTACTCGGGTTACAACACCACCAAAACCAGTATTAGTTGACGCAGAACCAGAGTTTGAAGTAAAGGATATCCTAGACTCAAAATACACCAGATCCAAACTATACTACTTATTTGATTGGAAGGGATACGGCCCTCAAGACAGGGATACGGCCCTCAAGACAGATCATGGGAACGTAGTGTATACATCCATGCACCTCGCTTAATTAAAAAGTTCCATCAGAATTACCCGGCCAAACCAGGACCAGGTATAAGTGCCACTGTGAGAGGGGCCTTGGGGGGGAGTGCTGTCATGACCCTTGCCCCTGGCCCTCACTGGCAAGTCAGCCTTCCAGTTAGGGCCAGGTCAAAGGCCTTAAAACCCCATCCAAGACTCTCTTGGAGTCAGTCCTGGCACCTTTGGCGCCAGGCTCATAATCATCATGAACACCAACATTAGAATGGGACTATTTACTTGGGACTATTTACTTGGGACTATTTAACTTGGGGGGGGGGGTTCAGCCAACATGGAGGCACACACATAGCTCAGTTATAAGGAACTGAGCTATGTGGTCTAGTCTTTTGGGTGTGGCAGGCCTGGGACTACTTTACCTGGACTACTTTGGGTGTGGTAGGCCTGGGACTATTTTACCTGGACTACTTTACCTGAGACTATTTAAACCACACCCAAACAGCAGAACATGCTTTGCGTTATTCTGCTGTGGGCAGCGTAACGCTCACTGGGCCTCATTACGACCCTGGCGGAGTGGGTTTACGCCAGCGTTATTCGCGGCGGACCCGTCCGCCCTACTACGAGTTCCCGTAGCGCCATGGAGCGTTTTCCGCCTGGTTTTTCCGGGCGGAGAAATCCATGGCGCTACGGGACCTTGTTGTTAATTACGCCACCGTATTTTACGGTGGCGCAATTAACGCCTTCCCCACTCCCATTATACCCTATGGGGCAAAAATGGGAATGGGGAAGGGTAAAATGGGGAATGGGGATTTACCGCCCCGCCAAGGTCGGAATGGGGCGGTAAATCCGCCAACCCCCATGGCGCTATCGGCAGCTTTCCGCCGTGCTCCATGGTGCATATTGCGCCACGATTTCCGCCAGGGTCGTAATGAGGGCCACTGTGTCCAGTTTTTTGATGCCAGTTTACCTGAAACCAAGGACCTGCAGAGAGAGAAAGAACACTACGAAACTTTCCTGGAACAGTATCCTTTCTTCAATCCATCGCCTACTTCAGTTCCACTCACCTGAAGGTACAAACTCCATCATCCGGCACTGCATGCATCCTGGAATACCATAACCTGGAAAGAGGAGAAAGAAAGACAACATTAGTAAGCGTTTACTCCCGTTTCCTCCCGAATGAAGAAAGCCACACAATTCTTACCTGGGTAGTCATCTCCTGGTCAGTATCATTGCTGGAACATTATGGCGCTCGGCGAGGAACATCACAACCTACAAGAAGAGAAAAGACACAGGTTAGCAATATAAAAGTGAAACAGTGCTGCGCATCATGCATTACTCACCGTACAGCATCACGCACACCGCGCTTTCGCCTTCAAACTGCATGACAACACCAAAATACCTTTCCATACCTAAAAGGAAAGAAGCAAGACATTATTATTCGAACTAAGAGGAATATAAAAACTGCATATAAAGACTGTAAAACAGCAAACCTACTGAGTCGCAGCAGGCCTGGATTCCCACGGGGGGGGGCTTGCACCAGTGAAGTAACTTGGTTGCTGCTCGCCCCCCACATATACGCGCCCCTGCCATGAGGAGCAGGACGGAGAATCCACCTTTTACAATAATAAGGTAAGGAGAGGGCCCAAGGGGGAGGAAGGAGTTGAGGCCAAGGGAGGTGGGGAAACATAAAGACAATCTGGTATTGAATCCAGCTCTCCTATGTTGCAGACCCATCTTTAACCAGAGGCCTTAACAAGGGACCGAAAGAGGGTTCGAGAGTGCAAATCATCCAACCAGGGCTGGGTGGCATCCACGGGGATACCAGGTGAGCGTAACAGAAAGCTACAGTATTGTCTACAAGAAGTTTTATATCTAGGGCAGTTGATATCAGCACATGGAAAAAGAATAATACCTGACCACGATGCTTCTGTGCATGCCACCCTACAGCCTACAACAGTGAAAGAAATGCAAAGGTTCCTAGGGTTGTGCAATTACTGCAGGGCATGGATACTTGACTATGCAGCATAAACAAGGGTGCTCCTACAGGGTCTCAAAGAAGCACAAAAGACTGACAACAAAATAGTATGGACTGAACACAATTTACAGAATTGTAATGAACTCAAAAATGTGATTTCAACTGCCCCTGTATTAGCAACCCCTGATTATACACAGCAGTTCTACTTATTTTCACACTCCAATGGCCAGCTAATGACTGCCGCGCTGACACAGAAAAGCATGATGGGCCACAAACCATTAGCCTATTATAGTGGTACGTTAGATTCAGTGATGCTTGTGAACAGGCACTTGCAGCTGCAGCATTTGCCATTGAGAAAAGTTCCACAATGGTGACGGGCTGTTCAATTACACTCTACGTAGAACATGCCGTCTTTGCCATTTTAGAGAGAACGTAATCTACCCTGACTACAAAAAGAGCATCTGCATACACGATTATTCTCTCAAATATCCACATTGTACGTTGCAAAACAGTGAACCCTGCGACATTCATAACAGAAGTGTGCACTGATGAGGACCTGGCCAGACACGACTGTGTAACATATGAGAGGGAGGAGGATGAAATTCCCAAGGCAAAAGACAAGCCACTAGAAGGGGGGGTCCTCTTTGTTGATGGTTCAGTGACAATTGACCAGGACACAGGTCTCAGACATACTGGCGTAGCGGCGGTGCGCTTAATGGACAGTGAATATGAGATACTGATTATGAAGAGACTGCCAATGCATTATTCACCACAGGCAGCAGAGCTCATTCCGCTAATCGAGGCGCTGCAATCATCACAAGGATGTCATGTGACTATTTATTCTGATTCGGCATACATCGCTACAACAGTGCATGCCGGTCTGTCCAGATGGAAAAGGAGGGCTTTAGGAGGGCAGATGGGTCCCCAGTACAGCATGCAGCGTTACTAGACAAGCTGATTTGTGTACTCTCACAGCCCTCTATAGTGGTGGTTGTCAAATGTGCCGCCCATACAAACAACACTGACGAAGTGCCACTCGCAAACACCGCCGTAGACACAGCAGAAAAAATAGCTGCATATCTCCCAGTACAAACTGTGGCGGAGTATGTTGTCACAACACCCACCACTGACCAGCCACCTATCTCATACAATGCCCTGCACATAGGCCAAATAATTGAATTACAAGGAAGGACCCTAGAAGAGGAAAAGGAGTTATGGGTCAAAAGAGGGTGCAAACAATCCCCTACTGATTTATTGTGGAGGCAAGAATGCACAGGAAAAGCAGTTATGCCAAACAAACTGTTGGTAATAGCATTTGATCAGCTCCATCGCCCCTTCCACAGCACCAAACACCACATTGCTACAGATATTCAGGAGGATGGGTTCATGCCAAACATCCAGGAACACATAAAAAGTATGGTTATTAGATGCACCATGTGTCAAAATTTCAGCACAGGCATGACATTGCAAACACTCAGAGGCGCTCTGCCACAACCCAATGGGCCATTCCACGAGTTGCATATCGACAATGCGGACATGGGAGAGAGGTGCAGTGGGTCCCGTTATCTGATCGTTGTCATCTGCCCCTTCTTATGGTTCGGTGGAGGCAGGTCCATGTGCAAATCCGGGTGCCAAATGCACAGGACAATTTCTGGTCCTGCGAAGTGTTCCCCGATGGGGTGTGTGTGTGATGTATTAAGGTCAGATAATGGCACACACTTTTTCAATTAATTGCTTAAGGAGATTACTGCACTACTTGTCATTAAACACAGAGTCTGTATGATTTATCACCCCCATGCCAAGGGAGTTGTGGAGACGATCAACTGACTCCTCAAAAGTAAGCTGTCTAAGCTTTGCACCACGTTGCAGAAAAACTGGGTGCATTGCTTACCTTTGGCACTATTCAGTTTGCGCACGCAGCCCAGCAAGGACCACCATTTATCACCCCCATGAGGTGGTAACTGGTCGCCGCATACACACACCTATTTCTCAGATCAGAAGAGTGTCAGACGTACATAGGGCGCAGCTGTTTTAGGCGACGAGTTTAAAGACTATTTAACCACCCTAACATGAGCAGTCAAATGTATTTCCCAACAGATTGCACCACCCTGATCTGAAAACGTGCCATGTGCCACAGCGGACTCCACGACTGATTCCCCACCCACGCAACCGCTGCTGTCCGGAGAACTAGGTGCGGTCCTTTGTCCGCAGGTGGAACGGCCCCAGATTCAATGAACAATTTAAGGTAGAATTGTCTTCTTATAGTATTATGCCTAGGTTTTTATACTTATATATGTGTAGCAGCTATATTTGTCATTTCAATGTGTATTTTAGGGATATTTTTAGGAACTTCTTTTATATTAAAGAATCATATAAAAGAGGGGTCTTGGGGGAGGGAAAGAAATTACAATCTGATTGTAAATAATGGATCAAACATAAATTCAAGTGAAACTGACCATTTATTTTTTGTGAGGTCCAATTTTACACAGCACAATCCCAACAATTCCGCACATGATAAAAATGTACCCCCTAACACTGGATACTTGCACCTCCCACCCTCATGGAAGGGCTATTGTTCGCTGGCCATGCAGCACTCAGCCCTACTTGTAATCCCAGAAGTACATCGTCAAGTACATCGTCAAGGGGTGCTGACAGAGACTTTTGCCCCTACCACCTTTCAAACCTCAAGTACATCGTCAAGGGGTGCTGACAGAGACTTGTGCCCCTACCATCTTTCAAACCTCTGAAAAAGAAACAAGAAACCCATTGCCAGCTCCAGAGTTCCACACCGTCCCGGCAAAAGAAAAGGGCGTAACACTATGAAGGAAGAAAAGAGAGACCTATATGTTTAAGGACTCGTCAAATCTGCTCGGGGAAATACCAGACGAATACCAGCTCTTCACCAAAGCAGAGACTTTCTTTGCATCTTTGTTACTGCCTGCTGTGCAAGCTGCAGCCAACATTAAATGGCTGCAGATTGTCCACTTGGAATTAATACAGCTGACCAATGACACTGAGCAAGGGGTTCAACGTCATCAAAGTGGAACTCCGTGCCCTGAGACTAATGGCGATGCAGAACCGCTACATCCTAGATATGCTTACTGCAATGGATGAAGGCGTGTGCAAACCAATAGGGGATTCTCGCTGCATGTTCATGCCTCCCGATGATGCTGAGAATGGCTCTCTGCCATACATAATCGAAGATGTGCACAACCTGGGGGTGTGCATGAAGAAAGAAGCTGGAATACAAAATGAAGACTGGTTAGACCTGATGTTTTCTTGGGCTCCATTCTGGCTGGGGGTGATCGTGAAAATACTAGTGCCCGTCATCATCTTCCTCCTGGTCATTTATTTGCACATGCCAAATGGGACTCTGATGTTGTGCCAAAGCAGTGCCCAGAAGCGCAATGATGTTGGTCTCAATTGGGGGAATACCCAAAGCACCTTGCGGTACCACAGAGAGGAGTACCCAGACAGACGATGCAAACAAACTTCTCATGATAGAGATTTACCATCCCTTACATCCCTTTAGCACAGTCACCACACCCCCACCTGATCCCGAGAATTATACAGAGCACTGGGTTGATCTAGCTGGGGATGGGGTTTATATTTACATGACATGTAACCCAGAGGAATATGCCCAGTCTGGAGCGAGTTTGCGAGATGTTTGCAGAGCATGGGTTCCAAGGGACGGATCCCAGGCATACTTGGAAGCTGGAAGGTTAGAAAGGGTGCACGGGGGGAGAATATTTACTGGAACATGGCTGCCACTGACACTGCGGGGGTGTTCGTTAATTTAGAATTTACGAAAGGGGGGTATGTTGGAAAGGAAAGACGGTATTCCCACCCCCCCCCCCCCAAGGTGATAACAAACAAAAACTAAACACTAATAGAGCAGACAGAAGGAGCAGGGGGAAGGGGGGTGCACATACAGGATGGTATGCGATCACCTTTGAGCATGCATTACAAGCCATATGGCAGATGTAGATATGAACGCCATCTTGGTGAACAGCAGCCATCTTAGAATTTAGGCCCAAGTGCGGCGAACAGCATTATATGTGTTAGAATTAGATCCCTTGTATGAGTGCAAATACTAAAAGATCCTCCATTGTACCAGAAGTTATAGGCCCTTGCGCCCTGCAAGGTCATGAGATGGCATGGCAGCAGAGTGCCTCTTGGCAGTACCATCCCAATGAGCAGATTGCAAGCCCTTCCTGCACCCAATAATCCCACACAAGAAATACAGATTTTCAATGCTTTCATCCTGAGATCCCTGCATTCTACAGGACCTTCCAAACCCAGACCACCAAACATAAAACTTTTACACCCCTCGATCGATCACTAAAATAAGAAGACAAGGCTATCATGCCTTCATAAATGGGTCACGTGATTTGTGCAGCGAGGTGCAGGGTAGCAACAAATTATAGCCAAAAACGAAGGTGGAGGACCCTGGGAGTTGTTGATCTGTCTGAGAAGTGAGTGAAGCATGTGAGTTAGTGTGACCCCGGCTCTCCCCACGAGCCTATCCCTATATCTTTCAGGTGCTTGTTACAACAATAAGGTTTAAGTAACTTACCTGTAACTATTGTTCTCCAGCATGGGTCTGGCATGGATTCACATGCTTATGAATATTCCTCGTCGTCAGGCTGGGAATTCTCAGTAAAAGTAAAAAAGGTTTCACTTTAAAACTGTATTTCTCCTCTAAACCAATCACTGTCCTCTGGGTCATACTGCCCCCATCAAATGACAGTCCTCTCCCTAAGCTCAACCCATGGTGGCCATCTTTAGATTTGGTAACCACGTAAAGTGGCAGTATGAACCAAGAAGAGCCACATAGGGGAAGGAGGGAGGGTTTGTATGCCAGCCCCAGGCTGGAGAACAATAGTTATAGGTAAGTAACTCAAACCTTCTCCAGCATGGGGTCTGGCATGTATTCACATGCTCATGAATAATGAATATACAGCAGTACATATACACAACCACAGGAGATGGCAAGGCTCAACAGAAGCAATAACAAACTCATCTCTGGAACAGACTTGCCTCAAGTGAACAAGTTGCGTAGCACGACTTGGCCGACTCTGACTCCTCCCTGGAATCCCTGTCGACGCAGTAGAACCTCGTGAAGGTGTGCGTGGACCTCCACAGAGCAGCCCTACAAATGTCGAGCATGGGCACCCCAGAGAGAAACGCAGTTGTTGCTGTGATGGCTCTGGTGGAGTGGGCTCTCGGTCGGCCTGGTAGCGGCCTGCTCGCCAGTCGATGACAGTGCATGATGCAGCCGGAGAGCCACCCGGAGATGGAAACCTTCGATAAGGCTTTTCCATAATTTACAGGTCCAAAGTTGACGAACAAATGAAAAGTCTTCTGAAAATTCTTTGTACGTTCCACATAGAACTTCAAGGCACGAGCAATGTCCAGTGAATGCAAGGCCCTCTCCGCTGGAGACGACGGATTTGGGAAGAAGACAGGTAACACCAAAGATTCATTGAGCTGGAATTCAGACGGTACCTTTGGCATAAATGTGGGGTGTGTACGCAGTACCACCTATGAAGCGTGGAAATACAAGTAAGGCTGCCTGCACGACAGGGCCTGGATCTCCCCAACCCTCTTGGTTGAGGTGTTAGCCACGAGGCAAGCCGTCTTCCACGAGAGGGACTAGATTCATAGGTTCAAAAGGAGCTCCCATGAGCTTAGTCAGTACTACATTAATTTCCCAAGCCGGGGCTGGAGCCTTCCCCGGTGGAAAAGTCCTGAAGAGCCCAAGTCTCTGCGACCACAGGGAGGGTCGACCCGGAGACCTGGTGTACCGGGATATGGCAGCAAGGTGCACCTTAATAGAGGTGTGTGCCAATCCCGCCTTGGCCAAGAAAAGCAAGGGGGCTCGTGACCCGCAGAGGGGTAATCTTCTGAGTCTGGCACCACACAGAGAAGCGAACCCATTTATGGCTGTAGCATTTTAATGTTGACGAGGATCTGGCCAGGATCTCCTGACGTTCTACTGGTAAAGCATAACCCCCAAACTCTAGGGCTGCAGGCGCCATGCCCTCAGGTACAGTGACCTTGAGTCGTGGTGCAGAATCGCCCCTTCCTCTCTGGTGAGAAGGTCCGGGAACAGCAGTAGCCTGATGGACAGGTCACTGACAGACGCACCAGGTCTGGATACCAGATCTGCCTCGGCCACGTTGGAGCGACCATTATTATCTTGCAGTGGTACTGTCGAAGTGTGTTGATCACATGTAGCATGAGTGGCAAAAGAAGAAAGGCGTACAGGAACCATCCTTCCCACAGGAACGAGAACGCGTCCCCCATGATCCCTGGCTGAGGGAACCTGCTGGCGAACTTCTGGCACTTGGCATTCGCCGCCATCGCGAAGAGATCGATCTCGGGTTTGCCCCATTTGTCGAACAGAAGGTTCACCTGGTCCCATTTGTGGCAGGAACGTAACTCCCTGCTAAGTGAGTCCGCGATGGTGTTCTTTACACCCACCAGGTGAAACGGGATGAGGAACATGCCCTGCCAAATGGCCTAGAGCCACAGATCCTGGGCTTCCTCCGAGAGCACTGGTGAGTGAGTCCCCCCTCGCTTCTGGATATAAAACATGGTGGGGGTGTTGTCTGTGAAGATCCTCACCACCTTGCCCTTCAGCAATGGTAGAAAAGACTTGAGGGCCCAGACCAGGGCCTGAAGCTCCAGGACGTCTTCCAGTTGTGGCTCCCCATCCAGCTATAAAGGTGTCCATGGTGACTGTCTCCTGAGAAGGCGGAACTTGAAACTGAGTCCCCTGGATGAGATGCGATCTTACACCCCAACACTGTATCGCCTGACGGAACTCCTCATTGAGGGATATCTTGTCCGCAAAGGTCCCCGATACTTGTATCCAGCTCGAATCCAGGAATTCCTGAAGAGGTCTCATGTGAAGTCTGCAGAGGCGGACGAGGCTAATGCAGGAAGTCATCATGCCCAGCAGTGATTTGATGGACTACACCATAGCTGTCTGTGCCAATGACAACTAGTGCACTTTACCTTGTATGGCTCTCACCCTCTCCTCCGAGGGAGATGCCAAACACGTCACTGTGTTGAGTCGGGCACCTAGGAACAGTGTGTCCTGAGATGGCGTCAAGCAAGACTTTGGATAGTTTATGGAGAACCCCAACTCCGTCAGCAGACGTACTGTCCTCGATGTGTGCTCGCTTGCCAGAGTGTGCAAGCAGGAACACACCAGCCAGTCGTCCAGGTAAGGATATACATGGATGCCTAGTAGACGGAAGTGCGCCATCACCGGGGCCAGGCACTTCGTAAAGACCCTCGGGGCGACTTCAAGCTGAAGGGCAGAGCCTTGAACTGGTAGTGCTGACCCTGAACCACGAATCGTAGGAACTTGCAGTGTTTCTTGTGAATGGGGATGTGGAAGTAGGCATCCTCCAGATCCAACGACGTCAGAAAATCCCCTTCCTCCTGTTGGCCGAGCACGTGCTGCAACGTGACCATCCAGAACTTTTGGGACAGTACTTGAGACGACGCAGATCCAGGATCGGTCTCCAGCCCGACCCTTTATTTCGAACCAGAAAGTATCTGGAATATACTCTGTAGCCGCAGAGCCGCTGGGGGACCGGTTCTATTGCACCTTTCCCTAACAAGGCCCACACTTCCTGCAGAAGCTGTGGTCTGTGCAGTTCTTGTTGCGGTATTGGCGGAATACGAGGACACCTGAATTGGAACTCAAGGGTGTGCCCCTGTCCAAGGGCGTCCAGCACCCATCTGTCCGTGGTGATCTTTTTCTACACGCTGACAAATTTCGCCCACCGGCATACAACTGGGGTGCATAAGTGGGGGGCCTCCAAGGCCACGGCTGGTTCAGGCCTGCTTGGGGGTTAGAGCTCTAGCCTACGGGCAGTGCCGGCACCTTTCTCCGCTGCCTTGAGAATGACAACTGTACACTTCTTGCATGGAGGAGCGTGAAGGTTGCCGGTATTGGGTAGTATAATCCTTGGAAGATCTGCCAAGTTTTCCCCCGGATGAGCGAAAGGACAACTGTCATTGCTCTAAGGTTCCCAGGGAGCGTACTGTCTCTTTGTCAGCTTTTATTACTTGTAAAAACTTGTCGACTGCGTCGCCGAAAAGGTTCTCCCCGTCAAACGGCATACCCAGCACTTAACCTGAACATCCTGGCGGATGTTTGTTGCCTTCAACCAACCTTGTCGACGCAGTTACACCCCGTTCCCCATCTGGTGGAAACCCGTGTCCGCAATGTCCACCCCCACTGTGATGGCGTGGTCTGAGGCCACTTCCCCCTCTTGAAAGAGTTCCAGTGCCTCGACATTCTTTACCTCGGGCAGGAAGTCTAGACTAGGGCCCAGCTTGTATCATAGTTCCTCCCAATCATATCAGGACAAAATGGCTAGGGCCTTAGCTGCCTTGATGGTAGAGGCTGCTGTATAAATTATCCCCTTGTCCATTGCATCCAGCTTCTTCCCCTCCTGGTCTGGAGGTATGATATATGATATGATGTGGCATTTATAACACGCCTGTACATAAGTGTTTCAAGGTGCGACAAGGCAAAGAGGGGGAAACAAAGGGAGGAGAAAATAACAATCTTACTAGGCCTTGTGTCATTCAAATCCTGCAAGTGCAGGGAAGGGGAGAAGTGCCAGGGAGAGGCAAAGGGGGAAGTGAAGTTAACTCACAAGTGCAGCCAGCGGGTGGCTCATAAGTGCAGAGAGAAGGGACACTAGGGTTGCAGATACAGACCCTTAAGTTCTGGGGAGCCCGGCGCAGTGTGAGGGCAATTGGACATGCAGGAGCCTAGGCCTTAGTTCAGAGGATGACCAGGTGACCAGTGCAAGGAACAGTCAGGTACATCAGCAGGGGAGAGGAAAAGAGAAAGCAGAAGAGAAAAGGAAGGTCTTGAGTTGCTTCCGGAACCGGAGGTGGTTCTGCTCAAGTTTGAGAAAGGCAGGGAGGCTGCTCCAGAGAGAGGCCCCAGCTGAGGAGAGAGATCTGCCCCCCACTCTCTGTTTGGAGAGGTGTCTGACCCTCAGAGAGTTGGAGGTGGATGAGCAGAGAGCTTAAGAAAGGAAGATATTTTGGAAGAGAAAGTTGGAGGTAGAGCGGTCCTAGGCCCCAGAAAGCCTTGTGGGCGATGCAGAGGGTCTTGAAGTTGATCCTTGCAGCCACTGGGAGCCAGTGAAGAGATTTCAGAGCTGGAGAGATACGATTCCTGGGCTTGAGGCCAAGAACAAGTCTCGCAGTCCTGTTCTGGATAAGTTGTAAAGGTTGAAGAATAGAGGCAGAAAGATTTAGAAAGAGACTGCTGCAATAGTCCAGCCTAGAGAGGACCAGAGCTCTGGACACAGTGAGGTTCTGGGGGAAAGTTAGAAAAGGATGAATACCTCCGAGGAGGTGCAGCTGATAGTTTGACTTTTTAGAGAAGTCAGAGATATGAGGAGAGGTACCATGGCTGCCGACGAAGGATTCGCCGAGCACTTCCTGGCTGCAGCTGAGACCACTGAGTCGGGTGAGGGCTGAGACCTTAAGCACCTGGGCGCTGAATCTGGTACCCTGTACTTCTTCTACAATCTGTCACACTTGGGTAGGGCCGTTCTCGGGTTCTTCATTAGCGCCGGGCCTTCCTCCCAGATGTCATCCAGGAAGGGAACGGAGATGATGGTCTTTTGTCATGATTCCTGCCCCTCATGTCCCCAGCCCTCCAAGATGTCAGTCTGGAGCCAGGCCATGATCACCTACATGGCCCTCAAGGGACTCTCCATCCCTCCAAAGACCCACTTGGAGTCAGACTTGGCGCTTGTGGCACCAGACTCACTCACTCCCATAGGATAACATTGGGGATTGGACTTGTAGTGCATTGATGGGGACAAGATGGATGCCCTCACATATTTCGGTTCCCAGAACTGCATGTGCAGTCTAGTACCCAGAGACTATTTAAGCCACGCCCAGGCTGAGAAACATGCTTTGTGTTTTCTGCACCTGCAGCGTGACAATCACCGTGTTCGGATCCGTCTCCAGTAGGCCTGCATCTTTCTTCTGCGCTCAGCTCCTGCAAGAACAAGAACACCGTTAGGAACAGCCTTGCCTTGCGGCGCTTCTGCCCATCATTCATCGCTTCTTCTGTTCTGCGGGCATCTTCGGCGGTGTCATTCCCATCCCGGCACGCTGCTTCCTAAGGAAAAGGGAAAAGAACAGAAAAAAGGCATTAGTAAGCATTCTGCAAATCTTCGCTTATTTTTAAAGACTGTACAAGCTTCAAACGCTTACCTGAATCCCAGCCGCTCTGGGGGAACTCTGTCTCTGGAACTTCTCATCCATCTGCAAGAGGGAAAAGACACTCCAGGTTAGCGTGGAAACATCTAGAGGCGCTGCATACCGCGCTTACTCACCGCATTTCTTCTTCATAACCGGCATCCACGCTGAAAACGTCGCGGCACCTAAAAGACACCGAAAAAGAACTCAGTTCAATACAAATACGAAAGGGTCGCATCGCGCATCACACTCTCACTCACCTTCAGCACTACTCATCTCAGCAGCACGTCACCATCCCCAGACGCCGGCCATCATCTAAGGAAGGAAAGGAACAAAGTTACAGAACTGTTCAAAAGACTCATTATACTTACCTGTCGGACTCTTGCCAGTGAAGTAACTAGGCAGCAACGAGCCCCCATCAATCAACGTGCCCCTGCGCTGAAAGCAGGACGGAGAGCACACTTTACAAGAGGTGAGCTGTGGATCAAAGGGAAGGGTTGGACCGCGGGGAAGAAGGGGTTCAAGCACACAGAGACAATAGGGAGTTAAACTCTACCAATCCTGTGTTTCAGGCCAAGTCTCCAGTCGAGTAGACTCCAGGGAAGGGTTCGAGGTCGTAAGAGATCAGAACAGGCTGAGTGACGTCCGCAAGGATACCAGGTGAGCGTTGCATCTTTCTTCTTGACTCATGCTGCTGGTATAGGAGCACTTCTTTCTTAGTCTCCTCGGGAACCGTCTGAAAAAGCTCAGTGGCACTTGACATTTTGGAATGAAAAGATCCAACTTCGTCCGGTGGGGAGACCCTATGTGGCTCGTCCGCATGTGGTGTTTCTCCATCAGCCGGGACAAAGTCGTCATCCTCGTCGGATGCCCATAGCTGTGGTAGCCGTGTCTGTGCCTGGGTCCGTGTCCATGTACGTGTACAGAGCGGGTGCTCCGGTTGAGGTCGTGTTGACACGAGGTGGTGGTGGAGGGGTCGGATGATGCCAAGGACCAGCGCCCCCCCTTAGACTTTCTCTTCCGTGGGGCGGGCTCAACCTTGGAGGTTCTTGCAGGTCTTGTGGAGGCATAGGCCCAGTGCCGAGGGTATTCTCTGTTGGATTTCTGTGACCAGTCTGTGTAGAGTCATTAGAATATCCAGTGACACGTCTCTCGGTCTAGCGGTGAAAAGAGCCAGTGGCGTAGGGTCTGGGCTGCCGCATCTCCTTTTGCGAGCAGCAGACCTAGGTCCACCGTCCCCAGATCCTCCCCCTTAGTGATCAGTTTCATAATCTTCAGGCAGATTATCGTCCCCCCTCATCGAAACTTGAGTAAATCTGCTCTGGTATATCTGGAGCAGCCCCTGGGACCACGTACCAAAGAGGTTCCACCGGGGGGGCCTTCTCCCCCTCCCTCACTGGAGGCTGCTGGGTCGATGTGGCCGCCAGGTCTTTCCCTTACCCCGGATTGGCCTCTGCCTTGGTTGCTGCCTCCACAGCTGTATCTTGCCTCGGAGGCAAGGAGACCGATGGGGTAGTCGTTCCTTCGCTGATCCACTCTCCTTCAATGCTGTCACGGTGGATGTCGTTGACTTTGTCGACGATATGCTCGTTGAGGCCCCCCTCAGCGGCGTCATCGACTCAGTTGACCTGGCAGGCTGCGAGGTCTTAGTGAGCTTTGAGGAATCCTCTCCGGAATTGTCCCTCATCGGTTTATCCGCAGACACACAGAGTTTGGACGGGGTTAGGGAATTTCTCTTAGAAGAAGCCCTTTTGTCGGCAGGCACACCGTGGAGGCTGATGCTGATGGTGATTGCCTGCTGCCCGACTCGGGACTTGCCTCCGTGGCATACCAAGCATTGCAGAGCTTGGCCATCTTTTGGACCCTCGAGAGTGGGGCATCCACAAAGGATCTCAACCTCCTCCCGGATGGAGTTCGCTCTTCGAACCGGTCGGTCCTAGATGAGGCCTGACCCTGAACAGAGGCTGAGTCAGTGGCCTTGCATGACTTGAGCCACGCTGAGAGTCTGCTATAGTGGTCTTTTTTTAGTTATCTTCAGAAAACCACTGCGCACCTCGCATCCCTCCTCATCGTGGTGCGGATGCAGGCAATATAAGCATTATGATTCCAATCTTCCACAAATACATTCCATAATCCACACTTTGCGCAGATTTTGAAGAGGCTTCTGCTTTCCTTCTTCTCCTCAGCCAAGGCTGAAAGGCGCAAAGTAGGCCCAACACCGGGCCTTCTCGAAACTTCGATGACGATCCGATGGTGGATGAAGATCTTCACCGGCAGCGGAACTCCACTGTCAGTCTCTGTCCTTCGTCAAAAACGATCAAGCAAAAATTAGTCAAGTTCTAAAACTTTTTATGGGAAAAATTCAAAATAACACACAAATAGCTTGGAAAGCAACTTGAGGACTCCCAACACTGAAGCGTGCGATAAAAATCTGAAGATGGCCACCAGGGGTGGAGCTTAGGGAGAGGACTGTCATTTGATGGGGGCAGTATGACCCAGAGGACAGTGATTGGTTTAGGAGAAATACAGTCTTAACGTGAAAGTGAAACAGTTTTTTCTTTTACCGAGTGATTCCCAGCCTGACGACGGGGAATATTCATGAGCATGTGAATCCACGCCAGACCCCATGCTGGAGAAAATAACATTCTTTATGTTAGTAGCCAATTAATTGTTAGGCCAACTTCACCTCGGATGACGAGCCCAGCAGTGCCCACATGGAAAGAGATGGACAGATGAAGATGGACCAATGGCCTGGCAACCAATATGGAGCAGGCCCTACACCTGTAAGGCCCCTCCAATCCATATTGTAGATACTATGGGCCTCATTACGAGTTTGGAGGCAGCCATGCCCTTAACAAGGGCATGGCTGCCTTCAAACTCAGGTCCGGGTTCCCTGAATGGGGAAATACCAGGCCATTCTGACTTTGGAGGGCCCGGTATTTCCCCATTATGGGAATACAGACCCGGACCATCCCCATTCCCATTGATCCCCCATGGGGCTCAATGGGAATGGGGAGCATGCTAACAAGGGGCCCGTTAATGATGGGCCTGTTGTCAGCATGCTGACCCCCTCGCAGGACCCGCTAAGGACACCTGGTAAAACCAGACGTCCAGAGCGGGTCCCACAAGGGGCCCTCGTAATAGGGCGGTATGGGTTTAGTGGCACCGGCAGCTCTCCCGGTGCCATTAAACCCATACCGCCAGGGTCATAATGAGGCCCTATATGTCACAACGCCATTAGTGACATCTTTTGCGCTTGTAATGTGCTGCACGTCCCTATGGAACTGTAGTGTGAAGGAAGTTGCCTTTTCCTCAGGTGCATTAGCCTGCTGAGCTAACCATATTGCATATTAGGTCCTTAGATGGCTGCATTAACAGCTAAGACTAACAGCTTATTCGAAGTGTGTACTAAATGTTGAAACAGACCTTTATAGATGGATTAGTAATGCTTAGTAGCACCTACATATTCAGCATAGTGAGCTACATTGAACGTGCAGGCATCAAAGGGGTGGAAGGTTACATTCATAGCTTGCAAAGACAGGGCAGAGGCCCAAGTTTAGTAGCTAATAGAGACCTGTATTTGAGTGCTTAAAGCATTATAGCACTTAGATAGCCAGTCTTGTAGTATCAAGACACTAGCTAGCAGAGTGCAGACCCGTAAAAAGCTTGCTCACTAGGGGTTAATTGCAATGCATACTGTTTCAGGCTTCTCCTGGAATATTCTTTCTTTGCAACCGTGGCTCTACCATGCTTCGTAAACAAATCCTCATTCGCATGAGAAATTGTTGCCTCAACCCGGCCATTACTGATAAGAGACATTCCTGCGCTTTCACAGATGGGCTCCGAGTTGGGAGGGGAAGAAAAGGGAGCACTTTTGGAAATTCACATAGCTGGGTTTTTTCCATTAGTAAACATGTTTTGCACTGAGACAGTTCTAGAATATTGCGTCACGCTGGCTGACAGCACGAAGGTACAAGAATGCATGCACACATGACCCGGGGGGATTCTTCCGTGGACTGGCATCAAGCAAGTGCCCGGAGCTTGATGTCCCCCTGCGGCTGCTTGTTGCGCTCTCTCTCTTAAGAATTGGCTGAAAGATATGAGGGGAGGCACCTAGATTGATGAGTAGCAGTTCGTTTAAGATGAGCCTGGGTCCCCAGCGCTAAATATACAAGGAACTTGAGACTGTGTTCTAATTATTTGTGATTTCTCTAACAAGCACTTTTATTATTTCCAATTGAGGCTAAAATTACTGTCTTTTCTTATACGTTGCTTTCTGTCAAATAAATGCTACGTTTTATGCTGAAGGTGTCATCTCTCCATGTATGTGTTCACGGCTGTCGCGCAGTATCGAACCTGCTAGTGGGAGGTGTGCATTAGTGCGTGGGCTGGTCCCAAAATGGTGCTTGTACCCCTTTTCACTACAGGAACCCAGAACATTTGGCGGCAGCAAAGTTCTTTGCTGATGCATTTCTATTTTGTAGAAATAAATACTTGTTATCCTTGCAAGCATGTCTTGGGCCTATTTTCCTAGCGGGCTGCATTTTTTCTAGTGTGAGCGTTCAGGGGCGTTCCTTCAGTTGCCAGTAGCTTGATACACAATGGGTCACACAGTTCTGGTTTATATTTCTTTTCATCCCAGTGGTTGATTCTTTTAGTTAGCAAAGGCAATGTTGGGGTAATCCTCTTTTTACAACATATTTAGGGTCCAATCTGACTCATTGGTTTCAATGTCAAATGTATGTGCTGCCCTACATAACAGATTACAAAGTTACTGATCATTTGCAGGCAATGTTGTTACTGGCGGATCCTCTGCATCTGGGGATGAAACCGGTAAGTCCTCTGGTTCTGTATCATGATCCTCCTCGATGGTCTCTTCCTCTTCATAGGGTGATTTTCAATAAATTCTATAAAGGGTGATACTTTATCCATTGATTCCTGGGCTCTTTCTTTGGTCCATATACCTGTAGAAGGTGTCCTGTTCCTCTTGCATGTCTAAATCTAGTAATCCCTTTTTATGCATTACTTGTGATAAGCGCTCCTCCTCATCAGTAACTCTCTGGGGTGATATGATATGGCATTTATAACGCGCCTATACACAAGTGTTTCAAGGCACGACGGGGCAAGAGAGGGGGAACAGGGGGAAGACAGACACAACAACTTACTAGGCCGGGTGAAATTGAGATCGCGAAAGTGCAGGGGAGGGGGAAAAGTGTGGGGGGAAAAAGGGAGGGTGCAGTGCCATACATAGGATAACAGTAAAACAAATAAAACAATAAATAATAAATAAAAAGTATAGCCAGCTGGTGGCCAGTGTAAGTGCAGACATCAGGTGTCAAGTGCTGGTAGGGGACTGTAGGGATACAGAAACAGCTCCCTAATGCAAGGGTTGCCACGGGGGCAGTGCAGGTGCGCAACTGGAAGGGGATGGGTCCTGGGCACGAGATCAGAGGGTAGCCAGGTAACCAGTGCAGTTTCAGTTTCAGCCAGGCGATCAGCAGGGGAGATTAGGAGAGAAAGCAGAAGCAAAGAGGGAGGACTTGAGGTGCTTCCCGAACCAGAGATGGTTTTCCTCAAGTTTCAGAGAGACAGGGAGGCTGTTCCAGAGGGAAGCCCCAGCCGAAGAAAGAGATCTACCACCAACTCGATGCTTGGGTGAGCGACTGACCCTGAGAGAGATGGAGGCCGATGAGAGAAGAGCTTGAGAAGGAAGATATTTAGGAAGAGAGAGTTGAAGGTATTGAGGCCCCAGGCCCCAGAAGGCCTTATGGATAATGCATAGTGTTGAGTGGGTGTTGAGTGATGCTTATGGGTTTTCTCTGCAGTTGATTTTGAATGAGTTGAAGTATTTGATTCAACTCTTCCTATGAGGTGTGTGATGTGTGCTCTGACGCCATTTTGACACAGTGCATGTCACTTTTCTGTTGCAGCATGGACTGGGACAAAGGTTTTTGACTGTTCTACATTTGGTGAGTCAGAGTCTACACTCTACTTTGCTCACACATCTTGTTTTTTGTGTTTTAGATTTGCTGCCTTTGTGTCGCCAGGTGTGGCCTCCATAGTGACATATCCGTTACAGAGCTGGAGACAGGCTGTAGGTAAACCACGGCTTTCTGTGTGTGGTTCTTCAGCATAGTTCTCAAAGCAGCTACATCTGTCCTTGGCTTTGAAGTCTTCTACAGCCAAAGATGACTCGCACAGTGTTTTTGCAACTGATTTGCATACATGGGGCAGCACTTGGTTCTGCGCTCCTTTTGTGTTTGTGGCTTGAACAGGTTCCAAGTCTGACACTTATCCTTCCTGTGATCTCATGGGAGATAACTACTGCACACCCAGTGTGTATCCAACCAGGTTTTTTCAAGATTATAGAAGAGGCAGAATTTAAAAGAGGCATTCTCCATCAGGACCAAAGAGAAAAGGAGCCAATATTTTTAGTGATTGGGTGGGAGGGGATGGGGGGTTGTGAAGGCATTCAAAACTACCTGCTATGTATTAGAAATCCCCCACGCACCACCCCACCTCCCCACTGCTCCCTTTTTCGTCAGGATGGAGACAAAAGCCAAGAGGATCATATTTGACCAGTGTTCCAAAGGCAAGGTCAAGAAGTGGTCCTGTCACTGAATCGAGTTTGAATGTCAAACGGGACTCAAACCATAAACTTAAGAACGCTAGAAATAGAATGTTTAGTGTGGAAGCTCGGTGTGATTGCATCCAACCCAATGGCAGGATAAAAAAACAATCCG
The DNA here is from genome assembly GCF_040938575.1 of Ambystoma mexicanum. Taxonomy (NCBI): domain Eukaryota; kingdom Metazoa; phylum Chordata; class Amphibia; order Caudata; family Ambystomatidae; genus Ambystoma; species Ambystoma mexicanum. The sequence goes on from NC_090922.1 coordinate 1,186,772,264, forward strand.
AGGACATCAACACATGTAGAAGTGAGAGACTGTGCACATAAGTAGTAGTTTGTGATTTATATCGATCCTTTATCCCATTAATATGGCCTCAATGCACTTGCGGTGGGAGCGCCCTCGGGGGACTGAAGTCCAGGTATGGGAACATTCTCAGAAAGGGCTTAGCATGCATGTGTGCATTTGGCAAAGATTAGGAATTAGGTGGGCTGGCCGGGCTCCAGTAAGAGTTGGGCATGTGGATGGGTGCTGAGGGAGGTCAGGAGAGTGCCCAAGTGCAAGAGACTCGTTATGTGTCCAGCTAGTCCAAATTTTGTCAGCTGCATTCTAGTGTGTGGATGGGTACCTGTAAATGTGGCTGGTGTCCACCGAAGTGGTGCTTTTATACATACGTTGAGGTTCGGATGGAGCTTATCTTTGATGTAGCCGTGTGGTCAGGTTCTTTGTGAGAAAAGACAAGCCACCCTCATAGACTAAGATCTATAGAACGGATACCCTCAAAGTCTTCTAAGCGCGATAGACAGGCTATGTTGATGCATCTTCTATACAGTATAATTTTCAATACATTTCCTGTTATATACTGTCATTCCTAATAGACATTTTAAACCTTTCATGTTTCTAGGATCTTTCAATTTCTGTATGGCCGCCACCTTTTTCTTTTGTGGATTTAACCCGTGTTCAGTTACTTCATGGCCTAAGAAATTCACCTTTTTCTTGCACCATTGGTCTTTCTGTAAAGATACTTTAGCACCCGCCTTCTGCAATTGGTCAAGTACATGTCTAATTTCATATAAATGACTTTTTAAGCTTTTATTTTTTATCAGGACATCATCTACATGAACTATGGTCCCTCTTTCCGCTGCATCTGGCATAGCTTTTCTCAAAAATATGCCAAATTCGCTCCCACTAGTGAGATACCGAAATGGTGTTCTGGACCAAGCGTATTGCGTTTTATCAAATGAAAATGCAAATAAATTCTGAATGTCTTCTGCCAATGGCACAGACCAGTACCCAGATGTAAGATCTAATGTGGTAAATACCTTTGACCCATGCACCTGAGCAAGCCCTTGATCAATGAATGGCAGTGGCATTCTAGACACTGGCACTCTTTTATTTAATTCCCTCAGGTCTGCACACAGACGCCATTGACCATTTGGCTTTAATATACCCAAAATGAGAGTGTTGGAGGTAGTATGAATGTTAAATGTTAAATGTTAAAGGTATTTGTACCGCGCACCGTCACCAACGGAGTGGGTCCCCAGGTGCTCTGGCAGATCTGCAAACGAGAAGGTGGGATGGGTTAGTAGGTGAAGCGGGAGTATGATAGTGAGAGGAGTAGTGTTCTGTTGGCAGCTTCAACTCGGTATACACCAGGTGCTGAGCTTTGGTGTGAGTATCGGATTGATGTCAGTCCTCATGTGCTGTTGGTGCGGCTTATGTGTTGTTGCAGTGTTGTGAAGTGCGTGCGGGTTGTTGTGCGAGAGATGGTTGTGTGAGATTGTTGAGTGAGGTAAGTCTGCAAAAATGCAGAGTTTTTTGTTAGTGGGTTTTATGAAGTTTAACATGCTAACATTCAGAACTCTGTCCGAGTGTGGCGCTCGCCAATCCTCCCAATCTCATGATGGTGGGCGAAGGGCTTACGCCTGGCAAGGTTTTAGGTTTGTGTGAGGCGCTCCCTGTGCTGTTCTAATGCGCTCTGTAACTGTTCTAATTTCTCCTCGCCGTTCTATTCTAGCGAGCTCTGTAGGAGTTCTAATGCTGATGGATTGATTAGTGTGGGTTGGGTCTCCGTTCTCCTCCTGGGGTGCTGGAGCTGGTGTTGTGGTCTCCTCTCACAAACTTTCCATCTAAATGTGTCTGCTCGGGGTTTGGATATGGTACGGCCGGGAGGCAGTGGATGAGTCGTTTAAGGACTTTCGTCTCGGTCTAAGTATGTGATCTGTCTATGGTGACCTCCTTTTGTGGCTATTTCCCATAATATCTTATAGTCTGTCGTCGGGTCCGTTCTTTGGGTTCTGTGTATGTCCATTTTGGGAGCGACCGAGGTTGGTGTTTTTTTCATCGTTGTTTAACGGGGTGGGCATTCTAGTGCGTCTCTGTTGTAGTTACGCTGTGAAGAGCCATGATTTGAGGAGTTTCCTGAATGCTAGGTGGTTTGTTGTGTTCCGTATATTCTTAGGTAGGTCATTCCAGGTTTTCGGTGCCTGGTGAGAGAAAGATTATCCTCCGAGTTTTCTTCTGTTATAGGGTTTTGTGTTCGAGGCGGATGCCGGTGCATGATCTCAGTGTTCTTGTTGGTTGATGAAGGCGTAGTTTATCGCTTAGGAATTGTGCGCCTTGTTTGCGTATTGCTCTGTGCGTGATGCACATGGACTTGAACTTTATTCGCTGCTTTAATGGTAGCCAGTGTAGTATTTTTAGCGCGGTGATGTGTTCTCTTCTGGGTAGCTTGAGGAGGCGTCTGGCTGACGCATTTTGTATGCGTTGTAGTTTTTTTTAGAAGTCGTTTGGGCATGCCCAGGTATAGGCTATTGGCGTAATCTACTCTGGACATGATCAGAGCGATGATGGTAAGTGTTTTGTTGGCGAACAACAGGAACAGTAGGATCCTTTTTGCTGCTCGCAGGAGGAAGAAACATTTCTTGGGTCTGATAATTCCCCTAGACTCCAAGTTTTTAATTATCTCTGCCAATGACTCCAAGCATGCCAGTAGCAATCGATATTGACACACAAATACTGGATTTCTACCACACCCCTCTGGTAATGTGGTAACATGTAAATCAGTTAGGCCGCCATCATATGCGTCTTTGGCAAAAACCTCCTTAAATTCCATAAATAATTTTCTCAATTCATTCCTTTTCTCTTCGCTATCACAGGCATCTGCTAACAGAATCTGCTCCTCTACCATTTTTGAGAATTCTGGGAAATCCTCCAATGGAGGAGCCTCTGTGCTTTCTTCCAATTGTGTGGCTTTATCTATCTGCAGAGTTGCCACTTTTAAAAATGTTGGCATATCAGCCTCCATTTCAATGTGCTGATTTCCTGTTTCATTTTCATTTAAATCAAATAATATACAATTCTCTTGGTGACAGCACACTGTCTGATTGGAATCAGAAGGGTACACAAACTGAATTTTGAACATCCCTTTGGGTTGAGAATCCAAGTACTCTAGCAACACACCCTGTGCATCTGCATATCTCTCAGGGATATTTCCAATCACCATATTGTTGAAATCTGCAGTATAATGTGATTTTTGTATTGCCATTCCTGGCACAGAATTCTCTTCTAAATGAACATCTTGGCATCCTTTATTATCCACCATGATTTTGACGGACCCCTCCCAAATATCTACCAATGGGGTGCATTCATAGTCCTATTCATAGTCCAGCCCTTGCTGTTTCGTGGACTCATTCAAGCACACAAATGCATCACAATCCTTCATTTGCTGTCCATTTTGCGCTTTAGTGTTATAGAAAATTGCCTGGTGAATGCAGGAATCGTAATATCCTTCTTCACCTGTAGTCACCTGTAGTTCAATTGCATATGGCACCAATTGGGCACAATAATAAGCCTTTCTTTTGTCTTCAAATTCGGGCGCCGGCCCGCCTAGCCGGGACCATACTTTTTGGTTAAGGAACTCTAACACCATACACATCCTGTGCATGATATCATTGCCCAGATAAAAATAATGTTGTGTTCCACTCACTATCCACACATTGTGGTAGATGGTTTTTTGTCCAACAATAATCTTTAGCATGCACCATCCTGCAATTCGATTTTCAAAATTTGGATTGTCCAATCTAGAGATGTATGGGTTTTTAATTTTAAACTTCGGGATCTCCTCCCTTTCCATCATTCTCTGCAGTAGTTTCTCATTAACAAAACTCCTTTCCTGTTCAAGTGGCAAAGTGGCTTTTATCACTTTTATCACTTCGGAATGGCCATTATACCAATGTGAATCCATGGCTGCTCACCTTGCATATGTATTTCAGTGTGGTGATGTGTTTTTCTGTGCCTGCTTTAGGGATGGTGTTCTGTTTGCACTTCTTTTCTTTTAAATAGAAGCGCAATGTGTGTTCATCTATTTCAGTTTGCAATTTCTTCTTAGGATCCAAATAAATCTGCACGGATTGTTTTTCTTTTTCAGTTAGCATTTTGTCCTGACACATCAAAATAACGGTGACACTAGGCACACAGCTATTATGGAGATACACTTCCACTGCATCATTTGATTTGGCAACAATATGGGGTTCATTTACACTGCTGTTTTGTGACTTTATTTTCTTAGGCCTTAATGGTTTTTTGGTTAAAAACCACAGAACCCCATTTACCCCATCAATGAGAGAAGACAATCTTTTCAGGCAATCTGTTCCCATCAAGAATGGAATTTCACAAATAGATGTGATCAATACTTCCTGTTTCATTCTGTGTTTTCCTATGTTTATGCCAACTTCAGTGACACCTTCAATAGGCACCTCCTCACCGTTACAATTATGTACTGGGCCTTCATTTTGTCTCACTTTGATCTGATTTTGTGGAGATCTCCCTTCATTGATACTTTTGACCAATTATTTGGACATAATTGTGGCCTGTGCACCTGTGTCAATCATTGCAAATGTATTGCACTTCTCTTCCACAGTAATGGGAGCATAATACCTGTCCTCAACTTCCTCCAATACACACAAAAAGTGCCAATTTCTACTGATTTCAGGACTCACTTTTCTCAGACCCTTCTCACTCTTGGCTAAGCACATCGGTAAATGAAAGGACATTTTTCACTCCTTTTTTTCCATTTTCTTTTGATACACTTTGCCTATCTCTCCATGTTCAGAGGTCATTTGGAGTGTGGCCACTGTTTGCCCTTCTGTCCGGGGATCATCACAGTTCACACTGCAATTCTCCAACTGAATATGTTTATAAACATCACATGATAGGCTGTCATTTTCTAATCCTAGACATTCATTGGTATTTGGCATGATATCAGCCTTTTTGATTTCTTCAAAAATATGTGGCTCAAAGAACTCTTCAGATGACTGATCCATACCCTCCTTTTTATTACTTATTTTTCCTGTCTGCATATTATTAGCATCTTGATTGTCTAGGGAGGGTGTTCTAACATTCACATCTATTCCCTCATCAATTATTTTATCAGTGCATAAGTTGTCTTTCTAAAATCTGTCTCTTTGTTCCTTTGGAACTTTATGTTGTTCTCCTTTTCCTTTTTTAAATTGTACAGACTTCCAATGTTTGTTTCAACGCTAGGTTAAAACAAACCTCTTTTTTACATGTGTTTGCGACTTCTGCCTCATGTTCATTTGCAGGTATTTTCATGTTTAAATTATCAAGCAGCTCAGGACCATTATGCAAAACCAGCTTGTGGGAATCTGTCTTTTTATCATTGCAGGTGTCATAAATACTTAGTCACTTATTATCAGAAGCCACCAGGTCACTTCTATGACCTTCTGCCCCTTCATTTGATGACTGTTTTTGAATTGTACAGAGTTTTCCTATTTGTTCAGCCAACATTTTTACTTGGGCCTTCAAGACACTGGAACCTTTCCATTTCTCTAGAATATTTTCTTAGCGGCCTAGGCCGGTATTGGTTGTTCTCCCCCTGGCTAAATCTATTCTGATATCTCTCAGGAGAGTGATTCCTATTTGAATTGTTTCTGAACTCTTGATTCATGTGAGGCGGGGAGCGGGGTGTACCTATTCTTTGATTGTAATCCCCTGGTGGCGGTGATTGGTTGTATTGACGTGGAGCATAGTTCACATTTTGCCTCATGTTCTGTCTCTCATTTTGTCTGGTAGGGACTATTACTTCTTTGATCTTGATTTTGTGTCTGATTGTTGTTCATGCCTGACATATCGGGCCGATATCCTACCCGGGGTCTGTCTCCTAGTGTCATGATCTCTGCTTCCAAAAGGTCAGGGTTTTCCCAGCTCCTTTGGAAGCAGATCCATAACCCAGGTTCCGAGTGCCAACCAGTCCCAATTGGGACCTTTTGGACCCAGTCCTGGCGCCAGTGGCACCAGGCTCATAAATATGCCCAGTCCCAGCGCTGGAAGCGCCGGGCTCATAATGCTTGGGTGGACTTACCTGCAGCAGACCATGCTGCTTACTTGCCTGCCAGTTGAGCCTCTGATCCTCTTCTGTTTGGAACTACTTTTCCTGTTGGGTGGGGCTGGAGCCACTCCCTAGATTTAGAACACTGGAACTCTTCTGGAAGGCAGGAACTCTTTTCTTACCAGGAACTCTTTTCTTACTTAGGCGTGGCTGTGGAAGGAGACCCCTAAGCACTACAGGAGGCTATTGAAACCACACCCGGTGGATGAATCTTGCTTTGCGTTATTCTGCACCCTCTGCAGCAGGACGCTCATCGTGTCTTCTGCATCCAGTCCTGGGCCTAAGGAAAAAGGCTTACCATCCTGAATCCAGTCTTCAGCAATACCTATAAAGACAAGAAAGAACAGGTTAGCATTCCGGCATCTGAAAGGCAAAGGCTTACCTACTCTTCGTGCGCTCCGGAGGTCTTCATACTGCATTCCGGCATCTGAAAGACAAAAGCTTACCAACTCTTCGCACGCTCCGGAGGCCTTCGGCGCTGCATCCGCATCTGAAAGACAAAACAAGGTGCGTTTAAAGACATTGGGGGACTTTAATACTCACGTGCCATTACTCCTTTCCGCATCTAATCCAGTGGGTATTCCGGCACCCTGCAGCCGCTCCGAACTCGTACCTGCAAAATAAAAAGACAGTTAGAGCGCATCGTGAAGCAGGCAACAAGCGCTTACTCACGTGCTTCCAGGCGCTTCTATTCATCACACGGGCTCCATCTTCAACTCACTTCAGCCCGTCATCCGCCATCGCCGGAACCCTGCAAAACAAGAGACATCATTACTAAAGACTTTAAAAAGACATTTGAATGACTCGAAACTTACCGTTCGTGCAGTAAACGACAGACAGCAGTCCTCTGAAGTCAAGAGGCCTGCGCTACCTATCCAGTGAAGAAACTGGCTACAGCACCCTGCCCCGAGGCAGATGGAGAGCTCGGCATTCACTTACCTAAGGTGAGAGCGTTAACCTTTGGGGGTCTACAGGAGAGGAGAAGAGGAAAGAGATAGGGACACCCCAATAACCCCAGTTCATTAACCCCATATTTTCTATCTGCAGACATCTTACTCTACACGTCAGGCATACAGTGCACAGAGGTCCAGCCCAAAGAGCCAACCGGGTGCTACACATCACCTTTGAAGATACGGTAGTCGCCCAGTCAAGACCGGCGCCTCTGCGAGAATCAGGTGAGCGTTACACCTAGGTACCTAGGACTAATGTAACTCTCTCTATTACTAGGATCATGTGACTGAAACAGCGGTGCTGAGGGCGGCCACCTCTGTGGAGTACCCCTCTGTTCGGGTGTCATATTATTTTGCCTGGACTTTGAGCGGACTCAAGTGACATTTTAGCTGACCTGATCCCCATTACTGTTGCCGAGGATTCTTTAGATTTTGATCTTGTTTCTTTCATTTTATCACCCTCTCTACCTTGACAGTAGAGCACTTCATACAGTTTGGTACTTTGGTGCACAATCCATTCAAGGGACTTCTCACGATCAAACTCACGGACTAACTGTGATATAATGTCTTTCTGCAAACCATAAAAATAGGCAGTTTTAAACTCATTGGAATTGAGATTAAAAGATACATCAAAATGAGAAAAGGCTCTTTTTAAAGTCTTGAAGAAATTGGCGAGGTGATGTATTTGGCCCAGCTGTGATCGTATATGCAGCTTTCTTCACCTCCTGTAACGACTGAAATGGAAACCAATGACGCCTAACCTCTTTTTCAAATTCTGCCCATGACATGTTCTCCTGTTCATTCAATCCTCTGATGATACTCGCAGTGGGAGCATCCAGAGTTATGTGAAAGTATTGTCTGTATTGTTCCTTGGGTATGTTTAGGGCTTTAAATATATTGTGCACCGCTTCTAAGTGGTCCTCTATACAGCACTCCCCTCCTTCCTTGAACGGTTTGATCAGGGCCTTGATTGACTTCATTATCTTGATAGGGCTACTTGGCGCTATATTTGGAATTGCATTACTTTGTGGTTCAACCCTTGTCTCAGGTGTATGGGATTGGTGGTAACCCCCCAATGGTTGAGTCAAACCCCCCAAAGGTGCTGCAACCAAGTCCAGACACCGGCACAGCCATCGGGATGCTATTTTCCCGTGTAGAAATGGAGTTCACCTCAATCCCATTTAATGTGGTGCCCTGTCGCTTGTCCTGAGATCTGAAATCGAATATCTGCTGTTCCAAATCTTTGCACTTTTTAAGGAGTCGTTCTGCCTCCTTACGCAGGTAAGTGTTTTTATCACCCATTTTTTAATCACATTTTGCATATCGCTCATCTGAATTTGACATTCATTAAACTCTTTGGCCGGCTTGTCCCTTTCTTGAAACATTTTAGCTATCTCTTGTTCAAGAGTCTGGAACTCACCTTCTTCTCTAGATTCTCTCTTTGTAAAACTTGTATTTCTAAAATAGCCTCCTCTGTATCTTGGTCTAATGTGACCTACCGACCCTTTCAGGTGTTTTCATTCTTGTTCACTGTTCTCAAACTGTTTTCTCCTTTGAGACAATTGAGTGTTGAATTCTTTACACTTTGATTGCATGTCTTTTTGACATACCTCCAGTTCTGCTCTTAATTCGACTTTTATTCTGCTAATCAGCTTAGCATAATTTTCTTGCATTCGCAGAGACCTATTTAAAATTAACCACGTCTTGGCACAGAGCTGTATCAAACAGTCTTTCTCTGAATGTTTGTCAGCAGCATTAAATAATCTCAGAAGACATACCTGAATTATGCTACCCTCTTCAAAAATGCTGTCAAGTGGTTCTTTCTGAACTTCCGCATATGTACGGTCATGCCATTCTGTGGCATCATTTGATGACCATGTTCCATGTGCATATAATTTTGCCTCCAATTTTTCACCAACTCTGGGAATGTGGCATCAATTTAAGACATCCTGAGAATCACTTTCAGTGTCATACTGTTCTCACAAAATGAGTTCCCTTTAATGCACGTATGGCGGTGTGGAACACACTTGCCACACCCAGTAGTTGCTCTACAGTCTGTTCCCACAGGGCCAACGCACCATTTATGTAGGAGGTTTGTCTTTTTGGCGGTATTTTCTTACTGTGATATTTTGGAGGTAAACTGGCAGTAAACTGGCTTTACCACTAGAGATAGTTCAGTATTACCCTATTTTGGTGGTAATATGGTGTTAGCTTGTGTTGGCGGTAATTTTTTAGTGGTATCTTGCTTTTGTGGTATTTTCAGAATTACCTTATTTTTGTGGTATAGTGGTGAGCATATCTATTTTATACTACCGCACCATCATAAAAAAAAAACCTTTCCTCCCTATTGGAATATCTCTTAGTCGTCTTTAGAGAACCCCCTCAGACCTATCACACTTTCAGAGAACACAGTGAGTTTATTCAGAATGCCATCTGTTGTATGTGGCTTGTATTACTGGCTTATTTACATCCAGTAACCTATGTGTCTTATCTGACACTGCCTTCTTTTCCGCATGCAAAGAAGGACTCATTTACACCCACACACCCTTCTGTCTTGCTTATTTGTATACATTTACTCTTATTCTAAATGTGTCCCATAGGGTAAATGAGGAAGCAAAATTCTTTGCTACATTGGTATAACATTATAGTTACCAATTGACTCTTTCCCCTAACACAGTGAACATAGGAGACATAAATATTGTTCCAGCTTTGCTTTTTGTTATAATATTTTTATGTTATACACAATTCAGCTTACCAACAGCGAGCATAACCGTGTCTCCTAAAACAAAACCCAGTGAAGAGAACAAGCATATAGCAACATACAAGAAATAAAAGTCTTGTATTCAAGTCTTTTTAGAATACATGCATCAAAAAGGTATCAAAATTAAACACATCGCAAATGAACTCGGTGTGCATCATTTTTTTAGCCTGTGCAAACATGCTTAGAGAAACATGATATTTTCCTTTTTTTAAATTACCTCCCTAAACTCTTTCACATCTCATACATGCCCACACTCCTCATCTTTGACTGACTCACCAAAATGGGCGAATTCTGAAGCACTTATCACCGGAGCCTTATCTATGCGAACCTCCCTCGCGCAATGGGAACACAGCCTTGTACTGCCTCGAAATGCTTCAAAGTCAGGCAGCTCTCCAACTCTCTTTTTATCTTCAAGATTGCAGCCACGGGCCTCCCATCCCTGAAATTCACCATTCGCACTCAAGTCCCAAATAGCTCTGACCTCTTCATCTCACTTTGCCCATTAAAAAAACTCTCCCTGTCTATCAACTGCAATTACATCAGCTGTACCACCTCTCTATTCCTACCAATCATAGTGCAAGAATGTTTTGTAAGAACTCTCTCTGTTCCAGAACAATGAAAGCTTCAGGCAAATGTTTCAATTCGCCTTCCTATCGCACATGTTTCTACTCTTCATGAAAAAATGTAATGCATTTCACTGTGCTCACAAACTGCATTAATAATGTTAGAGGGAGTGGGGCAGTTAATATATTAGCAATACAATTAGTATAGGGTTAATTAATTATGTATTTCTAATGCAGTTTTACACACATGAAAACATCGCAATTGTAACTTCTGCACTTTAAAATGACTGATATGTCTCTAAAACGTTTTGCTAAATGCTTTTTTAAAAAAAATAATACTTGCTGAAAAACTGTGCCTGGCACCCATTTCGAAATGGCTGCATTTCCATACTGCATACTGCCAATAGACTAAATGCTTTTAAAAATAATGCTTGCTGAAAAACTGTGCCTGGCATCTATTTCGAAATGGCTGCATTTCCATACTGTATACTGCATAATGCATATTGAATACTGCCAATAAAATCCTCCAAACAAATCCCCAAATATATCCTTACACAGGCTACCATACTGTCTTATGATCATAGGATTAAGAACCTCTAAGCGCAACAGACCAGCCACCCTTATAGTATTACTATATCTTCCAGGTTCTATTGTAGGCTACTGTCAGACATTTTCTGAATGCACTAACAAGGATACCTGTATATGTGTACCAAGGTTTAACTCACAGAATGTTAAATGCAAAGAAAGGCTACCATCATATATCTTCGAGTGCAGTGGGCATTGTAGGTTAGGGATAGTTTTACACAAACACCCATCAACTCCTTTTTTGACTTCGAAAATAACAAAATGTAATACTCAGCAAAAACCACTGCTTGTCAGCACATACACACATACTGTAGTATACGTTTCACTGGCATGTGTTTTGGGCCTGATAAATAGCCTATTTGTTATACTTGTGTATAACTATATTGCTTGTCGAAGTGGTGTTAACTGTACCTAAATATCAAGCCCCTCATCTCCTATGTCTGCCTTATTGCGCAACCTACTCTAGCCAAAGAATTTGATACAAGCAGGTGTGAAAATCTCTTGAGCATCCCCTAGGTTTGCCTCCACACCCTCCCAAAGTGACAGTTCTGAAAATCCCTCCAACCACCACCTCTCCATTTGAAAAATGCACGGTGTGTGTGGTAGGTGCTGTAAGGCAGAATTCTTTGGGAGTTCCGCTTTCCGTAATGCGATACCCACAAACCCCTAAGCTTTTTGCTTACTGTTAGGAAGGATTTCTTAATTGTGGGTAAGTTCCTTCCATGTGGCAACCCCTAAACTTTTTGCTGTTGTTTTTCACCATGATCTAGACTTTGCCAGAGAAGCGCAGCCTTCTGCCGCACTCCTCTGGGCTTTCGCTCCATTCTTACGGGGAAACTGACATGCCCTTAAAACAGTCAGTACCGGGAAACGTTGTTTTCCGTAGTTCTTTTGTCATGTTGCAGCTTTCGCGCAACATGGCACAAGAGGGCACTGTAAGCTAAGTTACTGCTCTCTTGGGTCTGTTATGTTATGTTACCTGAATTCAGGCCTTAGACACTCTCTTTGGATTGTTAACGAACGGTGCAAGTGAATCACGGACGGGACTGGTGGCAGCGATCGTTTCTTTGTGTTTTGAGCTCCTTTTAGCTGTTTAAGCGCGTTTCTCGCACTTAACCCAAAATGGTGGCCTGGCTCCCAAAATGGCCAGAACACGAGGCTCTTTGTCCTGCCCGCTGACCGTCTGGCCCCCTTCACCTTCCCCAGGTCGAGCCGACCCAGGGCCTTCCTTATTTGGGCATGTACTTTTCCGCGAAACACAGATGCTTTTGCGTGCTTCTACAGGCCTTGTGTGCGCCTCCAGGATGTGGGCTGGGATGTCTGGCCCCAATACACATCCTGGGTGCCAGAGAGTCTAGTGTGTCGTGAATGCCTGGGACCACCGTGGTCCGTGATAGGTCCACGTATGGTGTGAGTGTTTTGTGAGAGGATCTCCCATTGGGTCCTCTCCGTTTTGGCGCAAAGGGAACCGTGGATAAGAGGAGGCTGGAAACACCACTACTATGTCGATCTCCTGAGTTCTCACGAACAAAGGGATACAGGAGCCAAGTATCCTGCAACTACGAGGCTGAACCGAGGAATCGCTGGTGACCCGCTGAAGGACTGCTCCTCTGCACTGCTGTCGCTTTGTGAAACCCTTTCTACCTCTGATCGAACGAGAAGGCCTGTACTGGTACTTCGACCCTTTGGAATAGTGGGAACAACTATTCTCGGCATCGTCACCATCTCCTGCACGTAAGCCTTCAGAAGTGTCTCTGGGCCATCCAGTGGACTGACCAGCCTACCCAGGAGTCTTGCTCTGTAACCGCCGTCAGGTTGCTGCTGTATTACGAGCCGAGTCCTTGCCACTCTCACACGATTCGTACACTTGGCGTTCCCAGGTCTGAAGTGACAAGTGTACATTGGGCTGAAATACACACAGCCGCTCGTTGCCCTGCTGTGGTAACAATCTGTGCGGGTTCACTGCGTTTGGGACATCCTCCAACTCTAACTTCTGCTGCCGCGGAATCTACACGACGCTGAGACGTCCCCTGCTGGCATCCGAACCTGCCAACACAAACTGACGCGGAGAAGCCTGGATCTGCCTGCATCGGGGACCGGTGAGTAGCAACGCTAGGAACTGGTCGCCCTCCTGCAGTAGCCCGTAGCTTTTCCTTGCTGTGTTAAACAGCACACCTTTTTCGCACTCGCGCTCTGCTTCTGCCTGCAAGTAGAGGCCGCGCTTGAGTAGCGGAGATCTGTTCGCCCTCCTTAGTTCACCACTCTGAACTGCCTGAAGTCCTTGAAGAGACTCCCCTTGGCCCATCGGCACCAGCGTGTGCAGGTACTTTTGAGCACAAAGCTCCACTCTTCATAGGGCTCGGACTTCCTTTTAGTTAGGTGGCCTCTGAAGGTGAACTGGGTCTAAACGATTACTTGCACTGCCTGTTTTCCTCCCCATCTAGGTGGTCTGCATATTTCGTGCTTCTAACTCGTTAGACCCTTCCGTAATTGTATATATATTGTATTTGATTGTGATGTGTTGGTTTGCTTGAGTTTTATTGTGATTTCTTGCTACGGTCAATGTTACAAAGGCCTTGTAATAAATGTGTCTATATTTTTAATATAACACCTGCTTGGAGTAATTTGTAAGTGTCCTTGCTTTATGTGCTCATTGCAGGCTTTCAGTCACCCTCACCCCTCTTGAGACCTAGTCTTGACCGCCGCGATCGCTACCTTGATTGGTCTGGCTTGTCCAGAGGTTACCCTGTTCCAAGAAACTAGGTTGGTCTTGTGAACCTCTGCCCCTCCAGGACAGAGTTCAGAAATCCATCTTAACAAATTGGTGTACAGCGGTGGGATACGACTGAAGGTATCCAGTGTTGCGCACGAGCGAAGGCATTTCAAGTTATTCCTACCAGGACACATAGTGAATTGTCATAGTATAACTTTTAAAAGGCCATAGTCCTATCTAACAGTATGGAAACAAATACCTTGTTAACTTTAAATTCTTCTAAATCCGAAACATTGAAAAAGATGTGTGCGGAGAGAGGTGTCTCCTCTCAAAGCACCAAATTGGATATGATCCAAAGAATCGTGGCGTGGCAAGAAGCGCAGCTTGACGCTATAACTTCCGAGGACAGTGCAGAAGGAGGTGGGGCTGCTCTCACTGGTAGAATTGACGGTTCTACCGCTGCACTGGTCCACCGCGACCACGAGGAAAGGGAGGATGAGATGTCTAATGTTTCCTCTGCCAGTGTCAATGGGGAGGCCATGCTTGAATTCAAGAAGCAAGAACTGCTATTTAGGCAGAAGGAGCTTGATTTCAACATGGCCAAACTAAAAATCGAACAGGCAGAAAAACAGAAAGACCGGGATCACCAGTTGCAACTGGCCAAGCTTCAGGTTGCAAATGGATCCAAGGGTCCTGGACATGGTTCTGGGGCCTCCTCTCATCCACGGTTTCCAAAAGATCTGCTCAGTGTGTATGAGGAAAAGAATGACATTATGGACTGGCTGAATACGTTTGAGTATGCATGTGAAGTTCAACAAGTTGACAATGCTGATAAGATTGCCTGGTTACTCAGCAGACTGCCCCATTCTGGCTGTAGTGCCATTATGGAAATGTCGAAGGCTGAGCGAGCAGATTTTGCAATGTTAAAGCAAACTCTCATTTTAAAGTTTGGAAATACTTCTGCCCAATATTTAAAATGATTCCGAGAGTATAAGAAAAAAGAAGGTGGTACTTGGGTATCTTATGTAACCGAATCTTTAAAAAACTTGACTGGCTAGGTCGAAGGTTATTAGGTTTCTACCTTTGAAGGCATGAAAGGTCTTGTCATGCTGGAACATATTTTTGCATCTTCTTCCCCGGAGCTTAAGCAGCATTTGGCCGATTCAAAGGAGATAGATCCTAAGAAGCTGGCCATTGCAGCAGACTTATGGGTGTCACATCGAGTATCCCATAAGGACAAAACTCATCCTGGTAAGCAGGAGGAAGGGAAAAAGTCCAAAGATAAGGAGGGTGGAGAATCTGATAAATCTTCTTCTCAAAAGGGCCACAAAAAGAAAAATAAGGGTAAGACACAAGAGAACTCACAGGGTAGTGGAGGTCAGCCTCTGAAACAGAACTCTGGTTACAATAAGCCTCCCTATGTAAACAGACCCAATAGATCTTGTTTTGCTTTGGAGCAACTGACCACGTGAAGGGGGATCCCAGGTGTAAGGTTAAACCTTTGGGGGTCCACTCCGCTAATCTAGCCTTCTCCTCCTATGAGGAAGAAGAGATTAGAGGAGCATCCTTCTCCTCAGACTCCTTCCCCAGTGGGATAGAAGCTGAGGTAGTTTTAGTTTCCCTGGGTTCCTGGGAGCCTAAAGTCGCAGAGGCTTATGCTAGGATTCCAGATAATACCAAGCACTACTTTAAAGACAGTGTGCTGATCAATGGAGTAGATACTCCAGCTCTTAGGGATAGTGGGTGCAGTCGAACTGTAGTGGATTCTACCTTGGTAGACTCAGAGGAAGTTGCCAGAGCTACTCTGATGCCCATTAAGTTGGCTGACGGCCCACGTCGCATGTTTCCAGTAATACCTGTAAATCTTACTTTAAATGGTACAGCAGTCAGGATTCCAGTGAGCATTCAGAGAAACGTCCCAGGAAAGGTCTTGTTGGGCAACGATCTCAGAGCTTTAGGGCTCCTAGGAGACACTGCCGACAGACCCTGCACACGGTCTCAAACACGGACAGCATTGGCCAAGAACAATACGCCGCCCCAGCCAAAGGGAAAACCCAAGGCGAAAGGAGTAAGAAAGTCAAGACGAGGGAAAGAGAATATTCCCCCGAACTCGCCTACCACTGCGGTGGAGGAAGTTGGTCAATCGCGCGGGCCTGACGAGGAGGTGGCGATGCCTGAAGTATTTGACCCCAACGACCATCCTGAACTAAAAGACTTGTTAGTAGAAGGTGGTCCGGACATGGAAGAATTCAGTAAAGGCAACGTGAGTGCCCATCTCTGGAAGGCCTAAGGAGACAGGCATGCTCCCAGCTTGAGGGTGAATCTCCTGGGACGCATCGGATTTATTGGGAAGGTGGACTCCTGTATAGTGAGCCCACAGAGTCTACAGAAGGAGACCATAGGAGGTTGGTGGTTCCCCTTGCTGTAAAATCCTTCCTCCTGCAGCTGGCGCATGAAGTGCCCCTTGCTGGTCACCTTGGTATTAAGAGGACCAAGCAAAGGTTATCCATGCACTTCTACTGGCCCAAGATGGGGGTGCAAGTAGAAAGTCACTGCAGGAGTTGTGCCTCCTGGCAGTTATCTGGTAAGAGTGGCTCAACAATCCAAGCTCCATTGGTACCACTCCCAGTGGTGGGAATACCATTCAAAAGGGTAGGGATCGACATTGTTGGTCCCCTTGACCCGCAGACATCCTCAGGCAATAGATTTATCTTGGTGCTAGTCGACTATGCTACCAGATATCCTGAGGCCATCCCATTGAAAACTGTAACTGCCAAGTCAGTTGCAAAAACGTTACTTGGCATCTTTACTAGGGTTGGCTTCCCTAAAGAGGTTGTGTCTGACAGAGGCAGCAACTTTATGTCAAAGTATATGCAGGCTATGTGGAATGAATGTGGGGTCACCTACAAGTTCTCTTCTGCATACCACCCCAGACCAATGGTTTGGTGGAACGTTTCAACAGAACGTTAAAGAGCATGATTGGGGCTCTGGAAGAACCTCAGAGAATAAACTGGGATCTTCTTTTACCATGTTTACTGTTTGCCTACCGAGAGGTACCACAGGAGGGTGTTGGCTTCAGCTCCTTCGAACTTCTGTTTGGTCATCCTGTACGGGGACCCTTAGCCATAGTCAAAGAGGGATGGGAGATGCCCACTCCCCCTGTTACTACCAACGTAGTAGATTATGTGCTGGGGCTCAGAAAACAGATGGTACTCTGATGGGTTTGGCTAGTGATCTGCATATTTCGTGCTTCTAACTCGTTAGACCCTTCGGTAATTGTATATATATTGTATTTGATTGTGATGTGTTGGTTTACTTGAGTTTTATTGTGATTTCTTGCTACGGTCAATGTTACAAAGGCCTTGTAATAAATGTGTCTATATTTTTAATATAACACCTACTTGGAGTAATTTGTAAGTGTCCTTGCTTTGTGTGCTCATTGCAGGCTTTCAGTCACCCTTCACCCCTCTTGAGACCTAGTCTTGACCGCTGCGATCGCTACCTTGATTGGTCTGGCTTGTCCAGAGGTTACCCTGTTCCAAGAAACTAGGCTGGCCTTCTGAACCTCTGCCCCTCCAGGACAGAGTTCAGAAATAGATCTTAACACTTACCCCACCCATGGTTTTGAGGATTGCTGGCCTCTTGTTGTAAGAGATTATACTGAAGTGCCAGTGCCTCTGCAACCCTTTTACATTTTGGCTATTAGCACCACTCAAACAAACACTATTGCATTGGCGTAAAGGTAGGAGGTAGATGGGATGTGAGGAGGATTTGTTTGGTTATTTACACACACATTGACTGCCTATAGTTATGCAAATGCATATGGCATTTTTACCCGCTACCTGCGCCTCCTAGCTCCCTCAAGCAGTAACTACTGTGACATATATATATATATATATATATATATAAAACAGTGTGGGGGGGACTCTCTACCAGCACGAACACAGCCCATTGACTTGGTCTTGGGTGGATGGCCCCTGGGAGAGTCTCAACCAAGTCTTTAGCTCACTGTTCTTTTCACAGAGAAGAAATTTCCCCACATATCAGTCTTTGTCTTGCCCAGGGGCAGTCCAGCACCGAAATGCTAGGCAATTCTTCTCTGAACAAGAGTACCACAGCAACCCCATACACGTGTTTCAACCTTGTTGGGCATCATCAGTGAGGTGAAGCTGTGTCTCTCTAAGAGCAGTGAGCAAGGGGCCACGTCTGTAGTCCCCTGGTAACTTAGGGTGAGACCCAAAGTTACTTGGTATGCAAAACAGGGGGGGGGGTCTGGGTAGCAGCCATGTACCTATGGTTAAATTGCTAAACCCATAGGAAGACCACTTTTCCAGCGGATTATAACTTCGCTCTCCCTGGAGCAATCCTCACCAAACTTTGCAAATAAAGTATATGGCCACAACCTGAATTCTTTTGGCAAGTTTGGTGAGGTTTCGTGCAGGGGTGGGGCAAAGTTATAGGGGGGTTCCCAAACATTATTTTTTCCATAGACTGAATGGGGAAAACATTTGCGCACGGCTACTGGCCGAACGGCTGGACGGAATTGCATCAAATTTGCAGCAGGAGCGGGGGATTGGGGCAGAAAGCTTACTTTTGTGTCTTTGGTGGAAATCCAACCAGTACTTTTGTTGCAAAGAACTGAAATGTACATCTAAAAAAATGTGTGATATCTGGTTCCGCTCCACGGACCCATTTCCCTGTTCGCTCAGCTGGCACTGACTGTATACCGCCTTGTGTGCTGAAACATAATCCTCAGTTCTGGGCCAAAATTCTAAAAATGCAATTCGACAATATTATTTTTTACATCAAATTTGGCACGATCATGGTTACATTCCATCGTGGTACTGATATTTAAAAAAGAGAATCCAGCTGAGCCCAATAATTTTCATCCAATTGCACTGTTAGATGCCTCTGCTAAAGTATTTTCCATCCTACTTTTAAGAGAACTTCAAGCACACATAAGCCATAACAATATTATGTCACGATTTCAGATCAGATTTCGATCCCAGATGGGAACATCATTGAATGCTACCATCTTGGCCCATCTGCTCGCGAAAACGAAAGTACGTAATGCCGGCCCATTATATATGGCCTCAATTGACCTTACTGCGGAGTTTGACTGCATAATTCGCAGTTTGTTGTCGGAAAAAATGGCCTGGTTGGGTATTGCATCACATCGGATTACACTCATTGCAAAATGACATCAGAACACTGCCTATTTGGTAAGGGTTAATCAGATTGGCGCGACCATGGATCCAATACGGACAGAGGTGGGAGTTAAACAGGGGTGCAACTTGGCTGCAACCCTGTTTAACTTATAGCTCTGGTATATTGATGATATTTGGTCACAGAATGTCAGCTTTCCAGCAAGGCAAGGCCATTTGAAATTGCATTGGCTCGCCTTTGCAGATGATATTCTGATATTCGATCAAACGCCTTTTGGCCTTCAAGCCAAGCTAAATCTATTTGCCCATTAATCGCAGGGTCACAATTTACAGATTAATGTTAAAAAATCCAGGGTCATCATATTTTGAAACCTCAAGAAAAAAAACCCTGTAGAGAATTGGTCTATTAATGAAACCTGTGTACCACGTGCACTTTCCATCAAATACCTGGGGTATGATTCGGTGTGGACACTAATTCCGCAAAAAAGTGAAAAGCAGAGCTAAATAAAAAGGTGAATTCTTTAACCATACAGATGCACATTGTCTATCTTAAACATTGTAAATATTATATGGTACCCTTGATTGAGTTTTGTATTCTCAAGGTAGAGGCAACTATTCTTTATGGCCTAGACACGTGTCTAACACAGATAGATAATATTCTTGATCAAATACAGGGGAGGTTGTGAAAGCGAACTTTAAGATTAGCAAATTTTCTCCCAAATGTAATTCTTAGGCATAAGTTGGGTCTTTCATCTTTATCTGTGAAGTTTCATTGGCGTTCCTTATCAAACTTGTCTAAGATGTTGCTTTCCGCCTACTAACTCATTGTATGAGAATCTAGGAGAGATGATCAAGAAGCGTAACCCTCCGTAGCCAAATATTTCAACAGAATGGTAGCTTTATTGTGGGAAATGGGGCTCAAACCAGAGGATTTGGAATTTAGGCTTGTACATGCAACAAAAAAAACGTCTTGAGCTAGATTGGTGTCATACTATTGACTGCATTGGTATATTGTCATCATACAAGGGAAATGCAAAATTTGCTACAAAGCGATTACCTCGATAATTATATCTATTACAATTTCTGTGTAACATATTGCGGGATACTTACTTAAGATTCAAGTTGAATCAAATTCCAACTTATGAGAAAATTAAGAATTGGTATCCTTGAATTACAAATGATGAAAGGAGCAATTGTAGATTGTGTAATGATTAAGCTCAGAAAGAAACAATCAAACACTTGGTTATCCACTGTCAATACTTTGAAGACCAAAGTATTGAAATGTTTGGAACTGAGAGATTAGGCAATACTGTCTTATCCAGGGAATGGTTTTGGAATACATGTATGCGGGGGACTAGAATTAAGGTCATTCTCTCATTGACAAGATTGCTTATAAAGATTAACGAGGAACTTGCAAGCAAGTTACAGCAATTGCATGACTAAAATGAGAGGAATGTTAGAGATGATTTGTCAACATCATGTGATAAGTTCTACCAAGAAACAGGAGCCATGTTATGCTATGGTGATCTTATGTTAGAATTAAGGTTGTTTTGTATAAATGGATACTTAAGAACACATTTTCAAACATCAAGAGTGACGACTCACATGCAGGCATTTGAGGATGTCAAGGAATTTTGATAATTTGATATTTATTAAGTTGTATGAATACCTTGTAAAGCAGGAATGTATATTTTGAACAAGGAATGTTTGTAACATTAATGTTGTAAAAGTTTGTTGACAAACTAAATACAACTAATAAAATAAAAAAATAAAAAAATGAAAAGAAGTCTCATTGGCTTGCAGTACGCTGTGCTATCAGTGAACTTTGGTCGTGGCTGGTATTTGGCTGGAGGGAAGCGTGCTGTGCGTCAACGTTTTTGGGAAACGCCGCCATGGTGTATCAGAGGAGAGTGTTGTGGTATGTGTGCCAAGCCCCTACGGCATTGTGTGCATGGCTGGGGCTCTTGTACGTAACAGTGTTCCCACTAAAGTTAGTCATATCTGGCTTAGCTCCAGCATTCCATTTCCCTGGTCGCTGCGTGGTCAAAAATGTGATTGCACTGCAGTGTGCAGTGACGTGATGTGCGTCATAAGTTTTCCATACCAACAGCATGTTATGTACGAGGACAATGCGGCGGCGAAAGGGCTTGGAAAACATACTTTACAGCATCTGGTGGTGGGAAGAAGGAATGGAAAGGGTGGGGGATTGAGAAGTGCTTCATTTGATATATCTCATATGAAGAAGACGGTGGTGTGTCGCGATATCCGTGCATACTACGCCAATTGGCAGTTACCTCAACAGGCAACAACCTTGTGTGGTGACTGCAAGCAGCCTTTGTTATTGCATGACAGCTCCAGTGGCAATCTCTTTCTGCGATGAGTGGTGGCAGGCTGAATTGCAGAAGGGAAGTGCATTCCACATGACAAGAACATTAAAACATAGCTTGTACTATGGTGTGTTGTGTGTGGTAAGTCTGTAGACCCTTCGATGCACGGCTGGATCCCTTGCACGGAAAAATATGCCCACTGGTTGAAAAGGTATGTCCACTGGTTGCAAGTAGGTTTGCCATTGTTGCTTTGTGTGTGTGTGTGGTTTGGCTACATTGCATACATTGTTGTTTGCATGGGTGTAGTGATTGTTAAAACATCTTACAGTCGTCGGTGCATGGCTGCAGATGCTGCAGTGAGCAGTCCTGCAGTGTGTCTACTGGATGCAGTGTTGGAATACTGTCCATATGGAAGAGGGTATGGTTGAAGTGGATACAATATGTGCTTGGGTAGTTTGCATTGAGCAGATTAGTAAGTGTTGTACTGCACTCTATTTTGTATGCAGTTACTTCTTACAGATGTGGCTGCATGGGTGGAGATGCTGCAGTGAGCAGTGGTGTACCGTGCCCACAGGTTGCAGTGCTGGATTAGTGTCCCATATAGAAGAGAGTACTGGTGAACTGCTTCTTATGTGCTTCGGTAGTCTGCATTGCACAGATTAGTCAATGTTGTCGTACATTATGCAGTATTGGTTCTATGCACTTACTAGAGTGTTGGGAGCAGGACAAATGTTTTCAAGAATGTGTTGTTTGGTTGGCAGTAATAGAATGCTTTGTGAATGAAAGTGGGTACGGGAGCCAACCAGTATGGTATGTGTGTGGATAATGGTAACTGGAACATGTTAGCATGCAGCACTGTATTATGGGGTGCGGTTGGGTAGAAGAGCCGGTGCCTATGTTACCTTTGTGAATTCTGCAACCTGGCTGCAGGTTCACCTGCATGGCTCTGTTATGTTGTGGTGGGTGTGGCCAAGGCCTAGTCTGTCGGGTGCATGGCCAAAGGCCGTAGGACGTAGATCATGCACCCAACAGCCTAGCCCTTCACCACAGCCACCACAACACAATGCAGGCATGAAGTTGTAACTCTGCATATATTTGAAGTTGGTGACTTTTACACAATGGTGTGGAGGACATTGTAGAACAGCAGAAGTGAGCTGCTATGCGTAGATTAGCATATGGTGTACATCATTGCACCTGTTGCACAATAGGGAGCCACATGTGAGCATTTGTGTTTGCTGTCTTTAGGCCCTTATAAGACCCTTGCTTTAGGAAGTGCTGTAATATATTGCGGCATGAAAGGAAGTGCTCAGCCCCACACATGTAAAATATGGCCAATGTACACAGGTCGTTAAGCACACCCGATGCAACGTTATGCACCCATGCATGCAAACATGTGTGAAAGCTGGCAGGCTCAATTGCAGATGGGAAGTGAATTGCACTTGACATGAGTATTTAAACATAAGGTGTACTATGGTGTGCGCCTTGGCTTCATGGCTGGAGTGGAAAGGGAAGAAGGACTGTCCCTGCTTTACTGGGGCACGGCCCTCACTGTAGCTGAGAAAGCGCACGTGCCACATCCTTCCCTTTTAAGCATGGTGGGCATGGAACTGGAATTGTGGGAATTAGCCACTCAGGTGTCTAGGGTGTGCCTCCCCATCAGAGAAACTCAATTAAAGAGCAAAAACAAACAAAATCATTGTATGCACGTTAAAAAAACCCTTTTTTTCCAAGGGAACAATAAAGACCCAATCCCCTAACCTGTTTCACACTTCTTCCCCCCAAACCCCCCTTCCTAGCACGATAACTCTGCAGATTCCACTGTAGTTTCAGGATGAAACATGCCACATCCTCCCCTTTTTAGGATGGTAGCCATGGAAATGGGACTGTGGAGGCAAAGGGATTGCTCAATAAGGTTTCTGGTTGTGGTGTGTATGGAAAAACTGTGGCAGAAGGTCTCTTTGTACAGAGAAATGCAGAAGGCTATGGTGGACGTGTGCAAGCTAAGGGGCAGGCATCCTGTTTGTATGCATGTACTGTATGTACTTGTTTGCAGTTGCTAACATACACTTAGTGTTGCTTTTCTGCAATAAGTTGTCATATGTTTGCAGTAAGTGCGGTGCTGCTTTGTACTGTGCATATGCACAAGGCGCGCTGAGGCAAGGGCGGGGGAACAGAGGGGAGACAGACACAATTAACTATGCCAGGTGTCACTCAGATCGCCCAGGTGCATGGGGAGGGGGAGGAGAAAGTGCAGTACAGGGGAAGAAGAAACAATGGCAATAAGTAAAAGTATGGCCCGATGGTGGCAAGTGCAAGGATAAGTGCAGACATCAGGTGGTGGTGGAACTGTTAGGGACACAGAAAACAGTCCCCAAGTGCGGGTTTTGCCAGAAAGGTAGTGCAGGGGTGCGACTGGTGGAGGGAGGTTGCCTGGGCCCGAGATCAGAGGGTGGACAGGTAACCAGTGCAGAATCAGTTTCAGCCAGGAAGACAGCAGGGGATAGGAGGAGAAAAAGCAGAGGCAAAGAGAAAGGGTTTGAGGTGCTTCCGGAACTGGCAATATTTCTCGTCATGTTTCAGGGACGCAGGGAGACTGTTGCAGCGGGAGGCCCCAGCCGAAGAAAGAGATCTACCACCAACTGATTACTTGCTGAAGCAAATGACCCTGAGGAGGATGAGCTAAGAGGTTGAGCACAGAGACATTTTGGAAGTGAGAGTTGCAGGTATTGAGGCCCCAGGGCCCAGAAGGCCTTGTGCATAATGCAGACAATGTTGACCTTATTCTTTGCTGCTACTGGGAGCCAATGCAGACCTTTCAGTCCCATAGAGATTTGATCCTTGGGCTTGCGGCCAAGCACAGGACATGCAGTCTTCTTCTAGAAGAGTTGCAGAGGGCAGAATACAAGCAGGCAGGTTTAGAACGAGGGTGTTGCAATAATCTAGCCTAGAGCGATCCACAGCTCTGGAGAAAGTGAGCTTTTCGGACATTGCTTTAGGTTGGTAACATACATTCAGAGGTGGTTTTGGAGGCATATTTTTACGATTTATGCAGGAGATGCGTTAGTGGGGATACAAATTTGTAGTATTGTCGGAAGGAAAGAAGAGAGTTCTTATTTTGATATTACAATGGGTGATACGGGTAAATGGAAACGTTGCAAGCATATACAATTGAAGTGCCACTTGACGATAGTGGATGGGAGAAAAAAACTGTACCCTTTTTAAGAGCGTAATGGACGCTCACTGGCAGACACTGTGCACACAGGCATTTATGATCGTGTTGTAAACATACTGCAGAAACAGTTTTCATACCTCCACTTTGTGGTTATGAGTGCTCATGTGGATGAATGTTGATGCACAAATCTTGCATTCTTTTACTGAACTTTCCACTGGACGTGTTTTCCAATGACACGACACTTGGAGGCTCAATGTGCAATGGTACATATGCAGTGTTGTACAGAAGTGACAGTGTTAGATGCTAACGTCTTGGATGCCATTGGTGAATGCGTGTGTGACTATTTAACAGTACCCAATGAGGTAGCGATGGACAAAAAATTGTGGAAAGTGAAGAATGACTGCTCCTGCTGTACTGGGCGCGGTACTTGGGGAAGTGCACGTGCCCCATTCTGCGCTTCTCACCATGCTGGTCAATGGAAATGGGACTGTGGGAATTGTCCAATCAGGTGCTCAGGGTGTGCGTCACGGGAACGACGGCAACATTTTTTTTCATTACTCTGTGTAGTGAGGGTGGCAGGCAAAGATGGAGAGACTCACTGTTTTGATAGTCGGTGATGCCTTTGTGGAAGATCTATTCCAGTATGCCGTCGAAAAACGCTTTTATGGCAATTTCGATTTGGAGGGAGTGGAGGCTTTGTGGTGCTGTGGCAGTTTCGGCAGACTGCTTGCAGAATGTTAACGAGTGGCCACTTTCGCAACTGTACATGGTGTGGTTGTGCACTATGGAGTGTTGCATTTGAGTTCCATGGCCTGTTCCCGTGTGTACCTTCAACTGAAGAAGTTGATGAAAGCAGTGAAGGGCATTTTTCCCACTGCCAAGGGGCTTTTCTCATGTATACCACAGAGAATAGTATGGGACTATTCCAATGATTGCTGTCACCAGCCAGAGGTTGGAAGGGGTCTCAACAACAGAAACATGTGTAACTTCTTGAGTGCTGCTGGGATGTTCTCCTGTGAGAATAACAACATTGGTTCTCGATATATACACCTTTTCAAAGCAAATGGCATGTCTTTGTTGACCGGTTGCAATGACATTGTGTTTCACAATCTACAGGCTGCACTGAAGATCCTATTGTAAGAATGTGAGCTGTCCTACAACACAGAAATACTTATAAAAACTGCAAAAAAAGGTGTTTCTATGGAAGCACCTTTAAAAAAAATAATAATAATAAAGTTCTTTTCAGAGCCGCCACTACCAATAAAGTCCCCTACCCTGGTTGAAATGTATTCCCACAATCCTGCACGCACACATTACGAAAGGACCGCGGACATTGCGATAGTTTCAGTGTTGCACGTGTCGCATATGCCACTTTTGCAGATGGCGACCATATAAATGGGCCTGTGGAAGCTACGGGATTGGTCAATAAGATTTCTGGGTGTGGTTTGTATGCACAGACTGTGGCACACAGTGTACTTGTCGACAGAAATGCAGAGGGTGCGGTTATGGCTATGTGTTTCACAAGCCACAGCGTACGGTTTTTGGGGGAGTTTTAAATACATTGATTGAAAGTGAATTGAAAACACTGTGCAGTGGCTGCTCATTTTGGATTCTATCATGTGGATGTGTACTGCTATGGAGTACCTACAATAAAGTGACTGATTTTGGTTTGTCTGTGTGAGACTTTGGTGACACGCGATCATGCCGACATTATTGTTCTTCATAGTGGAGGGAAAAATGCACAGCATGTTGCACGAGTTTCAGTGCCGTTTGCGATGAAGGAGGCACTTGCCCAGGTCATGTGTCTGTTTCCGATCTCCTGCATAACTTTCTATCGCATTACGCAGACACCGATGTGGCTGCATTATTTTTCATTTGGTCTGCAAATGGAGAAAGCGCGGTACATTGTGAAGAAGTCTATATGTGCCTTTTTACGACATGTTCCAATGGCGTACTTCAAAAATGGGAATATGATGTTTCACAACACAAAGAGTTTTCCCCACCAATAACATTCATCTTACTATTCCTGCCATCCCGATTTCTGCAAGCCCTATCCAAATTGACTTGCCGCCCTTCTTGAAAGTACAGGAACAATTTCAGTTGTATGTGTTGCGCACATAAACTCTTCAAAACACACTGCAACACATAAAGAAAACTCTTTCTACAGCGAGCCCTTTCTACCCAATTCCATTACAGTGTTTTCCACAGTGCCACGCCTCCCTTTATATTGCGCACATTCTGTGGAGCGTATACGGTGCGCCGCGCCCTGCATCCATTCATTGGCAATTCCATTGTTCAACTCTGAAAGGAGCTTTCTTTATTTAACTTTTTTCCTTTTCCAGTTCATTTCTATTTATTTTGGTCTTGTAAAACAGACCACAGAAGGAACGGAAGGCAATGCCCGTTACGGCAGGGGCAGCACCTGCATGGATAACATAGGGGACGTGAAGAGAGAGGGAAATATTGGGTGGCCTTCACCTAAATAGGCCCCAGTCATTGTCATGCTCCTGGACGGACCCTTCCCAAGCACTTCCAAGTAGCTTCCCTCTGTAGAGTAGCGCGTTGCAGTACATGCACAATACAATGCCCTAGCCGGATAAGGGGCTGTAGCGCGGCATATGGTCTGCAAGGATGTTTTAGAGCTCCACAGC
This sequence comes from Ambystoma mexicanum, assembly GCF_040938575.1. Taxonomy (NCBI): domain Eukaryota; kingdom Metazoa; phylum Chordata; class Amphibia; order Caudata; family Ambystomatidae; genus Ambystoma; species Ambystoma mexicanum. The sequence continues at coordinate 1,186,799,272 of NC_090922.1, forward strand.
ACTACATGAGGGCCCCTGTTGCTGGACGCAGCAGATGTGGAAAATGCTATACATGAAATTACCCTACTGCATTGTTGGAAGGGCAGTACCCTGCCCACTGGTCCCTTGTCCTTCCATTTCAGTTCTCATTACATGCAGTACGGACACTTCATGGTACGCCATTAGCCATAGGACTAGCATTCACGGAGATGCATACATTCTGAAATACAAGAATGCTTACAACAACGCGAAACGCAGCTTCATTATGTGGAGCAGGGAGATAATTATTCAGCGCGACCCATGCGGCTTTAGTACTTTTCTAACCACCACTGACATTCTTTGTGCTCCGAAGAATCTGCTGTTTGCTTACTTCTCTTTACATGCACTAGTATGTGCGTGACCAAGCCGCACCAGCTTTGCCATTTTGCAGGCTCACTACAAATGGTCACACCTGCAGTTAAATGTTTTCTTCAACTCTACGACCCGCAGGCGAACCCTTGACACTTTCTGTCACAGTGCTCAGTGCAGAGACGGTGTGTCTGTTTCACAGGTCATGGAAAGGCAAGCAGCACATCAATCAAATTAATGCAACATTTAACCCGCCCACCGTACACTGCAGGTTCCTGTTCCTTGTTTTCCAGTGGGCCTCATACAGCCAGGCATGCTGCAGCCATAAATTGGTAGGTTTGCACAGCAGCCCACATAGTCGCCAGGACTACTTGAAATGCCATAGCGTACCGTATGAATCCTCCTAGCGATTCCAGCCTCCAATTCAGATAGGATTTGAGGGTCCGCCTTCTCAGCTTTCGCTCAGACCCTGTGGAACTCACTCCCTCTGCACATTTCACACACCCAAGACTACTGCAAAGCTCGGAAATACTGGCTCTTTCCATAAACCACGATTAGGTCCATGTAGGGCCAGTGAAACCCACCGACATTATGATTCAAGACTTGAACGACATTACCCTGTACATTTCTACAGGTGACCGACTAATGTCACAGACAACTGAAAAATACATGGCTGTTCTATAGCATCACTGCCCTATTGTGACCACGTCGGTGTGAGACATCTCCTGCCATACAACCAAATATCCTCCCAAGACCGACCCTGCAACCCACCATATACCACAACCAGAGACCCGAAAATGGGCTCCAAAGACTCAGTGCTGAGCCTATGAATAATGACCCTCTGACAAAGCAAAACATAACTTACCACGGTCCTACCTGTGAATCTTCGTCAGAGTGATGTCACCGCGAAACCTGAAGGCTACCACTCCCAGTTTGTAAAGATCCAGACTGTAATCCAGGAACAATGGGCTCCTAAGAGTAAATCATCCTCTCCAGACACTCACGTCTCCTACAGCAATGCTCACTCTCTACTTTACAACAACACACAAAAGAGCGCAGCTATACCCCTCGATCAATTTCGGCCTAGCTGCACACATACAAACAATACTCCATGACCACCTTAACATCCTGCTACAACACAGCTATACCCCACGAAAACAAATCGGCCTACCTGCACACAAATGTCCTACACAGGCCTAATGCCGTCAGAATGCAGTCTCGGATACCAACCTGACTGCACACATTCGACTGATCTCTCACTATCCCCCCACCTAACGTTAGGCTGCAGCTACCATCAGGCAATCACACTTGCCGCACACATACTGAGTGCTCCCAAGCATCCTATACCTACCCTACTCTCAACTGACAGGGACTGCGGTCCCCAAGGGTGTTCAACCCACAAACGCTTTGAGAGCATACCAATGATCCATAGGGCGCTATATAAATGCACAATAACAACAATAACACTGCAACAACAAACACTTAACTCGCACCAACAGCACATGAGGCATCGATCCAATAATCGCACCCAAGCTCAGCGCGCAGTGAAAACCGAACTGAAGCTGCCAACAGGACACCACCTTTTTCACTTTCCTACTCCAACTTCACCCTACTAGCCCCCCAATGATCCTTTTGTGTGCAGATATGCCAGACCGCCAGGGGAGCAAATCCGTTGGGGACGTGCGCGGTATAAATAGCTTTAACATTAACAATTGCGAGTTTTACATGAATGGCTGGTGGCAGTGGTTTTACCGTTATGACTTATGACTTAGTCTATTACTCTCAGGCTGTTAATTCAGCCTTGGTAAAGCACAGAAGAGCCACCACTTTTCTAAAATGCTGGGCTCCATTTTCGACATTTCTTGTGTGCTTGCTGTTTCTGTTTTGTCTTTCGGCGGGAATCCTATGGATTCCCTGCCCAGGCTCCAGAGTGTCTGGAAAGGCAGGAAGGAAGGAAGGAGTCCAAAACTCTGCAGCCCTTTGTCTTCAACCTTGCCTGAAAGGAAACAACTCCCAGTGGGGGACTGGCTGTCCTTACTGGACAGCCAGACCGCACCTTGCTGTAAAATGCGGGGAGAGAATGCAGAGGTTGCGCTGTAGTTCCTGATAACAACTCTGAACCTGGAAGCTGCTGACAAGTCGACCAACAGAAGTGGAAGATGATGAAATGAAGGCTGTAGCGATTTCCAGCGATCTGAGAGCCTGCTGTAACCCTTCCTTCCAATCAACCTGGGGATCCCAAAAAGGATAACCCCGACAGAGCGTGGTGTGATCCACTGGACTCAAGATGACCTGGATTTTGAGTCATCCCACGTCATGCTGTAACCTTGCAGAGCTGCAATACCCCAATACCCTGGGACCTCGAGCCATTGTGTGGTGCACGGTCTTCCGAATCGAGTAAAAACATTGGTGGCCTCCTTCTGGAACTCCAGAGACCTGATTTGAGTCCTAAAATTCCCCTCATCAGACTTCTGGACCTTGCAAACGATGAGAATCCGACCAGCGATATTCAGTCTTCTTCTGGCTCCTGAAAAGAGCACCAAAACCGTAGAGCCGCATCGAGCCGCGAGGAAGCGCTTGCCTGGAGTCTTCTCTGTTGATCCCTACTGCAAATTCCCTTCCAAAGTCCTGTCTTCATGACAAAGGAATCCTTCAACTGGGTTTTGGCTGCAGATCCTGAAGTATTCCTTCTGCAACTCTTCTTCTGTGCTGAGGTACTGTGTTGGCTGGGACATTTACTTACCTTAAGCCTGTGTGATTTCTGTAAAGCTTTGGGGTGTTTTCTGTGATTGGGAGTCCTCATCCAGTTCACCTTGGCCCACTGCTGGAATCCTTCCAGGGTGCCTCCTCAGAAGCCCTTGGACCCTAACTAACTTTAAAGTGACCTACTTACTTATTTGAACAGTCTTCCACAGGAACTCTAACTTTTGCCTGCAACAGAACCAAAAATTATGAGTTACTTACCGTAATGATGAACATACTCTTAGTCCATAGTCCCCTTTCCTCCATACTGCATGGGTGTCTCACCAGAAAAAACCTTCCCCTTTCAATTTAGAGGCGTGCGGGGTGCAGCCCTGGGAGCATGCGCTACCCTGACTCAACCCTCCAGCGCTACACCCCATTGACACGTCGACAATATTTAACATTGCCTAATGACACCAGTATTATTAGGGGGGAGGATGGAGGGACGTATGGAGGAAAGGGGACACGAACTGATGGCACTTGCTGTTCTTCCAAGAGGCAAATAGATCCAACTGAGGGTGGCCTCAAGTGTTCAAGACCGCCTGCAGCACCTTGTCGTTCAATTGCCATTCGTAATTGTCCACTGCCAGCCTGCTGAGCATGTCCGCTTCCAAGCTGGCTTCCCCCGGGAGGTGGACGGCCATGAAGTAGATGTTTTCCAGGGCCCATTCCCACATGTTGAACGCTAGGCTGCACAGCGGAGGGGACCTGGTACCCCCCCTGCTAGTTGACATAGTACATGCTGGTGGAGTTGTCGATCTGGATAAGGACGTCTTGCTCTCAACAAGCGGAAGGAAGGCTCTGAGGGATAGCCAAATGGCCCTTAGCTCCAGCCAGTTGATATGTGACTCCTGCTGGGTCCAGACTCTGTGGACGGTGTGGCTGTCCAGAGTGTCTCCCCAGCCCTTTAGGGAGGAGTCCGTAGCGATGATGGCCTGTGGGGACGGCTGCCAGAAGGGCCTGCCCGTCCGCAGGTTGCAGTCCCTGGACCACCACGTGGGGTCTGAGTGGAGAGAAGGGGGTATGCTGACTTGCTCCGTTTGGGAGCCCCTCTCCTGATTCCATGAGGCTGCGAAGTGTGGCTGAAGTCTCCTCATCCAGAGCCTCGTGTGTGGCACAGCCAGGAGGACCGCTGCCATGATACCCAGTAGGTGTTGGTACCACCAGGCCGAGGTCACTGCTCTGGTAAGGAAGTGCGTTGTGGCCCTCTTGAAGGCTGTAATCTTGTCCTCTGAGAGAAAAACCTTCTCAGAGCTCGTATCCCAGATCAGACCCAGGAAGGTGAGGCTCTGTGCGGGCTGCAGCTGGGACTTCTTGAGGTTGATAGTGAACCCCAGGTCTTGGAGATTGTTCATCAGCGCGGAGGAAGTGTGGGTACCCCTCTCCGGGGATTTCGCCCGGACGAGCCAGTCATCCAGGTACGGGTAGACATGGTGGCCATGGGCCCTGAGGAGGGCAGCCACTGCATTTATGAGTCTGTTAAATACCCTGGGGGCAGAATTCAGGCCAAAGGGTAGCACCTTGTACTGGAAATGACAGCCCATGATCCTGAAGCATAGGAAGAAGCTATGAGCTTGCCAAATTGGAACTTGCAAGTAGGCGTCCTTCAGATCCAGGGAGTACATCCAGTTTCCCCCGTCTAGTGTCTCCGCAATGAGTGTTGGCCTAAGCATCTTGAATTTCTGAAGCGGGAGGGAGAGATTGAGGGTGGATAGGTCCAACACAACTCTCAGGCCTGCCTGGTTCTTCTTTTGTATGGCAAAAATCCTATAATAGAAGCCTAAACCTTTCTCGGAGGCTTGCACTTCTTCCACTGCTTGGCTCTCGACAAGCGCCCGGATCTCCGCCAACAGAGTTGCCATCCCAATCTGTGGGAGTGTAGCGGAGGAGAGGGAGGTATCGCTAGGCGGTACCCCTTGGATACTACAGAGAGGATCCAGGGATCTGTTAAGTTCTGGCACCAGAAATACATGTGAGAGGCAAGCCTGCCACCCACTGGAGACACGTGGACCCGAAGGGGTGTGTCGTGCCTTTTTTCCATCAGAGACTTCTGCTGAGGAGGGAGGACTGGAAGAAGCCCTTCCTTCCCCCCCCCCCTTTTTGTTGCTTGCGCCAGTGCTGACTCAGCGAGCAGTCAGGTTGTCTCGACCTCCGTTCCTGGAATCCCCAGAACGCACCAAACGCCCGCCCCTTGTGAGAGCGTTCATGCGACTGGGTGTAAGCCTTGGGCGTGGCCTTCGTCAGGATAAAGACTTGGAAGTCTGCAAGCTGTTCTTCTTTTTAGCTAATTCCTCATCAGGGGTAAAGTGGAAGAGGTCACTACGCTCGAATGCAAGGTCCAATATGCGAACCTGGACATCGTGGTGAAACTTAGTAGCCCGAAGCCAGGCCGTCCTTATGTCCGTGGCAATGCAGATGGCTCGGCAAGAGGTATCGGTGTGGGTCACTGTGGACTACCAGCATGGCTTCTCCCAGACCCGCTTTGATGCATGCCTGGCTCTGCACCGGAAGGTAGTCTCCTATTTCCCGCCACAACCTCTGGTTAGCGGCTGCCAGCATGGCATCCGCGTTGGCCTGACGCAGGTGCGGGGAGGCGTTCGAGTACAGCTTCTTCCCCTACGCCTCCAAGATCTTCTCCTCCTTGCCTAGCAGCGCCGAGTACGAGGTGGCCGAGGACGACTGAGGCTTAGAGTAGAGTGACGCCGCAGCTTTCACTAAAGAATGTGGCTGGGGATGCATTGATAAATTATAAGTTACTCACCGTAGTGACTAACGTACTCTTAGTCCATAGTCCCCTTTCCTTCATACTGTATGGGTCTCCCTTCCAAGGGTCGGGAGACAGAACCTTTTTCACCAGAAAAAACCTTATTCCCCTTTAAATTTAGAGGCACGCTGGGGTGCGGCCCAGGGAGCATGCGCTGCCCTGACTCCGCCCTCCGGCGCCACACCTCAGTCCCCATTGACGCATTGACAATAGATTTAACATTGCCTAATGACACAAGTATTATTAGGCGGGAGGTTGGTGGAACGTATGGAGGAAAAGGGACTAAGGTCTAAGAGTGCATAAGTCACTACAGTGAGTAACTTATAATTACTCTTACGTCCCATCCCTTTTCCTCCATACTGTATGGGCGATTACAACTGATTGTAGCCCCAGGGAGGAGAGGAGACCCTCCTTAAGCAAATAGGTTTCCAAGAACCGCCTGTCCGAATGCCACATCAGATCTAGAGCCGGCATCCAAACAGTAATGCTTGCAGAAAGCCGAGGGAGAGGCCCAAGTGTCCCCCCTGCTTTTGACTTGCCAAGGGACATGGTTTTGGAATGCGATGGCCATTGCCTTGGCCCCGACTGCCTGGGCATGCATGTTGGCCGGGAGTGGCTTGTGCTGGCCCTCGTACGCTTCTTTGATGGCAGAGACCATCCAGCGGGATATGGAAGCCTTAAAGGCTTGATAGCCTGGTCTTGAGCCTCTAAAAGTGATAAACAGGGCGTCCGATTTGCAGAAGTCCTTGGTCCTGTCCAAGTAGAATTTCAGGGCACGCCTGACATCCAGGCAGTGCAGCACTCATCGGGAAAAAACATGGGAAGGAATATTTCCTCGTTCAAGTGCAAGGCCGACGGAACCTTGAGCATAAATGCTGGGTGTGTCCGCAGGACTACCTTGTCCTTGTGAAAGGTGGTATATGGCTCAGAAGCGACCAGCGCCTGGATTTTGCTGACTCTCCTTGCCGAGGTAAGGCCGACTATTAAGGCCATCTTTATGGTGACCAGCCTGATGTTCATGGACGCCATTGTCTCGAATGGTTTGTGTGCCAGAGCACCCAAGACTATGTTAAGGTCCCACACTGGGTGTGGTCTCTTGACGGGAGGGTAGAGCCTTGCGAGGCCTGTTAGATGTTTCCTGATGATAGGGTTAGAGGAGGAGAAAATTCCCTCCTCCGAGTTCCTGTAAGCCCCAATGGCTGTGAGGTATGTGTGGCAGGTGTCCACCTGCACACCTGAATGAGCGAGGTGTGCCGAAAAGGAGAGCATGTCGTCCAAGCTGCATGCCAGGGGGTCGATTCCCTTGGAGTCTGCCCAGTGGCAGAATCTGGTCCATTTGCTTTTGTATTGGACCCTGGTAGCTTTGGCACATTGTATGATCCCCAGATTGGCCTGTGAGAGGCTAAGGTGCTGGAGCGTTACCTGTGGAGGTACCACGCTGTGAGGGATAGTTTCCTGTCATGATGCCTGCTCCCGAGGAGCCAGGTCAGGCCCAGCGTCCCCGGAAGCAGACTTCATAAAAGGCATCTGTCCTGGCGCCATAGGCGCCAGAATCATCATGGCAGAACATATGGTAATGCTTGGGTGAACTCACCTGAGGCAGACCATGCTGCATACTCACCCGAGGCAGACCATGCTGACTGAAGCTCCAAGCCAACTAAGGCTGGGGAGGAACTATTTTCTTTCAGGAACTCTTTTCTTACTCGGGTGGGGCCAGTGGAAGAACACTCACCTGAAGCTCTTCCAAGGCTATTTAAACCACACCCGGATGGCCACACGTGCTTCGCGTTATTCTGCATCTGCAGCAGGACGCTCACCGAGTCGGCTCCTGCATCCTGGCTCCTGCCACGCCCGCCAGCACCTGGAACACCTGCAAGAAGAGAAAGGCAAGCATTAGGACATTACCTACCTTCATCCAGCATCCGGATTCTTCACTCTGTCGATCCTGCAAAAGAAAGTCAAGGGTTAGAAACGCATCTCATCGCTCGCTGCAGCGCCGCTTCCACTTACCTTCACGTGGCGCTGTCTAGCTCTTCAGCGGTCATAGGCGACATCGGCCGCATCCCAGCACCTACGGAAAAGAAAGACAATAGTTAGAAGCGCTCCGCTTCTCACGCTGCCGCGCCGCTTCCACTTACCTTCACGTGGCGCCGGCAACCTTTTCAGCGCCCATAGGCGACATTGGTCGCATTCAAGACCTACGGAGAAAAAGGACAAAACAAGGTGAGCAACGAACTAATTGCAAAAGGACAGATTACTCACCTTAAGTCTTACCTGAATTTTGTTGGGACCTCAGTTCCCTTTTCAGGTCGGAGCGGCTTTTCTGGCTTTTCCGTACCCCGGCCCCTATGGGGAAATAAGACACACTCATTAAGGTGTCGGAGCAAACCACTACGGCACACCTTCATTAAAAGTACTCACCTGAGCTTACCTCGGCGAATCCATTCCTTCACACGGATTCCTCACCTAGTCCCTGAAAATTAAACAAAGGCCAAGGGACAAATAAGACTTGATCTTTTGAACTATATACTTACGGCAGCATTTTGGTAAAGGCAAGCAGACATCGAACCCTCGCCAAATCCGAGATCCAGTGAAGTAACTGGAAATCTATGCGCCCCTGCGTCAGAAGCAGGATGGAGAGCTCGTCCATACAGAAATTAAGGTGAGAGTCTGCGGAAGGCACAGCTAGGGTTCGAGGAGGGTGAGAAGGGGAAAAAGGGGGGAATCTCACACACAATCTAGCAGACAGTTAACTCCCTTTTCCCATCTGCAGAAGGATTATTCTACGGGCCAGACAGACGAGGTTTGGGGGTCCAGTCCAGTCCATCTTCCAAGCACTACGCTTTACCGTGGAAGAAGTTGTAGCAGTCCAGAACGGGTCGGCGCCTCCGTGGGAATCAGGTGAGCGTTACATTTCCCGGTGCAGCGTGGATGACTCTACCCTCCTGCGAGCAGCTCCGAAAACCATGTCCTGGCCGGCCACCATGGAGCTATTAGAATGATGAGAAGTTGGCGAGACTCCTTGATCTTGCGAATTAATCAATCAGGGGAGTGGGGGGAAAGGTGTAGGCTTTCATGCCGGTCCACTGGAGGTGAAACACATCTCCCAGAGAGCCGGGGCCCTGACCTTGCCAGGATGCGAACTGAGGGCGAACTGAGGGCACTTCTTGTTGTGCCAGGTGGCAAAGAGATCCACCTGGGGGTGACCTCAGCTGTTGAAAATCTCCTGAATAACAAGGTTGTTTCGCTGCCACTCGTAATTGTCCGTTCCCAGCCTGCTGAGCCTGTCCGCTTCCAGGTTGGATTCCCTGGGAGGTGGACTGCTGTGAGGTAAATGTCGTTTTCCAGGGCCCACTCCCACATGCTGATCGCCGTCGGCACAGAGGAGGGCATCTAGTGCCTTCCTGCTTGTTGACGTAGTACAGGCTGGTCGAGTTGTCCGTCTGGATAAGGACAACCTTGACCCTGAGAAGTGGTATGAATGCCCTGAGAGCCAACAAGATCGCGTTCAGCTCTAGCCAATTGATGTGGTATTCCTGCTCCTGTCGAGTCCAGGTGCCGTGGACCGAGAGATCGTCCAGAGTGGCTCCCCAGACCTCGAGCGAGTAATCCGTGGTGATGGAGGCCTGCGGAGAGGGTGGCCAGAAGGGCTTGCCCATCCGCAGGTTGCGGTCTCTGGCCCACCAAGTCAGGTAAGGGTGGAGAGATGGAGGAGCGTTGATCATCTCAGATTGAGAGCCCTGCTCCTGGTTCCATGAGGCCACAAAGTGCAGCTGAATCCTCCTCATCCTTAGTCTCATGTGCTGCATGGCTATGACCGCTGCCAGAAGACGCAGGAGATGCTGGTACCATCATGCCGAGGTCCCTTCTCTGCTGAGGAAGTGGGCGGTGGCCCTCTTGATGGCCGAGATTTTGTCCTCTGACGGAAATACCTTCTCGGAGCACGTGTCCCAGATGAGGACCAAGAATGTCAGAGTCTGCATAGGGTGCAGTTGCGACTTCTTGAGATTGAACGAGAAGCCCAGAAATGTTCATAAGGGCATTGGAAGAGTGGAGAACCGCTTCCGGAGATGTAGCCCTGACGAACCAGTCGTCGAGGTATCGGTAGATGTGGAGGCCCTACGCTTTGCGTGTTACTCGGCCCGCTGGGCCCGGCCTCCTCCAAGACTCTTGCGTGTGGATCACGAGGCCTACCCTGTCCTCAGGCCTAGGCCCGATAGGTGTGACACCATCGACCCGGGGGTCGGTAGAGCTGCGTTTAGCCACCCCCTTGGACATATTGCCAGTATTAGGGCGTAGCCCCTCTGCCATGGTGCCGGTGAAAGGGCGGAGCCCCTCGGGTGGAGACCCGGTAAAAGAACCTTCCAGTCCCTCAACACTGCCACAGGGAGGATCAGAGGATCCCTCGACCTGAAGGCCGGTAGCTGAAGCAGCCTTGGATAATATAGGCCCTACCTTGTAACCCTACCTTGTACCTACGAAGTTCTTGAGATCCTCTGGAGGCAACTTCTGGAAGAGCTCCCTCCGCCTGACTAGTCTGTTCTTCAGCACTTTCGAGGACAGCAAGTCACACGCTGAACAAGATTGCCAACCGTGGTCTGGGCCAAGGCAACATAGGCAGAGGGCGTGGGGGTCTGAAGTTGAAAAGAGCCCGTTGCAGGATGGACACCTGCTGAACCCTGTAGAGGTCAACATGCGCCGGGGAGGAGCGTGATGCCTGAGGACCGAGTACCTGAATGATAAAAAGATTAAAAAAAGACAAAGAGAAGAAGTATCCGCCCGTGGAATTACATGGCCGAAGCCAAACCCAGGTGCGCTGGTGAATTCGGCCTGTTCCCGTCGACGCAGAAAAGAGGACTGGAGTGTGGCGCCGGAGGGCAGAGTCAGGGGAGCGCATGCTTCCTGGGCCACACCCCTGCACGCCTCTAAATTTAAAGGGGAAGAAGGTTTTTTCTGGTGAAAAAGGTTTTGTCTCCCGTCCCTTGCAAGGGACGCCCATACAGTATGGAGGAAAGGGGACGGGACGTAAGAGTACAAGAGTGTATTTCCATCAGCCTATACTTGGCATCGAGGCACCGATTGACAGGTTGGGCTGAGTGTGGCTTGAGCCACCCCTTCTTGGCCAGAGCCACGTCTTTCTGCATCTGGATACCCATTTTGGTACGCGGTCGAATGGTGAGGAATTCTGCCAAAACCCCCTCCTCAGGCTGCTCAACCTCTGGTTGAGGAAGGCCCACATTTTCTGCCAAACCTGCAAGCCTGTCGTGGAAGGCCTTCGCTGACGACAGCGTGTCAGGGTCCTCCTCCTCGTCTGCCTCCACCAGAGGGTCCAGAGGGTCCAGCCGGTCCGGAGCGGGTGGAGGAGTGCTGGGCGCTGTGGGCTGCGGTTTGGAGACCGGAGCCAGAGTTTGCAGGGGATTCGGAATCGGAAGAGCTGGCAGGAGCAGCGGGGGCTGCGCTGGGGCCTGTGGTGCCAGAGCCATGGGAGGAATGACTATGGGTGCCGGTGGAGTGACCAGAGGGAGCAAGTCCCTGCCAGCATCCGGTAGGATGGCCCCCATCTGGGGGGTTCTCATCAGCACCAGGAACCTTTCGAAGAACCTGTCTGTGGAGGCAGGGGATGTTGACGGAGTGGCTGGGGGCTGCTGGGGCCGAAACGCTGTGTCTAGGTAGCCGGGGAAACCTGCCCTGTCCTGCTGATGGATAAACTGAAGGCCACGTACCTGGTTGACACCAGTCACACTTTGAAACTCGTTCACCCACCTGCTCTGTTCCTAGTAGTGGCATCGGACGAGCGGCCATGTTTTCTGATGCGGCAGCCATTTTGTCGAGCTGCATGCCACAGTCGTGGTGCCTGGCTCCCTGGGTCCAGACTCCTCCAGAACTCTTGGTTATGGAGCATGAGGCATACCCGGCACCTCAGGTCTGGGCCTGGAAGGCGTGTTGCCCTTGGCATTGTTGCTGATAGTGCTGTGTGCAGGCACCCCCTGGGACATTGGGCCGGGACTAAGGCGTTGCCCCTCGGGTGCACACCCGGTAAAAGAGACTTGCGGTCCCTCATCACTGATTCCGGGGGGATCTGACGACCCCTCGCCGGGAGGCCAGTAGCTGGACTAGCCTTGGTGCGTGTGCTGGTAGTAGAACCCAAGAGGTTCCTCCCGCTTGGGCGTTTCCTCGGGAAGTCACGCTTACGGGGTGAGATGTGAAATAGCGGCACACCTTTGGGCTTCGATCTCTGCTTAACGAAGTTCTTCAAGTCATCTGGAGGTGACCTTTCAAAGAGCTCTCTCCACCTACTTAGCCTGTTCTTCAGTACGCCTGGAGTCAGTGCGTTGCACGCGGTACAACCTTGCCAGCCGTGGTCAGGGCCAAGGCAGCGAAGGCAAAGAGCATGGGGGTCTGACGTAGGTAACAGCCCCTCACAGGCTGGACACCTGCTGAAGCCTGCTGAAGTCAACATGCGTCGGGGAGGACCGTGACACTGTAGGACCGAGTACCTGAATGACAAAGAGAAGACAAAAAGATAGAAGAAGAGGAGTTTGGTGAAGAGCGCGTGGTATTACATGGCCAAAGCCAAACCCAGGAGCGCTGGTGAAATCGGCCCGTTCCAGTCGACGCGGAAAAGGTGACGGAGGAGTTGCGCTGGGGGGGTGGAGTCAGGATAGCGCAAGCTCCCAGGGCCGCACCTCTAAATTTAAAGGGGAAGAAGGTTTTTTTCTGGTGAAAAAGGTTCCATCTCCTGTCCCTTGGAAGGGACGTCCGTGCAGTATTGAGAAAAGGGGACGGGACATAAGAGTAGAATAGTGAGAGGCCACATAAGTAAAGGATTCTGTCTTGAAAAGTTTAACAAGTGTTGAAAAGTACTTACTTGTGAAAGAGTTTGTTGATAACTAAGAGTGAGCAGTTAGAAAAGTTCTTACCTTGAATGTGTGTTGCATCATTCCAAAAAGTATATATAAGGTTAATTTATTGAACTGTGAATTGGTTGTGCCTCTTTCCCAAAAGTAATGGTGTTGGCTTCACTAACAATTTTTTTCAGAGAATAGGTGTATGATTGTCCCCAACTGGGTCTTGCTTCCCCCAACTTGCTGTTTAGCCTGTTTAGAATAAGTTGCTTTAGGTTTTACCTACGTGGAATAACATTGAGTCATTATTAAAGCGTAAAATTGGGTTTTGCTTTCCCTGGTCTGTTTTATACAGATAATAAAACAGTCTTGGGTCTAAACATACCTTTAAGTTTCTGCAAGCTCGTTTAAAAAGTATATCGGTTTTACTTAAGGCAGCCAAATTATGGAATTCCTTGCCCTCTACTCTAAGAACAGACCAACCTTACCTCAACTTTAGAACTAACATCATCCTGTGGCTGAAAGCTAATGACCATTAAATCACTTGATGTCAACTGAACTGCATTTAATATCGCCTACCCTGCCACCGATTCATCGCCTTTAGCATTCAACAGTTGTAAATATTGTAAATCCTGCTATTTTGAAAGAACTGTATTTCACATCCAAGACTTATTATATCTTACCCTTGAGGATAACTATAACATTGTACATAATGCCTGTAATTTCTGTAAATGTATGTATTTTGCTTGTAATTTATGTTTCACAACTGACCCCTTGTAACTAAGCTTCGCATTATCCTGTAACTGCTGCGCCTTGATACCTCTGGGTCCTGTGTGCATTATAAATAATAAACAAACAAACAAACAAACTTACCTCGAGTTAGCTGTTTGCTATCCGAAAATAAGTTAAAGTGTTATTGCTTACCTCAGTCTGTGTTCCACTGACCTGAAAAGCAACTAATAGTATACTGCAACATTAGGTTTTACACCTTCCTAGAATAGCAGTGTGCCATTCTTTGATACGTGTAGAGGACCTTGGTCTGCCTGGCACATCAGAAATTAGTGTAAAGAGTTCTTGCTTATCTCAGTCTGTGTTCCACTTAGCTGAAAAGCAACTGTAATTGAATATTACACCAAAAGGTCTTACTCACCTAGTATAACTTATCATACATGTAGTTATAGGTATATACTGTCCCTTGAATGAGTGTTCCACTATTCAGGAAATTATCAGGGAATGGCTGATTATGTGATTTCATTGCCAAGTATCACTTGCAGTACAAAAGGTAATCTAAAAGTAACTTATGGTTTTACTCCCCATGAATAGGTGTGGCCTATACTAAATGTGTATGATAAGGTCTGACTTACCTAGAAATACCGTTAGTGTTCTGAACACGGTCTATGCCTTGGTCTGTGTACTTTAAAGCATAGTGTTGTGTTTTTATAATATGTTTATATGATCTGCGATGGTACTTGTTAGGTAAGATTTTCATAGAAATGGTAAATCTTCCTGACATGGGTCAACCCCAGAACTTTTTGCTTTACTAGTGGGAGATTTTTCCTTAATACCTCTGTGAGTGGGAACCTTTTTACACACTCACAGAATCTTTACTCTTTTTATGGGTGTTAGTTTTTAGACTCTCCATAGTGTCTTTTTAAAGTTATTTGTATTTATTTTATTTATAACGCGCAATCCATCAGGCCCAGAGGCATCAGGGCGCAATTTGTACAAGGTTACAGAAATGCAAATATACAGAAAACATTACATAAATTTACACAGAGGATCTATATACATTTATTACAGTGGTTTTGGTGCCGCTAAGTAATAGCATAGGTCAGCAGGTCAGAGTATGTCAGACAGAGGCGCAGAGCCGGCCTTAAAGCTGGTCGAAGAGCCAAGATCTAGTATTGGCTTTGAAAGTGTTAAATGAGTCTTCAGCTCTGATTGTAGCAGGGAGGGAGTTCCATAACTTGGAGGCTAGGACAGGGAAACTTGAACCCCCTGCTTTTGCAGTTTAAATCTAGGGATCGCTAGACAGTGGGACTGGGCAGTTCTAAGAGGTCGGGAGGATGAGTGGCGCGACAGTCGACTACCGAGGTAGATCGGGGCTTTATTGGCCAGGCAATTATGCGTAATGGCGAGTGTTTTGAGTGAAATTCTCTGCTTAACAGGTAGCCACTTTAACTTAGTTCTGGTTTCTGTGATATGGTGGTTGCGGGGAATGTTTAGGGCGGCACGAATAGCATTGTTTTGGGTGGTTTGGAGTTTATTCAGGTTCTCTTGGCTAGTGCCTAGGTAAAGAGCACTACAGTAATCAATTTTTGCCATGATAAGGGTTCTCGCTAGAGTGACACTGTTAGCCGTGGTGAGGAATGGTCTGCAAGCTGCAATGAGTTTGCACGTGTATGCAGACGCAGATCTGACAGCATTTGTTTGTCGGGTTAGTGATAGGGTGGCGTCAAGGTAGAAACCTAACATTTTAGTATCTTTTGAGACTCAAATGTTATTACCGTCTATAGTGAATGACGGATAGGACGGTTCTAGTCTGCTCAGGCGTTGTGCAGTGCCCAAGATCAGGAGCTCCCTCTTGTCGTCATTTAGACACAACTGGTGTTGGGCCATCCGAGCTTGGATGACCAGGTAGACCTCATTAAGGGCCTTGGTGTCAGCTAGATAATCACCAGTGATGGAGAATGAGTATCTGGGTGTCGTCCGCATAGTTAGTGTAGGAGACACCCAGATAGTCAAGCACATCAAAGAGTGGTTTCGTGAAAATGTTATAGAGTGTAGGTGACACACAGGATCCCTGAGGTACGCCACAGTGAATTGGTGAAGGGTCAGCGGCTGCGGATGGGGCAAAGACTCTCATTGATCTATTGCTCAAAAAAGATTTGATCCAGGCTGCAGCCGAGGATGAGAAATTGGCAGCGGAGTGGAGGTGCTTGCAAAGGATTTGGTGGTTGACCAAATCAAATGCGGCTGAAAGGTCGAGAAGTAGTAGCATTGCTAGTTTACCCTGATCCTTTAATACCTCAATTTGGGTTTTAAGGTCAATTAAAGCAGTCTCCGTCCCGTGTCTGGGGCGAAATCCGGATTGTCGTAGACCTAGCAAGTTGTTGGTTTCCAAATAGTTTTGGATCTGAAGGTATGCAGCACGGTCTAGGATCTTAAGCAGAAATGGGACAGTGGTGATAGGTCGGAAGATAGTGGGTATGCTTGGGTCTAGGGATGGTTTTTTAAGCAATGGGATCACCCAAGCGTCCTTCAGATTGTCCGGGACAATACCTGTTTTAAAGGAAGAGTTGATGAAGGCTGTGATGAATGGGGCCAACTCATGCGCTGAGTCCTTGATAATAGGGGCTGGGCACGGGTCACCTTGGCAGTTGGATGGCTTAATTCTCAGAATTATATTTTCTACCTCTGCAACGGAAAGCGGAGAGAATGCGAATGGCATGGTATTGGCAGTGTCTAGAAGGGGGGCCTTGGCAGGGGAATGAGCGCGGTTGTCACGCTTCAGGCTATCCTGCTTATCTTTAATTTTTGCTTGTAGTGTGGAGATTTTATTTAATAAGGCTGCTTGGATGTTGGCACAGCATTTACTATCTTTCAAGCACGTGTCAGGGGGGGCAACTGGAGTTTCAAGCTCTTTTAGGATTTTGAAGAGTTCCTTTGAGTTCGAGTCAGCTTGCATAATACGGTTGTTAAGAGATTCCTTTTTTGCAGTAATGATAGCATCTTTATAAGAGAGTGAGGCTAGAAGGAAACCATCTTTATGCTCGTCCGAAGGGTGGCTTTTCCATCGATTTTCGGCACAATGTTTAGCTTTGCGGAGCATTCTTAACTGTGGAGTGAACCCTGAATTAAGATGAGCTTGTGGTTTAGCCTTCCTGAGTTTGATAGGTGCTATGGAGTCAATGGCCGTTAGCATTGTTTGGTTGTAGGTGTCTGCTAAGGAAGTCGGATCAGAGCATGTGTTGGTGGCTGCTTTAAGGGTCGGGAGTAACAATGGGAGGAGTTTCTCCTTAGTTATGTCTTTTTTGCTTCTAGTCGGGAGTGCTGGGGCTAATGGTGACGGAATTCGTGGGGTTGCTTCAATGTTGAAGGTTATGATGTGATGGTCAGACCATAAACAGGGGGTATTGTTAAGAACCTTAATATTGCATTTGGAGCCAGCTAACCAGTCAAGTGCTCTACCTTTGGTATGGGTAGGTTCTTGAATGTACAAGGTAAGGCTGAGGTCAGTTAGTACGTTCTCCAGGTCAGTTGCTACAGGATCTTTTAGGTCACCAAGACCTAAGTTAAAGTCGCCTAGGATGATTGTATGTGAGTTGTTTTTGGTATTGTCGAGGAGGAGCGTGGAGATTTCACTGACAAAGGTCGCTGCAGGTCCCGGAGGCCTATAGATTAGGTGCAAGGTGGCTGTTTGGTTAGGTGTGAGTGCTAGTTTGACTGACAGCGACTCTGATGATGTGAGTTTGGAGTCAGGTATCACTTCTAGGTCGAGAGAATTTTTATGGATGAAAGCCACACCACCGCCTCTAGAGTGGGCAGTAGAACGGTCACATCGTGTGATGCCGTAGTCAGGTGGTAGGGCTAACGCTAGTAAAGGGCCAGAAGCGGCATGAAGCCAAGTTTCAGATATAGCTATGAAGTCAAGGTTGGACGTAGTGATAAGGTCAGCTATGTCTAGTGCGTGTGCAGTGACAGATCTGGCATTAATAAGGGCACCCTTAAACATGGGCGGTTTAGCCTCTGTGGTAGTGGATTTGCATGAGGTAGTGATTGACGGAGATCCAGGAGGAGAGGGTGAAGTTTGCTTCATGACGTTGTTGCGGGAGTGACGTAGGCGGAATCCGGTGCCTAGTCTCTTATTTCTAAGAGAGAGGGGGCAAGGTTGGTTAGGTGTAGGTTTCCTAGCGAAATGTTCCAGCCATAAAGCTGTGTCATTGAGGTATTGGTTGATCTGGCCTACAGTGGGTGCTGCGGGCTCATTCTAGGAGACACAATAGGTCGTGGGGATGCCAGGCTGGTAAAAGGCTGATCAAGTTTAACCCGGAGTGGGGAGGTTGTTACCGTAGGTAACTGGGTAATTTGGGCAAGTCGTAGGGCTAGAGTGTAGAGTAGTGGAAGGAGTGCACTGACGTGCATGATGGTAGTCCTGGTTACCTGTGTAAGAGTGAAGAGCTAGGAGGCACAACAATCAAGTACATAAACAGGAGTCACCTAAGTTCAATATGGCAGCGAGGGGCAAAAGGCCATACATGTATCATCTAGATACGAAATATTGCATTTGGCAGCAAACAGCAGATCTAAGGCAATTGGGCTGCAGATCACCAAATCTAGTCAGTTAGGCACAGTGCAGTTGTAGTATCATTTAAATACGAAATATAGCATTTGGCAACATAACAGCAGATCTAAGGCAATTGGGCTGCAGATCACCAAATCTAGTCAGTTAGGCACAGTGCGGTTGTAGTATCATCTAGATATGAAATATTGCATTGGCAGCAGATCAGCAAATGTAAGGCAGGTTCAGTATATACTGATAGGCTGGTACACTCTAAGCAGTTCCAAATAAACTGGGCAAGGGCATGAGCCATTAGAGACCGTTAGCCAATGATGTGACAGGCAAGGAAATATCAGGCACATCAGGGATGCAGTGTAAAATACAGCGAAGCTGGGTTCAAATATCAGGCACATCGGTGCAACAATCAGATAGTGGCTAGCCTGAAGGCAGAGTGCGGCAAACAGATGGGGCCACCTAGGGATGTGTCATAAGTAGTTAGTACACGGGTGCAGTTTTATCAATGAGCAGTTAGTGTAGATTGCATGTGCAATGGATCAACAAGCATAGGCATGGTGTATAGACAAAACATAAGGCGTGATACGATCATAAGAGTACTAGTAGCTTGATTTACAGGTTGCTATAGTACTTACATCAGCTAGGAGTTTTCATAGATGAATGTCCGCGGAATAGCGTTCGAATTGCGCCTTGCTTCAATCAGCGGCGAACAGGTGCAAACAGGGAAGTAGGCCTCGTTATGCCCTTTGGATGGCCGTTGGATGGCCGGCTCTTCCGCCTGCCGGCAGATGTGGGCCATTAAATGGAATGTATGCTTCCGGCAGCGGCGTACGTTGCTTGGCAACGCTGAGGACGTTAAGCCTCGTTTACAGGTCGCATCGCGCCCGCCATTTTGAATTCAGTGATGTCGGCGCGTGTAGGACCTGAATTTCGGTGCAGGCCAGATATGTAATATGTTGGGGCACATACAAAGGAGGCACGCTGACCCTGGTGTTCCAGGTAGGAGGGGGAACATGGGCCCACGGTGGTCTGGTGGGAGTGAGCACACAGGCTCGCGGTGTCCTGCTGTTCCAGGTAGGAGGGGGAACACAGGCCCACGGTGGTCTGGTGGGAGGGAGCACACAGGCTCACGGTGTCCTGCTGTTCCAGGTAGGAGGGGGAACACAGGCCCACGGTGGTCTGGTGGGAGGGAGCACACGGGCTCACGGTGTCCTGCTGGTCGAGGTAGGAGTGGGCACACGGTGGTCTGGTGGGAGGGAGCACACGGGCTTGCGATGTCCTGCTGGTCCAGGTAGGAGGGGGCACACAGGCCCATAGTGGTCAGGTGGGAGGGAGCACACGGGCTCACGGTGTCCTGCTGGTCCAGGTAGGAGGTGGCACACGGGCCCACGGTGGTACGCTGATCCGGGTAGGAGGGATGGAGGGGGGCTCCTGCCCTCCTGCTCCTAGGAGATGACCAAAGTGAGGGGCAAACAGGGAAGTAGGCCTTGTTATGGCCGGCTCTTCCGCCTGCTCTTATCCTCTTTAACAACTTATTGGCAGTAAGTGCCTGTTGTTGCTGGGTTGCTCTAGGGGCTCCTCTTTTAATGTTCTATTGCTAACCTTGAGAGAACTACAGTTCCCAAGGGTAGAAAGGATCTGTGGATCCCTTTTACATTTTATTTTGTGAAACAAGCACACCCCAACTTATGTGGAGTGCTGAGGAGATACAATGTATTCCCTTTCACACTAAAACTGTAACAATGATGTTACAGGGACAGGCTTACCTTCAATGACTGGGGGCAGTGATACCTTGTATTGATTTGGTGCACCTTTACCCTTGGCTGTGTTCACAGCTAAATTAAAGGCACCCAATGGTGCTCATTTTACCAAAATGGCCCGTCTTCTTTTTTTGGCATTTTAGTGTTTCGTGTCCTTTCTTGTTCAACTCTCAGCAGCCCTTTGGCTTCCTCCTTGCCTGAATGGGGACAAATCCCAGTGGGGAGCTGGGTGTCCTGATTGGACAACCAGACCACCCCTTGAAAAATGCAGGGAGAGAATGCAGAAGTTGTGCTGTAGTTCCTGTTAAATACTGAGAACCTGGAAGCTGAAGACAAGTCGACTACTGGAACCGAAACCATAGAAGATGAAGGAAAAGTGGCAGAAACGGTTTACAGCGACCGGAGAGCCTGCTGTGTAACCGAAGCCTGTGTTGTGTAATACAAAGTGCCATATTTGCATATTATGGCCTTAGATGGCTGCATTAACAGCTAAGACTATTCAAAGTATGTGCTAAATGCTGAAAGTAATTAAGCATTAGTGAGCTACAAGGAATGTGCAGGCCGAGGTTGGTTGTGGGAGGTTACATTATGCATTATGCATAGAAAGACAGGGCCGAGGTCCCAGTTTAGTAGCTAATAGAGGCTTGTATTTGAGGGTTTGGAGCATTATAGCACCTATATAGCGCTTAGATAGCCAATCTTTGAAGCAGTATAGACACTAGCTAGCAGAGTGCAGGCCTGTTAAAGCTTGCTCACTAGGGGTTAATTGATTTCAGATTCTCCTAGAATATTCTGTCTTTCTATCCGTGGCTCTGCCAGCCTTTGTAAACATAACTTCTTTCTCTGAGAAGGCCTGATACTGCCTTCCCCACGCTGATAAGACATTACAGTGCTTTCGCGGACAGGGCTCCAAGGGAGGGGTACGAGCACGGAGCATCTCAGAGAGAGTTGGGTTTTTCCATGGGCAAACATATTTTGCACAACAAAGGTTCTGGAATTGTGCGTCATGCTGATTGATGGCACGAGAGCACAAAAGGTGCCAGCACCCAGAACTGGATGGGAGATTCATCCGCAGACTTGCTTCAAGCAAGAGCGAGTGCCCGGAGCTAGATGCCTCCTGCGGCACCTTGCAGCGCTGTTATCTGAAGGAGCGGGGCTGGCAGCAGTTAGCTTAAGATGACCAGGGTCTCCTTGCGCTGATTATTGATACCATCTCAAGGGGTGTAAGACTGTTTCTCTACGTTTTATTGGTTTCTCTAAGTTTTGTGATGTAATTGGGTGGAATTGGGTAATTTATGCTAATAAGGGCTGTCCCGGGGAGCAATTACCCCTTTTCAAGACAGCCTGCAGTAGTCCATTCTTCCAATCGACCTGGGCATTCCGTAAATGATGACCCTGGCTCAGAGCTTGGTGAGACCCACTAGACTTAAGAAGACCTGCATTTTGAGCCATCCCACTCATTGCTGCGACCTTGCGTTGCTGCAATACCCCAATAACCTGGGGCCTCAAGCCATCTTGCGGTGAACAGTCTTCTGAATTAAAAATCTCGCTGAAACTTTGTGGGCATCCTGGTGGATCTCCAGAGACACAAATTGAGTCCAACAATTCCCCTCAACAGAGTGCTGAACCTTTGTAACGACGAGAATTCAACTGCGATTTTCTGTCTTATGTGCTCCTTGAAAAGGCGGCAAATCCGGACAACCGCATTCAGCCGCGAGGAAAACCTTGCCTAGAGCCTTCTCCTTTGATCCCTGCTGCAAAGTCCCTTCTGAGTTCTTGTTTTCAGACACCACGACAAGGAATCCACTGACCAGGTATTTGGCTGCAGATGTTAATGATAAAGGTATTTATATAGCGCACCGTCAGCAACGGAGTTGGTCCCCAGGCGCTCTGGTGGACCTGTAAACAAGGAGGAGGGCGGGTAAGGTTAGTTGGGTGGAGGGGGAGTAGGAGAGTGGGAGAAGTCGGGTGCTGTTGGCAGCTTCAGTTTGGTATACACTGTGCGCTGAGCTTAGGTATCGGACCGGGCGAGACCTTGTGTGCTGTTGGTGCTGTTTATGTGTTGTATTGTATTTTGTTATTTGTATAGCACTCTTTCCACACTTGTGTGGCCTCAATGTGCTTTTTCCTTGGTTGAACGTCCTTGGTGACCGTAGTCGATAACAGAGTTCTAAGGGGTTAGTTTAGGAGATGCGTGTGTGCATGTTGCCGTTCTATGACTTAGGTGGCTGGCAAGGCTAGACTAAGCAGCCTGAGGGATGTCAGACACATGGGTGGGTGCTGTTTAGGGTTAGAGATAGATTGCTATTGTTGAGAGAGTTTATGTGGGTCAGCTATACCAAATTCCTTTCGGGTGGTGGTCGCTGCATGCTACTGGTAGAGGTGTTGAGGTATGTCAGGTGTTTCAGTCTGGACGGCAATCTGTGCACTAGGCCGGATGTGCTTAGCTGTAAGAGTATTCTATCATGCATGGATGCTTGGCCATGCCTGCGGCCTGTGTCAACGCTAGTGACAAGATATAAGTACCGTAGATTTGAGAGTCCTGTATATTGGGAGAGAGGCCTACAACTTACAGTTAAATTAAGAACACTGTGGTGTTCTAAACAAGGCTAAGCACCACTAGATTCAAGAGTCCTGCATAGTAGGTGAGAGGCCTACACCTGACAATGCAATTGAGTACAATGCTAAACAAGCTAGAACCTACACTAACAGTGCAATTTGAGTAGAGGGCTAAGTAGAGAATCCTTGAGTAGCGAGTCCCGGGTATCCCCCTGCAGTACGTTTCGTTATATAGTAAGCCAAGAGAGTCTGCGCCTAAATTCCGAATACTCTTTGGTCAGGAGGCCCCGGTTTCGCGGTGCTTGGGGTCTCCATATGAAGCGAACAAAATGGGGGTGAGGCTACCCCTCGATTCGTGTAGGTGGAGGGGGGCCTAGGTTATGGCCAATTGTATAGTAAGTATCCATAATGTAACAGTCATCGAGGGCTTGTTGGACCTAGCTTGGGGAAATAGGGTGCTGGAGGGGGTTGGGGGGGGGGTTGCTAGTGGTGGGAGCTTTCCAGGGTGAGTGTTGCGGGTTAACAGTGGTAGTGAATAGTTAATGATGTGCGTGTGCTAGCCAGGGTCCTTATCTTGTTAATTGTCTCTCATGTGGACTCATGGGCATGGTTTTGTGGTGAATGTGAGGCGAGTGTAGACACAGCGAAGGCTGCTGGCTTCGCTCGGGTGCTTGTAGGGTTGGAATGTTGTTGTGGGTAGGATGTTGGTGGTTCAGGAAAGCCACAACGAAAGCTGCTGGCTTACCTACACTTCTAGACGGCGGGCAGTTTTGTTAAGCGGAGAGTGGTGGTGTGTCAGGTGAAACCCGCTGCGAGAGCTGCCAGCCCCTGAGTTATGATCGAAAGCGGAGGAGGTTGTTAGTGGAGTATTCACAGGGTGCAGTGGCTCAGGCGAGTATTGGGAAGAGCCAGGTTGTAAGGGCCTTCCTGAATTTCAGGTGGTTTTCGATGTTGCGAATGTGTAGGGGGATGGAATTCCAGATTATTGGTGCTTGGACGGAGAAGGAGGAGCTACCGAGTCTTATGGAGCTATGTGGTGGGATCACTAGCCGAAATGCATTGCGCAATCTGAGGTTCCTGGACGGTTGGTAAGGGTCAATTTTGTCTCATAGGAATGCAGGGCCAGTGTTGTGGATTGTGCGATGGACAGAGTGTGGTAAAGTGCGTGCGGTTTTCTGGCCGAGAGATGGTTGTGTCCATTTTTGGGTGGGTTAGGTATGCAGAGATTTGAAAGTTGGGTTAGTGGGGTCTGTATCCTGGTTCTGGTACATCTTACATCTTGATTCATTGGAATTGTGTTCCTATGGTGGGGTTATTGCCGATTTCCTTTTTGGGCCATCTGACTGTTGTGTGAGATGGCGCTGCGCGCCCCAAGCTGTATCCTTATAAGCATTGTATAATGTGATTGGGTATGTTTAATTCCCTCACTCTGGTGTAGGAGCTGGGGTTGGTTGCTCCTTGTTCCGTTGCTATCTATTGTGGCATGGGTCTGTTGAAGCTTAGGTGTGGTCCAGGGCCAGGGTGCTGTTGATGAGTCATCCTAGTACTTCTGTCTTGGTCTGCCTTTGTACTCCGTCTTTAGTGTCCTCCTATCATGGTCATCTCTCAATTGGTCGTTCGGTATGTCGTGGAGTGTCTTCCTTTGATTCTATTTTTAGTTGATTGATGGGAATCGGGATCTATGTCTTTATTCATCATTGTTTTAGTTGCACGTGTGTGTCACTGTGGGCGGTCTTCTAGTTACAAAGTGAAGAGCCAAGATTTGAGCAGTTTTCTGAATTGAGGTGGTTTCTTGTGTTTTCTATGTTCTTTGGTAGGTCATTCCAAGTTTTCGGTGACTGGTGAGAGAAAGAAGATCGTCCAAGTTTTCTTTTATTGTAGGGTTTCGGTTCCAGGCGGATGTCGTTGCTTGATCTGAGCGTTCTTGTTGGTTGATATAGACCTAATTTGTCTCTCAGGAACTCAGCACCTTGTTTGTGTATTGCTCTGTGCGCGATGCACATTGTTTCAAATTTTATTTGCTGTTTTATTGGTAGCCAATGAATTGTTTTTAGAACAGGTGTGATGTGTTCTCTTCAAGGTAGTTTGAGAAGCAATAGTTTTTTTAGAAGTCATTCAGGAATACCCAGGTATAGGCTATTGGCGTAATCTACTCTGGACATGACGAGAGCAATGATGGTGATTGTTTTGTTGGCGAATGACAGGAATGGTAGGATTCTTTTTGGCGCTTGCAGGAGAAAGAAGCATTTCTTGTGTAGAGAATTTACTTGTGGCTCTAGAGTAAGATGGATGTCCATCAGGACCCCAATGTTTTTTACAATCGACTATCTTGCTGGGGTTGTACAGAGTTCCCTTGGCCAAGGGATGTAGTGGTTGTCTACTTTGTTTTTTGTGACGATTATTATTTCTGTTTTGCCTGGGTTGATTTTGAGGTAGATAGAGTTCATCCAGTTTAATACCTCACAAAGGCAGTTCTCCAGTGTTGCGTTTTCTTCTTGATGTCTTGTATTTTGAAGTTTATTTGTGTGTTGTCAGGGTAGTTGTATCAGGTGAGGCCGTGTCTTTTGATGATTTTGATTAGTAGAGATAGGTAGATGTTGAATAATAGCAGGGAGAAGGATGATCGTTGTGGTACTCCGGATGCAGAGTCTATTGGTTGGATTTGAAAGGTTTCATTCATATGGTTTCTGTCCTGTTTCTTAGGAAGGATTTGATCCATAGTAGGGTGGTGTCTGTTATTTACAGTCCTTCTAATCTCATTATGAGGATGCCATGATTAACTCTGTTGAATGCTGCGGATAGGTCTAGGTGTATCAAGGCAGTACTGTTGTCCGAGTTTGTTTTTAGGCCGTCCCATATTGAGAGGAGAGCCAATTCCATTCCTCTCATTGGTCTGACACCAACTTGTGCCTGATCTAGTAGGCAGTGTTCTTCTACGAGTTTTTGGGTTGTTTTGTATATGTACGTTTTGAGCAGTTTGGCTGTATATGGGATGTTAGAGATGGGTCTGTAGTGGGAGAAGTCCGCTACGGTTCCCGCTGTATCTTTGAGTAGTGGCCTGATGAATGTAGATTTGAAGGAATGCAGCACTTTCCCTGTCAAGATTGAAAGGTTGAGGACATTCCTGTGATTTTCCATGACAGTTCCTTGTTTAGGAATTAATTTGTATATGTCTGGGTGGCAGGGGTCCTCAGGAGAACCCAAGTTGTTGCTTTGATTTACCAGTTTGACGAAGGTCTCCAATGATATTTCGGGAAAGCTTCGTAGTTTGTTCGGATGTTCCTCGTGAGGATAGGTGGGGCCCGTAATATGATCGAGTGGTCTGTTTTGTTGGATGGTGGTGATTTTGTTTTTGAAGTGGTCTGCTAGGTCGATTGGCGTATTGTTGCAGCCCGGTGAATTTTTTTATTTCATTTATGATTTTGAAGAGTTCTTTTTGGGTGTTTGGTGCTTTGAAGATTCGGTTGTCGTAGTGTTTTCTCTTCTCTTTTTGTACTTCCTTGTTGTATGAGTGGTTATGTTGCTGGAATTTCAGTTTATTGCACTGTCGTTTTTGATTCTCCAATCTAGTTCTAGTTTTCAGTTTTTTCTTTTCATGGTGCCGAGTAGTGGGGTGAAACATTTTTCCATTGCTCTTTTAGGAGAGGGGGTGAAAGGTTTTTCTTTGGCGATGTTGTCAATAGTTGTTACAATCCAGGTGTGGAGTAGGGCTACTTTTTTTGTCCAGGTCAGCTTTTTCCATAAATGTTGGGTGCGGTTTGCTGAGCTCCAGGAGTTCGGTTAGGTTGGAGTATTTGATGGTTCTCCAGTTTCTTTTCATGGTTGTCAGTGGTTTGTTTTGTTGCTTGTTTATTAGAGTGGATACGGTTGGCTGGAGTTTAGAGGAAAAGAGGACCCCTGCGCTATGTGTTGGTCGAGTTGTTGGTCTGATGTGTCCTGCAGCCTATAACATGGTTTGTCAAGGAACCTAAACTCCAAGGCTCCCAGTGTTAATAGGAAAGAGTGGGTAGGCAAACCTTGTTGAGAGGAGGCGCTGGAGATTGGGTGTAACCATTGGTTTCTTGCTTCTAGGTTGTTGAAAATAAGTTGCAATTCTTGGTTCGTTTTCATATGTAAAGGTTTATTATTGTTCTAATTATATAAAAAATTGGCCTAGCATGAGGTGCTAAGTGCTAGTGAGAGGGAAGCCAACATGTGTTTCGACTGCAGTCTTTGTCAAGGCAGAGGGCAAGTGGTTGGTGGTCCTGCTTAGGGGTTTCTTGCCTGAAGCGTTGGAACAATGTCCATTCTTGGTGGTGGGCTAATTAGCCAATCTGTATGAAAGGTGGTTAGCGTTCTGTGGTTCGGTGCAAGACATTCGAACATCTTGCACCAAACCACAGAACGCTAACCAGCCGTCATACAGATTGGCTAATCGGCTCACCACCAAGAACGGACATTGTTCCAACGCTTCAGGAAAGAAACCCCTAAGAACAACTTCGGTCAAAACACATGTGGCTCCCCTCTCATTAGTACCCAACCACCTCATGCTATGCCAATTTGTTATATAATTATAACAATGAACCTTCACATATGAAAACGAACCAAGAGTTGCAACTAATTTTCAACAACCTAGAAGCAAGAAACCAATGGTTACACCCAATCTCCAGCGCCTCCACTCAACAAGGTTTGCCTACCCACTCTTGTTTTTTGGAGTGGTCATTGTGATTACGAAGGGAATGACGAGGTAGTCGCTTCAGAGTATTTGAATCAGGGGTGCCATGGTAATGAGTTCTTTGTTGGCGACGATTGAGTCAAGTGTATGCCCTGCCGAGTGGGTTGCTCCTTTGACTAGTTGTTGTAGATTCATTGCTGCTAGTTGGGTGGTTTGAGATTTTTGTGTGGTTGGGGTTTCTTCATCGAACCAATGTTGAAATCTCCAAGGACGATCAGGTGATATTTGATGGCTAGGATTGTGATTGCTTCCATGAAGGCATCTACAAAGGTTGCATCGTAGGTTGGTGGTCTGTATATCAGTATGAATTTCAGGTTTGTTTTGGGGTTTCTGATAGGCGTAGGATGAAGAATTCACATTTATCAATGTTTAGTGGGTCTTCCAATTTGATAGTCAGGTGTTCCTTGTGGATGATAGCCAGCCCTCTACCCCCCACTCTTTTGGCTTTTGTTTGCTTCGACGCATTTGATGTTTTCAGGCAGGCAGTTGAGGGTGATCTTGTAGTTGTCCTCTAGCCATGTTTCAGCTACAAATAGGATGTTGATACCTCCGTCACAGAGGCGATTGTATATTTTGGTGGCGTGTTTGGACCTAGACCTTGCATTGATTAAATTGCAGTGGATCTTTTTGGTGTGGTTTTGCCGATTGGTTGTTCCTTGTTTTGGTTTGCAGTTTTTCAGTCGCTGTGCATTGACATTGATTGGATGAGGATGAAGATCAGCGAAGGCTGCTTCTTCGTTGAAGCGGTCTGCTAGGTTGATAGCTTGGCTGTTCAATAGCAGTGCTTCCCTACTCATGCCGATTGGTTGAAGAACAGCGAAGGCTTCTTCTTCTTCATTCAATTGGTCTGTTAGGTTAATGGTTGGGTTGTTGGTTACTAGTACTTCGTCCTCTTGTCTGGTGTGTAGTGGATGGAACAAGTTACTTACCTGTAACTGTTGTTCTCCAGCATGGGTCTGGCATGGATTTACATGCTCATGAATATTCCCCGTCGTCAGGCTGGGAATCCTCGGTATAGAAAAAAATCAGTATCAATTTAGTTTCTGATCTGTCTTTCTTAGTAGTAACCAATCACTGGTCTCTGGGTCATACTGCCCCCAGCCAATGACTGCCCTCTCCCTAAGCCCCGCCTCTGGCAGCCATCCTCAGATTTGGTAGCACGTAAAGTGGCAGTATGACCAAGTGAAGAGCCACAGAGGGGTAGGCGGGAGGGTTTGCATGTGAATCCATGCCAGACCTATGCTGGAGAACAACAGTTAAAGGTAAGTAACTTGTTCCTTCTCCAGCATGGGGTCTGGCATGGATTCACATGCTCATGAATAAGAAAATACATAGCAGTACACACATGCACAACCACGGGAGGTGGCAACAGGCTCAACATTAAGCAATACAACAACTGAACATTAAGCATCTCTTACCTCCTCACCAGGCTCACCTTAGGCGAACAGGTTGCGCAGCACTGCTTGGCCGACCCTGGACTCCTCCCTGGAGTCCCGATCGACGCAGTAGAATTTTGTGAAGGTGTGCGTCGACCTCCACGTCGCAGCCCTGCAGATGTCTAGCAGGGGCACATCAGACAGGAACGCCGTGGTAGCAGCGATCGCTCTGGTCGAATGGGCTCTCGGACGGCCGGGCAACGGTCGGTTTGCCAACCGGTGACGGTGCATAATGCAGCCGGAGAGCCATCTGGAAATGGAAGTCTTCGAGAGAGCCTTCCCTTGATTCACAGTCCCAAAGTTCACAAACAGCTGTGACGTCTTCCGAAAACTCTTTGTGCGGTCCACGTAGAACTTCAGCGCTCTAGCTACATCCAGCGAGTGCAAAGTCCTCTCGGCCGGCGACGAAGGCGACAGGAAGAAAACTGGCAACACCAAGGGCTCGTTGAGGTGGAAGTCCGACGGCACCTTGGGCATAAAGGAGGGGTGCGTCCTCAGCACCACCCTCGTGTCATGAAAAGTCAAGTAAGGAGGCTTGCAAGATAGGGCCTGGATCTCTCCCACTCGTCGTGCGGAGGTGATGGCCACGAGGAAAGCTGTCTTCCATGACAGGAACTTCAGAGGCGCCGAATGCATAGGCTCGAATGGGGACCCCATGAGCCTGGTCAGCAGCACATTAAGCTCCCACGCCGGGGCAGGAGCCTTCACCGGCGGGAATGATCAGAATAGTCCCTTCATGAATTCTTTCACCAGGCGATGAGACCACAAGGACGCGCGTCCCGTAGTCCTGGTATAACGGGAGATTGCAGCCAGATGTATTTTGATGGAGGCGTGAGCCAGTCCAGCTTTGGCCAGCGACAGTAGGTACGGCAGTACTTGAGGGGCCGTAATCCACAGAGGGTTAATCTTCTGTGCACGGCACCAGACAGAGAACCTCTTCCATGTATGTCCGTAGCACTTGAGAGTTGAGGACGCCCTGGCCTTTGCAAGAACCTCTCTGCAGTCGGCTGGGATGTCGTACCCTCCAAACTCTAGTGCTGCAGGAGCCAGGCCTGCAAGTTCAGCGACTCCGGGTTGTGGTGAAGAATGGCGCCTCCTTCTCTGGAGAGAAGGTCTTCGTCCGTCGGCAGCTTGACTGGTGTGGACGTTGACAAGTCCAGAAGGTCCGGGAACCAGATCTGTCTCGGCCACGCCGGCGCGACGAGGATCATCCTGCACCGGGACCTCTTGAGCTGGTTGATGAGCCGGAGCAGCAACGGCAGCGGAGGGAATGCATAAAGAAATAGGCCGTTCCAGGTGAACGAGAAAGCATCGCCCATGCCCCTCGGGTGGGGGAACCTGCTGGTGAACCTCCGGCACTTGGAATTCGTCGCCGTCGCGAAGAGATCGATTTGGGGTTCGCCCCATCGTCAGAAGAGTCGATCCACTTGATCCTGGCGTAGTTCCCACTTGTGGCACGAGCGCAGCTCCCTGCTGAGTGAGTCAGCGATCGTGTTTTTTATTCCTGCCAGATGAAGAGGCACCAGAAACATCCGTTGGGCGACGGCCCAATGCCACAGATCCTGGGCTTCCTTGGATAGGGCCGGGGACCTGGTTCCACCCTGCTTCCGGATGTAGAACATTGTGGTGGTGTTGTCGGTGAAGATCCTCACCACCTTGCCCTTGAGGGACAGGAGAAAGGACCCGAGGGCCCACAACACTGCGCGGAGCTCCAAAATGTTGATGTGGAGAGACTTCTCCTCCGGGAGCCAAAGGCCTCTCGCGTGAAGATCTCCGGAGTGTGCTCCCCAACCTTCCAGGGAGGCGTCCGTCGTCACCGTCAGCTGGTGAGCTGGGATCTGAAAGTCTGTGCCCGCCGACAGATGGGAGCGGGTACCCCAACACCGGATCGCCAGACGGAACGTCTCGTTGAGAGGGATCCTGTCCTCGAAGCTGCCGTCGACTGGACCCAGCGGGCGTCGAACTCTTGTAAGGGGCGCATCCGAAGCCTGCAAAGGCGCACCAGATAAATGCAGGAGGACATCATCCCGAGGAGGGACTTGATAGATCTTATCCTGGCCATGTCCGTGGCCAGCAGACGCTGCACCTTGCCCAGAATGGTCCTGGCCCTTTCCTCCGATGGCGAGGCCAGCCGCGCCACTGTGTCGAGCTTGGCTCCCAGAAACAGGGCGACTTGTGACGGAACCAGGTGGGATTTTGGAAAGTTGATGGAGAATCCCAGGTCCGTGAGAAGCTGGACGGTCTTTGCAGTGTGCTCCACGGTGAGCTCCCTCGTCCTTGCCCGGATGAGCCAGTCGGCCAGGTGGCGGTAGAAGTGGATCCCCTGTAGGCGCAGCCGCGCCCCCCCTGGTGCAAGGCACTTGGTGAACACCCTGGGTGCTGACTTCAATCCGAACGGGAGGGCCTTGAACTTGTAGTGCCGCCCTTGGACCACGAACCTGAGGAACTTTCGGTGTCTTTTTAGAATGGGGATGTGGAAGTACGCATCCTCCAAGTCCAACGACGACAGGAAATCGCCCTCCTCCAGCTATCCCAGCACGTGCTGGAGGGTGACCATACGGAACTTCTGCGCCTTGATGTACTTGTTCAGTCGTCGTAGGTCCAGGATGGGGCCCAATCCTCCGGTCTTCTTTTTTACGAGGAAGTACCTTGAGTAAACTCCAGAGCCCCGAAGCCTCTTTGGGGCGAGCTCGATGGCACCCTTCTTGAGCATCGCCCTTACTTCCAACAGTAGTTGAGGGACGTGATTTTCCTTCCTGGCCACGGGTGGAACGCGAGGGCACTTCTTCTGAAACTCGAGGGCGTGCCCTTGGGCCAGGGCGTCCAGCACCCAACGGTTGGTGGAGATGGACTCCCACACGCTGACGAACCTCGCCAGCCGGCCTCCCACCGGGGTGCTTCGGCAGGGGCACGACCCCACGGTCGGTTCAATCTTGTTTGGAGGCCGCCTTGCCTCCTTGACCTCCCTGTCGACGACGACGGGCACCACCTGACTTGCCGCGTCCCCTGCAGGCTTCATGGGATGAAGATCTTGCTGCTTGGCGGTACATGGAGGAGCAACTGCCGGATCCCTTGGAGGCACCTTGTCTGCCTCCGGAGCTCCGAAAGGATGGCCGTCGTTGTTGGAGCACTCCCAGTGCCCGGGCAGTCTCTGTGTCTGCCTTGATGGCCTGAAGGGACTCATCAACCGCCTTCCCAAACAGGTTGTTCCCGTCGAAGGGCATGTCCAAAACCTTGGCTTGTACGTCCTGGTGGAAATCCGTGGCCTTGAGCCATCCTTGTTGTCTCAAGCAAACGCCGTTGTCCGTTGCCACCGTGATGGCGTGGTCCGAAGCAATCTCACCCTCCTGTAGGATTTCAAGGGCCTCAGCCCTTTTGGCGTCCGGAAGGAAGTCCGGAAGGAAGTCTAACAGAGGGGCGATTTTGAACCACAACTCCCTGTCGTAGCGGGCTACGATAGCCAGGGCGTTGGCCGCCTTGATAGTCGTCGCTGCGGATGAGATGATCCGTCGTCCCATCGTGTCCAACTTCCTGCCATCGCCATCCGGCGGGGAAGTTGATGTCGAGGCCGATGCCCCCCCAGCTTTCTTCTTTGCCAACGGCGAGACGACTGTAACGCTCACCTGATTCCCACGGAGGCGCGGGTCTTGGCAGGAAGGTGTCTGTGACTCAAAAAGTGATGTGCAGGACTCGATTGGCTTCTGGGGTCAAACCTCTTCGCACTGTGTGTCGAACTCGAAGGGTGAGGTTTCTGCAGGTGAAAGAATATGGGGGTTAAAGGTCTGGGTTGTTGAATGTCCCTCTCTCTCTCTCTCTTCCCAGCTTGTCTGTAGAGCCCCCCCCAGGTCAACATGCTCACCTTAGATAGGTGAATGCTGGGCTCTCCATCTGCGTCTAGTGCAGGGTGCCGTTGCCAGTTCCTTCACTGGTGAAACATTGACCTCTTGACTTCAGAGGATGGTTACCGTCGTTATCTGCACGAGCGGTAAGTTTCTGGACACCTTTTGTCTTTAAAGTCTTTAAATGCGTGGCACGTTAATATTGAAGACTCTGTATAATGCTTTTCCCTTATGTATTGCAGGACTCTTGAGATGGAAGATGGAGTGAAGCGCCTGGAAATTCGTAAGTATGGCAAGCGCTCTAACTGTCTCTTTCCTTGCAGCTTAGTTAGTGTTAAAGAGACGCCGGAGTATTCGCAGGCATTTTATTGCGACGAGCGTGATGGGCGTGAGTAAATACCTGCTTAATGTCTTTTTCTTTGTCTTTACAGGCGACGATGCAGAATGAAGAAATCCGGAATTCACAGCGTGTCGGTAAGTGTAACAATGCTTTTGTCTTTGCAGGCGAAGATGCAGCGTGAAGGAATCCGGAATGCACAGCGTGCCGGTAAGTATAACAATGCTGTTGTCTTTGCAGGCGAAGGTGCAGCGCGAGACACGGCAGCTGCCGATGGATCAGGTGAGTAAGCACTGCGTGTAAAGTTCGTCTTGCTAACCTGTTGTTTCTTGTCTTTTGCAGGTGCTGATGTTGACTGGATACAGGAATGGTAAGTATAATTCTTGCAGGTTCAGGATCAAAAGAAGAAAGGCTGGAACAGACTCGGTGAGCGTTCTGCTGCAGATGCAGAATAACGCGAAGCACGTTTCATCTATCGGGTGTGGTTTAAATAGCCTTGGAGTGATGAGGCGTCTTCTTCCACGGCCCCGCCTAGGTAAGAAAAGAGATCCAGTTTCCAGAAGAGTTCCAGTGCTGTATCCAGGGAGTGGAGCTGCCCCACCCAGGTAAGAAAGTAGTTCCTGTTCACAGAGGGCTTCTAAGTGGCTGGTAAGTAAGCAGCATGGTCTGCTGCAGGTAAGTCCACCCAAGCACTTTCCCACCAATTATGAGCCCGGGGCTTCCAGTGCCGGGACCTATGGTTTTGATGAGCCTGGTGCCACCGGCGCCAGGACAGGGTCCAAGAGGTCCCAGTAGGGACCGGCTGGTGCCTAGGATTAGGGTTAGGGGCCTGCTTCCAAGGACGTTGGGCTGGTCCTGGCTCCTTGGAAACAGTGATCATGACAACGACCGAATCCAGGGTTGGTTGTGCCCGAAGGCACAAGGGGGCAGCATCGGGGACCCGGTACTTCTTCTCGTACCGGTCCCTCTTTGCCGGCGCCGTGACAGGGTTCTTGAGGAGGGCGAGCCCCTCATCCCAAATGTCATCAAGAAGCGGTACGGCGAGGACCGTCTTCCTTTTAGCCTCGCGCCGTTGGTAAAGGAACCCTTCTTTCTTCTTCTCTTCTGGGCAGAGCTGGAAAAGCTCGGATGCCCTGGAAATCATGGCATGAAAGGATCCAATCTC
Organism: Ambystoma mexicanum; assembly: GCF_040938575.1. NCBI lineage: Eukaryota > Metazoa > Chordata > Amphibia > Caudata > Ambystomatidae > Ambystoma > Ambystoma mexicanum. Next base: position 1,186,833,056 of record NC_090922.1, read on the forward strand.
GTCGGGCGGGGACGCCCGAGCTGGGGGTTAGGGGGGGACATGTCCCGTCGTCGCCTCCGTCGTCATCTGTACCTGTCGTAGCCGTGTCCGTGCCTGTATCATCCCCGTGGGTAGTAGACCGGGGGAGGGAAGGCAGAGCAGGCCGCAGAGGTGGGAAAGGTGGCGTAGGATGCGTCGTCCTCCTCTTATGCGGTGGACTTTCTGAAGGTCCTGGCTCCCGTTCCCCCGTCGGGTCTGGCTCAGGTACCTCCGTCGGGGGAAGAGGCAACCTTGTCCTTATCTCCGAGCATAAGGACTGAATCGCTGACAAAATAGCCGCCGTAGTGTCCTGCGGCGCCGGAAACAACGGGAGCGAGGGCTCTTGAGGAGCCTTGTCGGCGACACCGCCGCTCTCGTCGTCACCCTCGTCGGGATCCCTCCCGATGGGCTGGGCCTCTTCCACGACTTCGATGAGCTCTTCTTCAGAGGTCGTGTCTGTATCCACGATGGCCACCAGCCCCTCCCCCACCTTTTCCAACGAGGACTTCGTGGGGGTCTTCTCAATGGGCCTGAAAGACGACTCCCTCCGCGGTGGCAGGGAGACTCTGGGTCCTGAGGGCGCCTCCACTGGTGTAGCCTCCACAGGCTGAGCCAGGGCCGCGGCGACATCCTCAATCGAGGTCTTAGCAGGGTGAATTAAGGCCATCGTCACCTTCTGGACGCCTGGGGCCTTCATCTTGGTGGGAGGGTCCGAGCCTCGCTCCCCCTCTGCCAGAATCTTCGAGATCGACCGGGGCCTCTCCAGAAGCTTTGCCGGGTTCTCGGACTTCCTCTTACCCGAGCCAGAGCGTTGGCTCGTGGTTGATGGCGCCGGGGAGGATGCGCCCTGCCTGGCAGCCAAGGAGCCCGACCGTTCGGCGCTCCCGGTGCCCGTGGACTTGCGGTGCTTAGCCTTTTGTTGGGCCCCCGTTGCCAGAGCGCCCTCACAGGACTTAGAAGACCACTCGGACTTCTTTTTCTTCTTCTCGCCTGACAGGCTCTTCCCTTCCAGCCAGTTGGCGAGACGGAGGTGGCGATCCTTCATGGTCCGCTCCGACATGTTCCCACAAAACGCACAGTCCTTCTCCGTGTGCGTCTTGTCCTCATGGAGACAGTAGAGGCATAACGAATGCTCGTCCTCCTTGAAAACATTCTGAAGCTGGCATCCAGGGCAGGTCCTGAACAGCTTCCCGGGCGTCGAGCTTCCTTTCTCCTGGGCCATGTCCGGGGTAGGCCTCGGAACTTCTGGAATCCTCCAAAAGTGTAACTCGACGAAAACTTCACCCTTGAGGGGCGTAGAAAACTCTGAAACGGATCCCCGTTGAACGGATGTAGAAACGGTGGAGCTTGAGGCTCTATTTAACCGGAAAATGAGAAAAATCTCCTGAAAAAGCGCGAAAACGCAGCAAAAGCTCGAGAGCTACAGCACGAGGACTCCCAACACTTGAACGTGCGGTAAAAATCTGAGGATGGCTGCCAGAGGCGGGACTTAGGGAGAGGGCAGTCATTGGCTGGGGGCAGTATGACCCAGAGACCAGTGATTGGTTACTACTAAGAAAGACAGATCAGAAACGAAACTGATACTGATTTCTTTCTATACCGAGGATTCCCGGCCTGACGACGGGGAATATTCATGAGCATGTGAATCCATGCCAGACCCCATGCTGGAGAAGTTGATTGTACCCTTCTGTTTTTGTGATGTCTGGGGTCAGGGGGTTTGAGTATTCCCACAATCTTCTTGGGTGCTCCCATTTTTTTCTGGTTGTCTGGGGCAATTCATTGCTTGCCTCGAGATCTCAGTGTCGTTGTGGTATTCTGGGGTTGTCACAAGGTATGGTGTAAGATATAAGTATTTTTCTATTTCAAAGTTTGTTCTGATGATATTGGTTTTTGGCAGGGCGTTTCCTGCATTTGAGGCGGTTACTGCTGGGGTCAGATGGATTTGTGTATCCATGTCCATTGCGGCATGATCTTGTTCTCTTTCTCGGCACCCATTCCTGCTCCAGGGCATTTGGTTCTCATGCAGAGGTAACAGGTGAAATGGTTGACTGTAATGTCTTGTGCTAGGGCAGTACTGATGTTTCCTCTAATGTTGATAAACTATTGCTTTTTGGTGCTGTCTGCTCTTCCACCGGTAGGTTAGGTTCTGTATCATACAGGTGCACTGTCCAGAGGCTTTGGGGGTTAATAGGCGTTCAGTTGTCAGGTGGTCAAGGACACAGTTCAGGTCGCCATCGAGGTTGTTCTCAGAGGTATTGGTGGCAGGTTAATACTATCGCGGTGAGGTCCCCTCTAGATGTGGGTCAAGTTAGTCTAAACAGAATTGTTAGTGTGCAAGGTAGGCTAGTAATTCCAGTATAATCACAGTGTAGGGCTGGCTAGTAATTTGCTATACTATCAGTGTAGATCAGTCTAGTAATCACCATACTATCATAATGTGGTCCCTCTAGTAGTGGATCTAGTTAGTATCAACAAATTTGATAGAGTGCAACGACTAAACACAGCTCGATTTGAGAATCTTGTATAGTGGGAGAGAGGATTACACCCAACAGTGCAAGATGAATATAAGACTAAACACAGCTAGATGTGAGAGTCCTGTATAGAGGGAGGCAAAGGGTAGTAATCACAGTATTGTACAGGTAGGTATACTAAGCGTCTAGGATTCCATGGTTGAGTAATTGCTGAGCTCCCCACCCTAGCCCCTCTTACCGTACTAGTCGCCGCTGGCTTCCCCTGCTGACATGATGTGGAGCTGCCTCTGTTGAAGCCACCCTTTGCCTTGGGGCCCTTAGCTGCAGAGGGCTGCCCTGGGAAAGTCGGCTAAGACCAACAGTTGGGCCAATGAAGGGAGGTGGCAGGCAGGGAGACAGAGAGGAAGCAGCAACACAGGGCGGGTCAGGGCCTAGAGTAGGCGCAGGTTAGGGGCCTACAACATTTAAACATTAAACATTTGGCCAAACACTGTGTAAGTGAAGCAACCAATAAGGGAGGGGGATGGGCAGGGAGGGAGCGAAGAATCAGCAACACAAGAAGGGTGAGGGCTGCAAAGGAGTTAGCGCGGGTTTGATCCTGAAGTCCTCCTGCTGCAAAATCTTCAATGCGGCGGTACTATATTGACTTGGGTATGAACTTCTTAAGTCTGTTAGGATTTCTGTGTAGCTGTGGTGTGTTTTCAGTGATGGGGAGGCCTCTCATCCAGTGCACAAAGTCCCACTGCTAGAACCCTGCTAGCGTGTCTTCTTCAAAGCCCCTGGACCCTCTTCTAACTCTGGTAGTAAAGTACTCACTTGTTTGCCCAGTCTTCCTAAGAAACTGACTTTTTCTACTTAAGAGCCTATCCTGACACGGACTGTTGGTCACTAGTTCTAGTGACCCACCCCCTTTCTGCCACTGAGAACACTCATGCTCCAAGAATAAAGACTTTTAAGGGATTGGGCCTTTTGCATAGAAAAGAAAATAAGTGTTTAAAAGTTACTTACTTGTAACATAAATGTTTAACAGTAACCCTAAGAGTGAAAAGTCACAAAGGTATTTCCTTGGATGAGTGATGCACCATTCTTAGAAGTATGATTTATATCTTTCTTTCCTTAGAAACCATTTTCCCATTCTAATAGAAAGTAGATGTGAAGGTATATTACTCGCCTATGATTAGGTTGTGCCTCTTCCTAAAAGTAATGTGTTGGTTTCACCAGATTATGCCTGTTAGGATAATTGTGTGAGTGACCCCCAACTGCCCCAGACTTGCTGCAAGCATGTCCAGAATATGTCTATTAGGTTGTTGCCTACCTAGAATAACTGAGTCATTCAGTACAGTGTAACATTGGGTTTTGCATTCCCTGTGCTGTTACAGACTCGTAGAGTTTTAACTGTCCATCATAAGTCATACATAAAGTACTTGTATAGCTGGATTTCATTGTGAGGTTAAAAAGTATATGGGTTTACTTACCTTGAGGTAGCTGTGTGCCATCCCAAAAATAAGTTCCAAGAGGTTACTGCTTATCTTACTCTGTGTTTCACTGATCTCAAAAGCACCTTTAATTGAATATTACATCCTTAGGTTTTACTCACCTGGTATAGCTGTTATCACAAAAGTAGTTCTAGGTGTTTAGTGTACCTGGAATAAGTGTTCCACTATTCACAAAAAGTAGATTGTTCAGTTGATTGATTATGTGATTTGTACTGAGAGTCACTGTACAATTTGTAGGGTCTGCTGCCCTTACATTACTGAAAGTAATTTTGAAAGTAACCATTGGTTTTTACTCTCTAAGAATAGGTGTGACCTATACTGAATGTGTTTGAAATGGTTTTGATTTAGCCGCAAGATGGAAAGGAAGTTAGCCTTCTTAAAGCAGAAATATATGGAGAAGAGAGAAAAAGCAGATAGGATACTAGCCTGGAGGCTTAGGGAACACCGGATTAGCAGACAAGTGAAGTCGCTTCGCTCCTCCGGAGGTGAGAATATTCTTAGAGACGACTATCGCAGACCAATTCAGGCTGTACTATGAACGCCTATACTCCTCGGAATACTCAGGGGATGGCGCAATAGTTGATCGGTTTCTAGACTCCTTGCCTATGCCCCGTATCACCCCAGACAAGGCTGACCCCTTGGAGCTCCCCATCACCCCAGAAGTAGTAGTGGATACAATCTCCTCTTTAAAGAGTGTTAAAGCTCCGGGAGACGATGGTTTCACGGTGCGTTTCTATAAGACTTTCCGCTCCACACTGGCCCAGTTCATGACCAAAATGTATAATGCTGCCCTGGAAACAGGAGCTCTCTCGCTGTCCATGATGTCCTGATGTCCTCCCTTATCGTGGTTCTTCCAAAGGAGGGGAAAGACCCCTCTCAATGTCAGTCATACCGCCCCATCTCCCTTCTCAATACGGATGTTAAATTCCTGGCCAATAGGCTGACAAAACATCTTCCGTCCATGGAGACCAAGTTGGCTTCATTCCCGGTCGGCAGGGTTCAGACAATGTGAGGGAGACGCTGGACCTCATGCACGAGGCAGAACCTGGAGGGTTACCTTCTTTCACTGGACTCAGAAAAGGCCTTCAACCGTGTTGAATGGCCTTACATGGGGAAGGTGCTCCAAAAAATGGGCTTGGGAGAGAGGTTCTGTGGTTGGGTCTCGGCTTTATACAACAGTCCCACGTCTAGGGTCTTGGTTAATGGATGCACATCGACAGCCTTATATATTTCCAGAGGTACTCGCCAGGGGTGTCCCATGTCCCCCCTTTTATACGCACTGGCGATAGAGCCCCTCGCTATTGCGATCAGGGCGGACAGTGGGATCTCTAGAGTTCAGTGTGGTGAATGCGAATATAAACTGTCATTGTTCGCGGACGGCATACTAGCCTACATGTCTGATCTCCCGGAATCGCTTCCCCGGTTGCTCGACCTCATTGGCCTCTTCGGCTCATTCTCGGGGCTGAAGGTTAAAGCCACCCATTACTTAGGTACTACAATTCCTAGGGATTTGGGCCGTGTATTCGAACTTAATTTCCCCCCGCTTCTGGCAAAAATCAGCAATGACCTTATACACTGGACGCCCCTCACCCTCTCGTGGTTTGGGTGCATGACCAAAGTCAAAATGAATATTCTGCCTCGGCTCCTTCATCTTTTCTCGACCTTTCCCACCCCCATCCCAGAGTCTTTATTTCGAGGTGCTACAATCCAGTCTCCTCCGCTTCATCTGGAACGGCAAAAGGGCGAGAATTACATTTTCAACCTTGACCCTGCCCAGGAGCCAAGGAGTCTTCAGCCTCCCCGACTTTAGGCTATATCATAAGGTAGCACAGACGTGCGTGATGCTAGAGCACAAGAGGACTCAATTGGGAACCTATTGGACCTTTCTGGAAGACTCCCACTCCCACCCAAAACAAATTAGAGACCTCCTGTGGGCCTCCCACCCCACAAACTCCTTCCAGGATGTCTCAAGTCTCACCCGACCCTGGCTGTCTTGTGGGAGTCCTGGAGGCCAAATAAGGAAAAGAAGCGGCTCTCTTCCTGCCCATCCCCCTTCGACCTTGGCTCCAAAGGTTTCAGACGAAGGGTTGGAGAGGGCAGCGCAACTTTTCTGCGAGGGTGTTTTTATTGAATATGACCAGTTTACTGAGGCATTGGGAGATAAGCCCCCCCCCCAACAGTTTTTGAATATCTTCGCCTGAAAGGGATACTCACCAATCCAAAGTGGCTTGCTGAACTGACTCGACACTTTACCCCTTTTGAGAGAGTCTTGGTGGAATCTAGTTCCAGGAAGGTCTCCCTTTCCAGAATATATAACGCTCTTACCACGGCAAACCTAGAGGGCAGACAGCCGTTCAAAAGAATTTGGGAGGAACAGTTGGGAATATCTCTGGAGGAAGCAAAGTGGAGGGAGGTCTTTATGTCAATTTTCTCAGGGACTTTGTACACCTCTGCTATGGAACAGTTTTAAAATGCTTCATTCCTGGCAAAGCTCCCCCTGTCCTGTCTAGAATGTTCGAGGGCGTCTCCCCGACATACCCCAGATTGTGCTCGCAGCAGGGCACTTGTTATCGCATGTGGTGGGAATGCCCTATCATTCGAGTGTACTGGTCCGCGCTGCTCAGCTGGATCAAGGACATTGTGGGGGTCCATCCCTCAATCCCCTGGAGATCCTCCTGAGTACTCCTATGGCCAAAACGGATCAGTCTGCTTTCCCCAAAGTTGTTGTGGCAATGCTGAGAGCGGGGAGACTCGCCCTTGCCCAAAAATGGAAGGGTGCATCCGCCCCCTCTAAAGTGGAATGGCTCAGCAAACTGTGGGCAATTTTTACATATGAAAAACTGACTGCAATAACCAACAATGCCATGCCATGCCTTTGTGCATGATTGGATGAGGGGGTTCTTCTAATTGAACACTGTGAAGCAATGAGACTCTAGCCTTGCAGAGCGGAGGAAGTTTTTATGTTTTCTCTTGCATGATTATTCACCTGATTTGAACGCGTTGCCCCTTATCATGGATTTGAGTTTGGACCCCATGATGTCCGCTACCAGGAACTGTTTAGCCTAGTATTTTGATTTTAATTCTTCCTTCCGTTGCTTCGTGTGTCCGCTGCCCACTGGGGCCTGGTAAGCTTTTTTAAAAAAAAATGTTATAACACACCAAACATGACAAACAATTAGGACTTCCGTGCTTAGGTTAACAGCATAACATTACAGAATACGTAACCCTCTTCTGTCCTATTCCCACTCGCCCCATTAACTTGAGCCACTGTATCTGTGTCATCAGCATTTTCTTTTTCAGGCGTGTCTATTGACATGGTCTTTTCCGTATCATCATCACTGTGATCCAAGTCGGAGGGGCCCACCATAGCAGTCACCAATTGCCTCCATTCGAGTAGGGGTCCCACCTCCTCCTCTCCTCCCCTGCTGACCGCGTCGAACCAAGCAGCCGTTTCTGCCTCCACCCACTTCATGAGGTCCGCCCACCACAACTCTATCCTAGGCCTATGGGCTGCCTTCCAGCACATTGCAATCCTCCGTTTGGCCAGGATGTAGGCCAGGTCTTTCATCTTACTAATGTGCCTCAGATTCCGTGCTCTAGGGAAGCCCCACAGCATGCATGCCCAGGCCGACTCCTCCTCCAGCATAGTACCTTTTACTGCCATTCGTGTCTTAAGTTCTGACCAAAACCTCCCCACCTCCGGGCAAGCCCAGAACATGTGTAACATCCCCGCTTCCTCCTCCCCACACCTGGGGCATCTCTGAGTATTATGGCCACCAAACCTGGCAATCTTACTTGGTGTCAGGTATGCTCTATGCATGACATAGCCGGATCTGTTGGAGCCTAGCGTTCCGTGGCACTTTCTTATATCATCTTTGGGCTCGGTCCCATAGCCCATCTGACATTGGTTCTCCCACCTCTTCTTCCCAGACTTGTCTCAGTTGGAGCAAGTACTTCCACACCTTGGACCCCAGTAGCTCATATATGCGGGATATCTCATGTCCACCGTCCGAGACGTCATATTGTCTCTAAGGTGGCATCCGGCTGCTCTGCAAGCATCGCTGCCGGACACTATTCTCACACTCGTTTAACAATTCTGGAGTAGGTAATGTATTGCCCTTTATGCATCCCAGTGACTCATTAATTTCTGGAATTCTAGTGCCGCCCCTTCCTGTACCCTGGTGTCCTCCATTAATTTATGGAATTCCAGTGCCTCCCCCTCCTGCCATATGTCTGGGGCCTGGTAAGCTTACGTGCGGGCAGGCGGGAGTTAATTCTGACATGTTTCTCATTGTAATTGTATTGTAAAGTAATGGCCTGGCATCCTGGTTCTTCTGTTACATTTAGACCTATTCAATAAAAACAAAGTAAAAAAAAAAAGGTTTTGATTTCCCTAGAAAATATAAGTTACTCACTGTAGTGATTAGTCCCCTTTCCTCCATACTGCATGGGCATCCCTTCCAAGAAACAACCTTTTTCACCAGACTCCACTCTCCAGAGACACACCTCAGTCCCCATAGACCCATCGACAATAGATTTACATTGCCTAATGACACCAGTTTTATTAGGGGGGCGGAGGATGGTGGGACATATGGAGGAAAGGGGACTAAGTACGTTAGTCACTACAGTGAGTAATTTATAATTACTCTTACATCCCTTCCCCATTTCCTCCATACTGCATGGTCGATTACCACTGAGTGTGGTCCCAGGGTGGAGAGGAGACCCTCCTTAAGCTAACAGGTTTCTAAGAACCGCCTGTCCGAACACCACACCTGATCTAGAGCCACCATCCAAACAGTAGTGCTTGCAAAAAGCCAAAGGAGTGGCCCATGTGGCCCCCCTGCTTACGCATTGCCAAGCGACATGCCACTGGAATGCAACAGCCGTTGCCTTGGCTCTGACCACATGGGGATGCATGTTGGCCGGCAGTGGCTTACGCTGTCCCTCGTAAGCTTCTTTGATGGCCAAGACCACCCAACAGGCTACAGAGGCCCAATATCCTGACCTTGATCCACCGAAGGTGACAAAAAGGGCATCCGACTCGGGGAAGCCCTTGGTCCCGTCTAAGTAGAATTTCAGGGCATACCCGACATCCAGGCAGTGCAGAACTCTGCCTCGTCCTTGGGCTCAGCAAAACGTAGGCAGCACTATTTCCTCGTTCAGATGGAATGCACCCTAGGTAGGAATGTTTGGGTGTGTCTGCAGGACTACTTTATCCCTGGAAAACATAGTATAGGGCTCTGAGGGGACCAGCGCCTGGATTTCACTTATCCTGTGCAGTGAGGCCAACTAGCAAGACCAGCTTAATGGTGACCAGCCTCATGTCCGCAGACGCCATTGAATCAAATGGTTTGTGCGACAGGGCAACCAACACTATATTGAGGTCCCACACATGGCGCGGCCTCTTGATGGGCAGGTAGAGTCCACTTGCTCTTATACTGGGCCCTGGAAGCTTTGCTCACAACTCCCTGTATGATCTCTAGATTAGCCTGTGACAGGCTGAGGTGTCCTAGCATGACCTGCTCAGGATCCACGCTGTGATGGCTAGTTTCTGTGGCTAGATTCAGGGTGAATGACCCTGCCCCCCCCAGCACCAGAAGATGCACTGGGCCCATCGGAAGGCGAATGGGCGTTCTGAGAGGCTGATATTCCACTGAATCTGAAATGCCTCACCCAGGGAACTGGTGCCCTGCCCCGAGGCAAACTGCTGGCATTTCTGTTGCCCCCAGGAGGCAAAGAGATCCACCTGGGGGTGTCCCCATCTGCTGAAGATCTCCTGCAGTACAAGGTCATTTAGCTGCCACTCATAATTGTCATCTCCCAGTCTGCTGAGCCTGTCCGCCTCCAGTCCGGATTTCCCCCAGAAGGTGGACGGCCCTGAGGTAGATGTTCTCCAGGGCTTGTCAAGTTGTCCGTCTGAATGAGGACGACCTTGCCCTCAATCAGAAAGAAGGCTGAGCACTAGCCAGATGGCCTTCAGTTCAAGCCAATTGACGTGGAACTCTTGCCGGGTCCAGGTACCATGGACGCAGTGGTTATCCAGGGTGGACTCTCCTATCCCTCAAGAGAGGAGTCCATAGCGATGATGACCTGCAGGGTAGGCTACCAAAAGGGCTTGCCCATCCGCAGGTTGAAGTCCCTGGACCACCATGTGAGGTCCAGGTGAAGAGAAGGAAAAACATTGATCATCTCCACCAGAGAGCCCCGCTCCTGGTTCCATAATACCGCAAAGTGCAGCTGTATCCTCCTCATCCTGAATCTCGTGTGCAGCACAGCCAATAGAACCGCTGCCATGAGCCCCAGTAGGTGTTAATACCACCAGGCCAATGTCACTTGAGAAAGCGCACAGTGGCCCTCTTGATGGCAGTGATCTTGTCCACCGAAGGGAAAGGTCTCTGAGCCTGTGTCCCAGATGAGCCCCAAGAAGGTCAATCTGCATACACTGCAGCTACTTCTCCCAGATTGTGAAGTGTGTTCATGAGGGCATGAAAGGTGCAGCTCACCGCTTCCGGAGATGAAGCCCTGACAAGCCAGTCATTAAGGTACACATAGATGTGGTGGCCCTGAGTAGTGGGCCGCCACTGTATTCATCAGACTGGTAAAGACCCTGGGGGCCGAGTTAAGGCCAAAGGGTAGCCGATGATCCTGAATCGTAGAACAGACCGATGAGGTTGCCAAATCGGGACCTGCAAGTATGCGTCATTCAGATCCAGGGAGCACATCCAGTCTCCCTTGCAGAATGTCTCCGCTATCAAAGCTGGCGTAACCATCTAGAATTTTTGTAGAGGTAGGGAGAGGTTGAGGGTGGAAAGGTCCAGCACAATTCTCAGGCCTGCCTGGTTCTTCTGAATGCCGAACAACCTGGAGTAGACACCCAAGCATTGCATGGAGGCTGGGATTTCCTACACTGCCTGGCTCTCGACGAGCGACCAGATCTCTGCCAAAAGAGTTGCTCTCCGAACCTGTGGGAGTGGAGGAGAGGCTGGGACGGGTAGGTAGATACCTGTGGATTCTACGGAGAGGATCCAGGGCTCCGCAAAAAATCTGGTGCCAGAACTGTCCATTGGGAGGCAGGCTTGCTCTACATGCAGACATATGGACCCGGAGGGGCGGGTCATGCCTGCTTTCCCTCCAAGGCTGTTGCGGAGGGGGACTGGAAAGAGACCTTATTCCCGCCATTTTTGTTGATTGCGCCGATGTTGGGTCGGCAAACGGTCAGGCTGCCTGGATCTCTGCTCTTGGAAGCCATAGAACCCTCCGTATGTACATACCTTGTCCAAGCGCTGCTGTGACTGGGTGTACATTTTGGGCGTGGTCTTTTTTTAAGGATAAAGACTTGGCCGTTTGTGAGATGTTTTTCTTTTTGTCCAGCTCTTCGTCTGTTGTGGCTTGGAAGAGGTCACCTCCTTCGAACGGAAGGTCTAACATACGTTCCTGGACATCCAGCTTGACTTTAGTAGCACAGAGCCAGGCTGTTATTCTCATGCCCATGGCAAATCAGATGGCCCGGCCAGAGACGTCAATATGAGCTGATGTCTTGTGCCACCATCTTGGCCTCTGCCAGTCCTGCCTTGCATCGTGACTGACTCTACGCCGGAAGCTCTGGGAGGAAATCAGCAATTTTCCGCCAAAGCCTCTGGTTCACAGATGTCAGAATGGCATCCACGTTAGCTTGACGAAGATGCATTGGAATACAGCTTCTTCCCGTATGCCTCCAAGATCTTCTCCTTGCACAGCAGCGATGCGGAGGAAGAGGCCGAGGACGACAAGCTTGGATTATAGTGATGCTGCAGTGATCACCCAAGTGTCTGGCTGAGGGTGGGCCAATAGCAAAAGTGCATCCCCCTCCATCTGCATGTACTTTGCACCCAGGCGTTGATGGACCAGCTGGACTAAGTGGGGTTTGACCCAGCCCTTTTTGGCCAAGGCGACTACATCCTACTGCATGGGGATCCCAGTTCTTGCTGCGGGACGTAGCATGAGGACTTCGGCAAGGACCCCTCTGATGGTTGCTCAACCTCAGGTTGAGGAAGGCCCAAGTACTCTGCCAGCCCCGCAATATGTTCATGGAAGGCCTTGGCTATTGACAGTGTGTCGGGGTCCTCCTCCTCATCTGTGTCCACCTGAGGGTCCAGGTCCATCATCGGTGGAGGGGTGCTGGGCGCCGAAGGCTGGTACGGAACCACCTGCACTATCAGTTGAGGGGCTGGAGCCGGCAGCAGAGGCTGAACAAGGGTCAGGGGCACCTGTACTGGGGCGTGCGGCGCCAGAGCCATTGGCGGGAGCCCTTCCCCGAGGAGGACCCCCATCCGAGGAGATTTCATGAGCCCGAGGAACTTTTTGAAAAATCTGTCCTCACAGGCAGGAGGGGTGGTAGGCGATATTGACGGGTTAGCAGGTGGCTGCTGGAGTCATTACGTGCCCCGTCCATACGGACACAGCAGGAACCTGCCCTGTGTAAATGAAGGTTAGGCTGTAGGCCACATACCTGGTTGACACCAGTGCCACCTTGTCATACGATCCTCCACCTGCTCCCTGCCTTGGTGCAGTATCGGGCAGATGTCAGAAAGGTCTGGCACGGTGGCCATTTTGTCGAGCTGCCTTCCTCATCCCTGCATAGTGTTGCTTGGCTCACTCACCCCCGTCCCATCCCAGACTCTTGAGTGTGGATCATGGGGTTTACCCTGTTCCTCAGGCCAAGGCGTTTCGCCCTCGGCGGGTGTGCCAGTCGAACACGTATAGGTGCCCCCCTCTGGTGAAGACCCGGTAAAAGAACCTTTCGGTCCCTCAGCACAGTCAACAGGAGGATTCACTGACCTCTCGGCCTGTAGCCAATTTAGCCTTGGTATTCGTGCTGGTTTGAGGACCTGAGTAGAGCTTCCAGCATGGGCAAGTCCTTGGGAAGGAGTCTCTGCTGCGGGCTGCACTGAAAAAGAGCGGCCATACCTTGGCCTTGGATCAATGATAGATGAAGTCCTTTAGGTCCTCTGGAGGCGATCTCTGGAAGAGCTCCCTCCACCTGGCTAGTCTGTTCTTCAGTGACCTTGAGAAGAGCATGTTGGCTCAGACCACGGCAGGCAAGCTTGTTCTGTGTACAAGGCAACATAGGCAGAGGGAATGGGGGTCTTCAGTTGGAAAGAGCCCGTCGCAGGATGGACACCTGCTGAACCCTGTAGAAGTCGACATGTGCCAGGGAGGAGCTCAAGGACTGAGTACCTGAATGATAAAGACAAAAAACCAGAAGATGAGTATTTGCACGTGAAATTACATGGCCAAAGACAAAACCAGGAGCGCTGGTGAATTCGGCCCATTCCAGTCGACGTGGAAAAAAAGGACTGAGGAGTGGCACATGAGGGCAGAGTCAGGGGAGCATATGCTTCCAGGGCTGCATCTCTAAATTTTAGGAGGAAGGTTTTTTTTCTGGTGAAAAAGGTTCCATCTCCCGTCCCTAGCGAGGGACGCCCATGCAGTATGGAGTAAAGGGGACAGGATGTTAGAGTACTTCACGTAGCAGCCCTGCAGATGTCCAGCAGGGGACCACCAGACATTAACAGTCGTCACAGCGAACACTCTGGTGGAATGGGGTCTTGGGCAGTCAGCTTGCCAAGCAGTGACAGTGCATGATACAGCCGGAGAGCCACCTGGAACTGGAAGACTTGGACACAGCTTTCCCATGGTTAACAGGACCAAAGTTCACAAAAAAGGTGAGACGTCTTCCGGAAAATCTTTGTGCGTGCCACACAACTTCAGAGCAAGCGCCACATCCAGCAAGTGCAAAGTCCTTTCCGCTGGCAACTAAGGAGCTGGAAAAAACACAGGGAACACCAAAGGTTTGCTGAAGTGGAATTCCCACAAACCATTGCATGAAAGAGGGGCGAGTCCGCAGCACCACCCTAGTGTTGCGAAAAGTCAGATAAGGCCGCTTGCATGACAGGGCCTGGATTTCACCTACTCTCCTGGCCACGAGAAAAGCCGTTCTCCACAAAAGGAACTTCAGAGGGGCTTGAGGCATAGGCTTGAATGACCGACCCCCCCCCCCGGGGCAGGCACGTTAACCAGCGGGAACGAAAGTCCTTTGGTGTTACTGTCTAGTCAAGGGGTTCCTCAAAGAGAAGGTCGTCCCGGAGACCGGTGTAGCAGGCGATAGCCACCAGATGTACCTTGATGGAGGCATGTGCCTGCCATGGCCAAGGACAGCAAGTACGGAAGGATCTGCGGGGATGTGACCCTCCGAGGGTTGATCTTCTGCATCCAGCACCACACTGCAAAACACTTCTACTTGTGCCCGTAGCACTCGAGAGTAAACGACACTCTGGCCTTGGCAAGGACCTCCCTGCAGTCAGGTCGGTAGCTTGTAACCAACAAATTCTAAGTGGCAGGAGCCAGGCCTTGTTTCAGCAATCCTGGGTCGTGATAGAGGACTGCGTTATCTCCTTTGGCGAGCAGATCCGCAACCACTGGCAGCTTGACTGGAGGCAACGTCGATAGGCTGAGAAGGTCTGGGCACCAAATCTGCCTCGTCCATGCCATGGCGACGAGGAAAATCCTGCATTGGCACAGTTTGAGTGAATGGATGACTCGCAGCAGGAGAGACAATGGCAAGAATGCGTACAGGAATAGGCCTTCCCACGGGAAGGTAAATAGATGTTACCCATGCAACGCGGCTGGTGGAAGCTACTGGCGAATCTCTGGCATTTGTCGCCATCACGAACAGCTCAATCTGGGCTCTACCCCACCTGAGGAAGAGGCTGTCCACTTGATCCTACCGCAGCTCTTGCGCGTGGCAAGAGCGCAGCTCCCTGCTGAGTGAGTCGGCGATGGTGTTCTCGACTCCCACCAGGTGAAAAAGAATGGGGAACATCCCTTGGGTGACAGCCCAGTGCCACAAGTCCTGCCCCTCTTTGAAGAGCACTGGGGATCTGGTTCACCCCTGCTTCCGGATGTAGAACATGATGGTGGTATTGTCCGTGAAGATCCTCGCCACCTGGCCCTTGAGGAGGAACGACTTGAGAGCCGAACACACCGCTTGCAGCTCCAGGACACTGATGTGGAGAAGCCTCTTCTACGGTAGCCACAGGTCTCTGGTGGGAAGACATCTGGTGTGGGTTCCCCAGCCCTTCAGGGAAGCGTCCGTGGTGACCGCCCCGGGATATAGGGGAACTATGGAAATCTGTGCCCCCAGAGATGTTAAAGCGCACACCGCACCACCTTATCGCTCAACGGAACTCCTCATCGAGTGTAAGAAGGTTTCAGACACCCGCAGTGTCCAGGAATTCCTGAAGGGGCCGCATCTGCAACCTGCAGAGTCTGATCAGGTAAATACACAATGACAGCATGCCAAGCAGCGACTTGATGGTTCACACTGTGGTGATGTTCAGTGCCAACAGCCGTTGCACCTTGCCCAGTATGGTCGATATTCTCTCTTCCGAGGGAGAGACTAGGCAGGAGAAAGTGTTGAGCCTGGACCCCAGGAACAGCGCGTTCTACGATGGAATCAAGCAGGATTTTGGATGGTTCACAGAGAACCCCATATCGTTCAGCAAACGGACGGTCCTGTCCATGTGTGCAACAGCGATTTCCCTTGACATGGCACAGATGAGCCAGTGGTCGAGGTACAGGTACACATGTATCCGTTGTAGGCATAGATGGGCAGCAACATGTGCCAGGCACTTGGTAAACACCCTGGGCGCTGAAGGGCCTTGAATTGGTAGTGTTTTCCCTGTACGACGACGCGTAGGAACCTCCGATGCTTCTCGTGAACGGGGAAATAAGCGTCCTCTAGATCCAGCGACGTCAGGAAGTCTCCTTCCTCCAGTTGGCCAAGCACATGCTGCAACGTGACCATCCTGAAGTTTTGGGACTTTAGGTACTGGATTACGTGTCGCAGGTCGAGAATGGGCCTCCATCCACCCCAGTCTTTTTTACCAAGAGTAGATTCCAGAGTCGCTTTGGAACCAGCTCTATTGCCCCTTTTCCTAGCATGGCCCGTACTTCCTGCAAGAGCTGAGCGATGTGCTGCTCCTGCCGGGCCACCGTATCATCTGCGGACACTTCTGTTGGAATTCTAGAGTGTCTTTACGAGAGCTGCCAGCACCCATCAGTCGGTGGAGATCTTGTCCCACTCAGTGACAAATTCCGCCAGACGGCCTACCACCAGGGTGCATGGGTGGAGGCACAACATCTCCAAAAGCCTTGCAACGACCCCTGTAGGCCTCCTGGGTCATGGAGTGAGAGGGCTGGCAGTAAGGATGAAACCCCACCAAAACCCTTCAAATATCTGCCGGATTTCCCTCCTGAGGCACGAAAGGAAGGACGATGCTGCTGAAGCATTCCAAGGGCCTGGGCCACCTCCGTGTTGGTCTTGATGGCTTGAAACCATTCTACGGCTTTCCCAAAAAGATTGTCCCAGTCAAAGGGCATGCCCAGGACCCTCATCTGAACTTCCTGCTGAAAGTTGGTGGCTTTCAACCAGGCACAACGACGGAGGCACACAGTTCATCTGTCAAAAACCCTGTGTCTGCAATGTCCAGGGCCACAGTGATGGCATGGTCCGATGCCACCTTGCCGTACTGGAGAATCTCCAGCGCCTCAACCCACTTGTCAGGGAGAAATTCCAGCAGCAGGGACATCTTATACCACAGCTCCCCATCGCAGCTGGCCAGGATCACAAGAGCGTTCGCTGCTTTGAACGTCATTGCTGCCAAGTAGATCACTTTTCCTACCAATGGCGTCCAACTTCCCCTCGCTGTCCGACGGAATGGAGGCTTAAGAGGAGGGATTTGAAGACTTCTTCCTTGCGTGAGCCGAGACCACATAGTCCGGGGAGGGCTGCGACTGCAGGCACTTTGTACTTCATTTCCAGCCAGTCTCTTTCCGCCAGTGCTGAGGCAGGATTCCTCATCAGCGCCAGACCCTCATCCCAAACATCGTCCAGGAGAGGCACTGGTAGAATGGTCTTCCTCTTGGTCTCTTCTGGCATCAGCTGGAAGAGCTTAGACATGCAAGCAACCATGGCGTGGAACAAACCTACATCGTCGGGGGAGACGCTCTCAGTGGCAGGGAAAAGCGGTCAGTGTCCATCCCCGTATCCATATGGGGTTGGGGGCGTGAAGGGCATGTGAGGAGGCGTGGGATGCAGTTTCCTCTTCTTCGCCAGCGGTGGGCCTGTCGGCATCATCTTCTGGATCACCAACACTAGCATGTGGAAAGTTGACAGGATATCCTGCGATACGACCCTGGGAGGCTGGGTATCCTTGCTGGGCCCAATGCCCACATAATCCCCCCCACCACCCCTCCCCCGAGACAATTCCACCTTTGTCCTCTGCGTTTCTGCTGTAGTCGTTTCTCCATGTCCTGCGGTAGTGGGTGAGGCATGCCCCTGCTTGCCACACGGGGTAGATGCCTTGGCATTGAGCCATGCCACCAACCTACTGTGCCAATCCATGACCGTGCGTTTGGTGAAACCCAGGCAAATTTCACAATCCGCTTCCTTGTGGTCTGGATGGAGACAGATGCACTGGGAGGGTTTGTCCCCCACAAACACATTCCTCAATCCACAGCTGGAGCAGAGCTTGAAGAGAACCTGCATCCTCTGACATGGTCTGGCGTGCGGTGCAGGCCTGATGGCCTTCTGAAATCTTCGATGAAACTCAACGATGCTTGCCCTTGAGGGGCGATGAAAGACACCAAACAAACAGATCCCCGTTTGCCGGTCAAAGGAACGAAAGAACACACAAGCTCCATTTGACAAAAACAGAAACTTAACGAAAAAGCACAAAAATTTACAAAAGCTCTCGGAGCAAAACACTAGGACACCCAACACTTAAATGGACAGTAAAAATATGAAGATGGCTGCGAGAAGAGGGGCGCAGGGAGAGGGCAGTCATTGGCTGTGGGTAGTATGACCCAGAGCTCAGTGATTGGTTTATAGGAGAAAGACAGTTTGTAAATGAGTGAACTCTTCTCGTTTACATACGATTGCCGGCCTGACGGGGAATATTCATGAGCATGTGAAACCATGCAGGAGAATAATGAACTTGCTTAAAAGGCTAGGTTTTTGGGACTAGAGGCAGTCTCGACCACTGGAGGACAACATACGACAAATAAGATGCGAAGAGACACCAGCAGCACCCTCCTGGAATGCGAAGTGCCCTGTTTAGACTGGGAAGACAGATATGGGATGACTTACTCCCTTCTCCAGGTGGGGGGGGGGGGGGAGATGGCGGAGACCAACTAGGCTTAAAACCAGATTCAAGCAAGTCTGGGTTTGGGCCGAAATGGACTTACCAAGGCTGCACAATCCCAATACCCGGAGACCCCTGACCATCATCGAGTGCATTGTCTTCCGAAATGCAAATCCGCCCCAAAACTTTGTGGTCATCCAGAGGAACCTACAGAAGCAGGAAATCATCAAGAGTCCCCTCACCAGAGCCCAGGACCGAGGATGAAGAAACCTCTAACAGGAGCTGTTCCTTCTTCTTTGGCACTGAGGAAAAAGGTGCCAAAATGGCAAAGAGGCACTGAATCGAAGAGAATCCATTGCTGCTGAGTCCATCTCTTAAGTGCTGCCACAGGAGCCAGCCAGAAGGCCTCCCTTTTGTCACCATGACCAAGGACCAAGAACAAGGGTCTGCTGCCCTGCAAAAAAGAAGGCATCCAGCTGGAACAAATTCTTCAGTTCACATGTACTGTGGTGCTTAGTGACCTTTTGGTATTTGGGGTGCTTCCTAGCTTGGCAAGTGCTATTTTACCCTCTTTAAAGTTGGCTTCAAATCACTTGCACTGGCCCTTCAGCTTGTGCTTCTTCAAGGTGAGAACTCTTGAGTTGCAATGATTTCTATTCGAACTACTGACTAGGAGAGCATCAGAACTTTGAACTGGGCCATTGACACTGGCTGTCCTGGCTCCCTAAAGACCCCCTTAGAACCTATTGGCGTTGGCAGTGCATGTTCCCTTACAGGTTTTAACTGTTGAAAATTATTATTGCTGGGGTAAAAGACTGCCTGCATACCTCTGGGAGAATCTGTTTTTGTAGAATACCAGTATGTTCTGATCCAATTATAACCTTTGCCTCCCTTATAACTCAATACTGCAACCGTGATACAAAATAAGTGTTTACTGACCTCAAACGACGTCACTTAATGTGCTGGAAAATGTATAACATATGAAATAATTAATTACCTGCTTTATTGGTCTCTTTAAAAAGCAGCGACTAATAACATTAATCCCAAGATAGGAGTCATTTTAAAGAATGCTTTAAATATCTGTGTGTATGACAATGCATTACTTACCGTAAAAGCATTTCTGATGGTTGTATCTGCTTAGATTCACATGCTGTGCATAGGTCCGACATCCAGTGGTAACTGCGGAGTATTGCATTTTGTTTTTCGTAGTCGAAAAGGGACGTCAACAAGGCGTGTCTGAAACACTATCCCTATAGTGACGTGCGTTGTACCCACAATCCCTCACACAGAGGGACCTCGACGCATTTTTCTGCCCTGAGGGAGCCTTCTAGACGTGAGTGAGTACAGAAAAGAGAGAGATATAAAGGAAGTCTATGTTCCTTCCATCCGAGCGGGGAGGAAGGGTGGGCGCATGTGAATCTAAGCCGATACAACCATCAGAAATGCTTTTACGGTAAGTAATGCATTGTCTTCTGATGTTTGTTAATCTGCTTAGAATCACATGCTGTGCATAGACTAGCGAGCAGTACCCGGAGTTGGCGGTGGGTTATGAGAAGGAACAGTAGAGAAAAGGTGTCGTAATACTGCCTGTCCCACCTGGGAGTCAGATCTAGAGTGTGCATCTAGACAGTAGTGTTTTGTAAAGGTGTGCACAGAACTCCAGGTAGCCGCTTTGCAGATGGACTCAAGGGGAACATTTGCAATGAATGCTATGGATGCCCCAGTGCCTCGAGTAGAGTGTGCTCTTGGCCTAAAGGGCAATTCTCTCTTAGCAAGAGTATAGCAAAGAGTGATACATTGAACAATCCATCTAGAAATAGTGGACTTTGAAACTGCATCTCCTTCTCTTCCTGCTGCCACCGAGACGAAGAACTGATTAGTTTTCCTCAGTGGTCTGGTTCTTTCCATGTAGAAGATGACCGCTCTGCGTACATCTAGAGTGTGCAGAGTCCTTTCTCCCAAATTGGAAGGATTTTGAAAGAACGTTGTTAGTTCTATAGATTGGTTTACATGGAATTTAGAAATAAATTTCGGAGCAAACCTAGGGTGAGTGCGTAGAACCACCTTATCTCTGAACTTTAACGAAGGGGTCTAGAATAGAAAGAGCCTGAAGTTCACTTACTCTCCTGATGGAGGTGATGGCTATTAAAAAAGCAGTCTTAAGAGTGAGGTGTTTAAGAGATGCTTTGTGCATGGGTTCGAATGGTGAGCCCATGAGTCTGGTAAGTACCACATTAAGGTCCCATCCGGGAGCTGGGTCAGCTATCGGGGGGGTGTATTCTCTTTACTCCCTCCATGAAGGCCTTTATAACGGGGATCCTTCACCACGACACCTTGAGTTGGGAAGTAGTGTATGCAGAAAGTGCCGCTAGGTGGACTTTAATGGAGTTAAACACTAGACCTGAATCCAATAGGTGGGTCAGGTATAGAACAACATGTGTGGGAGAGCAGTCAATAGGGTTGATGCTTTTACTCCTGCACCAGATGACAAATCTTTTCCACTTGCTAGAATAGCAGTGGCGAGTGTTAGGTTTTCTGGCTTCCCTGAGGATGTCCATGCATCTTTGCGGGAGTTGTAGATGTCCGAACTCTATGATTTCAGGAGCCAAGCTGCTAAGTTCATGTTCTGGGGACATGGATGCAGAGTCCTGCCCTTGTCCCGAGACAGCATGTTGTACGGGCAGGGGAGTCTCACTGGGGGAGATAGAGACATCTCCATCAAGTGAGCGAACCATGGCTGTCGGGCCCACATTGGGGCCACTAGTATCATGGTCACTTGTTCCTGGTGCATCTTGTGCACCACCCTGTTGAGAAGGGGAGTTGGAGGAAAAGCGTAAACAAATTTCCCTGACCATTGCATCGACAGACCGTTCCCCTTGGATTGGTTCTGGGGGTACCTGAAGGCGTAACTTAGGCATTGTGAGTTTTCCAGGGTTGCGAACAGGTCTATTTCTGGGAATTCCCATTGTGTGAAGACGTCGAAGACGATGTCTTCGTGCAGGCGCCATTCGTACTCTTCGGGCAGGGGGAAATCTCTGCTGAGTCTGTCTGCCAGCAGATTGAGTTCCCCGGGTACATGTAGTGACAGTAGGAACATGTCTTGTTTGAGAGCCCACTTCCATATATTCTGGGTCAGTTTGGACAGGCCTGGAGAGTGGGTGCCCCCCTGCTTGTTGATGTAGTACATGGCTGTTGTGCTGTCTGTAAGGACCATTACTGTCTTGCCTTGTAGGTGTTCCTGGAAGGTTTTTAGCGCCTTGAACATAGCTAGTAGCTCCAGTAGATTTATGTGTTTGGATGCTACGTTCGGAGTCCACACTCCGTGAGCAGTCTGATGGGATAGGTGCGCCCCCCATCCTGTGAGGGATGCGTCTGTGGTTAGAGTGGCTTCCGCCGCGGGTGTGGCAAAGGGTTTCCCTTTTTCCATGTTTTCCTTTGTCCACCACCGTAGCGAGAGAACCAAGGCTTGCGAGACCACTACTAGATCCTCCCATAGTCCGCTGGCCTGACACCACTGGCTGTTGAGCCACTCTTGCATTGGGCGCATGCGCAGGCACACGTGAGGTACCAAATAAATACACGACGCCATCATTCCTAGCAAGCGCATTGCTTTGCGTACTGTCACCTCTCGACCGGTCACATATTGAGGGATCTGAAACAGCATGTTTTGGACCCTCTCTTTGGAGGGGAAGACGAGGCCGAATTAGAGTCCCTAGGAATTGCTTGATTTGTCTGGGGTCTAAACTGGACTTCTTTTCGTTGATGGAGAAGCCCAACTGGAACAAAAGGTTTACCGTCTTTTGGGTATTGGAGAAGCAGGTTTCGTAAGAATCCCCTGTTATGAGCCAGTCGTCGAGGTAAGGGTAAACTGGGATGGACAACCTGCGCAGGTGGGCCGCTGCCACTGCCAGCACCTTCGTGAATACCCTTGGTGCTGATGCTATGCCCAAGGGTAGCACTCTGAACTGGTAGTGTCTGCCTTCTATCATGAACCTGAGGTATCTTCTGTGCGCTGGCAACATTAAAATATGAAAGTATGCATCTTTCATGTCCAATGTTGTCATGTAATCTCCCTGTGAAAGCAGTGGGATCACTTCCTGCAAGGTTACCATACGAAACTTTTGGGGTTTGATAAACTTGTTCGCTGGGCGCAGATCTAATACAGGGCGCATGGTTAGATCCTTTTTGGGTACAAGGAAGTACACTGAATAAATACCTTCCGTTACCTGAGATAGAGGCACGACCTCTATGGCTCCTTTTTCCAGCAGTTGTTGTACTTCTTGGAGAAGGATGGCAAGATGTTCCGGTGTCATGCGACGTCCCCTCGGGGGTCTGTAGGATGGGGAACTGTTGAATGCGATACAGTATCCGTGGGCTACGGTGGAAAGTACCCAACGGTCTGACGTTATACCCTCCCATGCAGGAAGAAAGGATGTTAACCGGCCCCCGACCGGTGTTGCATGGGAGGGGACGCGAATCTTCGCGTCACTTGGAGCTGTTGGGGGCTTGGGAGCCTCTGGGGGTGGACCCCCGACCTCTCCCTTTACCCCGGCGCTGGCCTCTTTGGCAGTACCGGCCACTATTGGTCTGGTAATTGGTGGCAGGGTACTGTTGATGCTGACTTTGTTGTTGTTGGCGTTGGCCACGAAAAAAGCGTGTGTTGCCATAGCCGCGTCTGGTAGTGGGCTTAGAGATTTGGTCAAGAGTCTTGATAGTATCAAACTCTTTTTTAGCCA
The DNA here is from genome assembly GCF_040938575.1 of Ambystoma mexicanum. Classification (NCBI taxonomy): domain Eukaryota; kingdom Metazoa; phylum Chordata; class Amphibia; order Caudata; family Ambystomatidae; genus Ambystoma; species Ambystoma mexicanum. The sequence goes on from NC_090922.1 coordinate 1,186,855,960, forward strand.
TCTCTAGAGCTTCATCTACTGCTTTTCCGAAGAGGTTAGAGTCTTCCACAGGTTTATTTATTAAAGACGCCTGTGTCTCCGGTTTAAACCCTGAGTTGCGCAGCCATACATGGCGTTTTAGGAGTAGTCCCTGCACCAGGGAACGTCCCGCTGTTTCTGCCGCGTCCAGAGAGTTTTTTACAATGCTCTGGTTCACCTGGGTTCCTTCGCCAATAGTTGAAAGCAGGCGTGTACGTAATGGCTCTGGTGCTTCCTCGGCGTCCTTGCACAGTTTGGCCCACTGCGCGTCTGCATAGCTAGCAAGCAAAGAATTGTTGTTCGCAATTCTTGCTGAGAAGGCAGCCGAGGAAGTTACTCTTTTAGCAAGGGCCTGAGGGTGAAGGAGTGAAAAGTTTTTCAATTCTTGGATTGACCCCTCTGATCAATGCGGGAGTGGACAGCGAAGGGATGATTCTTCTCTTCACTGAAGCGAGGAGGGGAATGGTCTGGCTGACCGGAGGTTTCTCTTTAATTACTCTTTCCACAAAGTCTAATTCTGGAGAGAGCTCCCCAGTGTCCAGTTCGAAATGTGCTGCTGCTCTGCGCAACGGGGCATTGAAAGTGTGTTGATCGTCAATTGGAGATGTGTTCCTAACCGGTGAATTGTCAGGAGGATTTAGGTTTAGGACATCAGTGTCGGAATATACTGATGGGGATTGCCAGGGGTGCGAAGGTCCTTCTTCTGGGTTTTCTTCGAAGCCTTCTCCTTTAATGTCTGGCCTGTCTTCCAGACCTTCCTCCTGGTTCTGTCCCTCTTCATCGTCCATAAAATCATCCTCCTCCTCCAAGTATTGTTCCTCCCCAGTGAGGTCGTACACATTATGGAAGTCTGAGGCTGTGTCCTGCTGGGGATTGACTAGCCTCGGATGTTTGGCCCTGGGGTCCTCCTGAGGCCCTTCTCTAGTTCTCTTGGGAGTTTGAGAGGTCTGGGTATTAATAAATCTTTCCATCCTCTCCATACAGAGGTGGAGTCTTTCCATGGTTTCATGGGGTACCCCTGAGCGGTCTGGCGGGGGAAAAATAGAGTCATCTAGCTGAAAACGGCTCGACCTCTCCCAAAGCGTCGAGGAAAGTGTCCCGTCGCCCTCCGAAAAACCTTCAGGTGTGCTGGGTGACCCCCCGACTGAAGGGGGTAGTCCCTGCCTTTCTTCGGGCTTTTTCGGCGTGTCTTTCGACTTCTGCGTAGCGCTCGACGTGTCCTTCGGCGTACGCTTCTGGGCGTCGGCTACAGCGATCCATGCCAAGCTCTCGGCGACTCGTTTGTCACCGGAGGCCTGCGTTTGACGCTACGGGTGTCGATCGCTCTAAGGCGGCATGCGCCTTTTGTTGATGCGCCGATGGTTTGGGGGCGGCGCCCTTATTTGCCGAAAGCCCAGTCGCTGGTCGCGGCAGCGGTTGCGAGAGGGGCTTCGAACCTGAACGGTCCGAGGAGGCCGCCGGTGGAACCTGCGTCTCCTTGGGCGCTGATGCTCTCTTCGTCCTTGACGAAGAAGAGCCGTGGGTTGTGTGCTTAAGTGAGTTTTTGTGTGCGTCAATGTTGCCGGGGTGTTCATCCCCATAAGCAGGGCATGAGCCGAGCCCGTCGGGGCCAGGGACAGACGACGAAGCGCGCGAGCGCTCCTTAGAGGGGTTTTCGACTTCCGTAGCGGAGGTCGTGTTATCGCGTTCTTCGTCACTGTCTGTGGTAGCAGCGGCGGGTGAACCTTCGGCCTTCGACATCGCGTAGGCCGCCCACCTTTTAACTCTACGGTCTTTTAGAGTTTTAGGCTTAAGAAGCCGACAAGCCGCGCAACCTTCCTCCTTGTGATCGAGGGGCAAGCAGCGGTTACACCGTGAATTCTTGTCCTTCCAAGTAAATTTGCCTTTGCAAAGCGGGCAAAACCTAAAGGGTGTCCTCTCCATAGCCGAGGCAATAAATCGTGATGACCACCCCAAGGGAAAGGAAGGGGAAGAGGAAAGGCATTCTCAGAAAAGAACCAGAGATGTCCCACGACCCCACTCTCCCTACTGTATATGGCCTGCGAGGCCAGGCCACGTGTTCGGCAACGCCGAAGGATTTCCTCTGCTCGTACCCTCCGTCGAAGATCTTGCTCGGCGGAGAACAGCTTCACAACTGCGTCGAGGGAGGGATTATGTGTTTAATCTTAATGAGAAACGACCAAAGGCCGAGGAGATGAAATTTGCAATGTCTCTCGAGGAGCTCCGCGTAAAGGCGACCAGTAGCTGGGCGGAAAAAAACAATCTGAGGGACCTCGACGCGTGAGGGATTGTGGGTACAACGCACGTCACTATAGGGATAGTGTTTCAGACACGCCTTGTCGACGTCCCTTTTCGACTACGAAAAACAAAATGCAATACTCCACAGTGACCACTGGATGTCGGACCTATGCACAGCATGTGATTCTAAGCAGATTAACAAACATCAGAAATATAAATATTTATACTATAAGTGTGTTTACTTGGATACCTTTATTTACTGATTTCAATGTACAGCCCTAAAGCTCACATTACCCGTCTTCGGATAAGCCTGGCTGCACAGTCACACTACAACTTGTGTAGTACAGGCCTATGTTAAAAGGGGGTTGCTCAATACCAAGAGATAAGTCTTGAGTAGTCCCACACCAGTTGCACTGCATACATTATTTCTTAACACTGGTAAACCTAAGCCTCCCTCTTTCAGATCTAGCAGAGCACCCAGAGGGCAAGCAAATGGCAGATGTGCACGATACAAACCAGGTAACATAACATGATCGTCAACTCTGTTCTATTTTTCAAATTGTAACTTGGGTTTCTTGTTAAGTATGAATTCTCATTTTGAGGCCTTTGAACTTACGATTTTCACAAGTGTTTTTTATCATGGACCTTTTTGGTGGCCAAAGTGACTTTAAGTCCCCCTGCTATTACGACATTTTATAACTTACTTTACCGTCAGAGGGCGATACAAAAACGGCCCAACAGCTCTGAACATATCTTTCTAACACAACAGAATGGATACTGATAATACAAAAGCGGTGCAGAGTACTCCCACGCCCTGACGTTGCACCCAATTGCCTTCGTTTTAAAGTAACATTACAAAATGCTCATGTTTGGCGGGGTCTGGAGGAGCTGGTAGTGTTCTTGGTTACAATGTGCATTTTAAGACCCTGACAAATACCAATAAAGTGTACGAAAACAAGCACATTTTGCATGTTGCCCACCCAAGAGACGCAGTTGTGAAATTAAAAAGAATGACTGCATACACTGAACAATTCTAGTCTCCCTGGCAAAAAAAAACTATTTCATTCAATATTTTCAAACGCTTATTTTTTAAAAGGGATGTAAAGCTGGGGGTATGGGTTTTTATTATGAAAGGTTTTGTAAAACAAACTTCAGAAACTGTACATAAACATGGCACAGACTTTAGCCTACTTTTGTTTTTCGTCTGGACAAAAGTAAAACGCTCTTAAACTCTCCATAAACTAATAGCCAAGTTACAACTTTGCATATAACAAGGAATCACTGTGCATAATATAGTCTACTGCAGTGACAGTAACAAAAAAATCCATTAGTTTATACAACTTGAGATCAAATAAAAAGTACAATACCAATAGACTCGCTTTAAAAACATACAGGGGCAGTTTAAAATGCACTTCTATTTTTTTACACCAAGTATGGAGCTTTAAAAAAAAAAAAGTCCTAAGGCTGTGAAAGAGAACACAACACATTCTCTCTTGCCTAGTAGTGCCAGTTACGCAAAACTGTTTGAATAGTGGTAATGCACTTTAACACACTGTCAAAAGAAATCAAAATCTTGACAGAAAAATAAGTAAAACCATATTGAAAATATATGGATAGATGGTGAAAAGTGTCCAAAGCTAATTTCACAGAATCAAAATCCTTTTCAGAATACTTAACCATCGCAAAGGTTAGTGCATTTTAACCTTTCAGAAAAAACATGAATATTTAGCACATGGCTTTAAATAATATTTAAACAATGTAGATTTCCGGATTTAATGAAAGAATTTCTCACAAATCCTCAAATCGATCAACTGTGTTGTAGGATTTCCTCAGAACATTAACGTGTGCCACATTTTAACACGCAGTCAGTGAATTACCTATATTACTATAATGAACCAAATTCTAGAAAACAATGAACTGAGCTACTGATATCGAACATTAACAATCCATGCCTGCTGTAGATGCATGCAACCTTTCACCCGTTTGTAGCATCATCAGGTTAGTAAACTCCCTGGCTAGTCAATTGCTTGTCCAAAACCAAGTAAAGTTATCCATGTACTACTTCCCACAACTGATGGAAGTAACTGTAGTAGCAGATAACCTTTAAATGTTTAGCAAAGAGCAGAGCATATCCGGTTGAAGAACGAATAAGACAATCCACACAGGAATGACACGGATGTATGTCTTCAGCTTTCAATCACTCATATCCATATCTTCTTCATGATGATCGTCCCCATTTACTTTTGATTCTTTCACAACCTCAGTAACGACTGCTTCCACTGGCTCATCCCCCACTTTAGGGGAAGATGATTCAGACACCAAATTGTTCTCATTTTTTTCTTTCTCGCTGTCATAACCTTGTTCTTCTTCATCGTAGTCCCTTGTGACCTGCTAAAAAAGTTTAAACAGGTAATGTTAGCTTTTGATATTTAATTTACTGAAAAACAATATTATAATACAGAATCCTTTCCCCAACTTACTTTTACGTCTTTGTCGCTGTCAGATTTTCTTTCCCGATCTCGCTCCTTGTCCTTGCTTTTCTTCTTTTTGCTGGTTGATCGCTCCCTTTCATCTCTGCTTCTATCTTTCTCCCTTTCCTTGTCCTTATCCTTTCTTTTCTCCTTCTTATGTCTGAAATGAAAACAGTATTTATTAAGATGAACAGAAAAGCAGCCACAATTGGAACTGCAATGATGGATTGGTAAATGACAAACAATTATGCAATTCACAAAATTTGTGAGCAATAAGAGTAGAACAGTCTGCTGAGCACACTATGTTTTAAAATCGGCACGCAGTTGCTATGCTTTAGAACAGTGGTCTTAAAACTTTTGACCTGACCCGTGCCCCCGAGCAAAATTTGTGCAGGCCGGGCCCCACTAAAAATAGCAAATTGACATTAAATCCAAATGGCTATGAACTAGTGCGCGCCATCACTGCACGCTACTCCCAATATAGTCCCTGGGATCTCCACCTGCTCCCATCGCAGTCTCTGGGCTCCTTCATCCCACTCAGAGCCCAGTCCTAGGGCTCTGCCCACCCCACCCGAGACCCTGGGTTCTCCCCACCTTGCTCCTACCACTATCCCATGGCTCCCTCAGCATTCTGCTCCCACCACAATCCCTGGGCTCCACCCACCCTGCTCCAAGGGCCAGTGGTGGCTGGTGAATTTGTTAAGTGGAGTGGCATAAATATTTCCCCCAGATATGCCATAGCGACAGAGTGCAGGGAGGGAGCCGAAATCAATCAAGGAAGGCTCAGGGGAGTTCTCCGCCGGGAATCTTAAAATAAGGGGTTAAAAGGTATTTCAGAGCATAGTTTTTAAAGAAATTGGGTAAAAAGCCACCCCGTATGCAATTGGGGCTACGAGGCCCAGGGGGCAGGCATGGTATGCGTTACTGGGCATCCATGATAGACATCCAGTAAAAAAATCCATCCCTGGGGCCACAAAGCCCCTAACACAATCAAAGTGATTGTTTGTGTATACGAAGAGCTGTGGGGCCTAGAGGGCAGGTATGGTATTTTTTATTTTATTTAAAGTGCCATAGCCACAACATATGACAACACATCACATATACATACAAGATAAACAGTTTAAAATTTAAAAGGAGAAAAATAATTCTTAAAGAAAAAACACAAGGAAATCTCTAAAAACAAAATACATCAAAATACAATATGTAACCAGATGGATAAGTCAGAAGTTCAGATGAGATTCCCCGATCCATCAGTCTCTGTTGGGGTATCTGTCATTCCAACCAAATTCATATTTTGTTTACTGGACATCTACGCCTGCTCTGGCTAAGTGCGACGAGGCGTATGAGCTGCCCCTTGTACATACAGACATGCAGTTCCCCAGCCAGCATTTCTAATAAACTAGGCAAGGCTGGTGACGCCAAACACCCCCATGTTATGGAGAATTCTCATAAATGTGCTAATTCCCTTCACCTTAGAGACCCCCAGCAACTTTGCTGGATTTTGAGGACGTTATTTTCTTACCTGGAAAGAGTGCAAGCACGTTTTCCCCACACTCGTGTACTTTGATGTGTGTTTTACACTTGTGTTCTTTGATTATGGAGTTTTAGATAACTCCATAGGCATCATCTTTTCATGTGTTACACAGCACCCTCAGTGCAGTGACAAAGGGATGTCTTTTAGACTTCCCAAAGGTTTTAATACCTTCTCTGGGATAAACTGTTTCCCAGAGAATGTAAAGCGAAATTGACTTTACTAGTCTTTCCAAATTCCTAGGTCCAGCACACACCATCTTACAATGGAGTGCTGAAGGGGTTGCATAGTATCCCCCGTGTCTAAATACTTTTGTAGCAGTCAAATGCTACCCTTTCCTATTGAAAGGGTTGGTGGCAGTGGTTTTACAACGAACTACCATGGTTTTGCCCGACCGCGAACACCGGTAGCTAAAAATCACAGGAGCCATGTTTTTGAAGATGGTTTCTTAAAGGAATGGTTCGGTCAGAAATATTATTGGGCAAAAAGATGGCCAATAATAAAACAAATACCCAAAATATATATATATTTTTAAGTCCCTATGCAAAGTTTCGAGCAAATGAAGCTCAAACTTTAAAATTTCAAGCTCTAGGGGGCATCCATTTTGTGAAATGGATGCCGCCTGTGCTCGCGTTTGCGGCACTAATGAAGCAAAGGCCAGCCAGCTGTAGCAAACCAAAGCTACCAATGGGTGGCTTTTGCTTCATTGGTGCCGGACTCAGAGGACGGGGACCAGAGACTACAGGCAGGAAAGCTGCAGCTGCATCTCGTTAAGTGCTTTTTTTTTTTTTAAATAAGCACTAGCTGCGTTTTTTTCCCTAAGTTTTCCGGGCTGGAGGAGCCCGGAAAACTTAGAAATAAAACCACAGCTTTAAAAACGTATTTATGTTTGCGGTAGCTTCAGCTTGGAGCCCTCTGGGCTCCAATCTGAAGCTACCGCAAACAAATACGTTGTGTTTCAAAAACGCTGTGGTTTTTCTTTCCAAGTTTCTCGCACTCCTCCAAGCCGGAGGAGCCTGAGAAAGAAAAACCGCAGCGTTTTTGAAACACAACCGCGTTGGGTTTCTGCCTGCCGTGGCCATCACTTTGGGTCTCCGGTGCTCCCCCAGGGGAGCACCGGAGACCCAAAGTGATGGCCAAGGCAGGCAGAAACAACGCGGTTGTGTTTCCATGCCGCAGTGTTTCTGCCTACAGCAGCTTTCACTTTGGAGCACCTTCCACCACGACACCTTTTGTTGTGATGTGGTGTAGGCTGAAAAGCAGCCAGATGAACCTTTAGGGAATTGAAGACTAACACGGTCCAACAAATGGGTTAGGTACAGCACAATGTGTGTGGGTGAGCAATCAATGGGATTGACGCCCTTGGCATTACACCAGATGACAAAACGTTTCCATTTGCTGGCATACCAATAACGGGTGTTCAGTTTTCTAGCTTCCCCGAGTATGTCCATGCACCTCTGAGGGAGCTGAAAGTGTCCAAACTATGACCTCAGGAGCCAGGCTTCTAAGTTCAGAGTTTGTGGGCATGGTGTAGGGTCTCCCCCTGTCCTGAGACAACATGTTGTACGGGCAGGCTAGTTTTACTGGTGGGGAGAGGGACATTTCCATTAGATGAGCGAACCAGGGTTGGCGGGGCCACCAGTATCAAGGTGACTGGTTCCTGGTGCATCTTGTGCACCATCTTGTTGAGAAGGGGAGTCTTGGGGGGGGGGGGGGTTGTTTTGAGCACAGACAAATTTCCCTGTCCATGTTATCCAGATACTGTTCCCCTTGGAGCGGTGCTAGGTGTACCTGGAGGCGAAGTCTTGGCATTGGGCGTTTGTAACGCTCTCCTGATTCCCACGGAGGCGCGGGTCTTGGCAGGAAGGTGTCTGACTCGAAAAGTGATGTGCAGGAATCGATTGGCTTCTGGGGTCCAACCTCTTCGCACTGTGTGTCGGACTCGAAGAGTGAGGTTTCTTAAATAGGTGAATGCTGGACTCTCCATCTGCGTCTGATGCAGGGTGCCGTTGCCAGTTCCTTCACTGGTGAAACCTAGGCCTCTTGAATTCAGAGGATGATTACCGTCATTTGCACGAGCGGCGAGTTTCTGGACACCTTTTAGTCTTTATAGTCTTTTGGTGCATGGCACTTTAATATCAAATAAGACTCGTATAATACTTTTCCCCTTTTGTCTTGCAGGACTCTCGAGATGGAAGATGGAGTGAAGCGCCTGGAACTTCGTAAGTAAGGCAAGCGCTCTAATGGTCTTTTTCCTTGCAGCCTTGTTCGTGCTGAAGAGACGCCGGAGTATCCGCAGGCGTTCTATGGCGACGAGCGCGGAGGGCGCGTAAGTAAATGCCTGTCTTTGTCTCCTCTTTTTGTCTTTCAGATGCTAGACAGCAGCGCTGGAGTTCGCGGAAAGCCAGTAAGTACAATGCTTTTGTTTTCACAGGCGGCGATGCAGAATGAAGGATTCCGGAATTCACAGCGTGCCGGTAAGTATGGCAATGCTTTTGTCTTTGCAGGTGGAGATGCGGCATGATGAAACGGCCGCAGCCGATGGATCAGGTGAGTAAGCACTGCGTGTCAAGTTCGCCTTGCTAACCTGTTTCTTGTCTTTGCAGGTGCTGCTGTTATCTGGATGCAGAAATGGTAAGTAGGATTCTTGCAGGTTCAGGATCGGAAGAAGAAAGGCCGGAGCAGACTCGGTGAGCGTTCTGCTGCAGATGCAGAATAACGCGAAGCACGCTTCATCTATCGGGTGTGGTTTAAATAGCCTTGGAGTGATGAGGCGTCTTCTTCCATGGCCCCGTCTAGGTAAGAAAAGAGTTCGTTTCCAGAAGAGTTCCAGTGCTGTATCCAGGGAGTAGAGCTGCCCCACACCCAGGTAAGAAAGTAGTTCCTGTTCACAGATGGCTTCTAAGTGGCTGGTAAGTAAGCAGCATGGTCTGCTGCAGGTAAGTCCACCCAAGCATCTTCACACCTATTATGAGCCCGGCGCTTCCAGTGCCGGGACCGATGGTTTAGATGAGCCTGGTGCCACCGGCGCCAGGACAAGGTCCAAAAGGTCCCAGTGGGGACCGGCTGGTGCCTAGGATTAGGGGCCTGCTTCCAAGGACGTTGGGCTGGTCCCTGGCTCCTTGGAAGCAGTGATCATGACAGCGTTCTCCTGAGTCGCCAACAGGTCGATCTCTGGGAAGCCCCATTCTGCGAAGACGTTGGATGTGAGGTCTTCGTGCAGACGCTATTCGTACTCTATGGGCAGAGGGAAATCTCTGCTCAGCAAGTCTGCCAGAAGATTGTTGTCCCAACATGTTCCAGGGGAACTCAAACATCTTGTGTTTGAGAGCCCACATCCAAATGTTTTGGGACAGCTTGGATAGTCCATGGAGAGCGAGTGCCCCCCTGTTACTTCAGGTAATACATGGCTGTAGTGCTGTCTGTTAGAATCAGCACTGTCTTCCCTAGTAGTTGTATCTGAAAGGCCTTTAACACCGCTAATCGCTCCAGTAAATTTATATGGTTGGACGCTACTTGTGGGGACCACACTCCATGCGCCGTCTGCTTAAGCAGGTGTGGGCCCCAGCCCGCAAGAGATGCGTCGGTCGTGAGAGTGGCTTCCACTGCAGGGGTGGTGAAGGTTTTCCCCTTCAAGAGGTTTTCCCTTGACCACCACTGCAGAGAGAACGAGGGCTGCGAGACAACTACCAGATCTTCCCATTGTTTGCTGGCCTGACACCACTGGCTGTTGAGCCACTCTTGCATGGGATGCATGCGCAGCCGCACGTGGGGAACCAAGTATATGCATGACGCCATCATTCCTAGCAAACGCATGGCTTTGCATAATGTCACCTCCAGACAGGCTACATATTGAGGGATCTGAAAAAGCATGTTCTGAACCCTCTTGTTGGAGTGGAAGACAAGGCTGTCTTTCGTCCGGATTAGAGCTCCCAGAAATTGTTTTATTTGACTGGGGACTAGACTGGATTTTTTCTTGTAGATAGAGAACCCCAGACTGAACAGAAGGTCTACGGTCTTTTGGGTGTTCAAAAAACATGTGTCGTATGAGTCCCCTGTTATGAGCCAGTTGTCGAGGTAAGGGTAAACCGGGATTGATGGTCTGCGCAGGTGTGCTGCTGCTACTGCCAGGACTTTTGTAAACACCCTTGGCGCCGAGGATATTTCCTGTGCACTAGCAACATTAAAATATGAAAGTAGGCATCTTTCATGTCCAATGTTGCCATGTAGTCCCACCCTGTTTCAACAGTTGGATCACTTCCTGTAGTGTTATCATTCAAAACCTTTGAGGTTTTATGAACTTGTTCGCTGGGCGCAGGTCTAGAACAGGGCATGGTGAGGTCCTTTTTGGGTACAAGGAAGTACACTGAATACATACCCTTGTTTACCTGAAGAATAGGGACGGCTTCTATTGCATCCTTTCCCAGCAGCGCTTCCACCTCTTGATTCAGGATCTCCAGATGGTACAGTGAGAGGCGCTGTGAGCACGGTGGTCTGAATTGTGGAGGTCGGGCGAATTCCACACAGTACCCGTGGGCGACCGTCTTTATGACCCACTGGTCTGAAGTTATCCCTTACCATGAGGAAAGATGTTAAGTGCCGCCCCACCTCCCCCGACCGGGGTAACATGGGAGGGGACCCGATTTGATGGTCATTTCTGACCAGAGGCTGCGGCTCTTCTAGGATTGGGGCCTCTACCTCTGGCTTTGCCACGTCGCTGACCCCCTTGGTGGTTACTATGCAGGGCTTCCTGATGTTTGTCCAGCATTAAAGTTTCCAGTGCTATAGTTCTGACTTGCATGGGACTGCCCTCGAAAGGACCGACGAGAACTACCTCCCCTTTGGGGGAAAGGTTGAGTAATCTGCTGCAGGGACTTAAGAGTCACATGCTCTTTTTTGGCCGTTTCCAGGGCCTCATCGAACGCCTTTCCGAAGAGGCTAGTTTCTTCAATGGGTTTGTTGATGAGAGCAGCCTGTGTCTCAGGCTTGAAACCCGAGTTACGAAGCCAAGCGTGCCGCTAAAGCAAAGTGCCTTGGGCCAGAGACCTTCCTGCTGTCTCAGAAGTGTCCAGAGTGTTCTTTATTACATTCTGGTTTACTTGCCTGCCTTCCGCCACAATGGTGAGAAGCCTGGACCTGACGGGTTCTGGGGCCTCTTGGAGACCTTCCTGTACTAGGTTCCATTGAGCATCTGCATAACTCGCCAGCAGCGTAGTGTTATTTGCTATGCGTGTGGTATATGCAGCACCATAGGTAACCCGCTTACCTAAAACATACAACCTCATGGATTCTTTAACTGGAGGCGCCTCCCCCGTAACAAGGGGTACTCCTGCCCGTTTCCGGATGGTAGTCACTACTAGGGAGTCGGGGGTGGCATGCCCTTTAATGTATTGAGGGTCCGAATGAGCTGGCCGAAATAACTTTTCTACTCTTGGGTTCACTGCCCGGATCTGAGCTGGCGACACCAGGGAGGGAACCAATCTTCTTTTAACAGAATTAAGGAGAGGAATGGCCTGGCATGAGGGGGGTTTCTCCTTGAGAATGTCTTCTACAAAGTCCTGCTCGGGTACTGCTCGAGTAGTGATTTGAAAGTGAGCTGCTGCCTTCCTTAACATGGCATTGAAGGCCATTTGGTCGTCTACAGGAGAGGCCTGGCAAGCCGGGGTTGACGGAGGAAAAACCAGTCACAGAACAGAACATCAGCGTCCTGATCTTGTTGGGGGAGCATCCATGGATCCTTCCCCATTTGCTGGGTTTCTTCCCAATTGTCTGTGGCATCTGCCTGGTCCTCATTGTAGCCCTGCAGGAAGGAAGGTTCTTCATCTTCACTGTAAATGTCCTGATTGTATCCATTTGGACGAGGTCTTCATGATGGACGGGGACCGAGGGCTGATCTTCTTGGAAATGTGAAGCTGATTTAAGATTAGGTTCTCCACAAGACCTTTTCAGGGAAGGAATAAAAATTGATATTTTTTTCAAGACGATCTATACACCCTTCAAATGTCTCCCTTGTCCCCTTAGAGGAACCAGAAGGGCCTAGAGTGGAAAAATGTCATCTTCCGCCCATAGATGCCGAAATTTGTCATTCAGGGTGTTGGAAAGAGGCTCCTGACTGTCCTCGTAGGTCTCGCGAGAATCGGGGCACCATGGCATATCTATGATTTGTCCACGGCCTGCCCCATGTTTTTCGACCGAACAGGTATCAGCCCAACCGCCGAAGTAATTCTTGCGCTACTGTGTTCAATCATTGCTGAATCGGCACGAGTTAGTGGGTCTGAAGGTCTATCAGTAGCTTTACCACCTACCGCGGCATTAGAACGCCTAGCGTTAGGTTTTTTGCATTGAGGCCCAGTCGTAGATTTTGGGCCTAACGGCCCTTTAGGGACCTTCGAAATTCCACGCTTCGACCTGTAAACCTGATTTAGGGGTAGTGCCCTTGTTTGTTTTGGAATGCCCAGTCGCAAAACGCTGCGGCGGATGTGGGGAAGGCTGTTGATGTGAATGATCAGAGGAAACTGCCGAAATGTTTGACCGCCCTACTGGCGCTTTCACCTTTTGACGTACCCGTCAAAATAGGTGGAGGGGTTGTGTGTTTAGTGTAATGCATTCTTTGTACGCCCCCGTCGCCGGTTGTCCCTGAAGCGAGACTAGTGTCAGGGCTTGAAGGGTCGGGGACGGGAGTGGCGGACCAATAAGTGTTCACCGCGAGGTCCATCACATCCGCAACGGATGTTTGGTCATCGGAGGTGCCCCCGTCACTTTTGGCAGGTGTGGCGGTGGGGGAAGAGGGGTCCGCCCGCGACATACCGTGCGCGGCCCACCACTTGACACAGCGCTCCTTAAGGGTCTTAGGCCAAAGGAGTTTACAAGCCGCACACCGCTTCTTGTCGTGATCTAAGGGGAGATGGGAGTTGCACGTCCTCTGCTCGTCCTTTCACGGGTATCTGACCCTACACTTAGGGCAGAACCTAAATGGAGTCCTTTCCATAGCAAAAGGTGTAAAAAAAGATGCCCAGACCTAGAGGGTAAAGAGGTGGAAAGAGGAAAGACAGATATGGCCACCCCAACCCCACTCTCCCTACTGTGAAGGCTGGCCAGAGGGCCCAGCCACATGGATGCTTCAGCCGCCGGCTCTCAGGTGCCGAAAACCACCGCCGTAGACAAATCCCTGCAGTCTTCTTTGAAGTTGTTTCTGCCATCGAAGTGACTTAAAGGGGGAATAACCGACAAGTCGGTTTAAGATAAACAAGGTCTCTAATGTAAGAGCTCCACTATAGGGCGATCAGTATTCTGGGCAAAAAAAACTATCTGAGGGACCGCGGCACATGAGGGATTTTGGGTACACTACACGTCACGATAGGGATAGTGTTACAGACACGCCTATGCCGACGTCCCCTTTTGGTCCCCAAAAGACCAGATGCAATACTCTGCGGTTACCACTGGATGTCGGACCATATGCACAGCATGTGATTCTAAGCAGATTACCAAGCATCAGAAATTTGTTAACCATTGTTTTGTTCCCTCATCTTTTTCTTTCCACACCAATCTCAGTATTGCTCTAAATGTGTCAGTGATAAATCAATGTCCACAGTGTCCTAGTTATTTAAGTCACCTGAGGGTGTAGGAAGTGTGTGTGTACCATCCCCAATGGGTATCAACTGGTTTAGCGAAACAAAGTGTAATTATTGAAGTATATTTGGTGTGAAATGATTGCTCCCTGTTAAATAATTGTTTAATCAAGAAACCCTGTGTGTAAGCGTTTATTTGAATAACTGTGAAACTGTGTTCCAGCCTTACAGCTCACATTGACCACCCTTGAGATAAGCTTGGCTGCTCAGTCACTATACCAACTTGTCTAGTACATGCTTATACCAATGGTTGAGTGAACTATTGCCAAGGGGACAAGGATGGTGCAGTCTCCCACAGACTACTGCATACAATCTTGCCCAACACCTTCATACACATGAAATCTGCCACAGGGCCCCCTGGGACCTTCTGCACCTCTAGTTGACAGGAAGCAAGATAGGCTCCCTCTGGTGATCACACCCATAAAACACTCATTAAAATATTTATTAATAAGAACTCCTGCTTATAACAGGCTTTACTATGACAAAGCTATAAAATGATTTATAAAGTGTTGCTCTTGTCACTGAAGTATTTCTAGCCTAGCTAAGAGTTCTACAACTTTTCTCAACCTTTTTCCTCACCCCATTTTAGCCATTATATTGTTAACACCAAAATGTATTCAAACACAGTTTATTTAACAGACTATGCTTGTTAACTGCTTCTTTCTCCTTCAGTGTCTTAACTGCCCAGCTCCGGTATCATTAAAAGTTTGCTCTACAACTTGTGTGAACTGGTTGCAGCTTTAAGATGGCTTCTCAGAGTAGGTTTTGAAAAACCCTCTTAACCACAAAATAAAAGCACCCTCAAAATATAAATGTTGGCCGCAGACAGTAAATAATTGCATACGAAGCACAATGACAAGTCACTATTAAAGAATGAAAGAAATACGATAAACCTTCAAACAATCCAATTAATAACATTCCCCGATTTACAAACCTTCTAGGAGATGGGGATCTAGACTGCTTTCTTTTAGGTGATCGCAATTTCTTTGGGGACCTCGATCCACTCCTGCTTCTTCTGCGTCTTCTGTCTCTGCAAGCCAGTCAAAAAACGAGTCAAAATACATTTTTATTTGGGTCGTTTGGTGTTCTGCCTTGAATATCTTACACACAAACCAATCATATTACCATATTTTTCCAGTTTCGTGCAACTACACTTTTTATACAAATACTCCCAATTTCTAAAAGTCAAAAAAGTACAGGGGTTCTTAACAGCGAGATCGAATGATCAATGCAATAAAAATTAAAGTTACTCACCGTAGTGACTAGAGTACTCATGGTCCTTAGTCCCCTTTCCTCCATCCTTGTAGGCAACCGCCAGCACGAGCCATTGGCAGTGAAAAATTGAGCTTCGCCTTTAAATTTAGTATAGCGCGTGGGCTTGGAAGTGGCAACGCACAGAGGCCGCACCCAACCGCACCTCACTTCAGTCCCCTTTGAACACATCGGATGCTTAGATACCTGGCTACTCTTACTACATTTCAGCCTTTGGCATACTAGCAAAGAAAGGTGGGTGGGACGTATGGAGGAAAGGGGACTAGGAGTACTCTAGTCGCTACAGTGAGTAACTTTAATTACTCATAAGTTCCATCTCCTTTCCGCCATCATTGTGGGTGACTCCACCAAACAAGAAAATAGGGTGGAGCTGTGACAACCTGCCTCATATAGGAAGAAGCAAAAAGGTTCTTCAGAACCGCCTGCCCAATCTCTGCACCGTGCCTGGAGCTGGTGTCCAGGGAATAGTGCATATGATCAGGCTCCCTCTGTCCTGACCCTGTCCGGACCAATTTCCTTGTTTCCCATCCAGCTCCACTTCCCTGATTGGGTACTACATTTACTGTTGTCCCTGTGTCTTAGGCCCCTTCTCCCTCTATCCAGGTGTCCCAAATCTAGGTGCTGCTATTACATCTAGGGTTACTGCATTTACTGTTACCCCACCCACCCTCCGTGTTCAGCCCTTTCTCCCTCTATCCGGGTGGATCAAATTCTAGGTGTTGCCATTGCATTATTGACTTCACCTCCCAGATGGCGATACCACATCAACAATCGCCACCTCTCCGACCCCCCTCCTCATTCCCGCCCTTTGTGCACCATACCCACCCCCACAATTCACGCCTCCCAGCGCATAACCTCCGCCCTAGCACCTAACTTCATGAACCCCCCCTATAGCCCACATCAGGTCGACACCTACGACCCCTGCCCCCGAACACTGACCCACTGCGCAATCATCATTCCACCTCCATCAGAGGAGCACTCTGGTTAGCCAAACACAGCATGCCTCAAACCCTCAACCCACACACCTCCACCCACCAGAACATATCCATCTTCCCCCAAGCATATATTGGCAACAACCCCACACTCCCTCACCCATACACCCCACGCAATCTCAAACTCACAAGCCAGAGGAGCTCTCTGGTGTTCCAATCATGTGTCCCCTGCCACTACCGCGCCATCTCTGCGCTCACTGCCATTGCCAATCCCCATCCGACACCCGCACCACCACACACCCACTCGTGCAGAGCTCTGTGTCACTCCAGCATCGTAATCCCTCTACCAACACCTCCATCCACGCCCCCACCTCAGTCCCACACTTCCTCACCCCCAACACTGCCCTCACTCTCCGAAAAGCCGGAGTCACCCTGACAGTGCGATCCCTCAAGAACAACCACACCCCACAAACTCAGCAGTCTGCTCCCCATCCCATCTTCACCTGCGATTCACTCTCCCTGAGCTCCTAACCGACCCCCACCCACAGACCTCCCTCTACTAACCCTTTGCCTTCTCTGAAAGTAGCACAGCTCACCCTTACTAAAACCGTCGCTTCATCCTCCTTTCCCCCTGTCCCTCCTACCCTCTCACTCCTCTGGCACCTAAACCCACAAAACGAGTGACCTACCCTCTCACTCGACTCTCCATAGCTCACCACTTCTCCATCGGTCCACCCTCCCCATTCTGTCCCAGCCCTACCATCACACTCCTCTCCCCCAGTCTCCACCCCCTTGTTCTAGACTTTTCACCCAGTACACATAAACACAGCCCCCTCCAGTATCGAACCACAAACAACTCGCCTAACCCCTCATACCACAAGTGCACCACTCACTACCCTCCCCCGATCCTTCCCACCACGTCTCTCGCATACCTACCACTGCCCACCTTCTCTTCCCGCTACCCATCGATCTAACCAACTCACCCGATCCTCAAAATGTACATGCATCCAGACTCCCATTATCACCCCTCAGTCAATCAACCACCCAGACCGATCCTACCACACCTCCCATCTCACTGGGCACCCATGTCCACCAGGCAACTCACAGCAATGAGTCATGAAAAACAACTCCCCTCATGAAGTCGCATGCATCTTTTTCAATGCCCGCTCCATAGCAAGAAACACACTGCATCTTTTGCCTCCTATCCTCCGACAATCATAACCTCATTTTATCAATGAAACCAGGATCTCCGCCGACTTTGCACCAGTTGCGCACGAGGCCTTCCGACCCGGCTACTCGCTTATCGCCCACAACAGACCTCCCAGAGGTGGCGGAGTGGCAATACTCCACAAACCTCATTTCTCTGTCTCAGTGGTTGAAGCCCAGACTTGCAACGCTACCCGTGAATCCCTTGTAGTAAAACTCTTGCTACCATCAACACTCACAGCTTCCTGCTCATATACAGACCCCCTGGATATGACAGACATTTTGCCAACAATCTGACTCAATAGCTACCCTTCAGGTAAATCACCCTATCACACTATTGGGAGATTTCAATATCTGGTTCGATATGACCAACAACCCCAAGACCCCAAGACCCAACCTCTGGTCAAAAGTCTTGATGCACTCAACCTCTCCCGACATACCATTGGTCCAACTCACTCAGGTGATCACACCCTTGATGCGATCTTCAGCTCTCATGACCTCGTCTCTACATCCAGTCCCAAACCGCTCATCTGGACAGACCACTGCCATCCCTTTCTCTATCCACACACCAGCCCCTCCTCCCACAGCACCACCTGCTTGGAGCGCCATCCATGCAGCGGCTCCATTAATGGCCTCCGTGCGAAGCCCGCCTTTGCTTTAACAATCAGCGGTTCCCACGTATACTTTCAGCAAATGAAGGCATTGCCGGTGATCAGAGCACCTGGGGGCTGTTTGGTGAGAAGCTGAGCCCTTAACGCGCTGGCAGCAGCCTGCACGCAGCAGGTAGCCGGTAACCTCAGCTGTGACACACTGCAAAATGGTGGACGTGCCCTGCAAAGTACGGAGGAAATGCAGCTTCGATCCCCTCTTCCATGAATCAGCCCGCAGAAGCAATGGGGGGGGGGGGGGGGCTTTCTCACTCCCCCAGCAAGTAACTAAGTATTCCGCATCTGTCAGCAGCAAAGAGGGTGTTCCAACTGCCCCCGCAGGCCTGGCAGGGATCTACCCGCCCGTCTGGAGCAGACGTGACTGACTGCTGGAACAAAAGCCTTTGGAGTGCCACAGAGCCCTGGCCGGCACAAAACACTGAACCCACACAGAAGCACGCCACCTGGCGTCGCCAGGCCCTCCAGCTTCACCGTTGGCTCCAAAGAACTCAACAAGACCATCTCCGAAATCGTGAAACCTACTTGCACCTCGGCCCAAACCACCCTCTCGCTACATTTCTATGACACCACACTTGACAGGATGGCAATCCTTAACACCAAACTCGCCACCCTCGCCTCCTGCCCTACATCTACACGCCCGATCCAGTTGCCCCCTACGACCACAATGCCAACCTTTGACTTTTTTCAACCCATCTCTAGAGACAAGTTCCTAGGTCTACTATCCGGCAGCAGATCTCCAAACCCTGCCCCCCCTCTCGACCCCTGCCCAGCCTCTTCTGAAAGCAATATCCTCTACTTGCGCAGGAGAACATGCAAAGTCCATAGTAAACCACCCTCACCTCTGGCACCTTTCCAGAAGCCTATAAATAGTGCATGTCGAACCGCTTCTAAAATAATGCATCCCTCGACCCTAACAATTACAGACCGATCTCCAACACCAGATTTCTCACGAAACTCATTGACCGGGCTGCATACTCACAGCTCAACTGCTTAGTAGAATCCAACAAAATACTCAACCCTGCACAATCAGGCTTCAGACCGCACCATGGAACAGACCACCACTCAGATCTCGATCTGGGATGATCTCTAGGTCACTGTAGACTGAAGGTTACAAAGACTTGATTCTCCATGATCTGTCAGCAGCCTTTGACACTGTTAACCATTCTATTCCCCTTTACCGCCTCCACTCCCTAGAAATCCATGGCTCGGGCCTCAAATGGATTGCCTCTTTCCTCAGCAAAAGGAAACAAATCGCCTTCCCCTCCTCTTCTGTCAACTGCTCGCCCTGTGAACACTGGAGTACCCCAAGGCGCCTGCCTCTCTGCTCTCCTTTTCAACCTCCATCTGTCCTTCCTACCAGGAATTGTCAGCGTCCGCAACCTCTCCTGTTACAACTAAGCCGACGACACCCAAATTATCCCAAAAATTCCCAAAACAAGCACCAACCCACATCCCGACTTTGAAGCTTGCCTCAGTGATACTGAGCGATTGATGACAAAACCACCTCCTTCTGAACCCAGACAAAACTGAAATTATGGTGTGACATTACTGCCCTTCTCCCGCAACAAAACCCATGCCCCCCCCCCAAACCCCTTGGTGCCCCTCCCTCCACAATAGTCAAAATCCTTGGCTGCACTATGGACTCAGGCCTAACCCTCTCCAGTCAGATCAATAATGAATCAAAATCCTGCCACTGCCAGCTCAAACTCCCTTAAAAGCATTTTACATCACCTATCCCAACAGGCTCTTACTAGTGATTCCAACCACCAATTCAGCCAGGATGGGAGGATCCAACTTCTCAACCTTGGTTCCAACTCTGTGGAACTCACTCCCCCCACACATTCAACACACCCAAGACTACATTGCCTTCCGCAAAGATCTAAAAACCTGGCTCTTTCCATAAACACGATTAAGACCACCTAGGGCTGCTGATACCCTGCGGACAAATGTTTGAGGAGATGACGAGCAAATTACATCACTGAAAACAACTAATAAGTCACCAAGACAGAATCAGGAAATTTTTATCATAGATGACAACCATTGCGTCCTGCAAGCGCTAGATCTATAACTGCTGACTATCCGCTTCCTGAGTCTACTACACATGCCTAGCTCCCTCCTGTGCCATCTTCTCCGAGCGCAGCCATCACGAAACGCGTACATGTAATCCGGAACAGTGGGCTCGTAAGTATAAAAAATCCACTCCAGATACTCACCTCTCCCATCACTATGCTCACTCTCTACACCAACAGACGATAGAGCACAGCTACACCCCTCGATTAATTCTGCCCAGCTGCTCACATACGAACAAGACTCCATATAACACAACATCTTGCTAGAAGGCAGGTATACCCCTCCAAAAAATACAAAAACAATAAGCAAATCGGCCTAGCTGCACACATGCGTCCTACACAGCCCTAATGCCGCCAGAATCCAGTCTCAGAGACCAACTTTCAGACTGTACACATTCAACTGATCTCTCAATACCACCGCACCTAATGTTAGGATGCAGCTACCACCAGGCAATCGCATCAGCTGCTCACATATTGAGTGCACCCAAGCACCCTATGATTCCCTTTTCTCTCAACTGACCTGGACCACGGTCATACCAATGATATATAGAGCACTATATTAATGCCAAACATAACAGAAGGGCGACAGAGAGGCCCAGGTACCTGCCTTGCTGATGACATCCCAAGAAGCATGTCTCAAATGCAAAGGCCATGGCCTTAGCTCTGACCACATGACCCCCCCCCCCCCCCCCCCCCCCCCAGGAATAGGTTTTCCCATGGCGGTGTACGCCCCCAAAATGGCCTGAACCATCCCATGGGCGATGGAAGCCTTGGAAGCCTGAGAGCGGGGTTAAAGAGCCCCCAAAAGTCAAACAATACCTCAAACTTACTGAAGGAATTTGCCAGGGGGGATAAAACTTAAGGACCCAGTCCAAGGAATGCTGTGCCCTCTCTGCTTTAGACTGCCGATTCGGGAAGAACACCGGCAGGCAGATCTCTTGATTTGCACCTTGAAACACTTGTGTATAGGCGTGTTATAAATGCCATATCATATATATGGGATACATTACTCACCGTAATCATATTTCTGATGCTTGTATCTGCTTAGATTCACATGCTGTGCATAGGCCGACATCTAGTGAAAGCTGCAGAGTATTACAGTTTTCGAAACTCAAAAAGGGACGTCGACAGGGCAAGACAGTAATACTATCCCTAGTGTGACGTCCACTGTACCCATGATCCCTCACACGTCAAGGTCCCTCAGATTGTCATTTTTCTGACATGATGTAGCGCGAGTACAGATGTAACCAATCAGATACGTATCAGACAAGCTCATAAGCATCCCTGTGCCTTCACTCCGAGGAGAGGAAGGGTGAGTCGCATGTGAATACAAGCAGATACAAGCATCAGAAATAGGATTACGGTGAGTAATGTATCCCTTCTGAGGCTTGTGGAATCTGCTTAGATCACATGCTGTGCATAGATTAGCGAGCAGTGGAAGAAGGAGGTGGTATGTGAGAAGGTTCAGGAGCGAATAAATGTCTTAGAACCACTTGTCCCACCTGTGTATCCGTCTTGGAATGAGTGTCAATGCAGTAGTGCTGAGTGAAGGTATGTACAGCGCTCCATGCAGCTGCCTTGCAAATACTGTCTAAGGGACATTTGCAATGAAAGCCAGAGTGGCTCCTGCACCTCTTGTGGAGTGAGCCCTGCGCGTAAAAGGCAGTGTTTTATCTGATAGGGAATAGCACATCTGACTATCCACCTACGGATTGCATTCTTATAAATGCGGTCACATTCCCTGCCTGACGCTATGGAGACAAACAATTGATCTGTTTTCCTTAGCGGTCTGGTTTTGTCTACGTAGTAGAGGACCGCTCTCTTCACATCTAGTGTGTGGAGTTTTACCTCAGTGAAGCTGTTGGGTTCTTGGAAGAAAGCTGGTAGCTCAATTGACTGGTTTACATGAAATTTGGAGATTTAGGTGAGAACCTAGGGTGAGTACATAAAACCAGCTTGCCCATGTACAACAAAGAAAGGATCCTGCACTGACAATGCTTGGATTTCACTAACCTTTCTTATGGAAGTGATAGCCACAAAGAAGGCAGTTTTATAAGTCAGGTGTTTGAGACTACACTTGTGCATATGCTTGAAAGGGGGTCCCATGAGCTTAGCGAGTACCACATTGAGGTCCCACCCTTGCGGCGGGTTAGAAATTGGAGGGTGGAGTCCCTTTACTCCTTCCATTAATGCTTTGATGACCGGTACTCTCCACCATGAGACCTTATTATGAGAGGTCATGTAGGCTGACAAAGCTGCCAGGTGGACTTTTATGGAGTAAAATCCTAACCCTGCATCTAGCAAATGGAGCAGAAGTTGGAATGTGGGATGGAGTACATTCTATGGGGTTGATCTGTTTAGCCTGGCAATAAATTACGAATCTCCTCCATTTGTCAAAGTAACAGTGCCTAGTGTTTGGTTTTCTTGATTCTTTCAAGATATCCATGCATCTCTGTAGCAGGTTGAGATGTCCAAACTCTATGACCGCAGGAGCCATGCTGCCAAGTTAATTGAGCGCAGGTGCAATGTTAGTCCCTCGTGCTGGGTGAGTAGGCCGTACGGGCACGGGAGTTTGATGGGATTGCACATCGCCAGGTTGTGCAGATGTGGATACCATGGTTGTCTTGCCCACATAGGAGAAACTAGGATAAGCGCCATCGGTTCCTTGTGTATTTTGTTCACCACCTTCCTCATGAGAGGTGTTGGGGGGGAAGGAATTTTCCCTGACCAGTTCATCCATAGGGTGTTCCCCTTGGAGCCTGGCTGGGGGAACCTGGACACAAAGTTTGGGCATTGACTGTTTCCGCTTGTGGTAAATAGTCTATGGTTGGGAAACCCCATTGCGAGAAGAGGTTGCTACGATCTCTTCGTGCAGACGTCACTCGTGTTTTTCTGGTAGGGGGATCTCTGCTCAATGAGTCTGCTAGCGAGTTGAGTTCCCCTGGAACATGTGCTGACAGGAACATCTTCGGTCTGAGTGCTCATTTCCAATTTTCTGTGCAAGTCTGGACAGATTTGGAGAATGTGTACCCCCCCCCCCCGTTTGTTGATATAAAACATTGCTGTGATGCTGTCTTTTAGGATCTGCACCGATAGGTTTGTTAAATAGGGTTCGAATGCCTGAAGAGCTTTGAATACTGCCAGAGGTTCCAGCAGATTGCTGTGGTTTTGAGCTACAGTGCGAGACCACAGACCCTGAGCTGTGTGGTGAAGGTAGTGAGCCCCCCCCCCACCCTGCCAGTGAGGCATCTGTTGTGACAACCGCCTGTACCTCTGGATCGTAAAAAGGTTTCCCTTTCGTTAGATTCTCTCTCTCTCTCTCACCCACCAGCGAAGATTTTGTACCAGTGTTGGCAAAACAACCACTAGATCGTCCCACTGACCGCTTGCCCGAGACCATTGTTTTGCCAACCACTCCTGTATGGGACGCATACGCAAGCGAGCGTGGGGAACCAAGAATATACAACATGCCATCATACCTGTTAAACGCATTGCTTTGCGTACCCTTATCTGGCGGCCGGCCTGATAATGTGGTATTTGTGTTAACAAATTCCTTATTGTCTCCTCTGAGGGAAAGACCAATTCCTTCCTCTGTGTTTAGGATAGCTCCTAGGAACTGTTTGGAAGTGCTCGATTTTTTCTCGTTGATTGAGAAGCCCAATTGAAAGAGGAAGTTGTTAGTTGTTTGGATGTTTTGTCTGCAAATCAGAGGCGATTCCCCTGTTATGAGCCAGTCGTCCAAGTAAGGGTACATTGGTTTGCATCCCTACGCAGGTGCGCTGCCCCCACCGCCAGTACCTTGGTGAATAGCTTTGGAGCTGAGGCTATTCCGAAGGGCAGCACCTTGAATTGGTAGTGCTGGTTCGCTATCTTGAAACGCAAGAAACCTGTGTGGTGCTAACATTGAAATATGAAAATAAGCATCCTTCATGTCCATAGTTGCCATGTAATCCCTTTTTTAGAAGCAGGATTACCTCTTGTAGCATAGTCATGCAGAACTTTTGTGGCTTGACATACTTGTTCGCAGGCTTCAAATATAATACTGGGTGAATAGTTAGATCTTTTTTGGCACAAGGAAGTAAGTTGAATAAATACCACTGTTTATCTGGTTGGCTGGGACCACATATATGGCGTCCTTTAATAGAAGCGCTGTTATTTCTTCTAGAAGGATCTGCTGATGTTCCTCTGAGTGGACCTTTTGTCTCGGGGGTGGTCGCAAGGACGTTGAAGTTTTATGCAGTAGCCCCCTGCTATTGTGGACAGCACCCATCTGTTTGAGGTGATACCATCCCATGCGTGGGTGAAGTTGAGAATGCGTCGTCCTACTGGAGATGCATGGGAGGGTACCTGGAGCAGAATATAACTTGCTCTGAGGTGGGGTGCCCCTGCCGCCATTACCACAACCTTGACGTTGTCCTCGTGGATAGCCCTGAAAGGCTAGTCCTTATTTGTTGCCATAGGAACCTAGGCCTTGGTTGTATCCTGATCCTCTGAGAATTTTGGCCCCGAAATACGTGAAAATGGCTGGAAAGGCTTGCTTTGCAAAGCCGCCAGAACCACATTGAAGTCCCAGACTGGATGAGGCCTGTGCACTGAGGAAACATTGACAACCTCTAAAGGTGAGCCTTAACCACTGGGCTGGCCGCCTGTTAGGGAGAAATCAAATTTCTGTGCCAACAAGGAAGTGTTACTTGGCTACTTTGTGGATTTCATTGCTACAGCTCACATTCACCCCTCGAGATAAGCCTGGCTGCTTAGCCTCACTACCAACTTGTGTAGCACAGGCCTATACCAATAGGTCGGTTACCCAATACCAAGTGGTCAAGGGTTGTGTAGTCTCCCACAGGGTTACTACATCAATTCTTGCCCAACAGTGGCCATTTCTTGTACAGCTTGTACCTTGCTAGGCAATGGACTCATTTAACCTCTTCCTACCTCATGTCCAAGGTAGACCACTTTACTCTGACCAACATGACATTTATTAGACTTTATGGTGAGATGGTCCTGTTCCAGGGCCTGCAAAACACATCCTAGGTGGTGAAGATGCTCTTCGCAAGTGGGGCTGAACACTGCAATGTCATCCAAGCATGCCATGCAGATGTCCTCTTACCAATTCAAAACTGGATTCACCATCGTCTGAAATGTAGCAGGTGCATTTCTGAGTCTAAAAGGTATAACTGTAAATTGATAGAGGCTTCCTGGGGTGACAATGCAGTCTTCTCCTTGGCATGGTCTGTCAGAACTATTTGCCAATAGCCTGAGGTCAAGTCAAATGTACTGAGGAACTTGGCTGAACCAAGTTTGTCTACCAGCTCATCTGTCCTTGGTAAAGGATGGGCATCAGTGGTGGCGACTGCATTAAGAGCTCTATAGTCCACACAGAATCTCAACACTTTGGATCCTGCTTTTGGCACTAGTACTACTGGATTAGCCCAGGAACTTGTAGATGGCTCTAACACCCCAAGATCAAGCATCTTCTTGACCTCTTCCTGTATATGGGTTCTGACATTCTGTAACCCCTGCTTTTGACAGGGAGACGGTCACCAGTGACAATATCATGCTGGCCCCGAGGGGTCAAGCCTGGTGTCAGCAAAAACATGGAGGCTAAATGATTCAACAGAGCCTTGCACTCCTGTTATTGCAGTCAAGCCCGAAGAGAGTTTTACTCCTTCAACTGTCTCATCTGATGGTTGTCCCTTGCGGAGTTCAGGGAGAAGCTCACTCTCTTGATCGGAGGCTAGAAGCAAAGCTCCTAGTTCTGGTCTGGAAACAAGGCTACAGACGTTTAGTGTGATAGACCTAGGGGCCTCCTTGGGATTGCCCAAGTGCACTAAATAATTGATCTCTCCAAGTTGACCCACAATCTTGAAACCATTTGTCCTGCAAGGCCCTCTGCCTGGAACTTTCTAGACCCAGCAAACACTCTTACAATAGGCTTCTGGAGGGGCTACTTTTAATCCCCTTTGTCTAGCTTCTCACCTAACATTTTTTATGTTACCCTTTCCTCACTGAATGGCTGGTGGCAGTGGTTTACTTATAACTATAATGGTGTGCATTTACCGTGGTGTGCATTTACCGCGGGCTGGGTTTGCAGCTGCAGTAAAGCACCCAAGGGTGCCATTTTTGTCAAAAAGGCCCTGGTCGTTTTTTTGCCACTTCCTTGTGGAAAGGTCCTTTGAGATTTACTCTGTGCATCAAACCAGGTTTGGTCCCTTTGTTTACTTTGCCTTTGGCAGAATTCACGAGTGAAGCCCGCCTCTGGCTGCAGGGTGTCTGGCGGGGGCAGGAAGTGAGGGAGATGCCCGAAACTCCCTGTGCTTCGTCTCCCAGGAGACCCAAATAAACTCTCCGGTGATTGGCCGGCTGACTGTCCTAGGCTGGAATGAATGGGAGAAACCTGAATAAAAGGCAAGGCTTTTGGCTTGGAAGGCAAGAGTCGACCACTGGACGAAGGAACTGAAGTAGAATTCGAAGAGGACGCCTGCTTCAACTGCTGGACCATTGGTTTGCCCGGTGAAGCCCTGCTGCTGTGCTGAAACTCCAAATTTGTATCGACAGAGAAGCTCCTGCAAGGATGACTTCTCGCTTGATTTGATGGGACCAATCAACTCCAAAGTAAGCCACCAGGACATCTTCTCTGAGCTGGTTGAATTTCCACAGAGTTGCTGCTGGAAACCAAATAGCCAGGGCGAGGAACACCAGATTGTGTGCGTTGCTTTTAAGTTGGCAAAGAGCTCCAGGAAGATCCCCTCGACTCCCAGGAAGCAGGATTGCCTGAGCCCGAGCCCCCTCGAGTGTGGGACCCCAGAAGCAAGGAAAGTCCATCTCGACAGCCAGGAATCGCAGTGTTGCTATTTGCGGTAGTCGCAAGGAGCTAAAACACTGAGGTGCCACTTGTTTGAAGGTTGCGAGCAGTGACCGTACCATTGTAGTGCAGGAGTCCCCCCTCTTGTCCCCACGACTGAGGCCCAGGAACAGTGAGATCTGCAGAGCTGCAAAGGAACAGGAGTCATTTGCTGCACTTTTGCTTCAATCCATAGGTATTGTAAAGTCTGAGCGAAATTAACTCCTATTGTAGAGTTGCTTGCATCTTCTACTGCTCAGATGTCTAAACAGCTTGTGGCCCTACAGTGATGCTTTTATTCAAAGACTTCTAAAAACATTGTGCAAAGACTTTTCTACTTACCTACCAGAAGTGCTTCAGCTCATATAGACTTTTGCCCATTGACTTTGGCTTAACCCATTATATTGAATGAGACTGCTTAGGGGATCCAAAAGTATTTGCCTGCTTAAGAATATTTGTGATCTCGTGTGTTCTAATAACCTTTTCCTTTGACCAATTCCTAACAATCTTCTAAATGCTGCAATAAAATATTAATATCCCCAGCACCCTAGCTATTGAAGTCACCTGTGGGGGTAGATTGTGATTGTGGGCCATCCCAAAAGGGTCTTTACCGATTTAGAACTAAGTGAGTAATTTGAGTTTGTGTGTGGCTTTTAAAGCGCTCCCTTCTGAAGAAGGCTTATTCTAAAGAACTGATAAATTGTTTATTCAAGAAATGTGTGTATTTGAATACTTGTCACTGTGAATCTCTGCGCAACTCTGCTACAGCTCACATTGGCCCCTCTTGAGATAGCCTGGCCGCTGACCACACTACCAACTTGTATAGTACAGACTTATACCAAAGGTTGGGTTCCTATTGCCAGGTGGTCAGGGTTGTTGTGCACCCAAAGGGTACTGCATTACAATCTTGCCTAACAGTGACAATGTCATCCATCATTGTTGCTGTGTCCGTTCCAGTGTCCTGGTCCCTCAGAGGGGAAGGAGCAGGGTGTGGGGGGTGTGGGGGTTGATGAGGCCCTGATGAGTGACGGAGGTTGATCCGGAGTCAGGCATCCTCTTCTGAATTTCTGACACCAACGTGTGCAGGATCAAGAGCATGTCCAGCGATACATCTCTTGGAGCCGGTTCGGCAGGCTTACTAATCCCTGCGTCACGAGCATTTCCGTCGTTGTCGTCCCCATTTCTGCCATCAATTCCTACATTCCCCACGTGCTCATGGATCATGTATGAGTCCTGGTCCTCATCCATGGAAGAAACATCAGTCTCGTGGAGTGAGACTCGACCCGAGGACTGCTCACCCCACACCCCACTTGCTTCCTGAGAATTCAGATTCGGGCTTCGCTCCAGCATACTCTTTTCCGGTGTCCTCTCCAAGGGCCCAGCAGAGGCTTCCCACCTTGTGGCAGGGACACTGGGCACAGCCAGGCCTACCTTGACTGGGTCAGTCTATTTGGCCTTCGAGATGGTGGCCGCTAACATCTCGATCATAAACGATTTTTCCTGCGTCTTTTTCAGAAGGTCTGCCGCCCTTTCCTGCTTCTTGGGCTTCTCGAGCAGTTGGCGGATTTCCGCTTTGAGGAGGAGCTGGATCGATGGCTGGAGATGGAGGCAGATGACGAGGTTGAATGTGCACTGCCCATTGCGGGACCCGCTTGAGCAGCGACCCCAACGGAGAGACTCGCAGTGCTTGTCCTCGTCTTGGGCCCCCACAGATGGGGCACCCTCAAAGGACTTCGAATCTCGCTCCATGGACCGGCCGTTCCTGGGTGAGGCATGCCCCCGCTTGGGAAACAGGATAGAGGCCTTGGCGCTGAGTCATGCCGCCAATCTACCGCAACGATCTTTCATGGTTCTCTTGCTGAACCAAAGTCAGATATCGCAACCCCCTCTCGGTGGTCCGGGTGTAGACAGTAGCAGGAACTGAAGGAGTGTGCCCTTTACAAACAGGTTTGCAGCTGGAAAAGAGCTTGAAAAGGAAGCTTCACTTTCATTTTCCATTCTGGCAGTGCAGTTGAGTAGGAAAGTGCCTTTGACCCTCCTAGACCGCCATTTTAAGTATGCCCATTTTAAATGTGAGCCCCCAGGCCCCTGTTGCTGCCTGATTGCAGCCGCATAGTTTTCCCCTCCTCATCCGCCCTCCCCATGGCCCTGATTGGCCAATCATTCCTTATCCTCGACCTATCTGGGCAGCCCTCTGCCCGGCAGCCCCAGTGGCTAAGGGCCCCAAGGCAAAGGGCGGCTCCAACAGAGGTGGCTCCAGAAAGTGTCAGCAGGTGTCTGCAGGAGAGGCCAGCCGATGCAGAGAAAGAGCACACAGGTTCGATGACAAAAAAAAGACTTTCTCGAACAAAAAGAGAAAATTTAGAATTGCTCGCGCAACAAATCTCGAGGACTCCCAACACTTTAACATACAATAAAAATCTGAAGATGGCTGCCACAGGAGGGGCTTAGGAGAGGGCAGTCATTGGCTGGGGCAGCATGACCCAGAGCTCAGTGATTGGTTTAGAGGAGGAACACAGTCTGTAAGATAAAGTGAAACTTTCTTTTACTGAGGATTCCCGGCCTGACGGGGAACATTCATGAGCATGTGAATTCATGCCAGACCCCATGCTACAGAAGGGGCTACTAAGTGTAACCCCCCCCCCCCAGCACTCCACATAAATGAAGCACTAGGTCTGGGAAGGTACGGCCATGTATTGCAGATACAGCTAAGACTTGGGGTTCCTGACAGACCAGATGCCTATAAAGCGTAGCATAGTCAATTCAGTAGGCATAGCAAGGCAATCAGGAAGAGGGAGGCCTCTTCCAACCCACGGATAATTGCACATACCTCCCACTTACCCGCCTGCGCTCAGCACCTACAACTGTAGGAAAGTCAGAGTTCCAGAGGATTTCTTTAAGTAACAGCCTTTAGAGTTGGTATAACCCTGCATGCGTTCCAGCGTTAGGCCTGGGTGAGCGGTATGGGTGCACTCCAACTACACGAAACGCCACCCTAGCGACAGACTTTAGGTAAGTATTACCACAAGCCACAATGCTGCTATCTCCTGCCACATCATCAATTAGGCCTAGCTGCACACCTACAGAGTGCACACACGCTCCATTTACTGCTATGACTATCTCCATTGACCTGGACTCTGGTCCCCGATGGCGTTCAATCTTTCAGAGCATTGAGACCATACCAATGGTCAAAGGCACTAGACAAATGCTGATTAACTTAACATACACAGGCAAAGAGAATGCTTTAGAAAGGTAAGTGCTATAAGTCAAACACAATATAAAAAACAATCACTACTTCTGGCAAGTAAACCAAAGCATACAACACATTTAGAATAGCAGTATGCAGTCAAGCAGTGTAAATCAATATTAATGGAGTTTTAGAATGGCGGTATGCAATTCAAGGTAAGCAGACCCTATTGGTAGTAAAGTATGTTACTTATCCAGTTTCAGGAATAATACACCTACACCAACATTACTTTTAAGAATAGTGGAACACAATTCAAAGATAAGTAAATAACTTAATACTTTTCAGACTGGCTGTAAACGATTCACAGGCAAGTAATAACTAACACTTGTAAGCTATTCTATTTCAGGAATATTTAGTAACAGCACCAACACATCAAGTAAGTACTTTTAAACACTTGGTATAATTTCTTCGCAGAGGCCTTATACTTTAGCAGTCCTTCCCAAATTTACGGCATAAGTGTTCTCAGAGGAAGCAGGGGGACCCTGATGGTCTAAGGGGCACAACTGTAGGCAGAACAGGATAAGGCACAAACTGTAGGAAAAGTCAGAGTTCCAGAGGATTCCTTTAAGTAACGACCTTTAGAGTTGGTATAAGTGTTCAGGGCCTTTGTGGAAGGCCCCCTGCATGCGCTCCAGCGTTAAGCCTGGGTGAGCGGTATGGGTGCACTCCCAACTACACGAAATGCCACCCTAGCGACACAGACTTTAAGTATGACCGCAAGCCACACAGTACTCCAGCAGTGAAGAAGTTGCCGCAGCACAGGACCCAGTCCATGGATTCTTCGTGACAAAACAAAAGACAGTGGAAGGGATCATGCAGAAGCAGTCAAGAGTAAAAGATCCAAAGAAAGAATTCCTCTGCTTCTCGCAGCTCTAGATTTGATGCCCTTTTCAAGGTACCAGATGAAGAAAGGTGTCTGATCGATTTGTCTCGCTATCTCAGTCCAGAACTCTGGTGAGGGGACTGCAAGGAGTGGAATCTTTCTTCTGGAGGTCCAGCAGGAGTCTAGTGAAGTTTCAAGGTGATTTGTTCACCGGAGGACGATGCACAGCAATCGGCCTCGAGGTCCCAGGGTATTGGTGGTTTGCAGCCAAGGTAGGTTGCAACTCGTAATGGGATGGCTCCAAATGCAGGTCTCAAGACTGATTGGTCCCAACGGCCTAAGGGTTGGAGTGGTTGTCTTCGGGACTCCTGTCGAATGGAAGAAGGGTCAGCACAGCAGCAGTAATACAGCAGGCATCTCTGGTCGCTGGAATCTGTTACAGGAGTCTTCTCTTCCTCATCAGATTCAGCTCTGTTAGTTAAGATTTTCATAGCAATGATAAAACTTCCTGACCTGTGTCAACCCGAGAACATTTTGCTTTTACTGCTAGTTTTCTTTCCTTATATTTTTGAGTGGGAACCTTTTTCCACACAGAATCTTTTACTCTCTTTATGGGTATCATTTATAAGACTTTCCATAGTGTCTTTTAAAAGTTATCCTCTGACAACTGTTTTGGCAATAAGTGCCTATTCTGGCTAACCTCGTGAGAACTACAGCTCCCAAGGATAGAAAGGATCTTTGGATTCCTTTTACATTTGTTAGGGAGAAGTTTCACTTCTGTGCCAATTCCCTTCAACCTTTAAATACCCCCAGATCTTTTGCTGGACCTGGGGCTTGTGATTTTTACTGCGGAGTGGGACCTTTTTCTCACTCCCTCCTGTGGGTTTCCCCAATTAGGATTTGTGTGTTTTACTGTTATATGGAGCATGACAAACTCCATAGGCATCTGCTTTTTGTATAGTGACACACAGCACCATAGGTGCAGTGCGACTGATAAGTCCCTGGGACTTCGCTAAATGTTTAAATACATTTTCTTGGGTGAACTACCAGTCCAAAAAATGGTAAGATGATCCCCCGTCTTACCTACCTTATTTGTGGGACCAGCACACACCCAAGTACATGGAGTGCTTTTTGGGGGGCGGGGGTGAACTTACGGATTCCATTGTATCTGGAAAAGCAGGAAGTGAGGTAGGCTGGCTGTCCTAACTGCTGTGCGATTGACAGCCTTGGCTGTGAATCACTGGGTAATCGCATTTAAAAAGCAAGGTTTTTGGGACTAGAGGCAGAGTCGACCACTGGAGAGGAACATCCCAAGACGACGACGCAACGAGATGCCAGTAGCACCCTCCTGGATTGCGAAGAGCCTAGTGAAGCCCTGTAGCTGGGAAGAACCATACGGGACGACTTCCTCTCTTAGGCTGGTGGGACCAACTAGCCTCAAGACAAGCTTCCATTTGGCGCAACCCCCTGCTGTGCCTCACCAGAGCTATAGAAGCCCAATGCCAGGGGTCCTATGACCATTGCTGTGTGCATTGTCTTGCAAAGTTCCAATCTGTACAAATCTTCATTGGCGTCTAGAGGACCCTACAGAAGCAGGAAATCTTGATCCAGAGTCCCCTCACCAGAGTCCAGAACCGAGGGAGCAAGTTTCTTCCAACCAGGGTTTTCATTCTTCATTGGATGCAGAGGAAAAGGCGCCAAAACACGGAAGTGCCGCTGAAACCAAGGAAATCCATTGCCGAGGAGTCCCTCTTCCGAATACTGCTGCATGAGCCTGCCAGACGTCCTCCCTTTCATCACCACTACCAAGGCCCAGGAACAAGGGTCTGCCAAGTTGTAGCAAGGAGGAATCGAGCTGGAACATTTTTCTCCGAATCACAGGTACTGTGGGGCTTGGGGTGTTCACCTTTTAGCCACAAGTTGTTCTTCCTATCTCGCGAAGTACTTTTTGGAGTTGATCTCAACTACCCAGCACTGGCCTAACAACTTATACAAGTTAGCCGACTTGAATTACTGTGATTTCGTCTGAACTTACTAACTTTATCAATACTTTATCTAAGAAGTGCATCAGAACTATTGACTTTGTCCATCAACTTTGGCTGTCCTAGTTCCTTAAAGGCACTTCTCTAAACCTACTGGCTTTGGTAGTACTTGTTCCCTCATAGGTTATAATTGTTGAAACCATTATTGCTGGGATAAAACTTTACCTACCTCAGTTTAGGAGTTTGTAATTTACAGACTGTTGAAAGTCTGTTCAAAATCCTATTCTAACCTTTCCTTCCTTTACAACTTAATAAATGACAATAAGTGCAATACTGACCTTTACTGAAGTCACTCATTGTGCTGGAACATGTGTTGGCATAAGAAAAGTATTTACCAACTTTTACTGTCTTTTGATCCAACTTTGATTGAATGTTACTAGTAGATGACGCTTATTCAAGAATTCTTATTTAAACCTTGTGTATATTATAAATAAATATGAATGTATAACTAAGTGTGTGTGTTACTTGGCTACTTGCACCTACTGGATTTCAACTGTACAGCTCCCTCTTGAGATAAGCCTAGCTGCTCAGTCACACTACCAACTTGTGTGGTACAGGTTTATATTAAAAGGCGGGTTACCTAATACCAAGAATCTAAGTCTTGTGGAGTCCTCACCAGTTAGACTGCAGTAATTCTTACACAAAAACATTTTCTTGGGTGAGACAAGCACCCCCCGCCCCTCACCCTTTGCTCAGCACTTTCCACCTCCCCCTGCCCTTTCTCCCTTCCCTCTCCTCCTGCACTTGGGCATTCTCAATGTCACTGGGCCTAGTAGGATCGTTGTTTTTGTTCCCCTCCCTTATCTCGTCGCGCTGTAAAACACTTATGAGTGTGATACAAATAAAATATCAATCTATGTATGTGGAGTGCTGGGGAGATAACATGTATCCCCATTCTCATTTTAAAAGGTCACATTTATGTAGCCAGGACCAACTTACCTTAAATGGGTGGTGGCAGTGAACCTTTTTGTCACCCAAGTACATTCTAAAAGGGCCCCAAATGTCTTTAGGGTGACTAGTCCTGGGTAATGTCATAACATATTGTTCCTCGCATTCATTAACAAACGTCAATTCTTTGAGAAAGTGATCAACACGTTGTGCTTAACTTGTCCAGTTTTGTAGTATACATTTTTTCGCTATCATACAAGACACATTAAACAATCTCCTGATTTCTGCCACTTTCCCAATGTCCCCAAACAGATATTTCTGGGGGGTGAGAGATGCAGGAACCAGAGTTATCCCCTCCATGAACTCAGCCACCTCCCTCCAGAACCCCGCAATCAGTGGGCAGGCCCAGTACACATGAAACAAGTCAGCATTTTGGTACCCACATTTCTGACATTCCCCAGTACAGTTTTCTGAGAACTTGGCCATCTTGGCCGGTGTGTAAAGCAATTTATTCAGAATCTTAACTTACATCAAGCGGAGGCTGGCGTTTAATCTTCACACCCATGTCTGCCCCCCAGGGGGCTTTAATTCTATTCAAGGAATGGGAGTGTGATTGTATCATAGCATACATCACGGATATGCCAGATCCGGTCCCAGAGGTCACGACACTAATGCATTCATGAGATGGCGGTTCATCCGGGAATAGTGGCCATCTAGCGCTGAACGCTGCTTTCATGCGATGATATTGGAGTATTCTGAGTTGAGCTCCTACGACTGTCAACAAATTCAAGGGTCACATACTTTCCATTCGGAAACATGTCCTGCATTTCTATCTCCCTATTGGGATCCCAGGTCTTCTGCAGATCACAATCAAATGAGGGCGAGATTCTGGGGAAATTCCATAGTGAGGCTTCCGAGTCATGCAGTGCCTCTACCTGTAGTTTTTTTAAGCTCAAGGACCAGGCATGGACAGTGACACTGATTGGGTCGAACTTGCTGAATCCCTGTCATGTTTTAAATAGGATGGATCGGAGTTCGGTTGGTGACGCTGTGTATCGCTCTATCGGGATGTGTGGTGCATTGTCAAATGGGTCATACCAGTGCTTGGCGAACTGGGCTTGTGCCACCAGGTAATAAATTTCAAAGTCCGGTGCCGCGATACCCCCCATACTGTACGGTTTAACCAGTATATCCCATTTTATCCTCAGGGCCCCCCTGGACAACGTGGCCGCGGATTGGAGGCAAGCAAAAAAACACCCTGCCTGGCCAGATCAGAATATTTCCAAAGGGAGGAGTTTGGGGAGAACCACCATCTTCAGAACTGCAATCCGCCAGCATAGGGAGATGGGGAGCGTACCACATATTTGCAGTTTAACAATAGGTGATGGCAAGAGTTGGTCATGGTTGTCGGTGTATAAGGACTCTTCTGTCCCTGGACACAACTATACCCAGATAACGTATCTGTGCAGGAGACCATTTCAGGTCGTAAGTATTGGCTGGGCATTCTGTAGCAGGTTTAAGAGGGAATATTTTGGATTTGGAGCTGTTGGTTTTATAGCCTGAGTATTCAGCGAACTCATGTATGTCCGTCATGATGGGACCCAGGTTTGTTACGAAAATACAGGTGTCAACAGCATATAGTGATATAGAATGGGTTGGGCCGGTCATTCTAATTCCCCTATGCCCGTAATTCTCCCGCACAAATACTGCCACTGGTTCGATTGTCAAAGCGAACAATATGGGGGAAAACAGACAACCCTGTCTGGTACCCCTACCTACCTAATAAGAACATTTTGGAGAGGGTTTGATTAGTAAGGACCTTTGCTCCGGGTTGGGTATATAGCAAGCGGACACATTAAAGAAATTAAGGGCCCATCCTGAAGCTCTTAAGCACTGCAAACAAATATTTCCATGATATGGAGTCAAAAGCCTGCCCGTGCTCCAGGATCAATCTGTGCCATAACCCCAAACAATCTTCGGAGATAGATTCTAAGCGGTGGACTGCATCGGAACGAAGCCACATTGGTCCGGTGGACCAGTCGGGTCATGCTAGGGACTAGTGGCTAGGACCTTACCAAATATTTTCGCGTCTGAATTGATTAGTGCAAGAGGTCTATAAGGGGATATGTCATGGGGTGGACGCCTAGGCTTTAATAGCACTGTTATTACGGCCTCCCTCAGACTCCGATAGGATGTCTCGGTCCATTGTTTCTTCGCATACTTTTAACAGGACGGGGGCCAGTTCGGCATGATATTCCTTATATAGCTCCATGCCAGGCCATCTAAGCCCGGCGCTTACACGGGTGTTAGGGATTTTCTAGCTTCTATTATTTCAGAAAGTATGCCTAATAGCATTTCTGTGTTAAAGTTGAACTTAGAAGGTAATCCCAACATCATTGCGTGTGCCCTAATAGGGTCATAGTGTTAAAGATGAATCTAGAAAGTGCACCCAATAGCGTCATCTATGGTGCGGATAGAGACAACACCTGTTCAACATGTGGATGGGATGGATGTGGAATGGATAGAGTGGATGTGGAACGGAGGGAGCGCATGGAACGGAGGGATACCTCCATATCACACCAGCACGCTTACTCTCTCCTACACACCACCACTCAACTAGAACACAGCGATACTATAACATTCGGTATAGCTGTTCTCATACTAACACCCGCCACATACTCATCATCCTAATTAAACACAGCTAGCTGAGCACACACCGCTAGCCTAAGTGTCTCCTTAGGCCTAATGTAGCCAGAAATCAGTCTGGG
This sequence comes from Ambystoma mexicanum, assembly GCF_040938575.1. Taxonomy (NCBI): domain Eukaryota; kingdom Metazoa; phylum Chordata; class Amphibia; order Caudata; family Ambystomatidae; genus Ambystoma; species Ambystoma mexicanum. The sequence goes on from NC_090922.1 coordinate 1,186,892,605, forward strand.
TATCAACCCAGCAGAATGAACACATTCCTGACCTCCCAACCACCACACCTACCGCTAAGAAGCAGCTATCATACAAGTGTCGCACCAGCTGCAAACAGCCGGTGCACCCACACACCTTATGACTCTCCCTCTCCCTACTGACTTGAACTGCGGTTCCAGAAGGCGTTCAACCTACCAGCGCTTTGAGATCATACCAATGATACATAAGGCGCTATATAAATGCAAAGTAACAACATATAATGCACCTTTACCGCAGGCTGTTTCCACAGTCCCGGAAAAGGCACTGATGGTGCCCATTTTACCAAAATGGGCTTCTGTATTCTTTATAGGCCATTTTAGTGTCTGGCCTTTCTTGTTCCTTCCCCCTGACCTTGAAAAGTAGCCCAATCTAAAAAGGTACCCCTAAAGTCCAGGTACCCCTAATCACGCTCACACCAGAGTAAATGCACCCCTCTAGGGAATTAATGCCACAAGTCTTCATCTTGCAAGGATAACATACTTTAATCTGTATGGATGGGGGTGGGGGCACAGAACTCTGCCGCTCGCCCAGCTTGGTCTTCCATGGCTGGCTCCTCCAGACTGATGGCAAGCAGGCACCTTTATATACTGTTCAACTTGGTCACTGGATACTGGCATAGCTCATCCAAAACTGTTCTTGCTTTACACAAGATTCTGCAGTCACCCTTATTGCATGGCCAGGTTACAACCTACTTAAACATACTGCTGCCTCTTCAGGAATACATTGTAGCTCTCTTTCAGCATCATTTTCTAGATTATAAACATTTATATATAAAACACACCTTCCCGCCATACTCTCAACCAAAGGCGTTGCTAAAGGGGTGGGGGGCTTAGGGGGGTTATAGCCCCGGGTCTTTTGGTTGTAGCCCCGGATAGAAGCTCAGGAGCTACAACCAAAAGGCTAGCTAGCCCCGAGTCCCGCCAGTCCCGATAATTCGCCCCTGATTTTTTGCAGACCTACCAACACCCCTGCTCTCAACACTTCACTCAATATTCTCATTTTATTTGGTTCAGTAATTCTCCTCAAAAACCTTGTTTCCATAGTACTCTGTATGTCGTGCATTGAATCTGTACACTCCTATTCTTAGTAGACACAGGCTTTTGATGGAAAGGAAACTGCTGAGTTACTTTGCGTACTCTGCCAGCCTTAGTCGACATCAGGCAATACCTGTAGTCTATTTTTACCACAGGATGCATTCACCGTGCTTTGAGAAAAGCTAACGACAATTGATCAGTTTTACAAATATATTCAGATAAATAATTATTTGCACCTTACATTTAAATACTATCTTCATTTAGTGACCCTCTGTTAGGCAAAGATTGTATGCAGTACCCTTTGGGAACTCCACAAACAACTCTCAAACCCACCCTTTTGTATAAGCTTGTACTACACAGTTTTAGTAGTGTTGAGCAGCCAGGCCTATCTCAAGAGGTGTCAATGTGCGCTGTAGGGGAGTTATACAGCTTCACAGTGACAAGTATTCAAATAAGCTCTTACACGCAAGGTTTCTTGAATAAACAATTTATTTTCAGTCAGAGTAAGCTTTCTTCAGAAGGGAGCAATATAAAAGCAACACACAAATACACTCCAAAACTACACACTCTTAGTTCTAAATCAGTAAAGACCCTTTTGGGATGGCCCACAGACACAACCTACACCCTCAGGTGACTTCAATAGCTCTGGTGCTGGGGACATTAATATCTTACTGTTTGCATTAGAATGCTGTTAGAAGTTGGTAAAAGGAAAAGATTAGAACAAACAAGAGACCACAAATATTCTTAAGCAGGCAAATACTTTTGGATCCCATAAGAAGAGTCATTCAGTAGAATAGGCTAAGCCAAAGTCAATGGGCAAAAGTCTATCAGATGAAGCACTTCTGGTAGGTAAGGAACAAGTTACTTACCTGTAACTGTTTTCCAGCATGGGTCAGGCATTTATTCATATGCTCATGAATATTCCCCATTGTCAGGCTGGGAATCCTCGGTAAAGAAAATCAGTTTCACTTCTGAACGGTCTTTCTCCTAACAACCAATCACTGGTCTCCGAGTCATACTGCCCCCAGCCAATGACTGCCATCTACCTAAGCCCCTCCTCTGGCAGCCATCTTCAAATTTGGTAGTACTTAACGTGGCAGTAGGACCAAGAGAAGAGCCGCAGACTGGTATGTGGGAGGGTTAGCATGTGAATCCATCCCAGATCCATGCTGGAGAATAGTTACAGGTAAGTAACTTATTCCTTCTCCAGCATGGGGTCTGGCATGGATTCACATGCTCCTGAATAAAGAATACACAGCATTAAACACATGCACAACCACAGGAGGTGGCAAGGCTCGACATTAAGCATCTCTTACCTCGTCACCAGGTCCACCTTCAAGTGAACCAGTTGCGCAGAACTGCTTGGCCGACTCTGGATTCCTCCCTGGAATCCCTGTCGATGCAGTAGAACTTCGTGAAGGTGTGCGTCAACCTCCACGGTGCAGCCCTGCAAATGTCCAGCAGGGGCACACCAGACAGGAACGCAGTAGTTGCAGCGATCGCTCTGGTCGAGTGGGCTCTCGGACGGCCAGGCAACGGTCAGTTTGCCAACCACTGACAATGGGTGATGCAGCCGGAGAGCCATCTGGAAATGGAAGCCTTGCAGACGGCCTTCCCATGGGTCACAGGGCTAAAGTTCACAAAAAGGTGCAACGTCTTCAGGAAACACTTTGTGCGGTCCACATAGAACATCAGCGCTCGGCCACATCCAGCGAGTGCAAAGTCCTCTTAGCCGGCGACAAAGGAGTTGGAAAAAACACAACACCAAGAGCTTGTTGAGAAGAAAGTCCAACAGCACCTTGGGCATGAACGAGGGGTGTGTCTGTAGCACCACCCTCGTCTCATGGAATGTCAAATAAGGTTGTTTACAAGAGTGCCTGGATCTCCCACACTCGTTCTGCGGCCACACGTGATGGCCACAAGAAAAGCTGTTTTCCAGGACAAAAGTTTCAGTGGTGCCGAATGCATGGGCTCCAATGGCGGACCCATGAGCCTAGTGAGCACCACATTGAGCTCCCATGCCGGGGCCTTCACCGGCAGGAACAAGTTAAATAGTCCTTTGACAAACTCCTTGACCAATCGATGAGACCATAAGGATTATCGTCCAGGAGATCTGGTGTAGAGGGAGATAGCCACCAGATGAAATTTGATGGAAGCATGGGCCAGTCCTGCCATGGCCAACAACAAATACGGAAGCACCTTCAGAGCAATGACTCAGAGGGTCGATCTTCAGATTACAACACCAAACAGCGAACCTCTTCCACTTGTGCCCGTAGCATTTGAGAGTAGACAAAGCTCTGGCGAGCACCTCCTTACAATCCGCTGGGAGATTGTAGCCCCCAAACTCTAGTGCTGCAGGAGCCAGGCCTTCAGGTTCAACGATCCTGGGTCGTGGTGCAGAATCACGCCTCCTTCCCTGACTAGAAGATCTGCGACCGCCGGAAGCTTGACTGGAGAGGACGCCGACTTGTCCAGAAGATTCAGGGTCCATATCTGTCTCGGTCACGCCGGTGCGACGAGGATCATCCTGCATCAAGACCATCTGAGTTGATTGATTAATCGAAGAAGCAAAAGAGAGAACGCATACAGGAATAGGCCGTCCCAGGGGAAGAGAATGTGTCCCCCCATGCTCCCCGGCAGGGGAAACCGGCTGGCGAGCCTCCAGCACTTGGTGTTTGTCGCCGTTGCAAACAGATTGATCTGGGGATTGCCCCCATCTGCGCAACAGGTGATCCTCTTGGTCATGCCGAAGTTCCCACTCGTGGCACTAGCGCAGCTCCCTGCTGAGAGTCAGCAACAGTGTTCTTCACGCCTGCCAGATGAAAAGGGATGATGAAAATCCCCTGAGCCAAGGCCCAATGCCAAAGGTCCTGCAACTCTTTGGAGAGCGCCAGGGATCTGGTCCCCCCCCCCCCCCCCATGCTTCCGGATGTAGAATATTGTGATGGTGTTGTCTGAGAAGACCCATACCACCTTGCCCTTGAGGGACGGGAGAAAGGACTTGAGGGCCCAAAACACTGCCCGGAGCTCCAACATGTTGATGTGCAACATTTTCTCCTCCGGTAGCCACAGGCCTCTTGCATGAAGACTTCCGGTGTGCGCTCCCCATCTTTCCAAGGCGGCGTCCGTCATGGGCCGTCTCCTGATGAGGTGGGGTCTGGAAATCCGTGCCTGCGGACAGATGTGCGCACTCTCCACCACTATCGCTTGACAGCTCTCGTGTGATCTTGTCCTCGAAGCTTAACTACTGCAGCAGACGCATCCTTAGCCTGCACAACTGAATGAGGCATATGCATACCAACATCATGCCGAGTAGGTACTTGGACCTTACCCATGCGACCTTCAACGCCACCAGCTGTCGAACCTTGCCCACGATGGCCGCTATCTTCTCCCCCGACAGACACCAGGCATGACACTGTTGAGTCGGAATCCCGAAAAAGCACGTGTCCTTTGATGGAATCAAGCAAGACTTTGCATAGTTCACAGAGAACCCCAGATCTGTCTGGAGTTGGAGTCTTAGCCGGCGATGTCCTTCGAGCTTGCCCGGACGAGCCAGTTGTCCAGGTATGGGTACAGGTGGATCCCTCATAGGCGCAGGCACTTGGTGAACACTCTTGGCGCCGACTTTAGTCCCAAGGGAAGGGCCTTGAACTGGTAGTGTTCTTGAACCACGAAGCACAGATACCTGTGGTGGCCCTTGTGTGTGGGGAGGTGGAAATAGTAGTCTTCCAAGTCCAGCGACGACAGAAAATCCCCCTCTTCCAGCTGTCCTAGCACCTGCTGAAGAGTCACCATCCGAGACTTGATGTACTTGTTCAGGTGGCAGAGGTCCAGGATGGGCCTCCAACCGCCGGTCTTTTTGACAAGGAAGCAACAAGAGTACACTCCGGAGCCTCTTTGGGACGAGCTCTAGCACACCCTTTCTTTGCATGGCCCGCACCTCCAGCAGCAGCTGGGGGACGTGATGTTCCCGACGGGGCACCGGTAGTATACAGGGACACTTCCATTGGAACTCTAGGGTGTGTCCGTGGGCGAGAGCCTCCAACACCCAGCGGTCAGTGGAGATGGTCTTCCACACTAAGTTCGCCAGCCGGTCTCCCAACGGGGTGCATGGGTGGGGGCCTGACTCCACAGCCGGCTCAGTCCCGTTTTGATGTTGAGGCGCCGCCTTGGGGGCCTTTGCGACAACGACGTCCACCTCCAGACTTGGCACAGCACCGGTAGGTCTCCTGGGCCAACGAACGGGAGGGATGACAGTAACATGAAGCGCTGCCTCCGAATCCTTAACAACCTTGGGATTTTCCTCCAGAAGTCCAAAAGGACAGCCGTCGTTGCTGGAGCGTGCCAAAAGCATGTGCCGTCTCAATGTACGCCTTGATGGCCTGAAGGGACTCGTCCACAGTCTTCCCAAACAAATTGTCCACGAAGGGCATGTCCAACACCCTCGACTGCACATCGTGGCAGAAATGAGTGGCCTTCAGCCTGCCCCGCCGAAGGCAAACGCTGTTGCCCATTTGCGGGGTCCCGTGTCTGCAATGTCCATGGCCACTGTAATGGCCACCTCGCCTTCCTGTAGGATCTCCAATGCCTTAACCCACTTGTCATCGGGAAGGAAGTCCAGGAGTGGGGCCATCTTGAACCAAAGCTCTCTGTCCTAACGCGCCGCAAGGGCGTTAGCAGCCTTGATTGTTAGGCAGAATTGCATGCGTACCCTCTGGGACCACTACACACAATTAGGATTACAGGTGTTAGCCAGACCAACCTTTGGTATAAATCTGTACCACACAGTTTTAGGTAGCGACCAGAGCAGCCAGGCTTATCTGAAGAGTGAATGTGAGCAGTACAAGTAATTACACAGAGGACTTTCAATCACAGTGGTTCAAGTAGACACTTGTACTCAAGGTTTCTTGGTAAAACACTTAATATATTACACAATGATTTAGAAAACATTTCACTAGAAGGAGGCAAATTATATACAAATACACTTCAACAAAACAATGAGACAGTTTGAGCTACCCTGAAATAAGAGCAAAATTGCAGTTCAGTTAATTAGAAGTGAGCAAAAGGGACAACTTAAGTAGAATAGATCCCATATACTTGTTAGTGAAAATCATTTCAGTTCACCAGAAGAGTTCAATTCCTATAGAGTGCTGGAGGGATTATCTACTATCCTCTGTCTAGAAACTCATTTAGCAGTCAAATGCTACCCTTTTCTATCGAAATGGCTGCTGGCAGTGGTTTTACAACGAACTACTATGATTTTTTCTGTCCACGTACACCGGTAGCTAAAAATCGCTGGAGCCATGTTTTTCAAGATGGCGCATTGAGCCCCTTTGTTTAGACCGGTCCCCAGTCTTTTTTCACCATTTCTTTTTGGACCCGTCTCTGCTCGCCAAACTAGGTTTGGTCCCTTTGTTCCTACCCCTCTGGCGGGCTTCAGGACTGAAGACCGCCTCTGGTGCCAGAGTTTCTGGGGTGGGCTGGAAGTGAGGGAGGTGCCCGAAACTCCCTGTGCTTCGTCTCCTAGGAGACCCAAATGCGCTCTGGCGTGATTGGCTGGCGGTCCGGCAAGCACAGCCACCCTGCTCTTGGCTTGGGAGGCAGAGTCGACCACTGGAACGAACAAAAGAATCGAAGACAAGCTGGAAGAGGACAGCTGCTGCAACTCCTGGACCGTTGGTTTGCCCGGTGAAGCCCTGCTGCAGGTCCGAATTGCCAAGTTCATCTCAACAGAGAAGCCCTTCAAGGACGACTTCTTCCTTTGAGTTGGTGGGACCAATCAACTCGTAAGCCTCCTGGATTCCATTCTTGGAGCTGGTTGTATTTTCCTCAGAGTGCTGTAGGAAACCAAATAGCCAGGGAGAAGGACACCAGTTTGTGTGCTTGATGACAGCTACAGGAATCGAAGATTTGCCAGCTTTGTGACCAGTCCCCGTGCAGTGCAGGAGTCCCCGCCCAATGTCCTACCTCTTGTCCCCACGACTGAGGCCCAGGAACAGCGAGATCTGCAGGAACTGCTAGGAACAGAAGTCCTCAGCTGCATCTTTTCCTTCAATCTAAGGAACTGTGAAAACCCGACCGAGACACCTTACCTCTCACTACAAAAGAGCGTGAAACTTTGGCAACTTGCAAGCATAGTCAGTTTGTGACCCGACATATGAATCTTTCTTCTATGAACTACTTCTGAGAACCGTTGCAAAGACATTTTCGTTTAAACTACCAGAACCGTTTTACTTAGACAAGACTCTAGCCCATTGACTTTGGCCTACCTATTGCATTGGAATAACTCCTCTGATAAACTCAAAATATTTGCACTGCTTAAGAGTAACTATTATTCGTTTTATTAACTTATGCCTTTTTGCCCCTACGCCAAATGCTCTGAATGCCATTTTGCTCCTCCTTCAAAGTAGTTTAAATGCCTCAGAACCTGATAGTGTGAAGTACTGTAGTATAGTTGTGTGATATTGATTGCCTCCTTTTAGTGAATGATTTCTAACGGACTGTGTAATAAATTAATAAGTGTTTTACCAAGAAACCTTGAGTGTAAGAGTCTATTTGAATACTTGTGATTGTAGGCCTCTGTGTAACCAGCTGCTCAGCTCGCTACCAAAAACTATGTGGTACAGATTTATACCAAAGGTTGGTTTTGCTTACACCTGTAGTCAGTTGTGTGTAGTGGTCCCAGAGGGTACTGCATACTAACTTTGCCTAACACACCTCTGCTGAGAAAATGACCTGTGGCCCTCTTCATTTGATGGCCATGATCTTGTCCTCCAAGGGCAAAACTCTAGGAGCTTGTGTCCCACGAGGCCCAGAAAAGTCAGGCTCTGTGTAGGCTGCAGCTGAAACTTAGTTGATCGAAAATCCCAGTTCGTGAGTGTGATCTTAAGGGCGGAAGGAGTTTGGTGAACCGCTTCCGGGGATCTCACCCCGACGAGCCAGTCATCCAGGTACGGGTAGACATGGTGACCCTGGGCCCTGAGAAGGGCTGCCACCACATTCATAAGTCTGGTAAAGACCCTGGGGGCTAAATTGAGGCCAAAGTGTAGAACCTTGTACTGGAAATGGAAGCCCATGATCCTGAACCACAAAGGACCGGTTAGGCTGCCAAATTGGGACGTGTAAATACGAGTCTTTCAGATCCAGGGAGCACATCCAGTCTCCCCTGCCCATTTTCTCCGCAATGAGCGGTGGCATACCAATCTTCACTTATTTGAAGAGGGAGGGTGAGGTTCAGGGTTGAAAGGTCCAACACAATTCTCAGGCCAGCCTGGTTCTTTTGTATGGCGAAAATCCTGGAGTAGGAGCCCAAGCCTCCCTGGGACTTCCTCCACTGCCTGGCTGTCTACAAGCGAACACATTTCATTTCTGCCAACAGAGTTGTTGTCCCAATCTGTGGAGGTGGAGGGGACGGGAGGAGGGGAATGGGGGGGCTTTAGGAGGAGTGTAAGAAATCGGTAGGTGGTAACCAGTGGACACTATGGATAGGATCCACGAACCTCTGACGCCAAGACTACGTGTGAAGGACAAACCTGCCCCCCCCCCACTGGAGACACGTGGACCTGAAGGGGCATGTCATGCCTTCTTTTCCTCGGAGGCTGGTGCCGAGGAGGGGAAATGAAAAAAGCCCTTGCCGCCCCCCCCCCCTTCTGCTGTTTGTGTCAGTGCTGACTGAGAACGATCAGGCTGTCTCGACCTCCGTTCTTAGAAGCCTTGGAACTTGCCGAAAGCACGCCCCTTGTAGGAGCATTGATGCAACTGGGTGTAAGCCTTGGGCATGGCCTTAGTGAGGATAAAGACTACACAGTTTGCTAACTTTTTTTAGCTAGCTCATCGGTGGTGGAATGAAAGGTCTCCACCCCCGAATGCAAGGTCCAATATGCATTACTGGACGTCCAGGTTGAGCTTGGTAGCCCGTAGCCAGAAAGTCCTTCTCATGTCCGTGGCAAGGTGTCAATGTGCGCCACAGAGGATTCCATGATGTCCTGCGCCACCAATTTAGCTTCTGCCAGGCCCGCCTTGAAACATGCCTGGCTCTGCACAGGACGTTCTGGGAGGAAGTCAGCCATTTCCAGCCAAAGCCTCTGATTAACAGGTGCCAGCATGGCGTCTGTGTTGGATTGACGAAGGTGCAGTGAGGCATTTTTATCTATTTTATTTGTATTGCGCGCCTGGCCCTGGGGCAACTGGGCACATTTCTTGAGAAAGCACAGTTACATAGACAAGTACATAAGTTAACAGAGTGCAACTCTTACAAAGGTACAGTAGGCGCCAGGCAGAATTTCTTATAGAAAGGTACATATGTTACAAATATTACGGCAGATACAAGGTATTTGGAAGGTTATGAGAATGTATATTACAACAGTTTGGCTAAAATAGGTGTGCGCTATAAAAGGTACTTGAGTTATACGCAACGTACAGCAGCAAGAAGGTATAGTAAAGACCTTGTCCTGACCATAAAACTAAGCACTAGATCAGATTTGATAGATATGAGGTAGTAGAGGAGAAGGTACGAAGAGACAGGAGGTGATACGTTAGTAAATCTTTGCAGCGGTAGTGATTTACATGCCTGAAGCAGCACAGTCCTGCTCGAAGAGCCAGAGTTTCGTTTTATTTTTAAAGGAGTCAAAGGATGGTTCAGATCTGTGTGTGGAGGGTAGTGTGTTCCACAGTTTGGCTGCAAGGCTGGAAAGCTGGATTCCCCCCCAGAGTGGGTCTGTGAAGTTGTAAGTGCTCTGGTGGAAGTGTGGGCAGTGAAGCAGTTAGCAAGGTATACGGGTGTGAGGTTTGCAAGAGACTTGTGAGTCAGAGCAAGAGTTTTGAGTGATCTTCTATGGGCAACAGGAAGCCAGTGTAGGCTCCGTCGGGTGTCCGATATATGAAGTGTCCTCGGGATGTTAAGGGCAGACCTGATGGCATTGTTCTGGGTTACCTGGAGTTTATTGATGTTTCTCTGGCTAGTCCCTAGGTAGAGGGCGTTACAGTAGTCGATTTTAGCCATAATGAGGGTTCTAGCGAGGGAGATGCAGTTAGTGGCCGTCAGGAAGGGTCTACTTGCGGTTATAAGTTTGCATGTGTAGGCTGAAGTTGATACCACCACGTTGGTTTGTCTTCTGAGTGACAAGGTAGAGGCGAAGTAAATGCCTAATGTTTTAGTATTGTTTGTGACCTTGATGATGTTCCCATCAATGAAACGATTTGAAGGCAGGGTCCAATTTATTAAGTCTAACTTGCGAGCCTAGAATGAGTAACTCAGTTTCGTCATCATTTAAGCAAATCCGAAGATATGCCATCCAAACCTGGATGATTAAGTAGACCTCATTGAGCGCTTTTGAATCAGTTACGTAATCACCAGTGATGGGGATGGGCGTTTGAATAAATCTTTCCGTAATCCTCCAAGATCATCTCCTTGCCTAGAAGTGCCGAGGTAGCCGAGAACAACAGAGGCTTGGAGCAGGGTGACCACGCAGCGATCACCGAAGAGTGCGGCTGACCGTGTGCAGACCGCAAGAGTGGATCCCCCTCAAACTGCCTTTACTTGGCGTCAAGGTGCCGAATGACAGGCAGGGCCTAATGGGGTCTAAGCCATCCCTTTTTGGCCAAGGTGACAACATCCTTTTGCATCAGGATCCCTGTTCAAGGCATGGAGCATAGAGTCCCCGGCCAGGACCCCTGCCTCTGGTTGTAGGAGCTCGGGTTGAGGAAGCACGAAATATTTGGCCAAAATTGAGAGCCGTTCATGAAAGGCTTTGGCTGATGACAGCGTGTCGGGGGTCGTCAGTGTCCATCAGGGTGTCCGGTTGGGGGCGTGCTGGGCGCAGAGGGCTGTGGTGTAGGACCCAGAGCCAGTGGCTGTTGCAAAGGCTGGTGTGGAACCACCTGACCTGTGGTAGGCAGGGAAGCCGGAATCGAACAACCCAGCGTGAGCAGCAAGGGCTGCACAGGTGCCTTAGGCGCTGGAGCCATGTGAGGAATGACAATGGGCGGTGGGACCGCAGGGTGCATGTCCCTGATCACACCCCAAAGGATGGACCCCATCTGAGGAGACCTCATGAGCATGAACAACCTTTCAAAAAAAACCTGTCCTCACAAGCTGGTGGGGTGGTAGGAGGTATTACTTGAGTAGTGGGTGGCTCTTGGGGCCTGTGCATACTCTGCCTTGCCGGCTGCGGGGTACCTCTGCCCTGCTGATGGATAAGCTGTAGGCCATGTAGCTAGTTGTGACAAGTTCTACCTTGAAACTCGTTCTCCCACCTGCTGCGCACCAGGGGTGGTATCGGACGAGCAGCCATCTTGTCTGGCACGGCAGCCATTTTGTCAGTCTGGGTGCCAAAGCCGTGGTGCTCGGCCTCCTCCATGACTCTTGGCAGTGGAGCATGAGACCTACCCTGTACCTCAGGACGGGGCCCGGTAGGCATGTTGCCCTCAGCAGAGTTGCCGGTAGTGCTGCGTACAGGCACCCCCTCAGACATCTGTCTGGTACTAAGGCGTGGCCCCTCGGGTCCCTCAGCACTGTCCCCGGAAGGATCCAATGACCCCTCGGCCTGAAGGCCGGTAGCTTAAGTAGCCTCGGTACCTGCGCTGATGCAAGACCATGACTGGTTCTCCCGCTCAGCGTTACCTTGGGAAGGAGTCTCCTTTGCGGTTGGAAAAAAGCAGCCCTACCTTGGGCCTTAACTTGTGTCTGACGTAGTCCTTCAAGTCCTCGGTAGGCGACCTCGAGGAGCTCCCTCCACCGAGCTAACCTGTTCATCAGAGCACGCAGTGTGGACAGGTCACATGAGGTACACCCCTTCCAGCCATGATCGGGGCCAAGTCAGCGGAGGCAAAGAGCGTGGGTGTCTGATGTAGGGAAGAGCCCTTTGCAGACTGGACACCCGCTGAAGCCTGCGACGTCGACATGCACCAGGGAGGAGCATGGCACCAGAGGACTGAGTACCTGATTAAGACGAAAAAAAACTGAAGACCAGACAGAGCCTGCGGTATTACAAAGCCGGAGCCAAAGCCAGGAACGCTGGTGAAAGTGGTCTGTTCCCGTTGACACAAAGGTGACTGGGGAGTGGTGCCAATGGGCGGAGTCAGAGGAGCGCATGCTTCCAGGGCTGCGCCTCTAAATTTAAAGGGTGGTGAAAAAGGTTCCGTCTCCCGTCCCTAGCGAGGGACGCCCATGGAGTATGGAGGAAATTATAAGTTACTCACAGTAGTGACTAAGGTACTTTTAGTCCATAGTCCCCTTTCCTCCATACTGTATGGGCGCCCTTCCAAGGGATGGGAGACAGAACCTTTTCTCACCAGAACAAAACCTTTCCCCCTTTAAATTTAGAGACGCGTGGGGGTGCGGCTCAGGGAGCATGTAGTGCCCCAAGTCCGCCCTCTGGCGCCACACCACGGGGGGGGGGGGGGGGTCATTTGGTGGGACGTATGAAGGAAAGGGGACTATGGACTAAGAGTACGTTAGTCACTACAGTACTGTAGTGAGTAACTTATAATTACTCTTCCTTCCCGTCCCCTTTCCTCCATACTGCATGGGCATTACAACTGATTGTAGCCCCAGGGTGGAGAGGAGACCCTCCGTAAGCAAACAGGTTCCTGAGAACCGCCTGTTCGAAAGCCACAGATCAGATCTAGAGCCGGCATCCAAACAGTAAGTGGCTGCCCTGCTTATGACTTGCCAAGGGGACATGGCGCTAGAATGAGATGGCCATTGCCTTGGCCCTGACTGCGTGGGCATGCATGTTGGCCGGAAGTGGCTTGTGCTGGCCCTCTTACACTTCTTTGATGGCAGAGACCATCCAGCGGGATATGGAGGCCCGATAGCCTGGTCTTGAGCCTCCAAACGTGACAAACTGAGCGTCCTACTCCGGCAGTGCAGCACTCTTTTTAAGGTGGAACTCAGACGGAAACCTTGGGCAGATATGCCGGGTGCCTCCGCATGACTACGTTGTCCTTGTGAAAGGTGGTATATGGCTCAGAGGCGACCAGCGCCTGGATCTCGCTGATTCTACGAGCCGAGGTAAGGCCGACTAGTAAGACAGTCTTGGTGGTGACCATCCTTCTGTCTACGGACGCCATTGACGTGAATGGTTTGTGTGCCACTGGGCCCAAGACTGTGTTGAGGTCCAACACCAGGTGCAGTCTCTTGAAGTGCGGGTAGAGCCTAGCAAGACCCGTCAGATGTTGGATGATGGGGTTGGAGGAGGAAAAAATACCCTCATCTGAGTTCTTGTAAGCCCCAATGGCTGCAAGGTAAGTGCGTTGGTGCCACCATGCCGGGGTCGCTACTCTGCTGAGGAAGTGAGCTGTGGCCCTCTTGATGGTCGAGATTTTGTCCTCCGACGGGAAAACCTTCTCGGAGCATGTGTCCCAAATGAGTCCCAAGAAGGTCAGTCTGCGTAGGCTGCAGCCGTGCCTTCTTGAGGTTGAGCGAGAAGCCAAGATCGTGCAGTGTTCATAAGGGCATGGGAAAAGTGGCGAACCGCTTCCGGAGATGTAGCCCTGACGAGCCATTCGTCGAGGTATGGGTAAATGTGGAGGCCCTGTGCTGTAAGGAGGGCCGCCACGGCGTTCATGAATCTGGTAAATACGCTAGGGGCAGAGTGGAGGTCAAATGGAAGGACTTTGTATTGAAAATGGTAGCCCATGATCCTGAACCGTAGGAACGAACGATGGGGCTGCCAAATCCAGACGTGTAGATACACGTCCTTCAGGTCCAGGGAGCCCATCCAGTCTCCCTTGTCCAACATGTCTGCTATAAAAGCTGGCGTAACCATCTTGAATTTTTGCAAGGGTAGGGAGAAGACGAAGGTGCAAAGGTCCAGCACAACTCTCAGGCCCGCCTGGTTCTTCTGAATGGCGAAAATCCTGGAGTAAAAGCCCAAGCCTTCCTGGGAGGCTGGAACTTCCTCCACTGCCTGGCTCTCTATGAACGACCGGATCTCCGCCAAGAGTTGCTGTCCCAACCTGTGGCCGTGGAGGGAGGAGAGGCTGGGATAAGATGGCGGTACTCTGTGGACACTAGAGGATCCAGGGTTCCGCTAAATTCTGGCACCAGAAATGTGCATGGAGAGCAAGCCTGCCCCCCACCGGAGAGGAGGCAGTGCACCCGAAGGGGCGTGTCATGCCTTCTTTCCCTCCAAGGCTGATGCTGAGGAGGGGGACTAGAAAAAGCCCTTACTCTCCTCTCCCGCGCCCCCTTTTTGTTTGCACTGGTTCCGAGACGGTGAGCAGTCCGGCTGCCTGGATCTGCGTTCCTGGAAGCCACTGAACCCTCCATATTTACAACACTTTTCCGAGCGCTGCTGAAATTGGGTGTACAATTTGGGCGTGGTCTTTGCAAGAATGGATAGAGACTTTGCCCCTCACCTGCCCCCTAACAGTAGATCTAGAATGCGCTCCTGACATCCGGGTTGAATTTTGTTTCCCCGGAGACAGGCTGTGCTTATGTCCGTGGCAATACAGATGGCACGGCCTGAGATATTGATATGAGCCACTGGATTCCATGAGGTCATGCGCCACGAGCTTGGCTTCAGCTAGCCCCACCTTAAAGCATGATTAGCACTGGGTGGAGAGTTCCGGAAGGAATTCCGCAATTTCCCACCATAAACTTTGGTTGGCTGCAGCCAGCATGGCGTCTGGTTTTGCCTGACGAAGGTGCAAGGATGCGTTGGGAGTAGATTTTCTTGCCGTACACCTCCAAGATCATCTTCTTGCCTAGCAGCGCCACAGAGGAGGCGGCTGAGGACGACAGGCTTGGAGTATAGTGATGCTGCAGCGATCACCGAGGAGTGTGGCTGAGGATGGGTCGAGAGCAAGAGTGCATCCACCTCCATCTGCCTGTACTTGGCATCCTCCACGCGCCGATTGACCGGCTGGGCAGAGTGGGGCTTGAGCCAACCCTTCTTGGCCAGGGAGACATCGGTTTTCAGTGAAATCCCAGTGTTGGCAGAGGGGTGTCGCCTGAGGACTTTAGCCAGAACCCCCTCTGCCAGCTGTATGACCTCAAGTTGGGGGAGGCCTAGGTACTCCGCCAGGCCACCAAGACTTTGTGGAAGGCCCTGGCTGAGGATGGCGTGTCTGGATCCTCGTCCGTATCCTGCGGCTCGGGAGGATCTTGTAGAGGAGATGGCGCCGGAGGCTGGGGGTACAGGGACCGCAGCCGGAGGCTGTGGAGTTGGCTGTGGAGCCGACTGCACTGGGGTCTAGGGGCCCGATGGAGGAGTCTGTGGTGCCGCTAGCATGGCGGGGATGAATTCCCTGATGGCGTCTTGGAGGACATCCCCCATCTGAGGTGACCTCATGAGGCCGAGGAACTTCTCAAAAAGCTCCTTCTCACTGGCCGAAGAGGTGGCAGGGGGGTGCCGACAGGGTAGTGGGGTGCTGCTGGAGCCGATGCATACCCCGTCCATATGGACGCAAAGGAACGCTGCCCTGCGCAAATGAGGGGTAGACTGTAGGCCACGTACCTGGTTGAGGCCAGTCCCACCTTGACACTCATTCTTCGCCAAATTCCTGGAATGGTGTCGGACGGGTGCCTCCTTCTAGCGCGGCGGCCATTATGTTGAGCTGCATGCCAAGTGCTTGGCCCGCTGGGTCCGAACTCGTCCCAAGACTCTTGCGCGTGGCTCACGAGGCCTACCCTGCTCCTTGGTCCTCGGCCCAGTAGGTGTGACACAGTCGACCCGAGGGACGGTAGAGCGGCATTTAGACACCCCCTCGGACGCTTTGCCGGTATTCGGGCCTAGCCCCTCGGACGCATTACCGGTTTTCGGGCCTTGCCCCTCGGACGCATTACCGGTATTCGGACCTAGCGCCTCGGACGCATTGCCGGTATTCGGGCCTAGCGCCTCGGACGCATTGCCGGTATTCGGGCCTAGCCCCCTCGGACGCATTGCCGGTATTCGGGCCTAGCCCCCTCGGACGCATTGCCGGTATTCGGGCCTAGCCCCCTCGGACGCATTGCCGGTATTCGGGCCTAGCCCCCTCGGACGCATTGCCGGTATTCGGGCCTAGCCCCCTCGGACGCATTGCCGGTATTCGGGCCTAGCCCCCTCGGATGCATTGCCGGTATTCGGGCCTAGCCCCCTCGGACGCATTGCTGGTATTCGGGCCTAGCCCCCTCGGACGCATTGCCGGTATTCGGGCCTAGCCCCCTCGGGTGTAGGACTGGTAAAAGAACCTTCCCGGTCCCTCAACACTGTGCCCGGGAGGATACCTCGACCCGAAGGCCGGTAGCTATATCAGCCTCGGTGCACATGCCAGTACAATGACCCGGCCAGTCCCTCACACGCGGCAGAGTCCCTGGGAAGGAGTCTCCCTTGAGGCGTGCGCTGGAAAATATCGGCCCTACCTTGGGCCTGGTTCGATGCTTCACGAAGTTCTTGAGATCCTCTGGAGGCAACCTCTGGAAGAGCTCCCTCCACCTGACTAGTCTGTTCTTCAGCGCCTTCGAGGACAGCGAGTCACACGCCGAACATTATTGCCAACCGTGGTCTGAGCGAAGGCAACGTAGGCAGAGGGCGTGAGGGTCTGAAGTTGGGAAGAGCCTGTTGCAGGATGCATACCTGCTAAACCCTGTAGATGCCGACATGCGCCGGAGAGGAGTGTGACGCCGGAGGACCGAGTACCTCAATGATATATAAGACAAAAAAGACAAAGAAGTATCCGTGCGTGGAATAACATGGCCAAAGCCAAACCCAGGAGCGCTGGTGAATTCGGCTCGTTCCAGTCGATGCAGAAAAGGGGACTGAGGTGTGGCGCCGGAGGGCAGAGTCAGGGCAGCGCATGCTCCCTGAGCCGCGCCTCTAAATTTAAAGGGGAAGAAGGTTTTTTTCTGGTGAAAAAGGTTCCGTCTCCCGTCCCTCGAAAGGGACGCCCATACAGTATGGAGGAAAGGGGACGGGGCGTAAGAATAATGAGTAGACCAATTGAAGATGTGTTAGCTGGATACTCCCTCCCTAAGTTTGTCCTGTTGCTCTGCCCACATTACTTACCCTTAAGAGGTTTGGCTTCCCTTGCAGCCACCTTCTTCAGGTTAGTGGTTGTACAGCCCTCACCAGAAGGTTGTACAAAAACAGACTTACCACTCAAATCCTCATTCGTATGAAAGGTCCAAGCTGGATTTTTCATCAATTTCAACTGGGTTGGGTCAAGTCAGTTGATGAGCGATGAACTCAAATGTAATTCTAAGACTGAGATACTTCTACTGGGCTTTGAGGACCTGCTCTTGAACCTCGACTCCAACACTCCGTGTGTTCTCATTCTGCTCGATCTCTCTTCTGCCTTTGACACTGTCAACCATGCCATCCTGCTCAACCGTCTCCGTGATAACCTGGGTATCACTGGTCAGGCTCTGGCGTGGCTGACCTCTTTCCTTTCCAATCGACCCTCCCAGGTCCAACTTGGGTCCTTCCTCTCTGACATCTTTTTCTCCACCTGTGGCGTTCCCCAGGGATCTAATCTCTCTCCCTGGCTGTTCAACCAGTATCTGGCACTCCTTGCCCACCGCATCGCCGCCCTCTGCCCCAACTTTCAGTACTATGCGGACGATACCCAGCTCATTTTCAGGCTACCCTCGGCCTCCTCCTCTCCCTCCCTCATCTCTGACTGCCTGTCTGCTATCCAGGAATGGTGTGCTGCCAATGACCTCTGCCTTAATGCTAGTAAGACTGAGATCCTACTCATCGGCACACCCACTCCCTCCTTCCCTGCAGCTCTCTGGCCGGCCTCTTAGACCTCTTCCTGCTCCTACCTGCAAGGCAAAAAACCTCGGGGTCATCTTCGACTCCACACTCTCCTTCTCTCCTCATATATCTGACGTCTCTAAGAAGTCACATTACCAGCTGCACCTCCTCAGAGGTATTCTTCCCTTCCTCTCCTTCCCCCAGAAGCTCACTGTCTCCCGAGCCCTGGTTCTCTCGAAGCTGGACTACTGTAACAGCCTCTATCTTAATCTGCCTGCCTCCACTCGCCGCCCTCTGTAACTCATCCAGAACAGAACTGCGAGACTTGTCCTTGGCCTCAAGCCAAGGGACCGTATCTCTCCAGGACTGAAATCTCTACACTGGCTCCCAGTGGCTGCGAGGATTAAGTTCAAAACCCTCTGCATTGTCCACAAGGCCTTCTGGAGCCTGGGGCCTAAATACCTTCAACTCTCTCTTCCTAAATATCTTCCTTCCCGAGCCCTACGCTCATCCGTCTCCAACTCCCTCAGGGTCAGCCGCTTCTCGAAGCAACGAGCTGGGGGTAGATCTCGCTCCGCGGCAGGGGCCTCCCTCTGGAACAGCCTTCCTGCCTCCCTGAAACTTGAGGAGAACCATCTCCGGTCCCGGAAGCACCTCAAAACCTTCCTCTTCACTTCTGCTTTCTCTCTCCCTCTGCCCTGCTAAATTCTTCACCAAAACTGCACCGATTCCGCAACTGGGCCACTCTTACCGACCTCGGTCCTGGGCCCAGTCTCTCTTCACTTGCACTGCCTCCCTGGCAACCCCTGCACTGCGGGACTGTCTCTGTATCACTACAGCCCCCCCCCCAGCACTTGTCTGCACTTACCTTGCTTACGGATTCAAAAAGGTAATAAATATCCCGAAAACAGTTGGGAGATCTTGCCTACCACTTTGACTAAATGAAAAATGTTCCCAAGTAATCTAGTTACAGGTCAGACAGTATGACATTTACCCTTAACATCTCGCCACTCTCTTCCAAATGTCTAACTTTGTTAACTTAAGATAACAAGGGATTTTTCAAAAGACAAGGGTGCAAACAGCTCGAGATTAAACATACGATTGGTCCTCGAAATAGGAGGAACATTGCTGGTTCTCCCAAATTTAGGAAACAAACAATTTGGGAAAATTGTTTGTGCCCACAGTGCAATTGTGAAAATGCTTAAATTCAAGGGCATAAAAGCTGTTTAATCTGTAAAGAAAACAGAAAGCAAGAGGGTTCGATTGAAGGATTAAAGCTCTCAAATTAAATATGGGGCTGTGACATAATATGCTCAAGTCTGGACAGAAGGATACAAACGTCTGAATACACAAGCTCTCCAAGACGGATCCACTAGGGCAACACATCAACACGACCCCGACCCTGAACCATTCAAAGCCTCAACCGACCAAGGTCACACTAGATCACTTGAGAATAGATAACACCCACCCGGCCCCACACCTGAAGATCAGGTTCAGACGCACCCACCAATCCAAACTACACTCAATAGGATACAGTCAGATCAGTGCAACATCACCAAAGCGAGTTGGCCCACGAGGAACCAGCAACATCCCAACCAACAGGTATACAACTCTAACGGAACCTAAATCAGGATACAAATCCCACTAATCCAACCCTCAATCTTCTGCATACTTAAACCCACACAAAACCAGACAACCATCTCTCTCCCAGCAATCCGCACGCACTTTACCACACGGCACCAACAACACAAACTTCACCAACAGGACTTGAGGCCTTCGCCCGATCCGATACTAGCACCAAAACCCAGCACTCGGTGTATACCGAGCTGAAGATGCCAACAGCAAACCACTTCTCCCACTCTCCTTCTCCCCTCTTCCCGACTAACCCTACCCACCCTTACTGCTTACAGATCAGCCTGGGGACCAATTCCGTTGGCGACGGTGCACTATACAAGTACCGCTAACATAACAAAACTTAAGTGAGTGACTGTTGGGGGAGCTGAAGCAATGTTTACAATAGCATGGAGATCAAAGGGGATCGATTAGCTTTAAGAAACATTACACTCAAATACAAACCACTAAAGGCAGGGCCTCTTTTACAGGAGAGATGGCAAGGATTATCAAACTGGCATGAGTTAATTGAGTGGAGAACGTTTTCATCTGGATATCCAACTTCTCAAAAGTGGCAATTTTAAGCTAAGGAAGCAATGCAAAGAGTACTAATACCTGACAAATACTAAGCGTTGTCTAAGGACAGTAGGAGGCAACATTGGCGTTGATTTCAACAGATTACCCGCTTCTCCCGTCCCCAAACAATGGTAAATGGGGAGGTCTGTGGAGTGAAGCTATATAAACTGATCACCACAATGCGCCTGATTTACTTAAGGCAGGACTTTAGGACTCTAAACATAAGAAAATGTCCACTTAAAACCTTTGTGAATGTGTGCTATGCAGCCTCTAAAACAGAGCGCTTTTGTTATCTAAACAACCATAAGTGAAAGTGAACACGTGCATACAACGCAGCTTAATTACTAATGTGAAGTGCGACTCACAGGTGTGGAATCTTCAGTGTTGAACTTTGATGAGATAACCTGGCATCAGAAAAAGCTACAGTGCTGGGAAAGGAAGAATAGCATTGTAATAAATTGTAGAATTTTGCAATTCGATGACAGGTAAACCGATTTAAATCTGAATATGGGCGAAAGAGTTAGAAAAATACAATCTTGAAAGCTATATCAATGCTTAAGTTATGACCAAATGTTGTAAAGCCATCCAGGTTTTTCTGCAGAAGCTGGCAAAGTACTATTGCAATGCAGAACGGCCCCCACACAATTCGGGGGAATACATTCTCCGATTTTCAGAGCCAGGAACCAACTTGGGCTCCGAAAATAAAGTAATGAAACCCAAATTAAAAAAGAAACAGCAGGCTTCTCTTGGAAGTCAATATTAAGGCCCTTTGGGCATAACACGCCCAATGAGGCAGTACATGTTTTGGTGGTATTCATGGCATAAGCATTGTTCTGGTGTTATAAATATTCAGTACAAAAATTATTCTAGCTTAAACAATTACAGGATCAAGATGGAAGTGGACTTTTCATTTTTACAGTTAGAATTCAGGCCCTGTTCCAACTAGTAAAATATGTCAGTGGCAGATATTGGCGCGCAATGTGCAGATCAGAAGTTAAAATCTTTGCAGGACCAGCTAAGGCTCCAATATTTTGAATTGCGTGGATTTATATTTATATAGCTAAAAGACTAGTGGTGTGCACCATGAAAATCAAATTAAATAGAAACCTCCATCTATGCAGTTCTGTTTCCAGACCAACACCAACCACAGTAACCTAATATTGTCCAATATTGGAATCTGATGACACTACACCCAAGTTAAAAAGCAAAGTGAAGGTCATCTGCACTACATACCTTCCCCAGACCAGACACGTGTCCACTCCGTGCATACTATATGGTAGAGAAAGTGCAACTGGTCAATCAAATGGGGCAATAAGAAATCAAGGTCATCTGTTTGTAAGCAAGCTAGTGGCAGGACACTGCTACATTATTGCAGTTACCCAAAGCTAATTTATGACTTCGACGTTATGACTTTTGGTGGCAAGTAACTTTTTTTGCATTACTTCTCTGGCTTTAACTCCCTACTTTGGTGACACTGGTCGGTCCTTAAGGTTAACAGTCTAGTGTGTCCTGTGTGAGATTAATGCATTGTTTTGCTGGAGAACCCATCGCCTTACAGTGATGTACTGCAGTGGTACTTTGTATTCCTTTCTTTTTCCGTTATAATAGTTTTGTTCGTTTTTTAATGTGCGTTAAGATGGATTATCATAACTAGCCCTGTGGTAGGGTGTTGCGAGGACACCACAGTTAATCGATAGGATTGACAGAGGTCTACCCAAACTCAATCAAGCAGTAAGCCTTACATTTAAGAGAAATGGGGCGATTTAGTGGCAAAGTGAGACAGCACTCAAATTAACTTCAGGAGAATGGACAAAAATACTAGATTTATTTGGCCTTAACATGCTAGACATAAGAGAACCGGCAACTCTACTAAGGCATATACATATATAAACAGTTTATTTCACTAGAGAGCACCCACAATTCAAAACAGTATAAACAGTTAAGCAATTTAACAACTAACTGTAAGCAAGAAAGTAAATGAAACAGTTCAATAGAATTGATAGCAGTGGAAACGAGTAACACTGCCTTATTAATACTTATGAAGTACTTCCCTGCTAAGTTAAGTAATCCTAGTGCGTCAAAGGTTTCAGATAAATACAGGTTGGGTGTAGTCTTTGTGCTTGTACAATCCTATGGCCAGGGGGAGAAGGGGTATGGAATTAGGTGTGTAAGCTCTGCGACCACTGTCCAGTGCATAGACTTCCGAAAATCAAATCCTCTTGAAACTTGGTTGACTCATTCCAGATCTCCAGAGACAAGATTACACTCCTTCAAGCCCCCTCACCAGAGTGCAGGACCGAGAAAGTGAGACGAATCGACTGGGCAGTAATACTTCACTGGTGCTTCCCAAAAAATGCCAAAATAACAGAACCCAGAATAATCCTTTGCTAGAAGCCTCTTCACTCAGCTGCTGCTACAAAATCCACTGCATTGTCCTGTGAATAATGCAGTACTTACCTTTCTGTAGAATGACTTACGTGTGTGTGTACGTGCGTGTGTAATATAAACCATTATTTGTATCTAACTTTAATGTCTGTTTCTTTGGCCTGTGTGTATACTCCAAGTTCTTTGTACTGCCTAGAGCTCTTTCTCCCTTTTAAGGTAAGCCTTGCTGCTCGCCATTGCTACCAACAAAACTTGTGTGGTGCAGGCCTTTACTAAGAGTTGAAGCCCTGAGTCCCATGTTCGAGTATTCCCAAGTTCTACAATGGGTGGACATTTGTAAAACTCCCTAACAAGGACTTACCCTGTTCCTTGAGCCCAATTTGGGTCGTACAGCATCTGGAGGACAAGATCTGCTAAGGATCCCAAACCGCTGCCTCGAATCCAGTGGGACTGCCGAAACAGGTGTCCCATCGGTGCTACTTTCCGTCACCTCTCCAAACAATTGCTTGCACATTAAGCTTACCCGAAACTGCATTGTGCCCTTAATGATTCCAGTCATCTGCTAGGTTTGAAATCACTGCTCAAAACTTGAATCCATCTGAAACGTGCTCAAACGTCACCTGCCAACTGGAACCAGGTTACGCCAGATCTCGATCACACCCTCGAAAGTGCTGCTTCGCCGAGCCACATATCAGAGCAACGGGATCACCAGTTTGACTACTCCCTCTCACTGACGAACCTCTGGAGAGTCACAGATAAACCGTTCCCGGCAAGGGTAGGCGCCAGGGTGCGGCTGGTGGTGTGCAAACCTGGCAAGGAGACCTTAAGAGAATATGAGCATGTGTGAGTAGCTAGTATATCTTTGGTGGTGTATTTGTTACTCTTACTTTACCTACTTAAAGTTTACAGCTTAAATAAATTAATACATTTCTGTACATGTGTGAATTATTTGCCCATTACGTGTGCTAACTACCTCTACACCCCCCTTATATCTTCTTAAGTCTGCCTTACTGCTCAGACTATGTTACCTTTGAAAAAATGTGGCTAGATCCAAGTGTCAAGTACCCAGTTCACTAAAATAGGGTGGCCTGTCACAACAGGTCCAGAGTTAAAGTCGTCGGAATGAGCAGCTCCCCTAGTCTATTTCACACAACTGCAGATTACCTGGACACCCACCAACCTTAATAAACTAGGCTCCGAATACACATCTTTCATAATTGATTGCAACCTTATTAAAGTGGCCAACGAGGTAAAAACCCTGGGATTCTACTTTGACTCAACCCTCTCCATTACTAAGCAAGTCAACACTTTGGCCTGCACTACAGTGTACACACGCAAACTTATTAGATCCGGCAAAACCTTCCTTTCCAAAAACAGCTAGATCATCCTGGCCAGGGCCTTAATTCTGTCTAGGCTTGACTATTGTAACGCCCTCTACAATGGCTCTAACAAAGCCATCATCAAAAAAATCCAAACACTGCAAAACACCCTTAGAGCTGCCCTTGTAGTGGCTAGGAAAGATATCTCTGAGCTTAGACGACAAAACAATTGGCTTTCCACGCATGACAAAATCAAACTAAAAACTGCATCTCTTACTTATAAATCTTTGAATAACGTTGTCCCCAGTTACCTATCAGAGAGATTCCACAGAAGAACTTCCAATAGACCTTCCAGACAAGCATACACTGTCTCCATGTCTCCAGATTCAAACTATCCAAGGTGGGAGGCAGCAGCTTTCCCATCAAAGCGGCCCAGCTCTGGAACTTCATGCCACCGGCAATACGGGAAAATCAATCATACCAGAACTTCAGAAACAACTGCACTAATTGGCTGACATCATCTGACCTTTAACTCCGGCCTGCCATCCACCCCTAGGGGCCACCATATTAACCTAAGATTTAAAGAGAACAAACACTAGAAACTACACCGTATCATAACCCACCTAATCTATGTATAAATGTAAAAACTTAACATTCAACCTGTAAATAAGTATGCACCCATCCTTCCTGAGCAATGTATTATATACCCTGTCCTGTTTTTACTGCACTCTGCCCTCTGTAATGTACTATTGAAACTTGCAACAAACCCTATGCATTACTATAACTATGTAACTAAGCTAAAAATTGTCTTGCACCCCGATAACTTTGGGTCTGGTGTGCATTATAAATAATAAATCAAACAGCATTTCCATCGGATCTCTTTGGTACACAACTGATGAGATACTTCAGAATTCCTATTTTGAGGATTCTAGGGCCGCTACCTGGGGTTTGCCAACTTTTCCCCCTGCGTTTTTTGTTTTATTGATTTCTTGTTGCTGGCGAGAGGGACTTACCATTACCCAAGTACTTACTAGTGACAGTAAAGTACATTTTTTTTGTTTCATTAGTAAGGTGCATTTTCTAGAGATGTGTGGACAAATTGTTTATGAAGTTACTGTATTTTGAAGCTTTGTATCACAAGTCACCAGAAAAGGCCTGTTCACTACAACTAGGGTGGCCACCTAAAATATGTCCACCAGGCCAGGTTGTAGAAATCCACCTTAACAGTGAGATGGGCACTTTGTGCGTCCTGCCTCCAGCCAGGTGAGTTTCCCTGTCCAGGGGACCCTCCTGCGCCCTTTTAAAAAACAAATCTTAGGTTCTCCCAGGCCGTGTGCACTGCGCTCCCATGCCTCCATTTACTGCTCTCGCGTCCCTCCCGCCTCCCTGGCCGCCCACCACCCTTGATTGGTTGCTCAAGTGCCTTTAACCAGCCTTTCATGGGCAGCCCTCTGCCTGGAAGCCCATGTGGCTAAGGGCCTCAAGGCAAAGGGAGGCTCCCACAGAGGCGGCTCCAGATCATGTCCGCAGGTGTCAACAGGGGAAGCCAGCGGCCAGCCGCCAACCAGCAGCTACTAGGACCAGTACGGTAGGAGTGGCCTAGAAGCCCGTCCACCATCAAACTTATCTACACCAGTAAAACACTGATTAATTCCACCACCTCCCTCCTGCCACCTCACAGGACTTTCAAATCTAGCTGTTTCCTGTATTCAGATTTCATTGTCTGGTATTCAATTTGTGTTTGGTGTGGGCCTCTCTCTCACTGTTCAGGACTCTCAAACCTAGCCGTTTCCTATTGGCATACTGTCCTCTACCCCATTGGAGATTAGCGCTCATTGACCTGAATCACATCTAGAGACCTCAATTACGGAATAGCACTGTGTTTACAAGCGTGTGCCCTCTAGAATGGTACTGTGATTACTAGCTTGCACCCCACAGGACTGTACTGCAATTATTACTTCTTCCCAAGGATACTACTGTAATTGATCGTTCGACTGAGCACTATCCTGGAGATTGCCACACTGACCAATTCACATCTGGAGAGCATCAATGGAGTGGTACTGTAATTATTGGCTCACGCCTCATGAGATGACAGTGATGATCAGTTGCGCCCATTAGGACAAGGTTATAGTTTCTTACTAGCTATACCCTTCGTCACACTACAGTTTGTTTACTGCAGTAAGCCTCTTCCACGGAAACCCACATTAGGGACAGCCACTGGAATATCCCAGCAATATAACCCTAGTCACCAAAACAGGAGGACCTTCCACTCAACAGACTCAAACTTTCTTAGAGTAACCCGATGAAAACAAAAACCCAAAACTGAAACTAGAAGAAACTTAACAACGCCGACACAACTGTACCAACACCTCAACAAGAAATCGACCTGGAAGGAAATCGCAACACCAGTCAGAAGACAATGCAGACACTTGAACACAAAGCAAGCTACACCTTTAAAATCCATTGCAACCTAATAAACGCAAGATCCATATCAAAACACTCAACAGAACTCTATGACCTTTTCTGAGACAACGGCATTGGCATACTATTCATCACAGAAACATGGCTGGACAAATACAAAATCACACTCCAAAGCTGCCTCCCCACCAACTTCAAATGCCTTCACGTAAACGGGAAAAATAAAAAAGGAGGAGGCCTTGCAACAGCATTCAAAGTTCACCTGAAAAAATAAACAGACTAACCTCTTAACATTAACTGCAAAACCATGGTCATACACCTATCAGTGAATCCAAAAACAAACATCACATTCATTCCGGTTTACATACCACCGACCTACGATACAGCCTTTGTCGACAACTTCATAGAAGCCATCACCAACATAGCCATCAAGCATATGAACATCTAATAATCCTCGGGGACGTCAACATTTGGTTCTTAGAAAAACACGCCAACTCCCAAAACTCACAAATTGGGCAGCTAACAACCATGAAACTACAACAGGTGGTCAAAGGGGCAACACACTCGGCAGGACACAGTTGACGCAATCTTTGCCAAGAAAAAACATAACCATGGCACTGATACAAATAATGTGGAGCAACCATCTCATCATCCCATTCAGAGATCACACTACCAAGTCAAGTCCGTACCCAGGCCCCAAAGCTCACAACCATCACAAAAGGAAACTGGAAAACCGTCAAAGCAAGCAACCTAATGGAACAACTGGAGACAACCAAACCTTCAACTACATAACTAGAGCTGGCAGACCTACACAGGAAAGCGGAGCTACTCCACAAATGGATTGCTGATACAATTGAAAATATCGCCCCGGAAAAAACATTTACCCACTAAAAAAAAAGAGCAATGGCAAAAGGAAACATCCGCGCATACCAGAAGGAAATTCGAAAGGCGAAGAGAAGGCATTATGTTGACAGAATCACCAATAACACCAACACACAAAAAGACATTTTCAACATGATAAAAGAAATGAGAAACCCACCTTGTTGCAACAACACTCCAACCCTCATCGAAGAAACTTTGCCACGATCCTTCAAACCAGCATATATCAAACCACTTTTATAAAACAAGTGGCGACGTGGAAGTCCATTCAAACTACAGACAGATTTCAAACATTCCCTACCCGGCAAAACTCCTAGAAACCTACTTATACAAATTAACCCAAGAACATGTAGAAAAACAACACTTGCTAGACAAAGCACATGTCGGTTTCAGACCTGCAAGAGGAACAGAATCGGCACTACTATCCATTTAGGATGACCTAAAAAACAAACGGACTCCAACACAACCTCAGCTCTGACACTGCTCGACCTTTCTGCAGCTTTCGACAGAGTAAGCCATGACACCCTAACCAAAAGATTGGAAAAAGGTATAACGGACATGGCACTACTCTGGATTAAATAATTCCTAGCCGAAAGAACAGAAACCATATGGAATATACTCCACAAGTTAACGACTGGAGTACCACAGGGATCATCACCTTCACAATCCCAGCGCCTCAATTCAGGATAGAGGTGCCAACTAACCAATTCCACTAACAATGTCCCTCCTCTGCACACACCTCTCAAATTCCAAACAAACCAACCACAAACCTACAGCACAACAAACCGCACTACATTACAACAAAACAAAAAACCACAACACACACGACGACTACCGGCCGCAAACACCCTAGGCTCAGCCAACAGACCCACCGGGCTGAGGCCGCCAACAGCACATCAATGCTCTGTTGCACTGTTCCTGCTTTCCCCCACTAACTCACCCTCCCTCTTTCAGAGCCGCCAGTGCGCCAAAGGACCACTACGGTGGTGATAGTGCGCGGTACAAATGTCCTTTAACGTTATCACCACTATACTTCAACATCTACCAGACTCCAGTAATAAGAAACCTAAAAAAATACAAAATCACATGCTACAATTACGCAGACACTCAAATCATCTCATACAAAATCGAAGACACTCAAGCCCACGATAACCCTAATTGAGTGTCTAAAAGAAATCTTCAACTGGATGAACGCCAACAACTTGAAAATCAACCCTGGAAAGACAGAAATCATGATTATATCCCAAAACCAAGAGACCACCACCTCCCTGCCCGATGGAAATGGGAACCGCGCCCACACCATCTAAGGTAACAACAAATCTGCGAGTCCTGATGGACAACACCCTAATCTTCGAACCACAAACGTAATAATCAAGAAATGCTTCTTCCTCCTTCACACAACCAGAAGAATCTTAACTTTACTCTCCTTCACACACAAAACACAACCGTCGACCTCATCATGTCAAGAATCTACTACGCAAACAGCCTCTACATCAGGATGCCAGAATACCTCCCAAAGAAACTACAACGCATCCAAAATGCAGCAGCCAGACTCCTCAAACTATCCAGAAGAGACCAAATCACCCCAGCGCTAAAAATACTACATTGGCTATGTTAGGACAGTTTTTCTGAAACCCAATACAAGACTCCACTCTTAGGCTATACCACCCGAGTTCATGGTAGCGTAGACAGAGCAGCTAGGCTCATCTTAGCGAGGAGAGAGGGCTGTAGAATCAGTACAAGTGAAATTGTAATACAAATGATCCAAAAGACACTGAAACACTATGTAAAAATAAAGTATTTATTTAAATACAAGTAGGCTCAGATAAATCTAGGGGTAAGTAAGCACTAAAACATTATATGAAATCACAGTATAAAAATGCAACAGACCCAAGTATAGACCTTATTGGAAGTACCTAAATGTAGTTCTAGGGAAGTCGAAACCTTTGCATACATATAAAAACCAATGGTTACTTTTTGCAATTACATTCAGTAATGCAAGGGCAGTAGACCCTTTGTTATATGAATAGGTGCAGTAAAAACCTATAAGTACTTTTGTCATAACACAGTTAAACTGGGTGAGTAAATCTTATGGATGTAATATACAATTACAGGTGCTTTTGAAACCAGGGAACACCAGATTGAGGTAAGCAGTAACTCTTGTAACTTATTTTTGGATGGCACACAGCCAACACAAGGCAAGTAAAACCCACATTTTTGTAACCTCACAATGAAGAGGAAAGTAAAACCCAATGTTACACTTTACTGAATGACAGTTATTCTAGGTGGGCAACAACCTAAAGTAGACCTATTCTGGACAGGCTAGCAGCAAGTCAGGGGAAGCAAATACCAGTTGGGGGACTCTCATACAAGTATCCTCAAGGGACTAATCTGGTTATACCAACATTTAAATTTTGGGAAGAGGCACAACCTAATCACAGGAGTAAAATACCTTCACATCTACTTTCTATTAGGCCGGCAAAACAGTTGCTAAGGAAGAAAAGATGTTAACCATACTTTTAAGAATAGTGCATCACACATTCAAGATCAGTAAGAACTGTTGTAACCGTTCACTCTTAGAATTACAATTACCAAACAACTCTTTACAAGTAAGTAACTTTTAAACACTTATTCTCTGTTCTAGGCAAACGGCCCAATCCCTTCAAAGTCTTTCCCTTGTTCTTGGAGCATGAGTGTTCTCAGTGCCAGAAGGGGAGTCACAAGGACTAGTGACCAACAGGCAGTGTCAGAATAGGTTTTTTAGTAGCAAAAGCCACAGTGTTCCTTAGGAAAACTGGGAAACAAGTGAGCACTTCACTATACAGTTCGAAGGTCCAGGGGGTTCGCAGAAGACACCCTAGCAGGATTTTAGCAGTGGGACAGGGTGCACAGGATAAGGGGCCTCCCCATCACAGAAAACAACCCACAGCAACACAGAAATCCTAACAGGCTTAAGGTAAGCACATACCAAAGCCAACACAGTACGTCAGCATTGAAGATTTTGCAGCAAGACCACTTCAGGGTCTGCAGCCAAATAACCAGTAAGGGGATTCCCTGTCGTGGTGACTGAAAACAAGACCTCAGAAGGGACTTTGCAGCAGGGATTGATGAAGAAGGCTCTAGGCAAGGTTTCCCTCGCGGCTGAATGCGGCTCAGTGGATTTGGACCCTTTTCAAGGAGCACAGAAGACAAATTGTGGTTTGAAAGGTCATCGTTTTAAAGGTCCAACACTCTGGTGAGGGGAGTTTTCAGACTCTTTGTTTCTCTGGAGATCCACCAGGATGCCCACGTAGTTTCAACAAGCTTTGGAAGACTGCACCGCACGATGGCTTGAGGTCCCAGGGTATTGCAACACCACAAGGTTGCAGCAACGCATGGGATGGCTCAAAATGCAGGTCGTCTTGAGTCTAGTGGGTCTCACCAGGCTCTGGGTCGGGGTCGTCGCTTTCGGAGTCCTCAGGTCGATTGGAAGGAAGGCTACGGTTACACAGCAGGCTCTCTGATTGCTGGAAATCATCTCAGTCACTTTTCCTTCCTCTTCCGTTCCTGTAACGCTCACCTGATTCTAGCAGAGGCGCCGGTCTTGACTGGGCGACTACCGTATCTTCAAAGGTGATGTGCAGCACCCGGTTGGCTCTTTGGGCTGGACCTCTGTGCCCTGTATGCCTGACGTGCAGAGTGAGATGTCTGCAGATAGAAAATACGGGGTTAATGAACTGGGGTTATTGGGGTGTCCCTATCTCTTTCCTCTTCTCCTCTCCTGTAGACCCCCACAGGTTAACGCTCTCACCTTAGGTAAGTGAATGCCGAGCTCTCCATCTGCCTCGGGGCAGGGTGCTGTAACCAGTTTCTTCACTGGATAGATAGCGCAGGCCTCTTGACTTCAGAGGACTGCTGTCCGTCGTTTACTGCACGAACGGTAAGTTTTGAGTAACTCAAATGTCTTTAATAATGATGTCTCTTGTTTTGCAGGGTTCCGGCGATGGCGGATGACGGGCTGAAGTGAGTTTAAGATGGAGCCCGTGTGATGAATAGAAGCGCCTGGAAGCACGTAAGTAAGCACTTGTTGCCTGCTTCACGAAGCGCTCCAACTGTCTTTTTATTTTGCAGGTACAAGTTCGGAGCGGCTGCAGGGTGCCGGGATACCCACTGGGTTAGATGTGGAAAGGAGTAATGGCACGTGAGTATTAAAGTTCCCCAATGTCTTTAAACGCACCTTGTTTTGTCTTTCAGATGCGAGATGCAGCGCCGACGGCCTCCGTAGCGTGCGAAGAGTAGGTAAGCCTTTGCCTTTCAGATGCCGGAATGCTATCCTGTTCTTTCTTGTCTTTATAGGTGTTGCTGAAGACTGGATTCAGGATGGTAAGCCTTTTTCCTTAGGCCCAGGACCGGATGCAGAAGACACGATGAGCGTTCTGCTGCAGAGGGTGCAGAATAACGCAAAGTAAGATTCATCCACCGGGTGTGGTTTAAATAGCCTCCTGTAGTGCTTAGGTGTCTCCTTCCACAGCCACGCCTAAGTAAGAAAAGAGTTCCTGGTTAAAAAAAAAAAAAAGAGTTCCTGCCTTCCAGAAGAGTTCCAGTGTTCTGAATCTAGGGAGTGGCTCCAGCCCCACCCAACAGGAAAAGTAGTTCCAAACAGAAGAGGATCAGAGGCTCAACTGGCAGGCAAGTAAGCAGCATGGTCTGCTGCAGGTAAGTCCACCCAAGCATTATGAGCCCGGCGCTTCCAGCGCTGGGACTGGGCATATTTATGAGCCTGGTGCCACTGGCGCCAGGACTGGGTCCAAAAGGTCCCAATTGGGACTGGTTGGCACTCGGAACTGGGTTATGGATCTGCTTCCAAGGGAGTTGGGAAAACCCTGACCTTTTGGAAGCAGCGATCATGACAGTTCCAGTGGTCGACTTGATCAGCTTCCAGGTTCGCAGTTTTTATCAGGTACTACAGCACAACCTCTGCATTCTCTCGCCGCATTTTACAAGAGGCAGTCTGGTTGTCCAATAAGGACAGCCAGCCTCCCCCACTGGGATTTGTCCCCATTCAAGACTAAGGGCTGGGGAGTTTTGGACTCCTCCCTCACTTCCTGCCCACACAGACAGACTGGAGCCTGGGTGGGGAGTCGAGGGGACTCCCCCCAAACCCAAAAATCACTCAAAGGAATTTCCCGCCCTGGATGTCAGGGGAAGGAACAACAACCAACCAGAAACACAAATTGCAAAAAAAGAAGAGGGGCCATTTTGGTAAAATGAGCAGCCCTGGGTCCCTTTACTGCAGCTGTGAACACAGCACACGGAAAAGGTGTACCAAATTAATACAAGGTATCACTACCACTAGCCAATTTAAGTAAGCTTGTCCCTGTAACAGAATTGTTACAGTTTTAATGTGAAAGGGGATACATTGCCTCTCCCCCGCAGTCCACATAAGGTGGGGTGTGCCGATTTCACCTAACAAAATGTAAAAGGGATACAAATATCCTTTCTATCCTTGGGAACTGTAGTTCCTCTCAAGGTTGGCAAAAGAAAGTTAAGAGGGGAGCCACTAGGACAACCCAGCAACAGGCACTAATCGCCAATAAGTTGTTAAAGAGGATAACTTTAAAGAGACACTATGGAGAGTCAATAAAAGGACACCCATAAAAAGAGTTAAACATTATGTGAGTGTGGAAAAAGGTTCCCACTCACTGAGGTATTATGGAAAAATATCCCACCAATAAAGCAAAAAGTTCTGGGGTTGATCCAGGTCAGGAAGATTTACCAGTTCTGTGAAAGTCACTACATTTAATGGCTGGTTTCATGTTCCTACCATTGTGCGTTTGTACCGTGGACTGAATAATCATCTGCAGTATTGCACCCATGGGTACCCATTTGGTGAAAGTGGCGCAGGTCTACGGCATTTCTTGCTTGTGAGGTCTTCCTCTGCGCACCAAACCAGGATTGGTCCCTTTGTTTTGTCCTTGGCGGGCGGGGTTCACTACTGAAGCCAGCCTTTTGCTCCAGTGTGTCTGGCAGGGCAGAAAGCGAGAGGTTCCCAAAACTCCGAGCTTACTTTCATTGGTTACAGGAATGCACCCAAAGGTGATTGGCTGGCTGTCCTTAAAGGACAGCCACACTGCTGTGTGAGAGACAGCTAGGCTGCGAATCAATGGGGGAAACTTGCATTAAAGGCAAGGTCTCTTGGAGAGAAGGCAGAGTCGATCACTGGACGAAGGAACCGCAGAAGAAACTGTAAGAGAAGCTTGCTGCACCCTCCTGGACCGCTGGTTTGCCCAGTGAAGCCCTGCTGCAGTGCTGAAGCTTCAAATATTTTATCTACTAGAGAAGCCCGGAACTGACTACTACTTCCCTTGGGTTGGTGGGACCAACTGATCCCAAGACCAACTTGACTGAACCAATCTCCCTGCTGCCTGTACATCTTCGCTGCGGCTGGAACTGAGTGCCAGGAACAAGTGTATCATCTTTAAGCCAGACCCCGAGCTCCAGGAAGATCCTAAGGACCCTCCCGAAGCAGGGCGACCCAAACCTGAGCCAGCTCAACAGAGTACTGGACCCAGAAGCAAGAGGAGCCCACCAAGTGTCCAAGAACTGCAGTGGTGCTATTTGCCGGTAGCTGAAACTGTTAAGTACTGCTGATCTAAAGTAAGCCCTTTGCTGTCACCGACCTTCAAACCCCAGTGCAGGAGTCCCCAGACGTCCTCCCTCTTGTCCCCACGACTGAGGCTCAAGAACACAGCATCTGCAGACTGCAACAGAAGCCAGCTGGACCCTTTTCATCAGACCTACGGCACTGTCTAGCATGGGGTACTTACCTCTTGTTGTCTGTAGCTTGCTTGCTCTCACTGGAGACTTGCAGAAGCTGACTTTTGCAGAGTTGCTTGCACCTTGGCTTTTTCACAGGCTTTTACATCTTGTGGCTCAATAGTGATTATTAGCTACAAAATTTCTAACATTGTGCAAGACTTTTGTGCTATCTATAAGAAATGCCTCAGCTTCCCTAGACTTTGTTCAATGGACATTGGCTGTCCTGTCTCACTAGAGACTCTTCTGACCCTTTGACTGTGTTCATCTGTCCCTCATAGGTCATACATAAATTACCTGTATTGCAGGGAAAGGGTTAACCTATACTTCATTGGGGCCTTGTAAAGAACTTACCTGTTCAGAGAACGTGCTAACCTTTGTTTGCTTTCCTAACCCTTTCCTTTGGCCACAATTTAAGTGTTAAAGCAATACATTAATGTACGCAGTGTCCTAGCTAGCGAGTGAAGTCTCCTCAGGATGTGGGTAGGGTCATCCCAAAAGGGAATCTACTTAACTGAAACAGGAGTGTATTTTGGAATTGTACTTTCTTGTTGCATACTGCCCTTACTTAAGAAGGCTTATTTTAAAACAGTTTAATAAATAATTTTAATAGGCAACCTTGAGTATAATAGAAGTGTTATTTGAATACTTGTCACTGTGACTCTCTATGTTGAATCTCTATATTGCATCTCTACAGCTCATATTGACCTCTCTTGAGATAAGCCAGGCTGCGCAGTCACTCTACCAACTTTTGTTTTACAAGCCTATACCAAAGGTTGGGTTACCTATTGCCAGGACGACAAGGCTGGTGTAGTCTCGCACAGGGCGACTACATACAATCTTGCCTAACAGACTAGAGAAGCTCCGGAAAGGATGCTTAATGGGAACTAACCAACCTCAAGACAAACTTTGCTCGAAGACCTTCCCCAGCTGGCTGTACTTCTTTGCTGCTGCTAGAAGCGAGTG
This sequence comes from Ambystoma mexicanum, assembly GCF_040938575.1. NCBI lineage: Eukaryota > Metazoa > Chordata > Amphibia > Caudata > Ambystomatidae > Ambystoma > Ambystoma mexicanum. The sequence continues at coordinate 1,186,927,286 of NC_090922.1, forward strand.
CCAGGGGTCGAGAAATCCGTAGTCGAGTGCAATGTCTTTAAGCCGGAATGAAGCTCCAGGAAGATCCCGAGGACCCTCCCGAAGCAGGACGACTAAAGCTCGAGTCACCTCACCAGAGTACTGACTCAAGGAGTGCAGGAAGCCAATCAAGTGTCCAAGATACACAGTGGTGCTTTTTGCCGGTAGCTGAAACCGCAAAGTCCTGATGAACGGAGCCTGTCACTGCTGCCAACGTTTGAACAGCAGTGCAGGAGTCCTCCAGAAGTCTTCCCTCTTGTCCCCACGATTGAGGGCCAGGAACCCAGGATCTGCAACCCTGCAACCAGAACAGAGGCCAGCTGGATCTGCTTCAAACTTAAGGTACTGTGCTGACTAAGGGGTACTTACCACTTGTCTGTAGCTTGCCTTATCTCACTTGAGACTTGCAGTAGCTGCTTTTAGCAGAATTGATCTCAGCTCCACCATTCACAAGCCGAACAGCTTGTGGCCCAACAGTGATTTTCTACAAACTCTTACTTTGTGCAAGACTTTTGTGCCATCTAAAAAATGTCTCAGCTCCATATACATTGTTCAAATTGACTGTCCTGGCGCCCTGCAGACTCTTCTGACCCATTGACGTGATTTTAACTGCCCCTCCTAGGTGCTAACTTGTTTGAAACCGTTATTGCTGGGAAGGATTTTATCTAGACTTGATTGGGCTCACATGCTCCGAGAATCAGTTAACCTTTTTCATTCCCTTAACCTTACCTTTCCTTTGCACAACCTCAGAATTTTACCAAGTGCAAAAAGTGATATATAAATGCCAATACTGTCCTAATTTAATTCAAGTCAGGGTGTAGGTAGTGTATTTGAAGCATCTCTAAAGAGTATCTACCTGTTTATCTTGATTCAGAGGACGTGTTATGAAGTATTTTTATTGTTGCACATTGCCCTTTTTAAACAATGCTTATTTAAAAACTGACCGTTGCATAATCATTTTACTGGAAAACCTTGAGTATAAGTGTCATGTGGATACTTGTATGTGTGGATTTCAATGCTACAGCTCACATTTACCGTTCTTGAGATAAGTCTGGCTGCTCAGTAACACTACCAACTTCTTCCTCTCGCTGTCCGGGGTAACGGAGGCCGAGGAGGATGGAATCAAGGACTTCTTCCTCGCAGCCCCTGAGACCACAGAGTCGGGGAGGGCTGCCACCACAGGCACTTGGATGCAGACTCCGGCACCCAGTATTTCTTTTCCAGCCTGTCTCTTTGGGCTGAGGTGTGATTCGTCATCAGTGTCAGGCCCTCATCCCAAATGTCGTCTAGGAGAGGCACTGCCAGAATGGTCTTCCTCTTCTACTCTCGGCGATGGTTAAAGGGAACCTCCCCTGCCCCCCTTCTGGCATCAGCTGGAAGAGTTCAGACGCGCGGGCGCCCTTTAAGTGGAAGGAACAAGTTACTTACCTGTAACTGTTCTCCAGCATGGGTGTGGCATGGATTCACATGCTCATGAATATTCCCAATCAGGCTGGAAATCCTCGGTAAAGAAAGAAATCGGTTTCATTTCTTAACAGTCTTTCTCCTAATAACCAATCACTGAGCTCTGGGTCATACAGCCCCCAGCCAATGACTGCCCTCTACCTTAACCGCTCCACTGGCAGCCATCTTAAGATTTGGTAGCACGTAAAGTGGCAGTAAGACTAAGAGAAGAGACGCAGAGTAGTAGGGTTTGCAAGTAAACCCATACCAGACCCATGCTGGAGAACAACTGCCACAGGTAAGTAACGTGATCATTCTCCAGCATGGGGTCTGGCATGGATTCACGTGCTCATGAATCTAAGAATACATAGCAGTACACACATGCACAACCACAGGAGGTGGCAAAGGCTCAACATTAAGCATCTCTTAACTCCTCACCAGGATCACCTTCAAGCGAACAGGTTGCTCAGCACTGCTTGGCCGACTCTGGACTCCTCCCTGGAATCCCAGTCAATGCAGTAGAATCTCGTGAAGGTGTACGTCAACCTCCATGTAGCAGCCCTGCAGATGTCCAGCAAGGGCACAACAGCCAGGAATGCTGTAGTTGCAGCGATTGCTCTGGTCGAATGTGCTCTGACAGCCAGGCAACGGTCGGTTTGCCAACCAGTCACAATGGGTGATGCAGCCGGAGAGCCACCTCAAAATGAAAGCCTTGGAGAGGGCCTTCCGCTGGTTCACAGGGACAAAGTTCACAAAAAGCTGTGACGTCTTCCGGAAACTCTTTGTACAGTCCACATAGAACTTCAGTGCCCTAGCCACATCTAGCAAGTGCAAAGTCCTCTCAGCCGGCGACTAAGGTGTCAGAGAAAAATACAGGCAACACCAAGGGCTCGTTTAGATGAAAGTCCAACTTCCAGTGCTAAGCAGATGACACTCAGCTCATTTTCAAGCTACCCTCAGCCACCTCTTCTCCCCTCTCATCTCCGACTGTCTGTCCACCATCCAGGAGTGGTGTTCCACCAATGATCTCTGCCTTAATACCAGTAAGACCGAGATTCTCCTCATCGGCACACTCGCTCCCTCATTTTCTGTCACTCTGGCCAGCCTCTCTTGGCCCTCTTCCTGCTCACACCTCAGAGGCTAAAAACCGAGGTCATCTTCGACTCCACACGCCTCCTCTCCTCACATCTCTGACGTCTCCAAGTCGTCACACTACCAGCTGCACCTCCTCAGAGGTATTCTTCCCCCCCCCCCCCCAGAAGCTCGCTGTCTCCAGAGCTCTGGTTCTCTCTAGGCTGGACTACTGCCACAGCTTCTTTCTAAATCTGCCTGCTTCTACTCTGCAACTCATCCAGAACAGGACTGCAAGACTGTCCTTGGTCTCGAGCACAGGCATCGTTCCAGGACTGAAATCTCTGCACTGGCTCCCAGTGGCTGCGAGGATCAAGTTCAAAGCCCCCTGCATTGTCCATAAGGCCTTCTGGGGCCTGGGGCCTCAATACCTTCAACTCGCTCTTCCCAAATATCTTCCTTCTCGAGCTCTTCGCTCATCCGCCTCCAACTCCCTCACGGTCAGTCGCTTCTCCAAGCAACGAGTTGGTGGTAGATCTCTTTCTTCGGCTACGGCCTCCCTCTGGAAGAGCCTCCCTGAAACTGGAGGAGAATCTCCGGTTCCGGAAGCACTTCAAAACCTTTCTTTGCTTCTGCATTTTCTCCTCCTCTCCCCTACTGACTGCCTGGCTGATAATGAAACTGCACTGGTTACCTGCCCACCCTCCGACCTTGGGCCCAGGTCCCCTATCCTGCCAGTCGCACTCCCGCACTGCCTTCCTGGCAACCCCCACACTTCGGGACTTTTCTGTATCCCTACAGTCCCACTACCAGCACTTGACACCTGCTGGCCATATGTTTGTTTTTTATTTTATTATCCCATGTACTGCACTGTCCCCTCCCCTTACCCCCGCACTTTCCTCCTTCCCATGCACTAGAATCTGAATGACACCTGGCCTAGTAGGATAGTTGTCTGTCTTCCCTCAGTTCCCCCTCCCTTGCCTCGTCGCGCCTTGAAACACTTGTGTATGACAATGCATTACTTACCGTAAAAGCATTTCTGATGGTTGTATCTGCTTAGATTCACATGCTGTGCATAGGTCCGACATCCAGTGGTCACTGCGGAGTATTGCATTTTGTTTTTCGTAGTTGAAAAGGGGACGTCGACAAGGCGTGTCTGTAACACTATACCTATAGTGACGTGCGTTGTACCCACAATCCCTCACGCGTCGAGGTCCCTCTGTTTGTATTTTTTCTGCCCTGAGGGAGCCTTCTATACATGAGTGAGTACAGAAAAGAGATGTACAAAGGTGTCTATGTTCCTTCCATCGGAGTGGGGAGGAAGGGTGGGCGCATGTGAATCTAAGCAGATACAACCATCAGAAATGCTTTTACGGTAAGTAATGCATTGTCTTCTGATGCTTGTTAATCTGCTTAGAATCACATGCTGTGCATAGACTATCGAGCAGTACCCAGAGTTGGCGGTGAGTTATGAGAAGGAACCGTAGAGAAAAGATGTCTTAATACTGCCTGTCCCAGCTGGGAGTCAGATCTAGAGTGTGCATCTAGACACTGTTTTGTAAAGGTGGGCACAGAACTCCAGGTAGCCGCTTTGCAGATGGATTCAAGGGGAACATTTGCAATGAACGCTATGGAAGCTCGAGTGGAATGTGCTCTTGGCTTGAAGGGTAGTTCTCTCTTAGCAAGAGAGCGAAACAGAGTGATGCATTTAACAATCCATCTAGATATAGTGGACTTTGAAACTGCATCTCCTTCTCTTCCTGCTGCCACCGCGACAAAGAACTGATTAGTCTTTCTCAGTGGTCTGGTTCTTTCCATGTAGAACACGACAGCTCTGCGTACATCCAGTGTATGCAGACTTTTTTCTCCCAAGCTGGAAGGGTTTTGAAAGAACGTTGGTAGTTCTATTGACTGGTTCACATGGAATTTCGAGATGAATTTTGGTGCAAACCTTGGATGTGTGCGTAGAACCACCTTATCCTTGTGAACTGTTACGAAGGGGTCTAAAACAGAAAGAGCCTGTAGTTCACTTACTCTCCTAATGGAGGTGATAGCTATTAGGAAAGCAGTCTTAAGAGTGAGGTCTTTAAGAGTTGCCTTGTGCATGGGTTCAAAAGGAGGGCCCATGAGTCTAGAAAGTACCACATTTAAGTCCCATCCGGGAGCTGGGTTAGCTATCGGAGGGTGTATTCTCTTTACCCCCTCCATGAAGGCCTTGATAACTGGTATCTTCCAACACGACACTAAGTTGGGAAGTGGTGTATGCAGAAAGTGCCGCTAGGTGGACTTTAATGGAATTGAACACTAGACCTGAATCCAGTAAATGGGTCAAGTACAGAACAATGTTAGTGGGAGAGCAGTCAACCGGGTTGATGCTCTTACCTCTACCCCAGATGACTAATCTTTTCCACTTGCTAGAATAGCAGTGGCGAGTATTAGGTTTTCTGGCTTCCCTGAGGATGTCCATACATCTCTGCGGGAGTTGTAGATGTCCAGATTCTATAATCTCAGGAGCCAGGCTGCTAGGTTCATGGTCTGAGGGCATGGATGCAGTGTCCTGCCCTTGTCCTGTGACAGCATGTTGTACGGGCAGGGAAGTTTCACTGGGGGAGGTAGGGACATCGCCATCAAGTGAGCGAACCATGGCTGCCGGGCCGCATTGGGGCGACCAGTATCATGGTAACCTGCTCCTGGTGCATCTTGTGCACCACTTTGTTGAGAAGGGGAGTCGGGGGAAAGGCGTAAACAAATTTCCCTGACCATTGAATCGACAGACCGTTCCCCTTGGACTGGTTCTGGGGGTACCTGGAGGCGTAACTTTGGCATTGTGAGTTCTCCAGAGTTGCGAACAGGTCTATTTCCGGGAATCCCCATTGCGTGAAGACGTCTAAGACGATGTCTTCGTGCAATTGCCATTCGTACTCTTCGGGCAGGGGGAAGTCTCTGCCGAGTTCGTCTGCTAGCAGATTGAGTTCCCCTGGTACGTGTTGTGACAGTAGGAACATGTTGTGTTTGAGAGCCCACTTCCATATATTCTGGGACAGCTTGGACAGTCCTGGAGAGTGGGTGCCCCCCTGCTTGTTAATGTAGTACATGGCTGTGGTGCTGTCTGTAAGGACCATCACTGTCTTCCCTTGTAGGTGTTCCTGGAAGGCTTTTAGTGCTTTGAACACCGCCAGTAGCTCCAGTAGGTTTATGTGCTTGGATGCTACGTTCGGAGTCCACACTCTGTGAGCAGTCTGATGGGATAGGTGAGCCCCCCCATCCTGTGAGGGATGCGTCCGTGGTTAGAGTGGCCTCCACCGCAGGTGTGGCAAAGGGTTTCCCTATTATCAGGTTTTCCTTTGTCCACCACCGTAGCGAGAGAACCAAGGCTTGCGAGACCACCACTAGATCGTCCCAATGTCCGCTGGCCTGACACCACTGGCTGTTGAGCCACTCTTGCATTGGGCGCATGCGCAGGCGCGCGTGAGGTACCAAATAAATACACAACGCCATCATTCCTAGCAATCGCATCGCTTTGCGCACCGTCACCTCTCGACCTGCCACATATTGGGGGATCTGAAACCGCATGTTTTGGACCCTCTCGTTGGAGGGGAAGACGAGGCCGTCCTTAGTTCGAATTAGAGCCCCTAGGAATTGTTTGACTTGGCTGGGGTCTAAGCTGGACTTCTTCTCGTTGATGGAGAAGCCCAGCTGGAACAAAAGGTCTACAGTCTTTTGGGTGTTTGAGAAGCAGGTCTCGTAAGAATCCCCTGTTATGAGCCAGTCGTCGAGGTAAGGGTATACTGGGATGGATAACCTGCGCAGGTGGGCCGCTGCCACTGCCAGTACTTTCGTGAATACCCTTGGTGCAGATGCTATGCCGAAGGGTAGCACTCTGAACTGGTAGTGTTTGCCCTCTATCATGAACCTGAGGTATTTTCTGTGCGCTGGCAACATTAAAATATGAAAGTATGCATCTTTCATGTCCAGTGTTGTCATGTAATCTCCCTGTGATCGCAGTGGGATCACTTCCTGTAAAGTCACCATACGAAACTTTTGGGGTTTGACAAACTTGTTCGCTGGGCGCAGATCTAAAACAGGGCACATGGTTAGATCCTTCTTGGGTACAAGGAAGTACACTGAATAAATACCTTCCATTACCTGAGATAGAGGCACGACCTCTATGGCTCCTTTTTCCAGTAGTTGGTCCACTTCTTGGAGAAGGATCGCAAGGTCTTCTGGTGTCATGCGGCGTCCCCTCGGGGGTCTGTATGTTGGGGAACTGTTGAACTCTATACAGTAGCCGCGGGCTACGGTGGAAAGTACCCAGCAGTCCGATGTTATTCCCTCCCATGCTGGAAGAAAGGATGTTAACCGGCCCCCGACCGACGTTGCATGGGAGGAGACGCGAATGTTTGCATCACTTGGTGGTGTTGTTGGCTTGGGAGCCTCTGGGGGTGGAACCCCGGCCTCTTCCCTTGCCACGACGTTGACCCCTCTGATTGTACTGGCCGCTATTACTTTGGTAGTTGCTGGCAGAGTACTACTGTTGTTGGTTTTGTTGCTGGCGTTGTCCACGAAAAAAGCGCTTATTACCAAATCCCCGCCCGTTAGGGGGTTTTGAAATTTGGTCTAAAGTCTTTATTGTATGAAATTCTTTCTTCGCGTCATCCACTGCTTTCCCAAAGAGGTTGGACTCCTCTATGGGTTTATTAATAAGGGACGCTTGTCTTTCCGCCTTAAATCCGGAATTGCGAAGCCAGACGTGACGCTTCAGTAAAATTCCTTGTACCAAAGTGTGGCCAGCCATCTCTGCTGCATCGAGGGTATTCTTGACGATGCTTTGATTGACCAGAGAGCCCTCGTTAACTGTAGTCAGTAAACGAGTCCTTAGGGGTTCGGGAGCTTCTTCGATGTCCTGTCTGAGCTTAGCCCATTGAGCATCGGCGTAGCTTGCCAATAGGGTTTTATTATTGGCGATTCTGGTAGAGAATGCTGCAGAGGTGGTGATTCTCTTGGCTAGGGCATACAGCTTCTTCCCCTCTTTGTCTGGGGGTGCCTCGCTAGTAGATAGATAGTGGGACTCCTGCCCTTTTCCTGGTGTTGGTCACAACCAGGGAGTCCGGGATTGAGTGACCCTTAATATATAATGGGTCTGATTGAGAGGGAGAGAACAGTTTCTCAATCCTTGGATTGACCCCTCTCACCAATGCCGGAGTGGAAAGAGAAGGTGTAATACGTCTCTTAACTGAGGCGAGGATGGGTATAACCTGGCTAGTGGGGGGTTTTTCTTTGATAATCCTCTCCACAAAATCGGTGTCTGGGGTGACCTCCCCAGTTTCGATCTCGAAATGTGCTGCTGCCTTCTTCAGCAGTGCATTGAAGGTGGGTTGATCGACAGGCGAAGGGTTCCCGACTGGTGTAGTTTCAGTAGACCTGATGACTATACTGCTACTGCCTGTGTCAGTCGACCTAGCCGGTGACTGCCAGGGATTTGGGTCGCCCTCGCCTGTGTCTTCCTGGAATCCTTCCTCACATAGGTTAGTTTCCTCGTGAAAACCTTCTTCTTGTTGGTCCTCAACATAGGTGAACTCATCTTCCTCTTGGAAGGCGTCTTCCTCAGTGGGATTGTAAGAGTCTATGTCCTCCTGTATGGGGTTATAAAACTTCTGGTATTTAGCCCTTGGACTCTCCAGGGGTGCCTCCCTTGGACTCTTAGGTTCATGTCCATCCCAGAAGACAGGGCACCCATCTAGTTTGGCCATACAGGTCTGGAACCTTTCAAAGGTCCACTGAGGTCGGCCAGGACGGTCTGGGAAAGAAAAGGGGGGTTTCTTCCTCCTGTCATAGTCTGGTTCTGTCCCATAACGTCGAAGAAAGAGAGCCTTCGCCTTCTGAGTATCCTCCTTGCTGGCTAGGGCCTTCTGTCGGCGTCGGGAACAGGCCTGATCTGTTTTCCGGCGCCTTCGGCGTATCTTTGGCCATGTGCGCGGTTTTCGGCGTTGCACTCGCCGTACGTATTTGGCCGTCTTTAGATGCTATGCGCGCGAGGCTTTCGGCGATCATACTCTCTTCCGAGGGATCGATCGCCGTCGCGCCTTTGCTCGTCGAGTCTTTGCTCGTCGAGTCCTTGTTGGCAACGTGAGCGCTCTTGCGATGCGCGTCGCCGGAAATTTTGGTGTTAGCGCCCTTATTTTTAGAGTGCCCAGTCGTCTGTGGTGGGAGCGGTGGCGGGGAGGGCTGACGACCCTTACGGTCGGCGGAAAACATCGGTGGGCCCGGCGTCCCCGTTGGTGCTATGGCTGCCTTTGTCTTTGACGAATTTGTGCCTGGGGGTATGTGCTTTGGTGTTTTTTTGTGTGCGTCCTTGTCGCTGGGGTGTTCATCCCCATAAGCTGGCCGTGAGCCGGGCTTGTCGGGGCCGGGGACGGACGAAGAGGCGCGTGAACGCTCCTTTGAGAGGTCTACAGCCTCCGTTACGGGGGCCATGTAGTCACTGTCCTCGTGACACTCGGCGGCGGCAGCGGGCGAGGAGTCAGGCCTAGACATGGCGTAGGCCGCCCACCTTTTGACCCTGCAGTCTTTTAGTGTTTTGGGCTTCAGTAATTTACAGGCCGCACAGCCGTCCTCCTGGTGATCGAGGGGTAAGCAACGGTTGCACCGTTTGTGCTTATCCTTCCAGGTATATTTACCCTTGCAAAGCGGGCAAAACCTAAATGGCGTCCTCTCCATAGCTGAGGGTAATAAGTGTGACTACGACCTCGAAAGAGAGAGGGGAAAGAGAAAGGCATTCTTAAAGAAAAGAAAGCAAGACCACAAAACCCCACTCTCCCAACTGTGTATGGCCGGCGAGGCCAGCCCACGTGTTTGGCAGCGCCGAAAGATCTCCTCCGCTCATCCTTCCGTCGAAGATCTTGCTCGGCAGAGAAACGGCTCTGCGTCGAGGGAGGGATCTACGTTATTGATATTAATAACAAACGACCAAAGGTCGAAGAAACTATTTGGCAATGTCTCTCGAGGAGCGCCGCATAAAGGCGACCAGTAGCTGGGCGGAAAAAAACAATCTGAGGGACCTCAACGCGTGAGAGATTGTGGGTACAACGCACGTCACTATAGGGATAGTGTTACAGACACGCCTTGTCGACGTCCCCTTTTCGACTACGAAAAACAAAATGCAATACTCCGCAGTGACCACTGGATGTCGGACCTATGCACAGCATGTGAATCTAAGCAGATTAACAATCAGAAAAGTGTGTTATAAAAGCCATATCATATCACCTTTGGCATTCAAGAGGGGTGGGTCCGCAGCACTACCCTCGTCTCATGGAATGTCATGGTTTACAAGAGCGGGCCTGGATCTCTCCCACTCGTATGGAGGTGATGGCCACAAGAAAAGCTGTTTTCCACAACAGAAACTTCAGTGGCGCAGACTGCATAGGCTCAAATGGGGGACCCCATGAGCCTAGTCAACACCACATTGAGCTGCCAAACTGGGGGCCTTCACCGGCAGGAACGAGCGGTACAGTCCTTTGACGAACTCCTTAACCAAACGGAGAGACCACAGCGACGACCGTCTGAGATCTGGTGTAGCGGGAGATAGCCGCCAGATGAATCTTGATGGAGGCATGGGCCAGTCCAGTTATGACCAACTACAGCAAATACGGCAGTACCCGCAGAGCCGTGACTCAGAGGATCATCTATGCATGGCACCAAACAGCAAACCTCTTCCATTTATGTCCATTGCATTCAAGAGTAGACAATGCTCTGGCCTTGGCAAGCACTTCCTTGCAGTCCGCTGGAAGATCATTTTTTTTAAAACGTATTTTATTGGCATTTAGACATGCAGGCTTGAGTTATCATGTGACAAAGTAGGATTATATTGGTTCGTCCAATTTTTATAAACATTTAACAAGAAAAGAAAAAGAGGAAAGGAAAAGTAGAAAAAGAGAAAACATGAGTGAAACAAATAAACAAAACAGTCTTCATTTGATGCTGTGGTGTCTTCAGCATCCGTTCCGGGGCAGAGATGTACAGGGTGTCAGGTTCAGGTAGCATGGGCGAACCCAGTCTAGATTTTTCGGGACTTTGGTTGAGTCTCCTTCGAGCGTTGTGGTGGTCTAGGGCTTCTCTTCAGGGGGGTTTGTGGTCCGCAGTGAAAGGTATGTCTCTCAGGAGGGCTTTCCACGCCTCAAGGGTGGCGTTTGCTTCGTCCACCTAGAGTTGGCCCCTTCTTGCCATGCTCGGGTCTCAGCCTCAGACCACCTTTCCAGTTCTTTAATCCAGCGCTCGTATCTCGGGCCCCCTGGAGATTTCCAGGCCATTGCTATGGTTCTTTTCACAAGGATACATGCTAAGTCCATCAGCTTGACTATACGTTTGTATTTACTAATTCTGGGGTGAGCACCCAGTAAGCAGTCCTTCGGGTCCCATTTGTATCTAGTGATACCCGCGGTCATGCAGGTCCGTTTGACTTTGGACCAGAGTTTCACAGTTTTATTGCAAGTCCAGAACATGTGGAGCAGGTCAGCTGTGTCGTTGCCACACCAGGGGCAATTCGGTGATGCTTTCTTATTGAAGCTGGCCACCCGCTGTGGGGTCATGTACGTCTTATAGAGGACATTCATTTCTATTTGCCTAAATCTGGCATTGCGGGACACCTCTTTGGGGTATAGCAGTATTCTTTCCCATTCTTTATCTGTTAGTGTAATGGCCAGGTCAGCTTCCCATTTTTCCCTGAGTGCCGTGCTCCTGGGGTTCGGCTTGTCCATCAATCGGCTGTAGAGGCGGGTCACTGGTTTCCAGCCATCAGCCTGATCATACATTTCCCTCAGTAGGGGGTCTGGAGTGGGTTCCTCGGGCCAGGTGTCCCAGAGTATTCTAGCGGTCTGTTTAATTCGATGATACCACAGAAATTGACAGGTGGCGAGTCCCTCCACTGTCTGCAGTGATTCAAAGTCTCTGAAGTTGTTCTCTTCAAACATGTCGCTCCATACGTAGATCCCGGTTCTCTCCCAATATCTCGCCGCCTTGAGGTCGGCTTTCGGTTCTGCATGCATCCACTAGGATAGGAGTGTTGGGTGAATATGGATGGCTAGGCTGTAAGATGGAGCGGGTCCTAGTCCAGATCTGTCTGCCCAATTTCGTAATCATGGGGACTTCTTGTACCCATTTCAGTGGGTTCCAAAGTGCTTCTTTGGGGAACAGGTTGGAGGGTATTTGTTTTAGCAGTTCTGACTCGCTGTTCTGCTCATCTTGGAGCCATCTTGTCACATGACTGAGTTGCGCAGCCAAGTAGTACATTTGAAAGTCAGGGAGCTGCACTCCGCCTTCTTTATGGCGCAACGTGAGAATTGATAGGGGCAGTTTGTGTCTGGATGGCCCCATAGGAAGTCCCTGATTATCGATTCCAGCTTCTTGAAAAAGGGTGGGCGGATATAGTGGCAGATTTGTGAAAAAGTAAAGGAAGCGGGGGAGGATTATCATCTTGGCGATGGATGCTCGCCCCATCATTGCTAGTGGCAGTTTAGACCAGAATTTAATAGCCAAGTCCCTTCATTGCTGTTTCGGTGTTGTGGTCGTGTGTGAGGTCTGGGGAATGATGAATGTTGATTCCTAGATATCGGAATGTCTCTGGCTACCATTTTATCCCCACTTCCAGTAGGTCGGTTACTGCCAGGCCTCGAAGTCGTGCCGGCAGGAATGCACAGGATTTCGATCTGCTAAACTTGATCCCAGAGTATAATGCGTAGTTGTCGAGGACATCTAGCATGGCATGTGCATGCAAGTGTGGGTCTTTCACGTACAAAAGTACATCGTCCGCGTACAGAGATATTATAGAATAGAAGTTACCTAGTCTGATGCCTGCGTCAAAAAATTGCCTCCTGAAATAGATGGCGATTGGTTCCAGGCCTAGGACATATAACATTGGCGACAATGGGCATCCCTTCCTGGTACCTCGCTGTATCTCCCAGGGTTTTGAAATGAAGCCGCCAGTTTTGACTCGTGCCACAGGCGAGTTATAGAGTACCTCGATCCATCTCACAAATCCTTCACCAAATCCAAACTCTCCAAGCACCTCCACCAGCCATTCCCAGAATACGGAGTCGGAAGCCTTCATGGCGTCAAGTGAGACCACCGCAAGGTCCTCGTCTCTCGTGTAGGTTTCCGCCATGGTAAATTGAAGTCTCCTCAGGTTCGCCGTTGTGTTACGTCACAGAACGAAGCCGTTTTGGTCATCGTGGATCAGGTTGCCCACCACCTTTGCAAGCCTGTTAGCTAAAATAGTGGTCAGGATCTTGCTATCATAGTTTAGCATTGCTAATGGGCGTTATGATTCGCAATCTGTGGGTGGTTTGTTAGGTTTGAGCATGCGACTTATGATTGTCTACTTCATGGTGTTAGGAAGTGTCCCATTCTCGTATGCTACCATGAAGACCTCGTATAGAATTGGGGTGA